>NC_137788.1:81440833-82040833 GCF_963383645.1 Muscardinus avellanarius | reverse complement strand
AGAAATAACCAAAGAAATTCTGAGCAGTAAGAACCATGCTGGAGGTTATCAAAATATCTGATTTCAAATTATACTACAGAACTATAGGAATAAAAAGAGCATGGTATTGGCACAAAAACAGACACACAGACCAACAGAATAGAAGACAAAGAGCCAGGTGATTTTTTTTTAATTTATTTTGGTGGTGGTACTGGGGTACTGGAGTTTCTGGAAGCCCTTCCACCTCTGGGCTACACTCCCAGACCCATTTTATATATTTTATTTGGAAACAGAGTCTCTTAAGCCAGCGCGGCTGGCTTCGAACCTGCGTGATCCTCCTGTCTCCGCCTCCCAAGCGCGGGGATTACAAGCGTGCGCCACCACGCCCAGCAATGAGCCAGGTGATTTATGATAAAGGGTCGATAAACATATGCTGGAGAAAAGGCTGCCTTTTCAACAAATGGTGTTGGGAAAACTGGATATCCATGTGTAGAAAAATTAAATTAGACCCTATGTCTCACCCTGCACAAAATTCTAGAGGAATCAAAGACCTAGAAATCAGACCAGAAACTTTGGAACTACTCGTCACAAACATAGAACCAACTACCCAACACAGAGGCACTAGTAGAAATTCTTTAAGACACTTAAAGTCCTGTAAATAAAATTGAGAATAGGATGACATCAAATTTAAAAGCTTCTGTGGAACAAAGAAAACCACTGAGTCTAAAGAGAGAACCTGAAGAATGGGAGAAAATCTTTGACAGCTACTCCCCTAACACAGGACTAATATCTAGAATACATAAAGAACTTGAGCTGGGTGTGGTGGCACACACCTATAGTCCCAGTACTTGGGAGACTGAAAAAGGAGTATCTCAGGTTTGTGGCCAGCCTCAGCATCTTACTGAGGCCCTTCACAATTAGTGAGACCTTGTTTCAAAAGAAAAGAATAAAGTAGAGCTGGAGATGTAGCTCAGAGGTAGAATGCTCCTGGGTCCCATCCCCAGTATTAAAAAAAATACCTAATTAGACTCATAAAATAAAGATAAAATATAGTAGAAGGAAAGGAACAGTTTGAAGGGCTTATTCGTCAATTAAGAATACCACTTACATAAAACAAAACAACAACAACAAAAAAGCCGGGCATGGTGGCACATGCTTGTGATCCCAGTACTTGGGAGGCTAAGATAGGAGGATCATGCAAGTTCGAAGCCAGCCTCGCTACTTAGTGAGGCTCTCAGCAACATAGTGAGATCCTGTTCCCAAATAAAATATAAAATAGGTCTGGGAGTGTAGCCTGGAGGTAGAAACCCCCTGAGTTCCATCTCCAGTACCACAAACAAACAAACAAACAAACAAACAAACAAAAAAAGAAACTTGTTAACAAGGGTATTTGGTAAAAATTCCTCCCAGTCTGGCCTTAGACTATCCTCAGACTCCTCTCTCATTCCAGATACAGACCAGTACTAACACTGCCTAATCCCTGTTCCCCCGGATATATTTTTCAGTTTATCATGAATGTCCTATTTCTTTATTGTGAAATTGTACTCTATCTTCAGGTTCATCTCAAGTTACTTCTCTCATTATTACAATCAGGTTGGTTATTTAAATCTCTGTGATCTAATGTATATGCTTGAATTATACATTTTACCAACTCACTCATTGATTTGACAATACACATTGGAGGTCTGGCATGTGCTCAGCACTGTTCTAAGGCTGGGGTTTTGATAGTGAACAAAACTGACATGGAGCTCAATGCTGGTCATACTCTAACTTGTATTTTATTGAGTTGTTTACATGCCTGTTATTCAATCCATTTGTGACTTTCTGGAGGTCAAGGTCCAGACTTAAAAAAAATCTTTGCTCATGATGAATGCTTATTCTCTTTAGAATGGCAGAAATTGTTTTTAGGACCCAGCTGTGTCATTTACTGACACTGTGAATTTGAACAAAGGATTCACCTCTTATTTTCTACTGTCGTATGTGAAATAGTATTTGTCTTATAAATTTCACACATGTACACACATATAAGGTTTTTTCAGAATTGTTAAATGTCTGGAAAAATCCACTAAATATAGGTACTTCTACTATTGAATTACAGGTGGGACAACTGTTTGCCTTCATAAACAGGAAGGAATTAATCAATGACTAAGGAACGGTAAGTAACAAAACTACACAGTTCTTCATTAAATTAAATACAGATTTAGATTTATCTTGTGCAGTGGCATCTTATGAGCTAAAGGCTTACACTTGTTTTTCCAGTTAAACTTAAATGTACCTTCTATGTAACCCATTCTGAAGCTATTATTCAGGATTCAATCAGAGAAACAAGACTGCTAGTAGGGGTACGTACGTGTGTGTGTGTGTGTGTGTGTGTGTGTGTGTGTGTGTGTGTGTACAATCATTTGTTACAGGGATGTGATCTTATCAACTGTGGGGACTGGATAAATAGCCTTTATATCTGATTATGTAGTTTGAAGCACACAGGACAGGAGTGGAGAAGGGAGGATGAATATAAAGTGAGAGACAGCAAGAACAAGCCAATCCTCCTAAGTTTAGTGAATTCCATGAGTATGGGCTCATTATTCTACTTAATTTTCTATGAAATGCATTCCTTGGTCATTGTGATGCTGCATGGAATAATACCAAGATAATGGATAAAGCATTTTGTAAGTTCGTGCTACTAGTTTTAGCAGAAATATTGTGAGCTAGGGAGGCAAATTCAAATCCAGAACAAATGTCTATTAAAATGAGAATAAAGCACTTCCTTTTTCTATGATAGACATGGGCCAATGTAAACAACCTGTCTTTAGGTATATGGCGGAACCCCCTGAAGAATGATGCCATTGAAGCCGGGTGTGGTGGCACACGCTTGTAATCCCAGCATTCGGGATGCTGAGACCAGAGGATCGCGGTTCGCGGACAGCCTCAGCTACTTAATGAGGCCCTCTGCAACTCAGTGAGACCCTGTTTCAAAATAAAGAATTAAAAAAAAAAATAGGGCAGGGGCTATAGCTCGGAGGTTGAATGCTCCTGGGTTCCATCCCCAGACTCGCAAACAAACAAACAAAAACAACAACAAAAGAATGGTGCCATTGAAAAGCTATAGGGTTATATCCAGATCCCACTTTGGTGACTACATATTGCGTAGTCCATATTGCTGAACCAGTGCACAGCCTCCATCTCTGAAAGCCTTCTGTTCAGGAACCAATATATACTTCCTAGCAGTTCTGGCTCTCTGACCAAACCTGACTGATGAATAACTGAGTACTAAAAGTGGTTTCGGGGAAACAAAATCTTAAGCCTAGGCTCTCTGAATTGGTTCTATGTTATCTGGAACTGGTTCTCTCATCTCGTTTGTTTGTTTGTTTGTTTGCAGGTCTGGGGATGGAACCCAGAGGTATTTGACCTCCGAGCTACACCCCCTACCCAATTTTTAATTCTTTTTTTATTTTGAAAGAGGGTCTCACTGAGTTGCGGAGGGCCTCACTAAGTAGCTGAGGCTGTCTGCGAACCACGATCCTCAGGTCTCAGCCTCCCAAAAGCTGGGATTACAAGCGTGCACCACCACGCCCGGCTATCATCTCGCTTTTTATAATAATATTCTCAATCTATGTTTAAATAATTGGAAGTACTATACATAATTGAAAAAACTTTTGTGATGGCACATACAATCAAGAGTATTCTAGGTTATACTCACTAAGGACTGAATCAACATGTTAAAGCAACTTTTCTGAATCTCAGGAGGTATATTTGCAAAGCTTCTCTCAGACCAAAACCTTGCAAAATGCTTTACAATCCACCTGTTAAAAGAAAAGAATCTGAAGTTAGAGAATTCAAATATTTTTCATTATAATAGCCAATAATATTTTTGTTTTCAATTACATAAACTATACACACACTCTCTCTCCCTCACATGTACGTTTCTTTTTTGTGTGCTTTATTGGTGCATTATAGATTCACATCATAATGTAAATCATGTTGACAATGAGATACATGCACATGCTCTTGGTGCCCCCTCCCCACTTCCTTCCCTCCCAATATGAAGCACCCAGATTGACATTGGTATATATTCACATGTACACATATAGTCTATGCTAGTATTTCGATTAATGAACCTAAGTCTTCCTCCACCCCTACCCTTATATCTCCTCCCTGGCTCCCCTGAGGTTTCTCCTCATCATCTGGAGTCTCTCTTTTACCCCCATTACACTATATCCCGCACATATTAAAGAAAACATATGACCCTTCACTCTCTGTGATTGTCACACATACGTTTTAATCAACCCTTACTATTAATTTTATGAACTCTATGATGGATATAATTATATACTCCATTTTCTATAAAAACATTTTAAACTCATGTTGGGCTATATGCACAGATTTTATTTTTTTTTGTGTGTGTGTGTGGTACTGGGGATGGAACCCAGAGGCCTTCTACCTCTGCGTTACACTCCCAGACCTATTTTATACTTTATTTGGAAACAGGGTCTCACTAAGTTGCTGAGAGCCTCACTAAGTAGCCGAGGCTGGCTTCAAACCTGTGTGATCCTCCTGTCTCAGCCTCCCAAGCATGGGGATTACAAGCGTGAGCCACCACGTCCGGCTATATGCACAGATTTTAACATAACATGGCTCAGCTAAAATAAATCAATCCAAACATCTTGAGCAATATCTAAATCAATAATTCTTTTCAATTAGTGCAACTAGCTAAGCACTAATGACACTGCACAAGAAAATAGGTCAAACCTAAAATTGCCTGGAAATTAAGAGAATAAAAGAACAAAATGTCGAAATTAATAATAGCTGTACTACTTAAGATAACTTACTTCATACATTCAGCAAAAAGACTTTCCACTCCAACTGAATGAGCAATAATTAAGCATTCTTGTACAGATGTCAATGTTCTGGGAATGGGCTAAAATTAACAAAAAATCATTTATTCCTTTTCAAATTACAAAGGCTGAAAGCATTTGATTAATTTTTAAAAATATATATGCTTAAACTGTAGAATACATATATGCTATTCAAATTAATTCAGAAATTTATTTTCCATATTTCTTTACCTAGACTCAACTTCTGGTGGTACTCTACCTATAGATGTATTATAGTCAATGTTTTAAAATTTTTTTCCTTAAAAACACCTTTCCACACAAAACCTACACACAGATGTTTATAGCTTTTGTTAAAACTTAGAAGTAACCAAGATGTTCTTTAGTAGATGAATAAATATAGTACATCCATGCAATGGAATTTTCAGCATTGAAAATGAACTATCAAGATGTGAAGAGAAATGGATGAAACTTGAATACATACTACTAAGTGAATACTGATAAGAAGTTAATCTGGCGAGTAGTGGACATGTCTGTAATCCCACTACTTGAGAGGCTGAGACAGAAGGATCACAGGTTCAAGGACAGCTTCAGCAATTTAGTGAGGCCCTCAGCAACTTAGATTTTTTTAAAAAAGGGCGTGGTTGTACATGCTTATAGTCCCACTTACTTGGGAGGCTGAGACAGGAGGATTACAGGTTCAGGACCAGCCTCAACTACTTAGGCACTTTCTGCAAATCAGTGAGACCCTGTTTCAAAAACAAAAAACAAATTGATTTAAAAATAGTATTTTATTTTTTGTGTTACTGGGGATGAAACACAGGGGCATTCTACCTCCAAGCTATACTCCCAGCCCTATTTTTATTTTTATTTTGAAACAGGGTTTCACTAAATTGCAGAGGGCCTCACTAAGTAGCTGAGAACCTGCGACCCTCCTGTCTCAGCCTCCCCAGTACTGAGATTACAAGTGTACACCACCACATCCAGCTCTAAAAATAGTCTTTTTGTGCAAAGTCCATTAGCTTTTAGAAAAAAGTATTACTGATAACTTTTAGTTTTATGGGATAGTGTTTGAGCTTTTCTAGCTTCTAAAATACACACAATATTCATTCTAAATGATTTTAACTAAAATATCCTTTTTATAAGCAGAAGTGGTATAATAATTTCTGACACATTACTTTGCAATACAACCATAAGGTCTAATCTACTTCCTTAAGTAAAATGTAACAAAGTACAAGGGCAATAGGAGGTCCTATACTGACCTCAGATAAAAGGAAAGAATGTAAATGGATTCTAAGATAATTTTTTCGTGTGTGTGTGTGTGTGGGGGGGGGGGGGGGGGGTGTACTGGGTATTGAACCCAAGGGTGTTCTACCCTCTGAACAACATGCTCAATATTATTATTCCTTTTTTGTGTGTGTGGTACTGGGGAGGAACCCAGGGCATTCTACCTCCAAGCTACACCCCAGCCCTATTTTTATTCTTTATTTTGAAACAGGATCTCACTAAGTTCCAGAGGCCCTCACTAAGTAGCTGAACCTGTCTGCAAACCTCGATCCTCCAGTCTCAGCCTCCTACATGCTGGCATTACAAGCATGCACCACCACGCCTGGCTATTTATTGCTTATTTCGAAACAGGGTCTCACTAAATTGCAGTGGCCTTGTGTTGCTGAGGCTGGTCACAAACCTGCCATCCTCCTGTCTCAGCCTCTCAAGTCCTGGGATTACAAGTGTGTGTCACCACACCTGACTCAAGATGTAATATTTTTAAAAGCACATATATAGAAGTAATGAATTGGATAAATAAAGGGTAGATACAGCTGGGCATGGTGGCTCATGCTTGTAATCCCAGTGTTTGAGAGGGTGAGACAAGAGGATCGCGGTTCGAGGACAGCCTCAGCTTCTACTTAGTGAGGCCCTTTGAAACTCAGACCCTGTTTCAAAATAAAGAATAAAAAATAGAGCTGGGGGTATAGCTTGTAGGTAGAATGCCCCTGAGTTCCATGCCCAGTACCACACAAAAGTAAACAAAATTAAAAAAATAAAGGGTAGATACAAATAAAACAACTTTCTGTCTTTAGTAAGGTTTAGCATTTGTACAATATACTGCCCATGGAATGTATTTTCAGGTTTTGGACCATGTTCCTAGGCACATCATTGCCCAGTAAGGTTGATGTTTTCTTTATACACATTGATTTGTTGTGAGTTTGAATTCATATGCCTCAAGACCAGCAAAAAACATTTACACATATATATCTAGTTTCTAAATGTGTATTTCCAAAGAATAGTTGTAATAAAATCAGTGATTTCTAAAATTTATTTATTTATTGTTTTATACCAGGGATTGAACCCAGGGGCATTCTATCTCTGAACTATATCCCCAGTCCAATTTTTTATTCTTTATTTTGAAACAAGGTCTGAGTTGAGATGGTCTAAGTAGCTTAAACTTATTTATTGTTATTATTTTCGGTGCTGGGGATTGAACCCAGAGGCATTCTAGCTCCAAGCTATACCTCCAGCCCAATTTTCTTTCTTATTTGGAAAAAGGATCTTACTAGGTTCCTGAAAGCCTAAGTTACTGAGGCTGGCTTTGAACCTGAGATCCTCCTGTCTCAATCTTCCAAGTACTGAGATTACAAGCATGTGCCACCAGTAATTTTTAAAAATTAAGTGGAAAGCTGAGCATGATGGTGCACACTTGTAATCCCAGTAGGCTGAGACAAGAGCATCTCAGGTTTGTGGCCATTCACAGCTTTTTAGTGAGACCCTCCACAACTTAGTAAAACCCTGTTTCAAAATAAAGAATAAAAAATAGGACTCAGGGTATAGTTTGGAGGTAGAATAACCCTGGGTTCAATCCCCAGTTACCCCCAGCCCCAGAAAAAAAAATTGTGGAGATAGTTTTGTGGTTCCTAATTGTTATGACTGGGTTTTCAAACACCATTATGTGAGATATGCTTCACTCAAACTATGTATGTCAACGTATATGATGACAGAAAACAAAAATAAATTTAAATGAATTACCGAACATAAAATACAAGAAGCTGAATATGACCGATATACTCATATAAAAAGGAAAGATGACTGTCCAAAACCTATTCATCTACAACTTATAGGGAGGCAGAAAAAGTCCTAACCAGCACAAACATCTAAATTTAAGTGTTTTAAAAATTACCTAATTAGAATTCATACAACGCATATTATATGCCTCAAGTACCCAGTAAGAGGAAAATACAATGTAAACAATTATTTAAAATTTTGTGTTGATTAAAGTAATGTGCACTTATTGTAAAACATTTACAAAATATGAAAAAGCATTTATAATAAAATAAAAATAACCTGCAGCGCAAAGTGGTTAAGATAATGAAGAATATAAAGATAATGTCCAAAATGATTTTGAAATGCATAGTATAAGATTTTTCTTTAGATGATAAATTGGCTTTTGCATATACTAAAATTAAAAAGTCAGCATTCATATTCCACCTGGGGAGACAGGTAGAAGAAACTATATTCCAACCCAAGTACATGCTGCTAAGAGGTGATGGAAGGAAAGGATATACTTCCAGGGAAAACAACCACTGTGTAGGTCTTGACAAATGGAGACTGTGACTGCAGTTCTTGACTTCCTTTATCCTATTTTGAAGTCCTGAATCCCAGCTGTACATTGTATCTTTGAATTGTAGAGAATATTATTAATCTTTCCAATAACCACTCCCATATCAACTTTATTTCACTTAAAATCACTTTAATTTCTGATATTTGTAAGCATACCATGAGTTATTCTCAAGTAGCACTCCCATTATTAAACTGAGTTAATATTTTTAATATTTAAAGCACTAATACCATGAAGGTTAAAATCTAACAGGCAATAATGGGCAACTTAAAGCACTGGGTAAAGATTTCTGAAATTTAATAATTACCTTCTGAAAGAAATTACAGTAATCTCTTCTTAAAATGTAGATTGCTACTTCTTTTAATCCTTCTAATCCATACATATCAGCCATGATGAGTATCTCACTAAAATAATTATAAATGTATCTTTAATCCTTAAATTTAAAGATAAAAGCACAATATACAGAAATAGATATAATATTAATTATCAAATTAAAAATCAAATTATATAAATGTTAAAGCATAATACAGAGTACATCAGTTGCTTAGAAAAAATAATCTGAATTATTTAAAATCTTTTTGCTTTTTATAATAAGTAGTGTGTGTGTGTGTGTGTGTGTGTGTGTGTGTGTGTGTGTGTGTTTTACTGGAGAATGAACCAAGGGGTATTCCACTTCTAAGCT
This sequence comes from Muscardinus avellanarius, assembly GCF_963383645.1. Classification (NCBI taxonomy): domain Eukaryota; kingdom Metazoa; phylum Chordata; class Mammalia; order Rodentia; family Gliridae; genus Muscardinus; species Muscardinus avellanarius. The sequence continues at coordinate 82,031,730 of NC_137788.1, read as the reverse complement.
ACACTCTCAGTCCATTTTATTTATTTATTTTTGGTTTTTTTTTTTTGTGATTCTGGGGTTCCTGGAAACCCTTCTATCTCCAAGCTGCACTCCCAGACCTATTCTTATATTTTTATTTAGAAACAGGGTCTCTTAAGCCAGCGAGGCTGGCTTTGAACCTGCGCGATCCTCCTGTCTCTGCCTCCCAAGTGCGGGGATTACAAGCGTGCGCCACTACGCCCGGCTTATTTTTTGTTTTGAAAACAGGGTCTTGCTAAGTTGCTGAGAGTCTTAAGTTGCTGAGGCTGGTCTTCAAGCCAAATGCTGAGGCACTGACACATGATTTACTTAGTGGTGAATAACAAAAAATAAACTGGAAAGGTTTCAAATTCCCCTCATATGATCACTGACATATAGGATGAAATCTAGGACATCTAAACAAAACTGCTCTGAAGATTGTGTTACAAATATCTTTTCAATAAATTTGTATAATAAGAGTTAGGGGAGAAACTACATTGATGCTTATTATGTTGAAAATGCCTACAAATGCTGGGCGTGGTGGTGCACGCTTGTAATCCCCACGATTGGGAGGCTGAGACAGGAGGATCGCGCAGGTTCGAAGTCAGCCTCAGCTACTTAGTGAGGCTCTCAGCAACTTAGTGAGACCCTGTTTCCAAATAAAATATAAAATGGGTCTGGGAGTATAGCCCGGAAGTAGAAAGCCTCTGGGTTCCACCCCCAGTACCACCAAAAAAGAAAAAAGAAAAAAAGAAAAAATTTAAAAAAGAAAATGCCTACAAATGACCCTAATATTAGACAGAATTCAATGGCCAGAGTTCCCTTACTTCCTTCACTTGGCAAATATTTATGAGTACCTATACATACTTTAGGTACTTAGAAATAGCATGAAAAAATTTCATATACATTATGAGGGGATAAAACTTTAGTATTTAATCCCTGTGAACCATCACATATTCTCCCCAAAACATATTTATTCAGTTCAGAATTAAAGGAACCCAATGAATCTTTAGAAGAACACCTTTCACTTGTTTGATGTTGGAATACAAGAAGAGAGAAGACATTTGGGAAATCAGAAGAGCAAGGTGGAGCTGGGTATGGTGGCACACCTTTAATCCCAGTAGTTGGGAGGATGAGATAGAAGGATTAAAGATTCAGGGCAGCAACATAATGAGACCCTGTTTCAAAGTAAAAATAAAAAAACAGAACTGAGAGTGTAGCTCATAGGTGGAATGCCCCTGGGTTCATTAGTCAGTAACAGGAGGAGGAGAAGCAGGAGGAGGAGCAGGAGGAGGAGCAGAAGGAGGAAGAGGAGGAGCAGAAGGAGGAGGAGGAGGAGCAGTAGTAGCAGCAGCAGCAGCAGCAAGGTGAAATTTCACTTTTCAGTAGGATTTCAGAAGTTTAGATGGTATTTCACTATGCAGTATGTTGGTCTTTAAATGCCCTTATATTCTTAAATAAATTTTACTTTTTACTATTTTATTTTTATTTCTTAGTGTGCTTTTATTGGTGCGTTATAATCTTACATCATAATGTAAACCCTGTTGCCAGTGACACATGCACACGGCACTTGATGGTCCTCTCCCCAACTTAAGTTTTAATGTTTTTCTTTTTATTTTGTTTAAAAATACATCCTAAAATTAAAATATAGTGTAATAATATTTGAAGTTTTATGAGACTAGACAAATTTTATAAAAACTCTCATTAATTTTCCAAAAGTAAACTGAAATTCTTCTAACATGCCTGAAATCTAATAAAGACCATTCTCAATCTTATCACTGTAAACTAAGTCACCTTTTTCATCTCAATAAATTTACTTGCTTATTTTACTTTTTAGATATTTCCTAACACTAAAGATAGAGTAAAATTGATAGTGAAGCTTCAGAGCCAGGTGAGGTGACACACGCCTGTAATCCCAGCATTTGGGAAACTGAAGAGGAAAGATCTCCTGGATTGAGGAGTTCAGACCAGCCTGGGCGGCACAGCAAGAGACTGTTAACAAACAAACAAACAGTAAAAGCTGGTGTGGGGCACAGAGGTTATCCCAGTACTTGGGAGGTTGAAACAGGAGGATCACAGATTCAAGACCAGTTTCAGTAACTTACTGAGACTCTCAGCAACCTAGTGAGACCCTTCTTCTAAACAAAAATAAAGGCTAAGGGTGTAGCTCGGAAGTAGAATGCCCCTGTGGGTTCAATCCTCAGTACCAGCAAAAAAAAAAAAAAAAGAAATGATGGGATAGATGGGATATATACACAATAGAATTCTACTCAGCAGTAAAGAACAAAATGATGTCATTTGCAGGAAAATGAATGGACCCAGAGAACATTTTGTTAAATAAGATTAGCCAGTCACAGAAAGGGTAGTGTTATATGTCTTCTCTAATATGCAGAAGTTAGGGAGTATATAAAGGGACTTTATGTAATGGAGGAGAAACTCCAGTGGATTGAGGGAAGTGGTTTTGTGGACGGGTAGGAGAAAGGGAGAATTAATAAAGGAGTCACTTCCACTGGCTTTATGGACACATGTGAGACACCAATGCTTACCTCAGTATCTTTGTGTAGGGACAGTGGGAAGGGAGCTGGGGGAAGGTCACCGAGTGACATACATGTGTGCACATATGTCACTATCACTACAAGCTACATGATGATGTAAGACTATATACTGTACCAGTAAAAGTGTTAGAAGTATTTTTTAAAAGTGAAGCTTCTACTTCTTTGGTACTATGCAACAAAGCAGAACCTGTATAGTATTAGTACTTTTAAACTTATGAAAAATACATACCCAACATTAGCTTTGTCTGGAAAATCCAAAGTTCCTCCATATATAAAATACATCATAACATTCATTTCTACGTGGTTTATACTGCAAAAGAAAATGCAAATCCATAAATAATTGAGGCTTAACTAATCTAATATTTATAATACATTTTACTTTTTTACTTTCCTATAACATGTGTGTATGTGTGTTACTAGGGATTTAACTCAAGCATTCTACCTCAGAGATACACCCACATCCCTAGTGTGTGTGTGTGTGTGTGTGTGTGTGTGTGTGTGTGTGTGTTACTGGGGGTGGAACCCAGGGGCTTTTCCACCTCTGGGCTATACTCCCAGACCTATTTGATACTTTATTTGGAAACGGGGGTCTCACTAAGTTGGTAAGAGCCTCACTCAGTAGCTGAGGCTGGCTTCAAACCTGTGCGATCCTCTTGTCTTAGCACTGGGATTACAAGCGTGTGCCACCATGCCCGGCCACATCCCCATTTTTTATTTTTATTAATTATTATTATTATTATTATTATTATTATTATTATTATTATTATTATTATTATTTATTTTTTTGGTGGTACTGGGGTTCCTGGAAGCCCTTCTACCTCTGGGCTACACTCCCATGGGCTACACTCCCAGACCTATTTTGTACTTTTTTTTTTATGTGTAAACAGGGTCTCTCAATCCAGCGCGGCTGGCTTCGAATCTGCGCAATCCTCCTGTCTCCGCCTCCCAAGTGCGGGGATTACAAGCGTGCGCCACCACGCCCAGCCCCATTTTTTATTTTGAAATGAGATCTCATTAAGTTACTACGGCTGGCCTCAAACCTGCGATCTTCCTGTCTCAGCCTCCCAAATACTGGAATTACAGGAGTGTGTCACCATGCCCAGCTTTCCTTTTTTTTTTTTTTTTTTTTTTTGGTGGTACTGGGGATAGAACGCAGGGGCTTCCTACCTCCGGGCTATACTCCCAGAACTAGTTTCTATTTTATTTGAAACAGGGTCTCACTAAGTTGCAGAGGGCCTAAGTAGCTGAGGCTGGCTTCAAACCTGCAAAATCCTCCTGTACAAGTGTGTGCCACCACACCCAGCTTCCCAGTTTTCCTGTTAGCTTTTGGTCAAGATAAAGTTCAAATAACATCCATGTAGGAGATTCAATAATTTGAAATGAACTGCAACTATGGATTTGTATGAAATTATAAAATGTTACTAGAATATTATTGAATATTTGCTTATTTATTAGGCATTTTCTTCCACAAACTTTTAGAGTTAGAAGAAACTTTACAGCTGGGCATGGGGTAGATTCCTGTAATCTCAGCTACTCAGGAGGCTGAGGCAGAAGTGTTTCAAGTTTAAGGCCAATCTGGGTAATCTGGCAAGATTTTGCCTCAAAAAATAAAAAGTACTGAAAATACAGCTTAGTGGTAGAATAATACTGGATTCAGTCCCCACTAAGAAAGAAAAAAAAAGAGGACAGGACTTTAGAGGTCATTAAGACATTCTCTCCCATAGCACAGTAGTAGAGTACTTGCTTAGCATGTATGAGGTTGAGTTTGATGCCCAGTAACTAACTAGCTGACTAAATGTAACACACACATACACTTTTCTCAGCACCTTAAATAAATAGTCTCTGGTGTTGCTTAAAGATAGACAAGTCCATTCATTAGAAAGATTGTTATGCTGTACAGACTTATTTTGTGATACCTATCATAGTGGCTGTAACTTGGTCAATGTTCTCATTATCCAGCTGAAAGAGTAAGGACATAACAAGTAGTTTTGCAACAAACTGTCTACGATTAGTTTCTATCATTTGATAACCTACTGATTACTATTTCTATCAGGAGACATAAAAAATAAGACCAGCCGGGCATGGTGGCGCACACTTGTAATCCCAGTATTTGGGAAGCAGAGACCATAGGATCATGGTTCACAAACAGCCTCAGCTACTTAGTGAGGCCCTCTGCAACTTAGTTACTTAGCTACTTAGTGAGACCCTATTTCAAAAATAAAGAATAAAAAATAGGGCAGTGGATGTAGCTCAGAGGTTGAATGCCCCTGGGGGTTCCATCCCCAGATCTGCAAATACATACATACATACATACATACATACATACATACTAAAAAAATAGACTGGGTGTGTAGCTCAGAGGGGACTGATCTGGTGGACAACTATTAATTGTTGGTTGAGACAAGAGGTAATTTGATTTAATTTTTCCTTTCTTTTTTGCTGAACCACTGGGAACAAATGATGGGGGAAGTGTGTTTGCTGTACAGAATCAGACTGTTCAGACTTAGAGGGATATAGTAAGCAAATTAACTTTGGCTTTCCCATTAACTAAGCACATTCTAAAGTTTTAACGTTGATTTATCAATGAGAGAGGAGAGAGAGAGAGAGAGTGTGTGAGTGTGTGTGAGTGTGTGTGTGTGTGTGTGTGTGTGTGTGTGTGTGTGTTACTGGGGAATGGAACCCAGGGACATTCTACCTCTGAGCTACACCCCCAGCTCAATTTTTTATATAGGGTCTCACCACTAGGTTGCAGAGGGCCTCACTAAGAAGCTGAGGCTGGCTGCAAACCTGCAATCCTCCAATCTCAGCTTCCCAAGTACTGAGATTACATGTGTGCACCATCATACCCAGCCCAAAAGAAATGTTTCATTTAATTTGCTAACTTTTTGCTAAGAAGGAAGCATGCTATTTACTAGACCCCCTAAAAACTCTCAGACTATTCGTCTAGATGCCTGAGTTAGAAACTGAGGTTTATCTTCATCCTCTCTCATTTGATCCTGCCATTTATACCTTCAAAAATTTATTGAATTCAATCTGTTTTTATTTCCCCTTTTACTACCTCGGTTTAGCTTCTCATCTTCTCCCATCTGAATATAGAATCCTTTCATATAGGTTTCCTGCCTGAAGTCTTCTGCTTGCATTCCAATTCCCACACTGTTATTACAATGATTTTGCTGAAATTCAAACCTTACATAGTTTCCTACTTCTAAAACTCCCAAAGTATTCTCCAAAGCCCACAGGAAAAAGTTTTCAAATTTCTTAGGTTGACATACAAAGCCCCTCATCCTCTGACCTCCAGGCCTCTCTCTAGTAGCTACTTCAAGATAACTGCACGACTCATTCTCTATACTTGAAGGACGTACAATTTCTAATACATCCATGCCTTGACACACTCTATGCATTCTGCCGAGCATCTTCTCCCTCTCCACTTCATCTTTCAGACACCAGACAGGTGGTTCTTTGTCTCTGATTGTTTCTTTAACACTCTCAAGGCAGAAATAAAAACAAAATTCCAACTGAATGTCAAAAATAGTAAGTAACATTTATTGAGTCCCTATTATGAGCACAATGCTACAGGCTTATTTAATCATTATAACATCAGTATATACTATCATCAGTCTCCTTTTATAAATTTAAAAACTGAAATTAAGTAACTTGCTCCTGGTCAAATGGCTGGTAATGAACTGGAATGTAAATCTAGGCAGGATTACTCAAAAGCCTGGGCTTTTAACTGGCATCCCTCACATACTTTCAGTATCAAGCTTATCAACCTGACTTGCAACATCTTGATTTCTGTCTCTCTAGTCTATGTTCTGTACTCGTGTCTTACTTATCCTTGTATGTCTAGTACATATACATTGATTCAATATCCTTAGAATAGAAGAATTTCCTTCCCCATGTAATACTGGAGCTCTGTTGTAAAATCTCAGCAGAGACAGTGCTGATAAGACCATCACAGATTGTTAAGCAGAGTACTTAATATCTGCTAAAGGAACAAAATAAGAAAGGTTAAGAAGAAAAGAAATGGGTGGCCCAAAGGGCAGAACTCAGACAGGTGTTCACTTTGCATCTATGGCTTTAAAAAAAAAAGTTCAGTGTTTGAAGACTGTTTGATGAATGGCTTATTGGGTCTCATTTAATTAGTTAATTAAATGTATTTATTACTTATTTATTTTGTGGAGGGGTTGAACTGAGGAGCATTCTAACTCTGAGCTACATATTCAGTTATTATTTTTTGTTTTGAAACAGGGTCTTACTAGGTTACTAAGAGTCTTGCTATCTTGCTGAGGCTGGTCTCAAACCTGTGCTCCTCTTTTCTCAGCCTCCCAAGTACTGAGATTACAGGAATGCACCACCATGCCAGATTTATATTAGGTCTTTTACAGAGAAACATGAGCTCTTTCCAAACCTTCATAAGAACACTGAACTATATATAATTATTATATTAATAAATATTACTGGCAGCTGGGTGTGGTGGCCCAGGTCAATAATCCCAGCACTTGGAGTCCGAGATAGGAAGAGCACAGGTTCAAGGCTAGCCTCAGCAACTTAGCCAGATCCTGTTTCAAAATAAAAAATAAGGCTGGGAGTATAGCTCAGAAAAAGAATGACTCTGGGTTCAAACCCCAGCACCCCCCCAAAAAAAATTACTGGCTTCTACTATGGCTAGTTTTTGCTAATTCAAAATTCTATATCTTTAATACATAGAAAAAAGTGAAATATCTGATATTCTCACTTATAATATTATGAATATGACAAGATTTAATCTCAGAGTCATTAAGTCATATCAACTGTAGTTTGTTAACATAAAACACTAGCCGGGCGTGGTGGTGCACACTTGTAATCCCTGCGCTTGGGGGGCGGAGACAGGAGGATTGTGCAGGTTCGAAGCCAGCCGCGTGCTGGCTTAGGAGACCCTGTATCCAAATAAAAATATAAAATAGGTCTGGGAGTGTAGCCCGGAGGTAGAAGGGCTTCCAGGAACCCCAGTCCCACAAAAAAAACAAACAAACAAAAAAACACCACTATTCAACACACTTTTCCTCAGATTTCTCAAGAGCCATTCTTGTCAACATTAGTGAGAATTGGTATACTGAAAGGAGAGTTAAGACCTGACCTATTTAAGCAAAAGATAATGACTAAAAACAAGTCATTTAAACAGCAAAATCTAGACATTTGAACCTATGTATCAATATATAATAGCTATAAAACAGCAAGAAACATTTTCTTGCTGTCTTGACAGATATTTTAATAACAGATGCATTCTTATTATATTGTAAGTCATCTGTATTTTTCCTAAAAGTGCTAATAAAGACGTGATCAACTGACCTAGAAAAGCAACACATTACTCCCATAGCCCACAATTTAAATGGAAAGATTTAAAGCATGACTCTAACATGTAATCAGGATAAAAGCTTGTAGGAAATGAAAGCATTACATATATTCAGAGTTAGAGAAAAGAATAACCAGAGAGGACAAAGATCTATGATCAGAAACTAATTATGCAACTGGTCTACACACTCTGTGCTTTCTAGAGTTCAGGCTCCTATGTATATGGGCTAAGGTAACATGGGGACTCCTTTCATTCATTCCTTTTTTCATTCATGTGTCCAACCATTCACACTATTTATTGAGTCTATTCTAGCATTTCTATAAAGAAATATATATGCTAGAAGGAGAATATGGACAATAAGTATATATACAAATATATACAGAAGATAATTTTAGCCCGGCATGATGACACATGCCTGTAATCCCAGTACTTAGGAAGCTGAGACAAGAAGATCACAGATTTGAGACCAGCCTCAGCAACTTAGTGGGACTCTCAGTCAACTTAGTGAGACCTCATTTCAAAACAAAACTATCTAACTAAATAACTAACTAAATAGATAGGACTAGGGGTGTAGCTCAGAAGTAGAATGCCCCTGTGTTCCAACCCCAATACCACACCACACACACACACACACACACACACACACACTTGACAAATTAGTGAAATTTGATAAATTAATGAAAAGTGTCACAAAGACCACACAACAAGATGGTATAAAGAGGACAACTGGGGCGTTGGGCTATACCTACTTTAGGTGGGGTAACCTGGGAAGGTAACACTTGAACTCTATTTCAAACATGAGAAGAAGCCAACCATGCAAAATAAGTACTAGGTTAAAAAAAGCCTCATAGGCAGAGGGAATGGCGAGCATAAAAGCCCCAAGGCAGGAATGAGTTTATAAATAAGAACAATAATAAAAAACAAATGAGGGAAAGTCCGGGGCCAGATCATATAGGGTCTTCTAGGTCATGATAAAGAGTTTGGGTTTAATTCTAACTATGATGAGAAGACAGAAAATTTTAGATAGGATATATACATAATTTCAAAAGATCATACTGAAGGCTCAATTTCCTAAGGGAGATGATAAAACCCAAATGTATGGTGGCTCTAAAACCCAAGCCACCACTGTAAGACCTCTATTTACACAGGATTCCTTCATAGAAGTGTTGGCTGTGGTTTGAATCCATTACATACATGGAAAAATGTTCCCTTCCTTTCACCAGAACAGGACAATTTTCTTCCAACTACACCCTTCCAGTTCCCAAATCTGGGTCACGGTGGAACACTACGGGACTCTTACTAGTCCTACCTCAATTAATTGAAAGCTGTCCCTCTTGAAAAATACCATGTGCACATATCTCTGAGCAACCAACATTAAAAACACCAGTGTGTTAGCTGGGCGTGGTGGCGCACACTTGTAATCCCCATGCTTGGGAGGCTGAGACAGGAGGATCATACAGATTCGAAGCCACCCTCAGCTACTTAGTGAGGCTCTCAGCAACTTAGTGAGGCTCTCAGCAACTTAGTGAGACCCTGTTTCCAAATAAAATATAAAATGGGTCTGGGAGCATAGCGCAGAGGTAGAAAGCCTGTGGGTTCCACCCCCAGTACCACCAATAAAATAAAATAAAATAAAATAAAATAAAATAAAATAAAATAAAATAAAATAAAATACACCAGTGTTGCTACTGTAAGAACAAACAGGATTTTATTTTCTCTTCTATTTGTAGAAAATATCATGCAGACATGGAACAGCTGCGCAGTTACAAAAGAAGCTGCTGATCATGCAAAGCAGGCAGCGGTGTCCTGATGCAGGGAATGGCCCTCACTGTAACTTTTTTCTCTTCACAAAATGAGAACTAATTTAGAGAAAGGAGATAAATCATCACGACATACACTGCACCAAGCACTATGCCAGGCTCTCTCCTTACTGTATTTCACTCAATCCTCTCAGTCGCCTCAGAGAAGCTCAGGAAAGTCAAGGGATATCCCTGAAGTCAGGAAAGAAATAGGCTCAACACAGGGCTTTCTGTAAGGAGTTCATGGCCTATTATATCATGCTCCTTATGAAAACACCTACCCAGATTTATGATATGTTGATGAAAATGGAGTTTGTTTTGTACATTATTTTGTTGCAATATAAAAATTGCTAAAAGATAAATTTTGAAACATAAAATTTCTCAATCTCCCTTAGCCTTCTAACAATACTAATAAAAGCCACAATACTAATAAAATTTTAGGTGGTAATTTGAGACAGTACGTTTGATATGTGATACGACAGAAAGGAAAAACATCCTAGCACTGTATGATGAGAATGATAAAGGTTGCAGAATAAACCATGTATTCATCAGGGGATGCTTTTATCTTTCATTTTAGTGTTAAAAAATCTTGTTTTATCTAGCAAAATAAAGGAGTTGAACCAAAAAGATTGTATCTTCATTTCAAGTGCATGAACATTAGAAATGAATATGTCAGTTAGGAGTGAGCCTCTACTGCTCATGCAAACGTTTTGGGTAAGGTAACCAGTAAGGGGCAGAGCCTCGCTTACCTCAAAAGGAGTGATGGCAAAGTACTATACGAGATATGAGCCTGCTCACGGCTGGCACTAATAAAAGGTGTAGTTTATTTGGATAATACCTTGGAACTAATTTGGCTACTTTTTTGGGGTAGAGGATTGAACCCAGTGGTATTCTACCTCAAAGCTATACCTCCCAGCCCTATGTATGTATGTATGTATGTATGTATGTATGTATGTATGTATAGATTTTTGAAACAGGCTCTCACTAGGTTGCTGAGAGCCTCACTACATTGCCAAGGTTGTCCTCGAACCTGAAATTCTCATGTCTCAGCCTCCTAAGTACTGAGAGTACAGGGGTGTGCCACCACATTTAGCTTTACTAACCTTGATAAGTAGACCCTATCTTCAAAAGCCTGGGCATGTGAATGTTTAATCTGATCATTTCATGAAGAATGATTAGGACTGAAAAAAGAAAAAAAAGGACTGCCCTGGCTTTTATTCTTACAACTAAACTTAGAGTATCTTAAACTATGTATTGATAAAAAATTGATAAAAGTTGAAGAGGCTCCATGTTCGCATGGCCTTCCCCTCAGGGCCCTGATGTTTCTTAAAGTGCCTTATGTTCCCTAATGTTCCATCCATGGGACAAAATTTGAAAATCACTGATTAAAATAGTTAGAAAAGAGTATCCTGAGCTAACTCCAGAATACACACCAATAGGAAAACTCTTAATTTCCTCAGTGACTGCAGTGGAATGACCTCTGAATTAAGAATCAATAAAAATGTGATTCATTCAGCATAAGCACTTACTATCTGGAAAGACGTATAACTTTAATATACCTTCTCTATCTCAAAGACTGATTCTAAAAATTAAAGGGTATAGTAAATGTGAAAGAAGCATTGAAAATATGAAGTGTTATGGTCAGGTGCTATTATGGCTGAAGAGCTATTTGAAGAGAGGAACAAAGATATGCATAATAGGTATCAGTCAGTTAAAACTGTTAAGAACCTACAAGAAACTATGATTTCTTCCAGAAAAAAAAAAAAAAATCATCCAGGCATGGTGGTACACACTTGTAATCCCAGTACTTGGGAGGCTGAGACAGGAGGATTGTGGTTCATGGCCAGGCTCAGCTATCTAGTGAGGCCCTCTGCAACTTAGTGAGACTTGTTTCAAAATAAAGAATAAAGCCACTTCTGGGAAGATGGCGACCAAGGGAAGCAGACGACCAGTCCTGTTGACACCTGATCTCCACTGCCTTAAAAACAGCATTCTACAAAGCCAGAAAATACTGTCAGTAGAGGAATAAAACTATAGGTAAAAGGCTGCAGGAGGGGAATAAAAAGGTTAGAAGACCAATCAGGGAACAGAAAAGAAACCCGCTCACCTTGCGGCTGCTGGCACTAGTGGTGGCGCCATCTTCCCTCACTGCACCGACTCCAGAGACAAAGAGGAAAACAACTAAGCCCTGAAGTGAGCAGCTGCAGATCACTGGAGTGTACGCCATCAGTTCTTCCTGTGCAAACTCCTGCTACAACTTCCAAAAGCAGCAGAGCTCACCACGCCCTCCAGAGATCGAGACCGGCTAGACTGTAAGTGCAGCCTTGCCCCTGCAGGAGAAGGCCCAGCACAGCACCCCCAGGGACTCACGCGGCCGTGATAAACTCCCTGGGTCTACTGTTGGACATAGCAGAGGCTCAGACTCAGGCTCTGCATCAGTGAAAAGTGTTGGGGGAGATCTATGCTTAACACTAGACCCTACTAGTAGGATCTCCAGGATCACCACGGATAACCAATCATGGTGAGTGGGGAGAAATCAGACCAACGCAGCCCTAACTGTGGACAACAGATTCTTACACTGAGTTTGGTATCAGAAGCATCTGCCACCGACCAAGACTCCACATCTGTGGAAAGTGTGGAGGATGACCTGCACTTAACACTAGATCCAGCACCATTGATACCAGCCATCTGTATAGACCGAGAAAGACTCAGAGAACCAGGCTTACAGCAGGAAAGGTGCCGGTGGCTCTCCCAGTCTGCACAGAGAGAAACTGCAGAGACCCAGTCTGCTGAGTAGTTATATATTTGTAGAGTTGCATTAATTTGTTGTTGATGTTGTTTTTCATTTTTCTTTTATTGTGAGTGTAAATGCCTTTTTTACCCTCTCCTCAAACACTCTCCCAAACTTCTTCTGTTGTTATAGACCTACTCTCCTCTCTCCATAATTTTTTCCCTCTCTTCTTTTCTCTTCTGTGTCTTGTATTAAATCCACTTCATATCACTATACTAAAAGTAACATTTGTTACTAGAATACCACTATAAATTCACTATTGCTAATTTTTATTCTATACTACATTACCAAACTCATATTCTCATTTATTTGATCCTATCTGTGGCTTTATCATATTCTTGCATTTACAACTTCATTTCCCTTCTCACTCAAACTTCACTATTGAATAAAACAACTTGCCCTTGGATATAACAGCTGACACCTAAAGGCTTAGAGAAATCTATCAAAAGCAACAAATACAAACATCTGAAATCATGAGACGGAGGAATAAAAAGGAAGCAATGAGCTCCTACAATACCACAATAACAGAACCTGACAACAAAGATTTGCAGGGATCTCCAGAAGGTCAAATCAGGAATGTAACTATAGAGGTAATAAAGGACTTCCAAAAAAATTTAGAGTCTGAAAGAAATAAAGAATGCAATAATTGAAGTGAAGGCATCAATTCAAACTATAAATAACCAATTAGACCACATGGAAAATAGAATCTCACTCCTAGAAAATGATCACTCCAAAAATGAATGCATAGTATATAATGTAGAAAAAACAATTTGAGAGCATGAATTGGACACAGAAGAAATATGGGCCCATTTTCAAAGAGCTAACCTAAAAAATAATTGGCATAGAAGGTGAAACTAAAGGGATCAACAATCTTTTCAAAGAAGTAATATCAGAAAACTTTCAAAACATAGAACAAGAGGTCAATATACAAATATAGGAAACTTATAGAACCCCCTTTAGACAAGATCAGAGAAAAGGTTCCCCACACCACATAATAGTCAAACTGATCAATGTAGAAGCCAAGGGGAGAATCTTAAAGGCAACAAAGTGACATTCAGAGGGAAACCAATTAGAATTCGGGAGGCTGAAACCGGAGGACTGCGATTTGCAGACAGCCTCAGCTACTTAGTGAGGCCCTTTGCAACTCAGTAACACCCGGTTTCAAAATAAAGAATAAAAAATAGAGCAGGGGGTATAGCTTGGAGGTAGAATGCCCCTGGGTTCCATTTCCAGACTAGCAAAAAAAAAAAAAAAAAAAAATCACTCTAGACTTCCCAAGCCAGAAGGGCTTGGAGTAGCATATTCCAAACTCTGAAAGAAAACAACCTGCAGCCCCAAGTTTCCTACCCAGCAAAGGTATCTCTCAAATTAGACAAGGAGATAAAAATCTTTCACGACAAACAGAAGCTGAAAAAATTTCTGTCTTCCAAACCAGCACTAGAGAAAATACTCAAAGAGATTAATTGCAAAGAAGAAATAATAATGCCAGAACCATAAAAACAAGAATTTCCATCCAGCAAACAACTAAGCAAAAAAGAACGAACACTACCTCAAACAGAAGCTAAATCTCAATATGTTAGGAATTAAAAATCATCTCAATAATCACACTGAATGTAAATGGCCTCAACTCCCCAGTAAAAAGACAAAATGGATTAAAAACTGAAAGCCATCTATTTGCTGCCTGCAAGAAACACACCTTAAAAGTAAAGTAAAGCTAAACACAAACTAAAGGTAAAGTGCTAAAGCAGGGTAATCCATGCCAACAGAACTCAAAGACAAGCAGGAGTAGCAACTATGATATCAGACAAGTTAGACTTCAAGTGCAAGCTTATTAGAAGAGACAAAGCAGGTCATTTTTTGCTTGTAAAAGGAATAATCCAGCAAGAGGAGATAACAATAGTCAACATTTATGCCCCAATCATAGGTGCAATTACTTTCATAAAACAAACTCTTTGTGACATTAAGTCATACATAAATCCCAATACAATAATACTGGGAGACCTCTATACCCCTCTCACACAATTAGACTGATCTTCTAGACAAAAGGTCAGTAAAGATGCCTCAGACCTAATGAACACCATCAAACAAATGGACCTATTAGACACATATAGAATATTCCACCCAACTACAGCAGAGTGCACATTTTTCCCAGCTACTCACAAAAAGTTCTTCAAAACATATCACATCCTGGGCCACAAAGTGAGCATTAAAAATTCAAAAAAATGTGACATACTTCCATGTGTCTTTTCAAACCATAATGGAATAAACCTAGAAATCAACTATAAGAAGACCCAGAGAAACCACATAAACATGTAGAGACTGAACACCACACTTACTGAATGAAGAATGAGTCAGAGAAGAAGGGGTGAAATAAAGAAATTTCTAGAAATAAAAATAGATACAACATATCAAAACCTCTGGGAAACTTTGAAGGCAGTATTGAGGGAAAAATACAAAGCACTGAGTGCTCACATAAGAAGAACAGAAAATCACCAAATAAAAAGCCTAATGAAATGCCAGGTGTGGTGGCACACCCTTATAATCCCCATGTTTGGGAGGCGGAGACAGGAGGATCGTGCTGGTTCAAAGCCAGCCTTGCTGGCTTGAGAGCCTCTGTTTCCAAATAAAGAAATTATAAAAAATAGGTCTGGGAATGTAACCCGGAGGGTAGAAGGGTTTCCAGGAACCCCAGTTACCACCAAAAACAAAACAAAACAAAAAACCTAATGACACACTTCAAAGCCCTTGAAAAACAGGAATAGTCTAACCCTAAGGCCAGCAGAAGACAGGAAAATCAGAGCAGAAATCAACAAAGTAGAGAATAAAAAAAAATTCAAAAAAATCAACAAAACCAAAAGCTGGTCTCTTAAAAAACTTAACAAGATAGATAAACCATTAGCCAACCTAGCCGAGAGAGAGAGAGAGAGAGAGAGAGAGAGAGAGAGAGAGAGAGAGAGAGAGAGAGAGAAGAGAGAACCAACCCAAATTATGAAGATAAGAGATAAAAAATGAGATATTACTACTGACAGTGTAGAAATCCAGAGAATTATCAGAAACTACTTTGAAAACTATATCCCAATGAAATGAAAAATCTGGAAGAAATGGACAACTTTTAGATAAATACAACCTGCCTAAATTGAGTCAAGAAGATATAGAAAATTTAAGCCAACCAATAGCAATCAAAGAGATTGAAACAGCAATAAAAAGCCTACCATATCAAAGAAAAGCCCAGGACCAAATGGCTTCCCAATCAATTTTACAAAAACTTTATAGAAGAGCTAATCCTGATACTCCTCAATCTATTTTGTGAAACAGAAAAAAATGGGACTCTCCCAAATACATTCTACGAACCCAACATCACATTAATATCAAAACCAAATAAAGACAGCTCAAGGAAGGAAAACTATATCTTAGATGAACTTGGATGTGAAACTGCTAAACAAAATACTAGCAACACGCATTCAAAACCACATCAAGAAAACCATACACCATGACCAGGTAGGGTTCATTCCAGGGATGCAAGAATGTTTTCAATATATAAAAATCAATCCATATAATTCATCATATAGCCAGAACCAAAGACAAAATCCACATGATCATTTCAATAGATGCTGAAAAAGCATTTGACAAAGTCCAACATCCATTTATGCTAAAAGCACTGCAGAGAATTGGAATAGAAGGAACATGCCTCAACATTATTAAGGCAATCTACAATAGGCCCACAGCCAACATCATATTAAATGGGGGAAAACTTCAAGAATTCCCCCTAAAAACAGGAACAAGACAAGATGTCCATTATCACCACTTCTTTTCAATATAGTACCTGAGACTCTAGCCAGAGCAATAAGGCAAGAAAAGGAAATCAAAGGAGTACAAATGGAAAAGAACTCAAACTTTCACTATTTGCAGATGACATGATATTATACTGTGAAGACCCAACAAACTCAACCAAAAGGCTTATAGAACTTATTAACAAATTCAGCAACATGTCTGGATACAAAATATATCTTAAAAATAGGATGCTTTTCTGTATACCAACCAAAAATTCACTGAAAAAGAAATCCAGAAAATACTTCCACTCAGGATTTCCCACAAAAAAATAAAATACTTAGCAATAAACTTAACCAAGGAAGTAAAAGACCTCTACAAAGAAAATTATAAAGCACTGAAAAAAGAAATCAAAGACGATTTAAAAGATGGGAAGATCTTCCATATTCATGGATAGGCAGAATAAATATCATAATAGCCATACCACCAAAAGTGATCTACAGATTCAACACAATACCCATTAAATTACCAAGATCATTCCTCCCAGACATAGAAATATCAGTTCTTAAATTCATTTGTAACAACAAAAAAGCCAGAATAGCCAAAGTAGTTCTCAGCAACAAAAACCATGCAGGAAGAATCACAATACTTGACTTTATACTACAAAGCCATAGCAATAAAAACAGCATGGTAGTGGCACAAAAACAGATACACAGACCAGTGGAGCAGAACAGAAGACTCAAACAAATCCATATACTTACAGCCAATTAATTTTTGACAAAGGGGCAAAAAACATACACTGGAAAAAAGATAGCCTGTTCAACAAATGGTGTTGGCAAAACTGGTTAACCATATGGAGAAAAATGGAAATAAATCCCACTTTCTCATCCTGCACAAAACGCAATTCAAGATGGATCAAAGACTTGGAAATTAGACCAGAGACCTTGAGGCTTCTTGAAGAGGGCATAGGTCCAACACTACAACACATAAGAGCAGAGAAAAACTTTCTCAACAAGACCCCAAAGGCACAAGACACAGAAAGGTGAATTTTTGTGGGATTACATTAAACTGAAGAGCTTCTGTACAGCAAAGGAAACTATCAAGAACCTCAATCAAGAGCCAACTACTCTTGAGATAGAGGACTAGTGTCTAGAATATACAGAGAACATAAACTCAGCATTAAGAAAACAAATATCCCAATCAAAAATGGGGAAATGAATTAGACACTTCACAAAGAAAAGAAATTCAAATGGCCAATAAATGCATGAAAAAAATGCTCAAAAACATTAGCAATCAGAGAAATGCAAATCAAAACTACCTTGAGATTTCACCTAACTCCAACTAGAATGTAAATCATTCAAAACACAAAAACAAATGCTGGCAAGGATATGGAGAAGCGGGGATGCGAATACATTGTTGGTGGGATTGCAGATTAGTATCAACTTTGGAAAACAGTATGGAGTATCCTCCAAAGAATGGGAATGAACTTACCATATGATCCAGCAATACCACTTCTGGGTATCTACCCAAAAGAAAGGAAACCAAACTACCAAACTAATGCATGCATATCTTTGTTCATAGCTGCACAATTCACAATTGTCAAACTATGGAACCAGCCAAGATGCCCATCAAGAGATGAATGGATTAAAAACTATGGGATATAGCTGGGTGTGGTGGTGCACGCTTGTAATGCCCATGCTTGGGAGACTGAGGCTGGAGAATTGCACATGTTCAAAGCCAGCCTCAGCTACTCAGTGAGGCTCTCAGTAACTTTTCCAAATAAAATATAAGAAATAGGTCTGGGAGTATAGCCCAGAGGTAGAAAGCCACTGGGTTCCCACACCAAAAAAACCTAATTCTGTTTAGTGTTTAGTGAGACAAAGGTCAAAAGAAACATATTATAAAATCTTATTTTTTAGCAGTAGTAAATTATACAGAGCTTGTTCCTAATTCCCTTCCACCCCTGTGATACTGGGGATGAAACCCAGGAGTATTCTACCTCCAAGCTACACCACCATCCCTATTTTTATTTTTATTTTTGCTTTTTAAAAAAATTTTTATTAGTGCATTGTATTCATATATTGTAATGGGATGCAAGATGGTGGAGACATACAAGTACACATTACCCAATTAGCCCTTACCCAGTTCCCACCCCATTCTCTCCCCTACCTCCTTCTCATGTTTGGCTTAGTGACTGACATTCATATGTTTGTTAAAGCACATCATGTGCATTAGAGAATTTCCCCCTCCCTCTGATCCCCTCAGTTAGGTCACCTTATTTGCTCATCTATAGAATCTCCTTCTTCATCTAGAGTTCCTCCTATGACCCATTTTCTCCCTAGCTGCTGCATATTAGGGAGAGCATCTGATTTCTTATTTTTTGTTACTAACTAATCTCACTTAGCATAATGTCCTCCAGCTCTATCCATTTCCCTGTAAACGATATAGTGTTTTTCTTTAAGGCTAAGTAAAATTCCATTGTGTATATATCCCATAGTTTTGGTGGTACTGGGGATGGGACCCTTCTACCTCCGGGCTACACTCCCAGACATATTTTATATCTTAATTTGGAAACAAGGTCTCTTAAGCCAGCACAGCTGGCTTTGAACCTGTGTGATCCTCCTGTCTCTGCCTCCCAAGCGCGGGGATTAAAGGGTGTGCCACCACGCCCGGCTACATTCACCTTAAAGGAAGAGATTTTATCAATAGGATATATACATCTTTCAAATTGTTTTTCAACATTGGTGATAAAATGCCACCAATAGATCTATCTATAAGTTTCTTTTGCCTACACAAAAATAAACTTTTCCCAGGTTTTTAAAATATCCCATAATCAAAAACTACCCATTATAGACTGAATGGGTCCTCCTAAAATTCATATAGTGAAACCCAAATTCTTGGTGTGGCTGTTTTTGGAGATGGAGCCTCTAATGAAATAGTGAAGTTTAAAGGAGATCATAAGGATGGAACCAAGAAGGGCAAAATAGTATCTTTATAAGAGATACCAGAGAGTTCTCTCTCAAATGCTCACACACAGCAAAAGTCAATGAGCACACAGCCAGAGGCAGCAATCTGCAGCCCAAGGGGCAAGGCCTTGTCAGACACCAACCTTAATCTTGGATTTTCAGTTGCCAGAACTTTGAGATAATAGGTTTCTGTTGTTTAAGCCACTCATCCAGTTTGGGAATTGTGTTATAGAAGAGCAGCTAAATACACTCTTACTAAATGCTCCCTACATCTCTTGTTCCAGAAAATGTACTTGCTGAAGTCTACTACAAGAGAAACATTTCACTAAACACACAGGGAAATCAGATTAATAAAAACTGCTTTGTATGAAGTATTTTTTGAAATCATTTGCAGTCAAGCCACCTTGTAAAAATTACGCTTACCCTTGAAGAGTAATGCACTCTCGGGAGCTTTCAGCCCAGCAGCCACTCAGCATTGCAGCAAAATAACTAGATCTGGCACTTAAAATGGCCCTAAAGGAAAGAGGAGAGGAACACAGGTAAACATTTATGTACTATGCAAGATATAACATTTTTATGAAGCTGTTCATCTTTACCTCTTAAAACCTAACAATCGATTTGTTCTGTTTGTATCCACTGGTAGGATTATTACAATAAAAAATTATAAGTGTATATTTATGTGTAAGTATTTTATTTGTGTGTGTGGGGATTGAATGCAGAGGGATTCTAGCTTTGAGCTATACTCCCAGCCCAATTTCTTAGTTGGAAACAGGGTCTCATTAGGTTGATGAGTCTTACCATTTTTTGAGGCTGTACACACACCTGTGATCCTCCTCTCTCCTCCTCCCAAGTACAGGAATCACAGACATGTACCACCACACCCAGCATAGTATTTTATTTAAAACACAAATTCCAACACCTTTGTTATCATTTTAATTTTTTTCTTGAAGGCTAATTTAAATAATAACAATTAAAACTACTTCCATGACTGAAAGAGCAACAAATCACTACAAAAGAAAAAATAAAGACCAAAGATGTCACTTAACATCTTCAGGAAGTAGTAGGAAAGAAACTAGTTATTATTAGCAAAGTTTTAATTAAAAGGAGAAACTACTACTGTAAGGATTCTGAGTTCTATTTCAGAACTCACCCTAATTTTGCTCAGGAAAGACTCTATCTTGGTTTCAAGTAAATTACAGGGCAATTTATTTTCTCTTGAATTTCCATTCTATTCAAATAAAAATTTTTACTAATTAAAAAAAATTTATTTTTGGTGGTATTGGGGATTGAACCTGTCTACCTCAGGGCTACACTCCCAGACCTATTTTATATTTTTATTTGGAAATGGGGTCTCTTAAGCCTGTGAGGGCTTAAGATTCTCCCGTCTCTGCCTCCCAAGTGCAGGGATTACAAGCGTGCGCCACCATGCCCGGCATAATTTTCAGTAATTTTTTTAATCCAACAAATATCCATTGACTTCTACTTTGTGCTAGGCATTATTCTAGATGCAAGGAATACGGCAGTAAATGAGATAAACAGGAAAATGTTATATTCCAGTGGAGGATGGGATGGAACAGTAAGAAGACTAGGGAGAAGAGAAAGGCACTTCTGGTAATGGTTTACTAGTTGCTAGATTGTTTCAGACCAGCCCTTCTGCTGAAAAGAGCTAAAGATGGAGCATGTGCACATATATACTCCTGAATGCACACACAAAAGAAAAAGCATGATTTGAAGGCATATGAACATTTCCATGGTGGTTAGATCAGTTCAACAAATTATAAGAGAGTAGACAGGAGATCCAAGCATTTGACATAACTTTTTCTACTGAAATGGTTGCCAGATATGGAAGCAAAAGCATTCATCTGTTGATGGACACCTGTGTTGGTTCTGTAAGTTGGCTGCTGTGAATCTTGCTGCTATAAACATAGGTATGCATGTTATCAAACCAGGTGTCCATTAACAGTTGAATGGAAAAAGAAAATGTGGTATATGCACACAGTGGAGTTTTATTCAGCCATAAAGAATAATGTGAGCCAGGCGTGGTGGCGCAGGCTTGTAATCCCAGCTCTTGGGAGGCTGAGACAGGAGATCGCGCAGGTTCGAAGCCAGCCTCAGCTACTTGGTGAGGCTCTCAGCAACTTAGTGAGACCCTGTTTCCAAATAAAATATAAAATAGGTCTGGGAGTATAGCCCGGATGTAGAAAGCCTCTGGGTTCCACCCCCAGTACCACCAAAAAAAAAAAAAAAAAAAAAAAAAGGAATGATGTTATTCATAGAAAAACAGATAGAACCTAGGAACATTATGGTGAGATCAGCCAGTCTCAAAGTCAAGGGTCATGTTTTTCTCTCATACACGGAAGTTAGAGAGAAAATAGGAAATAAAAGGACTTCAGATAAAAAAGGAGAGACACCAGTAGAATATTAGAAGGGGACTGAAGGAGGGAGAAGGGAAGGAAACTTGAGGAAGGAAACAGACCAAATAATATTATGTCCATACATGAAGGCATCACGACCAATCTTACTAGCATGTATGAGGAGGGAGGGAGGGGAGCAGGGTGGCATCTGGAGGAGGGCACACCACATGATGTGTGCATGTGTAAGCATATCACTATGAATCCCAATATGATGAGTAAGCACAATGTACCAATAACTTTTTTTTTTTTTTTTTGCAGTACTGGGATGGAACCCAGGGGCATTCTACCTCCGAGCTATGCCCCAACCCTATTTTTTATTCTTGATTTTGAAACAGGATCACACTGAGTTGCAAAGGGTCTAAGTAGCTGAGGCTGGGCGAGAACCCGGATCCTCCTGTCTCAGCCTCCCAAGTACTTGGATTATGAGCATGTGTGACCACACCCAGCTTCGATAACATTTTTTAAAAAGCAAAAACAAGCTGGGCATGGAGATGCATGCTTGTAATCCCAGTACTTGGGAGGCTGAGACAGGAGGATCGCAGGTTCTCAGCCAACCTCAGCTATATAGTAAGGCCCTCCACAACTTAGTAAGACCCTGTTTCAAAATAAAGAATAAAAAATTGGGCTGGGGGTGTAGCTCAGAGATAGAATGCCCCTGGATTCAATTACACACACACAAATAAAGAAAAACAATGTTTGAGAGGCTGAGAATAGCTTTGGTTTATCTTCACAGGCTTCAAAGAACACAAATTAGAACTTGAGATCCATTAAAGAGAAGCAGTTTTGGTGGGTAGCCCAGGATTTTTATGAGCCCCTCAAGAGCCATACCCTAGGAGGAAGAGCGAACAGGAAGTAAACACGTTCTTGTGAGAGCTGAAGGCAGCTTTGAATCAGCTGAAACCCTGATTGGAATAGTGATCAACATGTAGCCTAACTGCCATCACAAAGCAAAAAGAAGTCTCGTCTACACTAAAATAACATCCGCCAGAGTGTACAAGTATTGATCCTGGCGCAGCAGTGCCCACCTGTAATTCCAGCTACTCAGAAGGCTAAGGCAGAAGGATCACAAGTTCAAGCCTAGCCTGGACAATTTAAGCAAGAGTGTCTCCAAATGAAAAATAAAAAGGGCCAGGGAATATAGCTTATGGTGGAGCATCGCTGGGTTCAATTCCCCGAACCCCTCCACCACACACACCACATGCCTAATCACCAGAGTATCAAACTGCTTCTACAAATCTTTAACATTTAACAAAAAAAGAGTAGGAAGATTCACACCATCTGATTAAGGTAATCAAGACAGAAGAGTGTTGGTGAAAGATGTGATACATGGATCAGTAAAACAGAATACAGGGCTCAGAAATAGACCTATACAAATAAAAGGCAAGTGAATTTTGACAAATGCACAAGGATAATTCAATGAAGAAAGGATAGTCCTTTCACAAATGGTACTAGAACAACTGGACATCCATGTGCAAAACACAAAAACAAAAAGCTCAGATGTAGACCTTATATCTATACAAGAGTTAAGTTGAGATAAATGTAAAACTTTAAAACTTCTAGAAAATAAAACAAAGAGAGAAAAAAGCCAGGCATGGTGACGCACCCTTGTAATCCCAGCATTCAGGAGGCTGAGACAGGAAGATCTCGGTTCTCAGAGTCTCAGCTACTTAGTGAGGCCCTCTGCAACTCATTGAAACCCTGTTTCAAAATAAAGAACAATAAAAAGCTGAGGGTGTAGCTTGGAGGTAGAATGCCCCTGGGTTCTATCCCCAGTGCCACAAAAACAAATAAATAGAGACAAAGCTATATCACCTTGGGTTTAGGAATGCATTTTAGAAAAAACACCAAAAGTCTAACCATGAAAGAAAAAACTGATGTTTGACTTTATTAAAATTACAAACTTTACCCAGGCATGGCAGCACACGCTTGTAATCCCAGCATTCGGGAGGCTGAGACAGGAGGATCGTGGTTAGCAGACAGCCTCAGCTACTTAGTGAGGTCCTTTACAACTCAGTGAGTGAGACCCTGTTTCAAAAGAAAGAATAAAAAACAGGGCTGAGGCTGTAGCTCAGAGGTAGAATGCCCCTGGGTTCCATCCTCAGTACTGAAAAA
This sequence comes from Muscardinus avellanarius, assembly GCF_963383645.1. NCBI lineage: Eukaryota > Metazoa > Chordata > Mammalia > Rodentia > Gliridae > Muscardinus > Muscardinus avellanarius. The sequence goes on along the minus strand of NC_137788.1, from coordinate 82,007,996 downwards.
AAAATTAAAAATGTTTGCTTAAGAAGGACACCATTAAGAGAATGAAAGAGATGAGTAACCAATTGGAAGAAAATATCTGCAAATCACCTACTGGATAAAGGACTTCAATACAAAATATATAAATATTTCAAAAGACAAGAGGGAGGGGAATAGGTTCTAACATTATACACAAAGAATTATAACACTAATTGAAGATACAGTGTGACAATGCATATTGTAAATTCTGGAGCAGCTTAGAGAAAAGCAAAACACACACACACACACACACACACACACACACACACACACACACACAAATTTAGTTACTGTGCACATTTATGATTTCAGCAACCAGGAAGGTCAAGAAAGGAGAATCACAAGTTCAAGGCCAATCTGAGGAACTTAGCAAAACCCTGTCTCAAAATAAATTTTTTGTGTATATGTGTATGGTACTAGGGATTGAACCCAGTGGCTCTCGACCACTGAGCTATATCCCCTCCCTATTTTTGTTTGTTTGTTTGTTTGTTTTGAGACAGGGTTTCACAATAAATCATTCAGGCTAGCCTCAAACTTGTGATCCTCCTGTTTTAGGCTCTCATGTCCTAAGATTACAGGCATACACCACTATGCCTGGCATCAAAATAAAAATTTTAAAAGGGTTAAGGATGTAGCTCAGTGGTAAAGTACTCCTGGGTTCAATTCCAGTATAAAGAAGGAAAAAGGAGGAGGAGGAAGAGGAGGAGAAGGAGGAAGATGAGGAAAAAAAGGAAGAGGAGGAAAAGGAAGGAAGGAAAGAAAAAATTTTTAAAGGGCCAAAATGTAGGTGAGTGGCAAAGTACTCCCGGATTCAATTCCAGTACAAAGGAGGAGAAGAAGAGGAGGAGGAAAGAAAGAAAAAAGGAAAAAAATTTTAAAAGGCATACAATGGAATTTTACTCAGCCATAAAGAACAAAATTACATCATTTACAGGGAAATGGATGAAACTGGAGAACATTATGCAAAGTGAGATTAGTCAGTCACAAAAAGTAAGAAATTGGATGTACTCCCTAGTATGCAGAAGCTAGGGAGAAAAGGGTCCATAGAAGGAACTCTAGACAAAGGAGAAACCATAGATGTGTAAATAAGGCGCCCTAACGGGGTGATGGGAGGGGGTAAGAGGAAATTCCCTAATGTACATAATGTACATTTACAAACCTATTGTGTTAATCACTAAGCCAAACATGAGAAGGAAGGAAGGAGAGGGAATGAGGTGGGAATTGGGTAAGGGATAATTGAGTGATGTGTGCATGTATGCCTCTACCATCTTGTACTCCATTAAGATGTATGACTATGAGCCAGGCATGGTGACGCACGCTTGTAATCCCAGCACTTGGAAGGCTGAAACAGGAAGATCACTCAGGTTTGAAGCCAGCCTCAGCTACTTAGTGAGGCTCTCAGCAACTTAGTGAGACCCTGTTTCCAAATAAAATATAAAATAGGTCTGGGAGCATAGCCCAGAGGTAGAAAGCCGCTGGGTTCCACCCCCTGTATCACACACAAACACACAAAAAGATGTATGACTAATACGCCAATACAAAAATTTTAAAAATCTATTATCCCTCCGAAAGCAAAAAATTAAAGGGCAGGAAAAGAGAACAAAACACAAAAAGAAATGAAAAAAATATGAAGATAGTAGATGTAACCCAAACAATAACTACATTATGGTTTATGGTGTAAGTACTCCATTTAAAAGAAGATTATGAGATTGGATTATAAAATACAAAATACATCTATGAAAAATAATTTTAAACTCATTTTTTAAAGTTATTTTGGGGTAGTGCTAGGGATTGAACCCAAGAGTACTCTAACTCTGAGCTATATTCCCAGTCCTTTTTACTTATGAAAGCTAAATCAAAGTAGATTTTACAACAAGGGATATTACCTGGGGGCAAAAGAGATGTTTATAATAAAAAAGAGCTCAACTCATTATAAGGAAATAATGATCCCAAGTGTGATATATCAAATAAACCTTCAAAATACATGAAGCAAAAATTAATGGGAGGGAAATGAAAAGACAAATAGACAAATTCACAATTACACCTGGAAATGTCAACGTCCTTCTCAATAATAGAAAAGCAGACAAAATTTACTTAATATGTAAGACTTGCACACTACTGTCAAACAATTTGACACTTATAGAATATTCCATCCCAGTACAGCATAACATGTACTCTTTTCAAGTACAACAAAACAGTAAAACAGATCCTATTATGGGCCATCAAACAAGTCTCAAAGCTAAATGAACTATCCGGGCATGGCGGCGCACACTTGTAATCCCCACGCTTGGGAGGCGGAGACAGGAGGATCGCGCAGGTTTGAAGCCAGCCACGCACACTAGCTTAAGAGACCCTGTTTCCAAATAAAAAATATAAAATAGGTCTGGGAGCATAGCCCAGAGGTAGAAGGGTTTCATCCCCAGTACCACCAAAAAAAAAAAAAAAAAAGTTAAATGAACTAAAAATGTTTATGACCCACAGTGGTATTAAATTAGAAACCAGCTGGGTCTGGTGGCTCATGCCTGTAATCCCAGTACAGGAGGCTGAGACAGGAGGAGCAGGTTAGAGGGCAGCCTCAGCAATGTTGGAAGATTCTCAGCAACCTAGGGAGAATTTGTTTCCAAACAAAAATATAAAAAGGTATGGGGTGTAGCTCAGAGGTATAATGCCCCTGGTTTTAACCCCCAGTACTGCAATACACACCCTAGAAATCAATAATGGAGAAAGATCTGAAAAATTCCCCAATAGATAGTTACAATCCTTTGGTAAAGAAGAAATTAAAAGGAAAATGAAAAAATACTTTTGAGTGAAAATGAAACTACATTAAAATTTGTGGGATACAGATAAAGCACTGCTTAGAGGGAAATTTTTAGCATGCATGCATGAATTCATTCATTCATTCATTCATTCATTCATTCATTCAGGGGACTGACCCAGGGGACAGTCTATCCCTGAGCTATACCCTCAGTCCTTCTCATTTGTTTTTATTTTGAAACAGGGTCTCATTAGGTTGCTGTGGCTTGCCTCAAACTTGTGATCCTCCTGTCTCAGTCTCCCAAGCACTGGGATTCCAGGCATGTGCCACCATGCCTGGCTCTCATAAAACAATGTGTGTGTGTTGGGTGGTGGGTACTGGGAATTAAACCCAGGGGCATTCTACCTCTGAGCTACATTCCCATCTCTTTTTTTTTAAACAGGGTCTTGCTAAGTTGCTGAGGTTGGCCTCAAATTTGTGATCCTCCTGTCTCAGCCTCCTAAATACTGGGAATACAGGCATGTGCCACTGTGCCCAGGCATAAAACAATTCTTAACGAAGAATACTATTAAAATTCTATTCTTACATCTACATACTTTATCTGACTATACCTAAATACATAGCATATCCTGATTTACACAGGTGGCAGTCATGAGAATCTACCCCCTTAATTGCCAATTGCCGAAAGTGACCCATGGCCCCAGCTACAGTACTGTGAAATCTAAGCCACTCTGGTTCCAAGGCCACCTACTCTAAGCTATTTCTTGCCAGTGACTGAGCCTAGCCGGGATAAGGCAGATATATCTCTGGAAGATACGGTTTCTCTGAAGACTCTGGCTTGGGAATTTCCCCAAAGCCTTGCCATCTTCCCCAGACCTGTGCTGCATCTAAGATGCTTCCCTTGGCGTAACTTCTTCCTTTTGCCTTCACTCGGGCCGAGCAGTACTGCGGTCCACAGCCTGTCTTCTCTGGCTTCCTCATGTCCTCTCAGATGCATTTACTCTACTGAACTTGCTGCTGGTCTAATCCCATCTCCATGTCTGTTTCTCAGGAGACTTGCAGACACACGGCATGTTAGCCCTTTTCATCTGAGTTCAAGGGTCTGAGGCTTAAACGATTACCCTGACCTTAAAAGCAGAAACTCGGAAAACATTCTTACTTAATTAGGATACGTGCCTCAGGTTAAAATGTAATGCTGTAGATGGCATGGTGCATTAAAAATCTTTGCTAAATCTTTTTTATTTTCCAGTATGCCAAAAACGATTTCTTCCTTTTGAATACATTTAATTCCAACTGACAGTGCTGCTTCTAGCTCTGTCAAGATGCCCTAATTTCCCCCTTGCTGTGACTTCAGTCACAGCTAATGGTAACTGAACTAGATTCACTAGTCCAGGCACAATAACAGCCTGGATCAGAAGTTGTTTTTTTTAAACTGGGTCTAATTCTTACAAATTCTCCTAGGGGTGAATGTGAGAGAGAAAGGGAGAAGGGGGGGGGGAGAGGGAGGGAGGGAGGGAGGGAGAGAGAGTGTGTGTTTTTATCTAGTTCCACATAACTGAATCAATATTAAGCCCAGAGTAGTGACTCTTTTTGGAGCTGTCACTATTATTCATTCCACTTCCTCACAAACATTTCAGAGGACTTTATAAGGTTAACTTTCTCTTGAGGATTTTATGACATCTACTGACTACAGTTTTCCTAAATTAAATAGTAAAGTACAATGGATATCCTATTATCTAAAACAATTAGGATGATAGTTGTTTAATCAAAAAAACAGGATTTAAAAAATAATTTCTACATATCATAATCACTTTATCCCACCTTAAAAATAAATATGTACTCATTCATAGATCTTGCAACATAAGCCAGTCTTTAAAAAAAAAAAAGTAAATTTGCTAACTGAAACCTCATCATTCTTACAAAAACTATTTCTAGTTAAAATTTCTCTTAAAAAAGAGTACATTTTTGTGAAAGTTAAGTAATTTGAGCATAGAACCATTCTAAATTTTTGCATTTTCCCTCAAGTTGGGACTGGTGACACATGTCTGTGATCCCAGTACTTGGGAGGCTGAGATAGGAGGATCACAGGTTAAAGGACAGCCTCAACAAGTAGTGAGACTTTCATCAACCTAGCAAGACCCTGTTTCAAAATAAGAAATAAAATCAAGTCTGGGGGTGTAGCTCACAGGTAGAATGCCTCTAGGTTTGATCCCTAATACCCTCCCACAAAATGATGGTTTCCCCTCAAAAAACATTTTTGTTTGTTGCTGGGGTTTGAACCCAGGACCTTCTGCATGCTAGGCAAAAGCTTTTACCACCAAGCTACATTCCCCATCCCTCCCTTCACCCTTTCCTATTCTTTCATATATACTACATTCAGTAGTAATTTCTGAAGTGTCTTTCACCTTAGATTTTACTAAAACACTTAACTCTTTTTTCATACTTCATGTATCCTTGGCTTATATATTAATTTGCATAATCAAAATAACAAATCCAAATGGCACGGACAGGTTGGGAACAATCCCAAGTGATTTTTGGAAGGCACAAACTAACGTGATGGGAAGAGAAATGCGCAGGCATACTAGAAATGGTCTCCTAGCCTTAGGAGCTCAGCCTAACACCCCAGCATGCTCGCTGGCGGCATCTGCACAGTCTAGTAAGTGGGGCTTAGTCAGGGAGCTTCTACTATAGGCGGTCTGTTTCCTTTCAGGCACCCAGTGCCTTCTGCTTTTAGTCCCCTATTACAACCCTTGCAAGGCCAGTGGTACCAAGGAATTTCTAATTTATTATTATTTCTAATTTATTATTATTTTAAATATTATTTATTATATCTAATTTATTATTATTTTAAACCTCTCATATGGACAAGATTAACCATTTATCATTGCTAAAGTAATTAATATTAATATTAAGATGTTTGTAACTCACTGAATGGTAACTTGGAATTCTGTTATATTTATTTCATTTAAGTTTCCTGTTACTCCTATTATGACAAAGACAAGCAAGTCTTCTCTGTAAAGGAGCAAAGAGTAAATATTTTAGGCTTTGTAGGCCCCTACTGCACACTTTTTTGCTGTTTCATAGAAATGCAGGCCACTTACCCCTCCTTGGATTAGGGAGAGATGAAGGTCAAATCCCATTTCTCTGCTTACTCCACATAAGTGGAGCATAGAAGCTGTTGCTACCATCTACACGAAAGCTTGCATCAAAGGCCTATCCCTGAGATGGTGAGGACAGCAAACACACAGAGGACTTACTATGTGCCAAGTACTGTTAAAGGGTTTTAAGTGTAATAAGCAGTTAATTCACCACAATCATCACATAAAGTGTTTTTATAACGCTAATCTTTGATGAGGATTCTAAGCACAGAATGAATAGCTACATAGCTTGCCCAAATTCACACAGATGATGATGGTGAAAACCCATGATTAAAACCCAGGCAGAGCCGGGCGTGGTGGCGCACGCTTGTATCCTCCGAGCTTGGGAGGCTGAGACAGGAGGATCGCACAAATTTGAAGCCAGCCTCAGCTACTTAGTGAGGCTCTCAGCAACTGAGACCCTGTTTCCAAATAAAATATAAAATAGGGCTGGGAGTATAGCCTGGAGGCAGAAAGCCTCTGGGTTCCACCCCCAGTACCACAATAAACAAACAAACAAACAAACAAACAAACAAATCCCAGGCAGGAGTCAGGTATGGTAACACATGCTTGTAATCCCAGTACTTGAGAGGCTGAGATAGAAGGATCACAGGTTTGAGGACAGCCTCAGCGAGTAGTGAGATTCTCATCAACCAACAAGACCTTGTTTCAAAATAAAAATAAAAAATAGGAGGTTTATCTTGGAGACACGATATCCCTGGGTTCAATCCCCAGTACCACAAAAAATAAAAAAAATACAACCCAGGCAGACTAGCTCTGCAGTCCTCACGTTCTCCAGTTCTAACTGCTGGTTTCACAGTCCACACCCTCCTAGGCCCTCTGTCTGTTAGGTGTGCCACCACAAACAGCACTGGCATCAGGCGACTTTCCATGTAAAGCACTTCTAGAGCTGGGTGCGGTGACGCTCTACTCCCAGGACCTGGGAGGCTGAGGCAGAGGGATCCAGGTTCGCAGCCAGCCTTAACTACTTAGTGAGGTGCTCTGCAACTTAGTGAAACCCTGTTTCAAAATAAAGAATGAATAAAAAAAATCGGGCTGGGAGTGTTGCTCAGAGGTAGAATGCCCCTGAGTTCAACCCCCAGCACCACAAAAAGAAAAAAGTACTCCCAGCATTATAGTCAAGATTAAGGTTAAAAAAAAATCACCACAGTGCGACTGGTGAGACAATCTTGGAAGAAATGGGTTATCAGGGATGTGACTGAGGAAGCAACCTGAGCACTAGAGAAAATGAACTCCAAGGGCGACATTCCCCTATTACCATATGAATTCGAACATGCTATCCTAGCAAACTAAGCTGTTCGCAGTGCTGAGACTTAGACTGAATAGAATTCACTTCATAAATCCTGGTTCTCTATAAATAGGATCTTTTATCATATGGGTACATTTAAATGAAAAAACTTAGAGCAGCCATCTTACAAATGGATTTTTAGCCACTCTACTAGCCAATAATGATCATACAGAACAAGAAGGTTTTTTTGTTTTTTGTTTGTTTTGGTACTGGGGATGGAACCCAGGGGCATTCTACTTCTGAGCTTCACTCTCAGCCCTACTTTATTCTTTATTTTGAAACAGGGTCTCACTAAGTTGCTGAGGGTCTCACAAGTTGCTGAGGCTAGCCATGAACCCGCAATCCTCCTGTCTCAGCCTCCCAAGTACTAAGATTATAAACATGCACCAGCACGCTCAGCTAAGTAGTAATTAATTTTTTTTCAGTACTGGGGATGGAACCCAGGGTCATTCTACCTCCAAGCTACACCTCCAGCCCTATTTTTTATTCTTTATTTTGAAACAGGGTCTCACTAAGTTGGTGAGGCTGTTTGTGAACCAGAATCCTCCTGTCTCAGCCTCCCAAGTACTGGGATTATAAGCGTCTACCACCACATCTGGCAAGAAGTAATTTTTAAAAGTTCTGATGTTAGCCAGGCATGGTGGCATGTCTAAAATTCAAGATAGGAGGATCACAGGTTCAAGGCCAGCCTCCGCAACTTAGAGTTCCTCAACAACTTAGGGACCTCGTTTCAAAATAAAAAATAAAAAGGGCTAAGGGTATAGCGCAAAGGTAGAATTTCCCTGACTTCAATCCTTAGTACCACACACAAAAAAAAGTTCTGATGTTGAACTTTAGACAAATATATGGGCTTTACATGAAGATGTATCATCTGAACTACTGAATATTCTTTGAACTGTACAATAAAATTACTGTGTACTACACAGAGCTGCTCAAGCCTGAACTAGGAAGATAATCCTGACTTGGAATATGTTACTGTAACTTACATAAGGACAACAAAATAGGGAAAATAAATTCAGATCTTGAAACTATCCTCAGGAAATTGCCCTTCTAGTTAATATAAATTTATTTTATTTGTTGTTGTTGTTGTTGTTGTTGTTGTTGTTGCTACGTTAACAAAGCAAGACAGAAATGTGAGCAAGCGCTGTCCTGGAATACAAACTTAATTTTCTAGATTCAGTTACTAAAACACAGTTCTATTTGGCCACTCTCGGGCAGCACATAGGGAGAAGCCCAATACATTGAGGACAAACTGCAAATGGTCACAGGGTCCTGCCTCCCCTGGGTGATGGCAACAGCTTCAGGGCTCAATAATCAGAACTTTGGTGAGATGTCCACATGGTCTCAAGAAAGACCTGGATACAAAATTAAGTTAAATCTTTAAAGTGTTAGCAAAAAAAAAAAAAAGACACATACACTATGATTTAGAAGATGTATATTCATGACACCAAAAATATACTGATCAACCTATACTACATTCTGTATGTTACTATAAACAATGCAGATTTCATAAGAATTAGGAAAATATGTATATGTATGTACATATATTTACAAAACACATATTCCCAGAAACAGAACTTCAAATTGTGGTGAGCAAATTTTCTGGCAATCCTAGTGTTTGGCAATGTACACAATTAACCAGCAAAACCAGTGTGATACCTGAGCTTGGCAGATTTCTGTAATTTAAGCCTACTGCTAATTTCATTAAGAGGTAAGGAAACCTGAGCCTAGAAAACCGCTTCTTGCCATTGCAAATGGCATGGTTTCTCCTCTTCAGAAGCACCAAAATAATTTATCAACATTCATATTTGGAACATGAGCAGATGGAAGAAGAACTGTCTGGGCTCCTTGGATTTCTGGTTCTGGTTCTAGTTCACAGTGAAGCCCAGCTGTACTTCCCTTGAATTCCAACACATAATCTAGATTTCTTATTCAAATTTTTTCTTTTTAGGCAGATTTTAGCAACTTATGATCAAAAGAGCCCAAGCGAAACAGGCAGCAGCCTTTAATTTGAAACCCAAAGCCTGGAATTTCTAAGCAACTCAACTCTAAAGCTGAACAATGGATTTTAAAAAGTTCATTGAAATATTAAGCCTCCTAATCAAGGCAATTCATGAGTATCTCTATTTTGAATCACAGAATTCATGCCAAAATGTATTCAGAGAAAATATATGCCATTCATGTAGAAATAATAATTCTCAATACCATAATGCGTATAAAATTGAAAACTATATTTAACTACATTTACTGTGACAGGGGCTTTCAAACCTATTTTAGGCAACAGAACATTTCCTTCTACTGAAATCTTAGGTTTATACCCAGTGTGAAAAAATAGAAGAGCTGCTGTGGCTGAAACTCGTGCACGCTCATTTTCTGGATGGACCTGCATGCACCGATGGGGCCGCAGACAGAAAACCCAGTCTGATGGCCAACCTCTTCCTCTGTCAGAGAACCCTGAGGAATCATCACAGTCCCCTGTGGCCGACATGAAGCAGAGCTAGAAAACCACTGTGTGAGAAAAAGATAGTCATTCTTCTACATTTTAACATCACAACCAAGACACCAAATCAACCACACATCTATTTACCTGTGAGCTTTAAAACTTCTTCCACCAGCATAAATATCAATATCTGGACAACAATGCTTCACATAAAGCTTCAATAAATCTTCTCCTAATTCAGATGCAGGCTCCAAGTCATAATTATCTTCAAAAGAGAAAAATAAAAGATAATTTCTTTAATATTATAAACATTCCAAAATTTTTTTCTATGTCAGCAAGAGCTTTTTCTACATAATTATCTCAAATAAATGGAATATTTAAGTGGTAAATTTAAATAAAACAGATTTTAAACCACTTATACTTTCTGCTTTAAAATATTTATTTTGCCGGGCGTGGTGGTGCACACTTCTAATCCCAGCATTTGGGAGGCTGAGACCGGAAGATAGCAGTTCACAGACAGCCTCAGCTATTTAGTGAGGCCCTCTGCAACTCAGTGAGACCTGGTTTCAAAATAAAGAATAAAAATTAGGGCAGGGGGTGTAGCTCAGAGGTCGAATGCCCCTGGGTTCCACCCCAGACCTGCAAATAAATAAATAAATAAAATAAAATATTTCTATTTACACTTAAATATAGATAAACCTTTAAATACAGAAACACATTTAAATATAACATCACAAAACTACAGGCCAAAAGCTAATTTATTTCATGGATATCTGAGTTAGAAAGCCATCAGTTTTCCCAATTCGATTTTCTTTTCCACTAAGTGATTCTTTCTATTCCCTAAAGTTTAGATACTGAATGGGAGATGGAGCCAAGGGAGAGTTTTTATTAAGTCACTGGGAGAATGTCCTTAGAGGGGATTGTGGGACCCTGGTCCCTTCCTCTTCCGCCTCCTGGTCACAGGTGAGCAGTGTTCTGCCAGGTACTCCCCACCACTGCCATCTGGCACAGCCAGCAAGGCCCAAAGCACCCAGCCCACCTGATCATAGACTAGGACCTCCAATACTGCAACCAAAATAATCCATTTCTCTTTATAAATTAATTATCTCAGATATTTCACTATAGTGATATAAATCTAATATACTCTGCTTTATGAATATATGGCTAGACTGATGTATAAAGGGATAGAAATTCAACTAAAATTAATGGGTTGTTAAGAGTACTATGAGGTTATTACTACACACAGAATGAAGAGATACAGAGCCGGGCGTGGTGGCGCACGCTTGTAATCCCCGTGCTTGGGAGGCAGAGACAGGAGGATCGCGCAGGTTCGAAGGCAGCCGCGCGCACTGGCTTAGGAGACCCTGTTTCCAAATAAAAATGTAAAAATAGGTCTGGGAGTGTAGCCGAGAGGTAGAAGGGCTTCCAGGAACCCCAGTACCACCAAAAAAAGAAAGAAAGAAAGAAAGAAAGAAAGAAAGAAAGAAAGAAAGAAAGGAAGAAAGAAAGAAAGAAAGAGAAAGAAAGAAAGAAGAGATATACAAAAATAAGATAAAAAAAAAAAAACACCTTTCAATCTGGGCATGGTGGCACATGCTTGTAATCCCAGCACTTGGGAGGCTGAGATAGGAGGATCACACAGGTTCGAAGCCAACCTCAGCTACTTATTGAGGCTCTCAGAAACTCAGTGAGACCTGTTTTCCAATAAAGTATAAAATTGGTCTGGGAGTGTAGCCTGGAGGTAGAAAGCCCCTGGATTCCATCCCCAGTTCCACAAAAAGAAACCAAAAAACAAAAAACCTCTTTTTTTTTCTTCAAAAGATTCACCATTTAGGTAGTAGAAAATGAAATATAAAACAAGTAAAATAAAAAGGAGAAATACTACACTGTACAACATAGTTCATAAATACCGGTGTAGATCAATGTGTATTATAGTGTGTGGAAACTACACTGTACTAAATTTAATTTGACCTGACATTGTCTCCATCCTTTGAGTTCCTTCATAATAAACTACAACCTAACTTATTAAGTAAACAAACCAAAAACTTAGAACTATATTTCTTTTGGTAATGGACAGCTAGACCTCAATAATCCCAAGTAGTGAAATTTTATCCAACCCCAGGTAGCCAAGTGGTCAAACCATGTCCAAATAAGACAAAGGCCTAACCGTAAGCAACCAAGTAATCTGTACTTTATTTCCTTCTTCCATCTAAATACTCCCTGCCCAGGTGACAGAGTGGAGCCTTCTAAACCTCCTAGTTTTGAGTGCTGCCTGGCTTATGAATTCTTCTTTGTTCAAATAAACCCAGTTAGCCGGGCGTGGTGGCGCACACTTTTAATCCCTGCGCTTGGGAGGCTGAGACAGGAGGATCGCACGGGTTCGAAGCCAGCCTCAGCTACTTAGTGAGGCTCTCAGCAACTTAGTGAGACCCTGTTTCCAAATAAAATATTAAAAAAGGTCTGGGAGTATAGCCTGGGTAGCTCCTGGGTTCCACCCCCAGTATCACCAAAAAATAAAATAAAATAAAATAAACCCAATTATATTTATTTTGCCTAAAATTTTTCTTTTAACAACTGGATGTTATACTTTGTCAGTCCAGAAACTTTATTTAGTTTCTAAATCATTAGCTTCTGACAGACTCCCACTGAACAATTTATAAGCCTGGAGTAAAAACTACAATGCCAATATGGGCTCTACCATCAAAAGATCCAGAACCCAACTACTATTCAACATCTACACTGTTATACCTTAGCCCAAATCTCTCACTCTTAATCCTCACAATCTTCTTTTTTTCTTTCCTTTTTTTTTTCTGTAGTGCTAGGGATTGAACCCAGAGGGGCATTCTATCTCCAAGCTCCACCTCCAGCCCTTTTTATTTCTTATTTGGAAACAGTCTCGCAAAGTTGCTGAAAGCCTAAACTGCCGAGGCTGGCTTCAAACCTGAGATCCTTCGTAGCACAAGTACTAGGATTATAGGTGTGCACCATCACACCTGGCCCCAAAATCTATTAGCATCCAGAGACATCTTTTCAAAATGCAATCCTGGTCATGGTCCATCTGAACTCAAAACCTTCCCACAGCTCCATTTCTTTTAGAGTAAGAACCAAAGTCCTTAACAATTCTTATAGGCCCTACAACATCCAGCTCCTTGTTACTGTAACAAGGACTTAACCACTGCTTTAGCTAGAATGCCCCCACTATACATCAATCTTTCTCTTTCTCCCTCCCTAGAGAGAGAAAGATGTAAAGATAAACACAAAAAGCTACAACCCTTCTGACCCCTACTTCTACAAACTAAAGGTCTTTTCTAAGGTAAATGAGCATATGTAATGTGTTCACATATTTCAGTCAGCATTCTCAGTGATGTGACCCAAAGTACCAGATGACCACTGAAGAGACTTATTTGCTCATGTTTCTGGAGATTTCAGAGGTCATAATTCATTTATGAGCTGGTTTCCAAGTAGGCATCAGGGCTCTAAGGTTTTCAGGGCATCATGGTGGGGAGCAGAGAGAGGGTAAGAGCTTGTCAGCTCATGGTGGCAGAGGATAAAGGGGCAGGAAGATGCAGTAGCTAGCCTGGGAAAACACCGTGCCCAGCCACACACCTGGGACCATTCCCCAGGAACCAAGACTCGCCTCCACACATGGCTGTCCTATCTGACATGCGGCCTTGGGATATTTATTTATTTATTTGTTGCAGGTCTGGGGATGGAACCCAGAGGACCTCCAAGCTACACTCCCTGCCCAATTTTTTTATACTTTACTTTGAAACAGGGTCTCACTGAGTTGTGGAGGGCCTAAGTAGCTGAGGCTGTCCGTGAACCACGATTCTGGTCTCAGCCTCCCAAATGCTGGGATTACAAGCGTGCGCCACCACGCCCGGCTCCTTAGGGACATTTTAAATCCAAACCATCATATTTCTTAGCCAATTAATGTGTTAAACTGAGCTACCATTTTTACTAGGTTACTATTTTTTTGGTGGGGGGTACTGGGGATTGAACCCAGGGCATACTACCTCAAAGTTATACCCCTGACCCTTTTTAATTTTATTTTGAAACAGGGTTTTGCTAAATTGTTGAGGATCTTGTTAAATTGATGAGATTGACCTCAAATCTGCAATCCTCCCGTCTCAGTCTCCCAAGTACTAGGATTACAGGCATGTGCCACAGTGCTCACCTGGTCACTATCTTAAACATGTCACAAAGTTTTTATGTAACAGGAATTTTTGTGTAGCCTAGCGTGTGTGTGTGTGTGTGTGTGTGTGTGTGTGTGTGTGTGTGTGTGTGTGTGTGTTACTGGGGATTGAACCCAGGGGCATTTCACCTCAGAGCTACACCTTAGCCCTATTTTTATTTTGAAAGAGGGTATAACTAGGTTGATGAGTCTCACTACTTACTGAGGCTGTCCTCGATCCTGTGATCTTCCTGTCTCAGCTCCCCAAGTACTGGGATTATAGGTATATGCCACCATGACTGGCTAGCCTTTTTTTTAATGAATGCATATATTGTGATTATAACAGAACTGACTCTATAGTTTGCTAAAATCTTACTGGTATAGACTAGCATAAAAATAATGACATGGAGAGGCATATTTGTTTAAATTGTGAAATAAATGTAGATTTATTCATAATAGATTTCTAGTTACTTGGGGACATTGGGAGTTGACCACAATAATATACTCCTTTCCCCATACTTTTTTAAAAAAGAAAATCAAAGAAGTTTGTTTTGTTTTGTTTAATGGTACTGGGGATTGAACCTAGGGGTGTTCTACCTCTGAGCTACACACCCAAACTCATCTTTTTTTTTTTTTTTTTTTTTGTGTGTGTGTGTGTGTGGTACTGGGGATGGAACACAGAAGCATTCTATCTCCAAGCTATACCTCTAGCCCTATTTTTTAGTCTTTATTTTGAAACAAGGTCTCACTGAGTTGCAAATGGGCTAAGTAGCTAAGGCTGTCCACGAACCAACCGTGATCCTCCTGTCTCAGCCTCCCAAACGCTGGGGGGTTACAAGCGTGCACCACCATGCCTGGCTTTTTTATTTTGAAACAGAGTCTCACCAAGTTGCTGAGACTGGCCACAAACCTGTGACCCTCCTGTTTCAGCCTCCCAAGCACTGGGATTATAGGTGTGTGCCACCACGCCCCACAATAGGGGAGTTTTAAAATAAACTTTTCTCTAATTATATCAGATTATAATTATTTTCATGTCTATATTTTATTTTGGAATATATGTATTTTTATTTTAAAACAGGGTTTTGCTAGGTTGCTGGGCTGACCTCAAATCTGTAATCCTCCTGTCTTAGCCTCTCAAGTACTAGAATTACAGTTGTGTGCCACCATGCCTGGCTTCACATCTATAAAATTTTACAAATACACCAAAATTCCTCACCATTGGAAATTAAACTGTCATCTCTATCACGGACATGTTCTGGAATTTCATGCTTCTGAAGAGAACATTCAGATGAAGTTTCACATGTTTGAGAAGTGAGGTCAAGCTTTTTTTGTGGTGTCCCGGTTTCTATTACCATGTTCCTACACATTTCTTCCTCATGGTTTTTTATGTCTTTGTTTGATGAATATACAATCCTGAAAGACAAAATATCAAGTATTCATTAAAATAGGGGTGATTCTAGGAGGAAAAAAGCTAGATCTCCAATGCGCATAATATACATAAATATGTATGTAGATACACGTATACACATGTATAGACCTACATCACGTATGTGTTTATGTATATGTATATATTTCATGCATATGTTTATGTGTGTATGTATGAGAGCAGCACATTGGGGAAATTTTCTTTTAAACATTTGTTTTTAAACATATTTATATATGTTAAACACAATTTTAAAACCTTTTTAGTCTGTATTAAGTGTAGCAAGGTCAACTGAAAACTGAAGGAAGTCTGAAAGTATTCTATAAAATTTTTTTAGTGTTAAAATATATAATGCCAAAAAATTAGATAATCTAGATGAAATAGAAAATTCCCAAAAAGACACACATTACAAAACCTGACTCAAGAAGAAACAAGACTATGTGAGCGGATCTTCAACAAATAGAACAAATTAGTCATCAAGAACCTCCAACAAAGGAAAGAGCCAGAACTAGGTGGCTTCACTGGCGAATTTTACTAAATATTCAAAGAATTAACACCAACCAATCCTCACAAACCTTTCCCAAAAACAGAAGAGGAAGTAACACTTCCCAAATCATTCTGTGAAGCCAGTGTTATTGAGACAAGGACAAAACAAGGAAATAAAAATACAGACATATATTCCTTATTACTATAACTGAAAAAACCCTCGGTAAGCCAGGCATTATGGCACAGGCATATAATCCGGTTATTGGGAGACTGAGTCAGGAGGATAGCAAGTCCAAGGACAGCCTCAGCAAGTAGTGAGACTCTCATCAACCTAAATAAGAATAAAGAATAGGGCTAGGGGAGAAGCTCAGAGATAGATGGCCTTTGAGTTAAATCCCCAGTACCAAAAAAAAAAAAAATAGTAAAGTGAAGCCAGCAACATACAATATATAAGAAGTTTGATTAAACACAATGACCAACTGGGATTTGACTCACCAAGTCAGGAGTGGTTAAACACACACAAAAAATCAATGTTCTATAGCACATGGATAGAAGGAAGGACAAAAGCCATGTATTAAGACTGACATCCTAAGTGCCTACTGGAGGTCACAGTCATCCATGTAAAGTAAGGCTGGTTAGCAGGGTTGTGTGTTTTTTCTAGCCACATTAAGCTGTATAAGTGCAGTGCAAGAGTAAAGCGGTAAAAAAGATGGATGTAATATTTTGGGTTTTGCTATGTAAATAAAAAACAAATTCAGAGGGGGAAGGGGAGCTCAAGCTGTATGCAGGAGTGATAGTGATATAGCCAAATTAATTTGAGCTGAGTAAGAAGGGAAATAAGGACAGAAGAGGATCAGAGACTTTAAAATGGCTGATGAGTGCTATGGCCTGGGTATGGTTTGTCTCCACCAAAACTCAGGTTGAAATTTGATTCCCAGTGTGAAATCATTGGGAGGTGGAGACTTGGGAGGTAACTAGGTTATGGAGGCTCTGCCCTCATGGATAGATAAATTTCCTTCTCCAGAGACTGGATTAGCTCTGGCAGTAGACCAGTCCTCATGCCAAGGGTATTACAGAAGGAGCCTGGCACTTCCCTTAGGTCTCTCACACGAGTGCCTGTCCTTGAATGTGTCCACCACTCTTCCACTCTGCAGCACGAGGTCCTCACTAGGAGTCAAGCAGATGCCAGCACTATGCTCTTGGACTTCCAGATCCATGAGCCAAATAAACCTTTTCGCTATATCAATTATCCAGTCTCAGGTATTCTGTATAGGCAACAGAAAATTAACTAAGACAATGAATTATTGTAGTTGGAGTCCTAAAGGGAGTAAGTGAAAAAGAGAGGTAGAAATTAGAGGGGAGATGCCTGGAAAGATTATGGAGTCACGTTACTGGTAACAAGATGAGTTAGGATTTGACATGGTAGTGAACAACTGAAGTATATAGATTCACCTTGACAGGACTGCAGTTATCTTGAATCATAAGCACAATGATGTCCCCAGAACCCTAGCCATTTTTTTTTCTGCAAAGTTTCCCAGCAACTTATAAAAGCCAAAGCCATTAGAGTGCTATGTGGAGCTTTATGACTGGACCCTGGCTCCAGGAATGTGCTTAGCCCTTCAATATTAGGATGAAGCAGGTACGTTCCAGCTAGGATGAAGTCACTGTTGTCCTGACCTATAAGTACAATCCTCTTTCTGACCCAAACTACGGGGATCCAGCTGGTCCTGCTGCCACCCAGAATCGGGTTCCCATCAGTAAATTCCCCAGTAAATTTACTCTGTACAATTCTAGATCCGTCCGCGTCTCTTTCTTCAGCTTCATGACACGTCACCAGTCTTCCTAAGCTAGAATGGAACTGCTCTAGAACATGAGGTGAAGTGAACAAGAGAACTTGAAGATAGCAACTGAGGCCATGCTTTGGGAAACATCACCAATGCAGCAACTAGAATCATCAAGAGTTAAGTTTCTAGAGAAACTGTTTCAAAGTAAAAAAGAAAAAGGGCTGGGGACCTAGCTTGGAGGTAGAATGCCCCTGAGTTCAATCCCCGGTACTCCTGATATTAATAATTTTATAAATAAAAGATTGAATACAAACAAACATAGAGCAAAAATTCAAAAATCTATTTTATCAGAATTTCTTTTTCCTTTTCTTATTTTTTGGTTCTTGGAAATTAAACCCAAGAACATTCCACCGTCAAGCTATACCCCAGTTATTTTTTATTTTAAATTTTAATTTATTTATTTTAGTAGTAGTAATACTGAGATTGAACCAGGGGCATTTTACCTCTGAACTGCATCACTAGCCTTTTTTATTTTCTTATTTTGAAACTGGGTCTCCCAAAGTTACTGAGGATCTCACAAAATTGCTGAGGCTGGCCTTAAACCTGTGATCCTCCTGTCTCAGCCTCCCAAGTACTGAGATTATAGGTGTGCACCATCACATCTAGCTTTTTTATATGAATGTTTACTAAAAGAAGTTTAATGTCAGTGTTTTCCATTATAATATACTCTCCTTATGAATTATTTTAATATAGTCAATTTCAATGCAGTCGGCTAAAAAGGAGGGGGCAGTACACCACAGGATGTTCTATGTACAAGACACTAAATGAGCTATGGCGGGACAGGCACATCAATGAGAATCTGATCTCAAGGAGTGTATAGAACCTCAGATGTACATGACTAACCCAATATAAAAATAGAATGTAACTAATTGCTCAAAATACAGTATTGGGAAATGTGATGAGGTACAAAGCCAGCTATTCAAAATTTCTTTGTTCTAAATGAGAAACCAAAAGCTGAAAGAAACAAGCTAAAGCACAGCCAGGAAAAGGCAAGTATCTGTCTTGCTGACAAGCCCTGGGATTTCTTCACTCTCACTTTATCTCTAACTCAATCTCTTTTCCTCATCATTTGTTTGTGTGTGTGGGTTTGGGGATGGAACCCAGGGGCATTGGACCTCTGAGATACACCCCCTGCCCTATGTTTTGTTCTTTATTTTGAAACAGGGTCTAAGTTGTGGAGGGCCTCACTACATAGCTGAGGCTGTCTGCAAACGGAGATCCTCCGGTCTCAGCTTCCTGAATGCTGGGATTACAAGCGTGTACCACTACGCCCGGTTCCTCATAACTTTTAATAATAAAGAATAACACTGCCGGGCGTGGTGGCGCACGCTTGTAATCCCCGCGCTTGGGAGGCGGAGACAGGAGGATCGCGCAGGTTCGAAGCCAGCCGCGCTGGCTTAAGAGACCCTGTTTCCAAATGAAAATATAAAAATAGGTCTGGGAGTGTAACCCGGAGGTAGAAGGGCTTCCAGGAGCCCCAGTACCACCAAAAAAAATAATAATAATAAATAATAATAATAATAATAATAATAATAATAATAATAACAACAACACTAATGTAATTTCTCTCTTTCCCTCCTGTATAAAAAAATAGTCTATCCCCATATTTGGCCTATTCAGGTTTTTTTTCCCCAATATTGAGGATTGAACCCAGGAGCATTCTACCTCTATGCTACATCCTAGCCCTTTATTTTTTTTATTGAGAAAGAGTCTTGTAATTCAATGAGGCTGGCTTTGAACTTGGAATTCTCCTGTCTCAGCTTCCTGAGTAGCTGGAATTCAAGGCGTGGGCAGACCCATTCGGCTTGATCTTCTTTTAAACATATACTTAGTAGCTGCAGCAGACATGTAGAAGTTATAGTGCTAACTAAACATTTAATTTTATTAAAATTTGCTCAGTACTTATATGTCAGGCTGCCATGCTACTAGGCTAAGTGCTTTATAAGCATCTCATTTAAAGCTCACAATAACTTTATGAGGTAGGTATTATGGCCTTTTTTTTAGATGATGAAACCAATGGTAAGTGATTAGTACAAGTTCACATAGTTACATATTTAGAAATGGTAGATCTGGCTCGACTACAAAGCCTCTTATAAAAACTCCACTAGACCACCTACTGAAGAAAAAAAATATACATTTTTAACTCAGGATTTGCAACTCAATGAAAAGCCTGTGATCTACACTGGAAAATAATTTCCTAAATTGCACTTGAAATATTAATTTATAGTATGTCATGCTGTTCTAACAAATAAGTAGTAGTCAAGATTATGCAGTTTTTCAATTTTCCATTTTCACTTATAGGAGCTTCACATAATAATACTCAAAGAAAAACTGATTGCTCTAGCTAGTGTTGGAACATAAAATGAAGAATAAGTCAAATCACTCAAATATACTTAATGTTTAATGATCCAAAGACAATTTTCTAGACTAAAGTTAACATGATTCTGATTACAAGCAAAGGACATATCATCAAATAAGATTGTCACCTAAAAAATATGTAGAGTCCAGGACATAAAAACACAAAAATCCAACTTCATTCTCATAATAGTCAAAACTGACAATTGGCATTGGCATAACAGACGTACAGATCAGTGGACTAGACCTGAAATAAATTCTTACATTTATAAATGTACTGGTCATCTCAGGCTGCCATAACAAAATACCATACCCTGGGTGCTTAAATAACAATTTGGCACAGTTTTGGTGGTTAGAAGTCCAAGATAAGAGTGACGGCATAATCGGGTTCTGGTGAAGGCCTTCTTCCTGGCTTCCAGGTGCCACCATTTCACTGTGTCCTAACAAGATGAGGAGAGAAAGACAGCACAAGTTCTCTGTCTCTTTTCTCATAAAGGTAGTGATCCTTATAAGAACCCTACCCTCAGGAAATCACTTAAGCCTAATTACCTCCCAAAGGTCCCATCTTTAACTACCATCACACTGAGGGATAAGACTTCAATACAGAATTCTGGTGGAAGAGAACTCACTACAGCAATGGACAACTGGTTTTCAACAAGGATGTCCAAACAATCCAGTGGGGAAAGAGCAGTTTCTTCAAAGAATGGGAAATATCCATTCTGGGGACAAATGTGAGGGAGAAAATGTGTGCGAGGGAAGGTAGTGGCAGGGACAAGGAGTCCTCTGTGGGAATACAGATGTGTGACGAAGCAGAGCGAACTGTAAGACAACAGCATTGGAGCCAGCATGGGGGTGCATGCTTATAATCCCAGCAACCCGGGAAGCTGAGGCAGGAGGGCCAGAAGCTCAAGGCCAGTCCCAGCAACTCAGTGAGACCCTGTCACAAATAAAAAATAAAAAGGGGAAGGGGTTTCATTCAGAAAAAGAAAAAAAGAAAAAGGAATGGTGCTTGGAACAAGTTTGGATAGCTACAAACAAAAGAATAAAGTTAGAGCCAGGTACAATACTTGGCAGTCTGACACAGGAAGATGACAGGTTCAAGGCCAGCCTCAGTAGCATAGCAAGACCCTGTTTCAAAATAAAAAATAAATATAGCTGGGGTGTAAGTCAGCAGTAGAAGACCCCTGGGTTTAATTCCCAGTACCCAAAGCAAGCAAACCACAACAAAAAGTTAGACCCCTTCTTTAGACCATATACAAAAATTAACTCAAAATGGGTCATAGACCTAAATGTCAGAGTCAAAAGTATCATAAAACTATCAAAAGAAAATAAGAGTAAATCTTTGTACATACCACAGTGGCATGAACCTGTAATCCTAGCTGCACATGAGGCTGAGGCAGTCTCTGTAGACTATCTTTGGATAGGTCTCTTTTGAATTGCAAGTTTGAGGCCAGCCTTAGCAACTTAGTGAGATTCCGTTTTGAATTAAAAAATAAAAATAAAAAAGGGCTAAGAATGTAACTCAGTGCTTGAGCACCCCAGGATTCAATCCCCAGTACTGAAAAAAAAAAATTAAACTTTCTTGTCACAGATGGAGCAATCAGGAAAGTAAAAGACAGCTGGGAGTGGTGGTGGACACTTGTAATCCCAGTACTTGGGAGGCTGAGACAGGATTGCGGTTCAAGGACAGCCTCGGCTACTTAGTGAGGCCCTCTGCAACTTAGTGACACCCTGTTTCAAAATAGAAAATAAAAAATAAAACATTGGGTATGGGGTATATTTTGGAGGTAGAATGCCCCTGGTTTCAATCCTTAGCACCACACAAAATAAAGGAGATTAAAATAAAAAAAGAAAAGACAACCTACAGAATGAAAAAAAAATCTCTTCAAATCTTACATCTGAATAGTGTCTATATTCCAGAATATTAAAAAATCTTATAACTCAATAATATAAATAACCTAATTAAAATGGGCAAAGGATATGAATACATAGTTCTCAAAAGAAGGTATTAAAATGGCAAATAAGGACATTAAAATGTGCTCAACATTATTAGTTATCAGGGAAATACAAATGAAAACCATAAAGATACTAGTTCATATCCAGTAGGATAGTTATAATAAAAGAGACAAGATAATAACAAGTGTTGCTGAGGATACGAAGAAAATGAAACCTTCATATACTTCTGGCAGGAATGTAAAACGGTATAGCCATTTTGGAAGATCTGGCAGTTTCTCAAAAGGTTAAACAAAGAGTCACCTCATATATGACCTACCAATTTTACTTTTAGGGGAATTTTAAAGCAGTAGAAACAGGCTCACAGCAGTATTGGTAACAGCCAAAAGGTGGGAAAAACTTAAATGGCCTAGACTGATGAACATAAATAAAATGTGGTATACTCATGACTGAATATTATTCAGCAATAAAAAAATGTTATTAAAAATTCAATTGATCAATTTTCAAAAAATTTGATTGACAAGCTGCTATTGTCTAAATGCTTGTGTCCATAAAACTGTATGTTGAAGCTTGATCTCTAATGTGGCGGTACCAAAAAATGAGGCATAAGGTTGTAAGGGTTTCCCCTCATAAACAGGATTAGTGCCCTTTAAAGGGAGACCCAAGGGAGCCATTACTTCTGCTACGTGAGGACACAGAGAAGGTGCCGTCTATGGGGAATTAGCCCTTGGCAACCATAAAACCTGCTGACTTTATCTAAGACTTCCAAGTCTTCAAGCTGTGGTGACAAATTCCTACCATTTGTAAATTATCGAATCTAAGGTATTTTTTTTTTTTTTTTTTTTTTTTGGTGGCACTGGGGTTCCTGGAAACCCTTCTTCCTCAGGGCTATACTCCAAGACCTATTTTATTTTATACTTTTTATTTGAAAACAGGGTCTCTTAATCCAGTGCACTGGCTTTGAACATGCATGATCCTCCTGTCTCCACCTCCCAAGTGCAGGGATTACAAGTGTGCGCCACCACGCCTGTCGGTATTTTACTTTTATAAATATAATTTAAAGTTTTAAATATCAGTAATACAGAAGTACATGTCAATGGCTCTCAACAACCTTCTTCACCAGCCCCTGGGACATCTGACAACCTCTGAAGACATTTTGGTTGTCACAATTAAACCTCCTAAAATATACAGCAATGCCCCACAACAAAACAATTAACCAACAAAAAAAGGTCAATAGTGCCGCTATTGAGAAACTACCATAGAATAGTTCATTCAGATTATCAGAGAGCACAACATTCATTTCTCGTCTCTTAGGATCACTGTATGTGTGTCTGTGCGCGTGCACACACGCATGTACATGCTAGGATCCAAGCAGACAGGGCCTTCTAGCACCGTGCTACATTTCCATTCCAGAATCAGTCTTTATTACTAAGATGACTTAAATTTAAGCAAACATATTTTCTTTATCAGGTTATGAAAGCAATGAAAACATATGCCCCCCACACAAATATATTTAAAAATATCCAGTTATATATTACATTTAAACATAAAAGGAAAAAAGATAAGACACTTACTGTAAAAATGTTCTAAATGCTGAAGCTGCCACATTCTCCACAAGAACAGGCTCTTGATTTGTTAAATTATTTGATGTCTGTCCACTAATATGAAAATAAAAGTGAGGAACTCTTGCTAGAAGGACTGCTTTGTGTGCTTTGAACAAAGTGTTATCTATAGAGAAAGAAATATCTGTATGGATTTCTTCTCTTAAAATCCTGTAATGAATAAAAAAAAGTATAGTTTAGTGATGCTAGGAAATACATTTTTATAAAACAGACTCAAAACAAATTTAAAATAGAGACAAAATAAGTAAATAGAAAATAGAAAATAGATTTGTTCTGACTTCATTCCAAAGAACACTTAGAATCTAATTTCTAAACATTTATAATGAAAACAAAGGTAATTTCGCTATAAGACAACTTTTTCTAAATATCTTTCCTTATTTATGCCACCTTCTTTTTATTTTGGTACTGGGGACTGAATCCAGGGGTGTTCTACCTCCAAGCTACATCCCTAGCCCACTTATTTACTTTTTAAAAATTCTGAAACAGAGTCTCATTAAGTCACTAAGGCTGGCCTTAAACCTACAATCCTTCTGTTTCAGCCTCCGAAGTACTGACTGGGATTACGGCATATACCACTATCACTGGTTTCTATTAATACTAATAAATTTTATTTTCTGCTACCTATGTTTATTTTCTTTTAATATGTGCCTTCTTTAGATTTATTTTGAAACACAGAACACAAAGTTAACATGGTTGCTGACTATTAAAAAGAATTTGTTTTTAAAAAAAATCTTACTAAACTCGAAACGAAAAAAGTAAACAGTCAATAACACCAACAAACCAAACATAACAATAGACAATTCAGATTAGAAACTGGTACACTTTGTTTGGACTGCAATTACCAAGTCCGAAATGCAGGCTTGGATGTCAAGAATGTGACATCTAAGCCCTTTTCTAGCCACCCAAATAGAATTAATCATGCTCTAATCTATTATTAAAATGATGGACTCAGGGAGTAAACCCATTAAATCCCTTTACTAATATATAGTCATAGTTATGATAAGGCTCATTAATTTCATGTATGTAAAAAGTAATGGAAGAATAGCAATCAACATCACAGTAGAAACTTCCATAATATAATCTTTTGCCTATTTTACTCTCTAAATACTAAATAATACTTATCACTGTAGCAATATGATCATCAAGGTATATGTTCTCAGGAGACTTCTGCATGGCAGGATATAATTGGCAATCACACCATTACTCTAGGGGAGGTACAAGTAATGGGTGAAGACAGCCATTACAGAGAAAGCCTGGAGAGTTGCCAAGGACACTTGCAGTCCCCCAGGACCGGTAAATGGCCCCTTCCTCTCATCCCATTACACTCAGAACATACTTCTATTGTAGCTCATCTGTCACTGCATCATTATTTTTATGTATTTCTCTCTATTAGACAATGAACTCCCCAAGGGCAAAACTATCTTCATGACACAGCAAGGTTCAATATCTGCTTTTTGAATGATCCGATTTTACCCTGAGCAAAACAAATGGTTCAAAGAACAAAGTTTTCAAACCCTTGAAAACAAGCAGATGATGCATCTTAGTTTGGTCAACAGTTTCAACAATTCTGTGTGTGTGTGTGTGTGTGTGTGTGTGTGTGTGTGTGTGTGTACTAGGAACTGAATGCAGAGCATTCTACCACTGATCTACATCCCAACCGCTTTTACTTTTACTATGAACAGGGTCTTGCTAAGTTGTTGAGGCTAGCCCTCAAATCTGATCCTCTGTCTCAGCCTTCTGAAGTACTGCAATTAGTCATGAACCACAACCCTGGCTCAATAAGTTATTTTTATAAGTAATTTTAAAGTTACACAGTGTGCTGTCCTCTTAAGTTTTAAAAACTTAAACTTGCCGGGAGTAGTGGTGCATGCTTATAATTCCAATACTCAGGAGGCTGAGACAGGAGAATCACAGGTTCTCAGCCAGCCTCAGCTACTTGGTGAGGCCCTCCACAATTTAGTGAGACCCTTTTCTAAATAAAGAAAAACAGGGCCGGCCTACTGAGAAGCAATTAAGGTGACCAATCAGAGGGGAGGGGATGGGGGAGAATGGAATCTCTTTAAAACTCATGAGGTGTGTAAACAATTATATCAAAGATAATCACCAATTAAGCATAGGATCGAGGGAGGGGGAGGGAATGGGATGGGGAGTGGATGAGGGATTATTGGATGATATGTGCTAGTATATCCTCTCAAGTCTTGTATTCCAAAGTGATGTATGATTGCAAAAAATAATAATAATAATAAACTCCCTTAAAAAATAACAGGGCCGGGGGTGTCACTCAGAGATAGAATGCCTCTGGGTTCAATCCCTAGTATTGCAAAAAAAAAAAAAAAACCTCAAACTCAAATTGTGCATTCAATTTGTTCCCTTCCCCCTTGAGTGATTAAGGAAGCATTGCAACTGGTAGCCAAATAACCACCACTCCAGAATCCTCCTGTTCTCAATAGATGCTCATGAGTATGTTAAATGACAAAAGGTCAACATGCGTAAAATATTGTCAGCATGAAAATATAATGTTTAAGAGAGGTGCTGGGCACCGAACTCAGGGGTGCTCTACTTCTCAGCTATACCTAGAGCCCTGATTTATTTATTATTTTGAAACATGGTCTCACTGAGTTGCCCACACTGGGCTCAAACCTGTGATCTTCCTCTCAGCCTTCCAAGTACTAGAGTTCCAGGCATGTGCCACTGCAACCATCTTTTATAAAGCCACTTGTATCTGTTGCCAGTGTATCCTGTAACTGTTAAAATAACAGAAAAACTGACTCAGATTGGTTTAAACATGGGAGGTTACTGGCTTAGCTAAAAGTAAGTCTAGAGCAGGGGCAGATTGGAGCAAAAGTTTAATGTTGTCAAGACTCAGCTTTTCATTTAATTTCTTTGCCAACTACTGTACTAACCTTTTTCCATTTTTTTTTAAATTTGAGCTATTGGGGATAGAACCTAGGGGCATTGTTCCTCCGAGCTACACCCCAGCCTGATTTTTTTTTTAGTCTTATTTTTTGAAACAAGTTTCTCACTGAGTTGCAAAGGGCCTCCCTAAGTAGTAGCTGAGGCCGTCATAATCCGTGATCCTCCTGTCAGCCTCCCGAATGCTGGGATTATAAACGTGTGCCATCACACCCGGCTTAACCTGTCTTTTTCCATTTTATGCTGCCCTAATGGAATATCATCGACTAGATAACTTATAATGAACAGAAACTTAATGGCTCAGATTAGAGGCTAGCAAGTCCAGCATCAAAGTGCCAAAATCTGGCAGGGGCCTTTCTGCCTCATCATCACAGGTGGGAGGCAAGAGGGAAGAAAAATCGGGGGGAGGGGCAAGCTCACTCTAGCATAAGGTGTCAGTCCCGCCCATGAGTGTAGAGCCCTCATGGCCTTAATCACCACTAAAGGTCCAACCTCTTAATAGTGCTACAATGGTAGTTAAATTTCAACTTAAATTTTGGAAGGGACAAATATTCAAATCATAATATAATCTATCTAAAGCATTTAGATGGTTGATAAAACCCAGTTATCACTAAACATTTTTTGAGCATGTACTATGTACTAAGCACTAGAAATATAAAGATAACAAACTACCTACCCTCAAGAAGTTTATACTATATAGTAGGGAAACAAGGACTAAAAGCACTATAAAATGTGACACATTCACTAGCACAAATGTATGTGTGTGTTATTGTAGATTGAATGCAGGTTATTCTACCTCTAACCTACACTTCCAGCCCTATTTTTATTTTTAAACAGGGTCTCACTAGATTTCTCAGAGTTTCACTACTTGTTGAGGCTGTCTTTGAACCTGCAATCCTCCAGTTTCAGCCTCCCAAATACTGGTGTTACAGGCATATACCACCACACTTAGACTGAAATAAATACATTTTTTCTAAGTACAGACATTAAGAAAAGATCTCATAGAGGGCATGAAATCAAATGAGATTCTTAAAGACAGAATTAGAGTTGGTTAGGGAGCGCTGGTCATGATGGCACGTGCCTGTAACTTGGGAGGCTGAGAAAGGATTTCAGGTTCAATGCCAGCTGCAACCATTTAGTGAGGTCCTCGGCAACTTAGTAAGACCCTTTCAAAATAAAATCAGGTAGAGGTTGAGACTCAGAGATAGAATGCCCTTGGGTTTGATCCCCGATAGTGCCACCAAAAAAAAAAAAAAAAAAAAAAAAAGGAATTGATTAGGAAAGTGAAGCAAGGCAAGGCAAAAGGGAGTTCCTGACCAAGTTCCTTACAAAGGTGAAGTGAGCGTGGAGCTACAAATCGGCCTGCAGAGAGGACTGAGAGGGTGAACGGTGGCAGATGAAGCTACAGGGATAAAGATGAACGAGAGACAAAAAGCTCAATGTAACCTACTATTGAAGGGGTGTCAAACAGTTTGAAACACGGGAAAGTGTATTTTTCATATCATCCTCTGTTAAGTGTTGAAAGAAGATAGAATTGAGAATGAAGATGAAAAAACTACCACACAACACAGAAGGATGATGTGAAGAGCTGGAGCCAGAAGACCAATGGGGGGGGGGGGTTGCAATTAAAATATATAGAGGTAAACTGGGCATGGTGGCACATGCCTGTAGTCCCATTGGAGGCTGAGATAGGATCACAGGTTCAGGACCAGTCTCAGCAACTTAGCAAGACTCTGCTTCAAATATAAAAAAGTAAAAAATAAAAAGGGTTGGGAGCGTAGCTTGGAGGTAGAATCCCCCCCAAAAAAGTGTGTGTGTGTGTGTGTGTGTGTGTGTGTGTGTGTGTGTGTGTGTGTATGCACTCTTAAGGTATTAATTAGTAATTGGATATAGAAGGCTAAAGGAAGTTAAAAGCCCTTGGTTGGGTATCTAAGTGCTGGTGATGCCACCAACCTTTAATCTCTGTTAGTCCAACCTTCCTGTTCAACTCCAGATGTCTCCTTGACAGAGCTTCCTGAACATTCCTTATATACCTCCCTTTCAAATGTCCTAAAATTTAAGGCCATATTCCATTCCCCTTTCCCAGTTCTCCCACATGTAGTCAGTTACCAACCCTGTTAAAATTTCTATTTCCACTGCCAGTATGTATCCCTCAACTATTACAAAATCTCCTAGCAAATCTCTTTCCAATCTTTCTTTTCTCAAACTCACAACCCAAATATGTGCCGGCCGTGGTGACGCACACTTGTAATCCCAGCATTCAAGAGGCTGAGACAGGAGGATCAAGGTTTGAGGACAGCCTCAGCTACTTAGTGAGGCCCTCTCCAACTCAGTGAGACCCTGTTTCAAAATAAAGAATCAAAAATAGGGCTGAGGGTATAGCTTAAGGGTAGAATGCCTCTGGGTTCCATCCCCAGTAACACACACACACACACACACACACACACACACACACACACACAAATATGTTAATTCATGTTTTAAAAGCCCCAATGGCTCTCTCCACTTTCTCCAGAATACATTCCAACCATATCCCTGGAGAAAGAAGGCCTCTGTCATCTAGACTTAGTGTATCTATTCACGCTCCATGCAGTCACTGTGACTGCCTGCCATACCCATCACCTTCTTCCAATAAACAACCAAATTTATTATGGCTCTGGTTGGCACTGTGTGCCTCATGCCCTAATCACATCTGAATAGATCAAGGACTGGGCCTGTTAGCCATTAGCTGATGCAAAAGTTAAACAAGAGAACTCCAAGGGAGGTTGTCTATGATCAACAGGACCAACAGAGAGCATGCTAACAACACTCCAAAGCAAATCCATGGTACCATAAAAAAAAAAATGTTAAGGGGAGCAGAGATGATGGGACAAGGCTACTGCAAGATTAGTCTGTACAGTGACTGTAGAGAAGGGGGACTGTCTGGGTTCATATGCTGCCTGTGTGACCTTGGACAAGTCACTTTACTACCTCTGGAACCGATTGCTAAGTTCTTATTCTGATTTCATTACTTCTGTTTATCCAATGTGTCTCTCATCCCCCACCCCCGGGTCTGAGGATGGAACCCAGGGGCATTCGACCTCCAAGCTATACCCCCTGCCCTATTTTATAATTTTTTTGGGGGGGAGGGGTGGGACCCAGAGGCTTTCTACCTCCGGGCTATACTCCCAGACCTATTTTATATTTTATTTAGAAACAAGGTCTCGCCGGGCGTGGTGGCACATGCTTATAATCCCCGCGCTTGGGAGGCAGAGACAGGAGGATCGCGCAGGTTCGAAGCCAGCCGCGCGCGCTGGCTTAGGAGACCCTGTTTCCAAATTTTAAAAAATATAAAAATAGGTCTGGGAGTGTAGCCTGGAGGTAGAAGGGCTTCCAGGAACCCCAGTACCACCAAAAAAAGAAAAAAAGAAAGAAAGAAAAGAAAAAGAAACAGGGTCTCATTAAGTTGCTAAGAGCCTAAGTAGCTGAGGCTGGCTTTGAACCTGTACATCCTCCTGTCTCAGCCTCCCAAGCACGGGGATTCCAAGCGTGCACCACCACACCCAGCTTATTCTTTATTTTGAAACCGGGTCTCACTGAGTTGCAGAGGGCCTCACTAAGTAGCTGAGGCTGTCCATGAACCGTGATCCTCCAGTCTCAACCTCCCGAATGCTGGGATTACAAGCGTGCGCCACCACACCCAGCTTTCTCTCATCTCTTAAATGAAGATAACAATATTCACCTCACAGGATTCATGAGAAAAGTAAATAAAACATTACATATAAGTCCAGTATATAGTAAGTAGTGAAAAGGTAATATATGTTAGCTTTTTTTTTTTCATGGTGCTGGGGATTGAATCCAAAGGTGTTTTATCTCTGAGTACCCCATCCCTGTTTTATTTTTGTGATACTGGGTGGAATCCAGGGGCTTTCAACCTCTAAGCTATACTCCCAGACCTAATTTATACTTTATTTGGAAACAGGGTCTAAGTTGCCAAGAGCTTCACTAAGTAGCTGAGGCTGGCTTCAAACATGTGTAATCCTCCTGTCTCAGCCTCCCAAGTGCTAGGATTACAAGCGTAGGCCTTCACGCCTGGCTCCTGTTTTACTTATTTTGTTTCAGGGTCTCACTAGGTTGCTGAGAACTATGTTAAGTTGCTGGGGCTGGCCTCAAACCTGCAATCCTTCTGTCTCAGCCTTCCAAAGACTGGAATTACAAGCCTGCACCACCATACCCGCCTCTACTGACTTTTTTCTCTTAAACTATTCTGAATAATGGTCCACTAATCAATGAGGTCTTCCTATGCAATTGTTACAGCCCAAGCATCTTTCCAGTTCTACGAGATCTGTCTTTTGAACAGCTGAAATCATTTTCTGTTTTCCCTCACTTCTCCACATATCACATTATATCAGGTAACCTAGAAGTTAATGCAACTTACTTTCCCAAAATAAATCAAGCTCTTTCAAATCCCTCTGACTATAAAAGCCATTCCCTTTTAGGCACCCCCTACCTCCCCCTTCTTAATCTAATACTCTAGAATCCATTAATCTGCCTAATGAATACATAATACCCAAGAGCTCACTCAAATGTCACACTGAAAAGCCTTCCCCAACTCACTCCTACCACCACTGCCACTTTTGTTTGACCATTATCTCTCTAAACTCTAAGAACAAACGCCAAAGCAATATCTTCCTTTTCTTCTTCTAAAGTACTGAAGACTGAAGTCAGGGCACTCTACCACTGAACTTAATCTTCAATTGCTTAGGACACAGTATAGGACTAGATACCTGGCTGGTGCTAGATATTTAATATCTGCAGAATAAATAAATGCTATTGCTGTACTTGGAGAAAATAAACTCAGCATATAAAGGTGACTAGATAAGCATTTGAAGTTTTTGCTAAAAAATATCGCTACTCCTATTTTTCTTCATTGTGTGTCTGTTACTGAGGATTGAACCCAGTGCCATTCTATCTCTGAGCTACACCCCCAGCCCTTTTTTGTTGTTGTTGTTTGAAAACAGGGTCTCACTAGGTTGCTGAAGATATGGCTAAGTTGCTGAGGCTATCCTCAGACCTGTGATCTTCTTGTCTAAGCCTCTCAAGTACTGACATTACAGGCATGCACCACCACATCTGTCTTTTCCTATAATAGGAACTTAGGGGTTCAGTTGCTATTAGGATGAGGCTACACTTTCAACCTATTATTTATATAACTTTCTTAAATGGGTGACATTTTAAGGCTCACAAAACAACACGAGTTGTCTACCAGCAACCTAGTGGGAAACTGATTCCAAAAAAAGATAGAAGAAAAGAAAGAGCTGGGGGGATAGCTCACAGGTAGAATGCCCAGTAGCACGCAAAAGTGGAATGCTGCAAAACTGTTAGTTATTACTTGTAATTCTGTTTACTTAAGTGGTCCTCAAAGTGATTCTGGCCAACAGCATTAGCATCACCTGAGACCTTGTTAGAAACACAAAAATCCTGGGCCACATCAAAGACCAACTGAAACCCAGTAAAGATGATTCTAATGTACACTCAAGTTCAAGAGTCAAAGTTTTCATGGTGTAAATCAGCTAGGTAATATTTCTAAGTTCATTTTCTTTATAAATGGAGATGACTAACTAGATTCCTTACAGCCAAAGGAGGATATCCCAAGGCTTACAAAAGTTAAGCTTCAAACCACCTCTTCATTTGCTCGGGTCCTCGCAGAAGCTGGGAGCTACAGAGGGTTCTAGGCGGAGAGAGGGAGCCAGGTTGCAATCGGGAAATAATTCATATAAGCATTTCTGCCCAACTGTTTATAGAGAGTTCCAGCAGAGCTCAAAAGAAGACCGAGGCACCTATAATTTGTTCTTCATTCCAAAGTCTTTTTTCTGATTTCCTTTCGTGTGTGTGTGTGTGTTTTACTGAGGTTTGTGCCCAAGGGCTTCCTACCTCTGAGCTATACCTCCAGGCCTTTATTTTTAAACAAGATCTAAGCTGCTAAGGCTGGCCTTAACCTGCGACCCCCCACCCCCAGCCTCAGCCTCCCAAGTACTGGGAATACAGGTGTGCGCCAACACGCCAGGCTTTATTTTCTTTTTTTTAAGTGCACGTTTCTAAACCTGGATCTGCCCCTTTAGTGATGTGTCTTTCGAGCACCAGAGCCTGCTCCTATTAGAATGTTAGCGTAAATGGGTGCTGCACATAACTGCGACTTCAGTTTCTGCTTTCCTTTTGCATGTGGTGTCCGAAATGCTGGAGACTGGTCACTGAGGGTGTGCGAGGCCGCCCGGGAGGAATGGGGAGGCTGGGGGACTGGAGAGGAGGATGGGGAGACATCAGGAGGAGGCCACGCTTGGGGCGGAGGCGGGCGCTTTAGCAACTGAAGCCGCCGGAGTTCCCGCCTCCCCTACCTGAGCAGATCCCGGCTGAGCTGCTCCGACACCGTCGCCTTCAGCCGGCGCCGCTCACTGAGCCCTTTCTTGGGCAGCCCCTTACTGCAAACTCCGGGGGACCCCAGAAGCACCTCGGGGGCCGCGCCGCCCTCCCCACAACCGGCCATGCCCCACCAAGGCTGCGCGGCACCGGCTGACCACTCTCCCTAGCGGGCCCTGGAAGGAGAAGGGGGCGTTTCCGACCAAACGCTCCGACCGAGCCCGCCCCAGAGTGAAAAGGTTGACGCCCCTCCTGTTTGCGGTCGGCTCTTAAAGCAGCCGGACCGCCCTCCGGTGACGTCAGAGGCCCGAGGGCGCCGGCACGTGACCGGGGTGGTGTGCGCAGGCGTACTCGCTGTGTTTACCTCTGCCTGCGGGCGCCCCGCCCCCGTCGCCCTGGAGCTGGCGTTCCCTCCTCCCTGTCCCACTGCTTTGCTTTCTGGTCGTCTTCAACTATTGATTTTAAAAGAAATTTTTATTAGTCGGGCGTGGTGGCGCACGTTTGTAATCCCTGCGCTGGGAGGCTGAGATCGCACTGGTTCGAAGCCAGCCTCAGCTACTTATGCTCTCAGCAATTTAGTGGAGCCCTGTTAACAAATAAAGTATAAAATAGGTCTGGGAGTATAGCTCCGAGGTAGCAGTACCACTAGAAAATAAATACATAAAATAAAAAATAAAAGGCGCTTTATTAAGGACTGAGTTTAAATCAATACTGTCAGCCTTTGTATGCCGTGTCTTCCTGCTGTTAGGTTTTTTACCCCCAAGGAAAAGGACCTAGCAGCAAGTCTCACCCCCTCACCTGCTTCTCAATCCTGAGGAATAACTGACTTTGGGAAAGAAAAATTGGGGGTAGAAAAAGAAGTTTGTAAACTCTGCCACGTTCAGAACAATCCTGAGTAAAATACGAAGCTTTACAGCGTCTCCAGGACCCCTATTCTTTTTTCATCCAAGAAGTTCCTCTCATAAGTGCTCTTAGATTTGAGCTGAGAAAAGTCAAATTATAGTACAGGATTTTGCATATAATGCCGTAAAATTTATGATGAGGAAGGTAGAACGCATGGTTGTGGAGGGCCAACTATAAGGTTAAATGATGGCATAGGGATGAGGCCCTAATCCAGTAAGACTGGTGTTTTCATAAGAGACACCAGAAATCTCTTTCTGCTCACATCAGGTCACAGTGAAAAAGCGGCCATCTACAAGCCAGAAAGAGAGACCTCACAAATAAAAAATTCAACCCTGATGTTATCTAACCCCTAGAACTGTGAGGAAATAGATTTTATAACATATGATTTTGTTTTTATACTTAGATACCTGAAAATTTGGACTATTATCTTCTTATGTGGAATCATATTACTATATAACCAAATAATAAATGAATGGAAATATCTCTTTGTTAAAATATTTCACTTAATAAATGAAAAACAAAGGAAAAGAAATAAAATGAGAATATCACCATTTTGTTGTCCTCAGCAATGTAGGCAATGCTTGCACCAGTAGCTGCAAATATCACAAAAAGAGGGAAAACCAGGAAAACCAGTAAATATATTCTTCCTGAACAAAATCTTACTATAAATATGGTCTAGCCAAAGGGATCAAAGCTGCATCTGGTCAAGCTCCTGGATCCAATCGACAGGAGACCCAAATGCAGAGGATATGCTGATTTGTACCAAGAATATGCAGTTGGCAAAACATAGGTTATGGGAAACACCAGGGATCAATCAGCCTAATTTTTTTTTTTTTTCAGGTCTGGGGATGGAACCCAGGGGCGTTCTACCTCCGAGCCACACCCTCTGCCCTATTTTTTATTCTTTATTTTGAAACCAGGTCTCACTGAGTTGCAGAGGGCCTCACTAAGTAAGTAGCTGAGAATGTCCCTGAACCACGATCCTCTGGTCTCAGCCTCCGGTCTCAGCCTCCGAAGGCTGGGATTACAAGTGTGCGCCACCACACCAGGCTCAGCCCAGGATCTTAATAGATTGTAAACAAAATAAATGAAAGAAGAGGAACCTGTAGATTTAGACTTTAAAAAAATTAAAGGTAGCCGGGTGTGGTTCAATCTCTAGTACAAATAAATAAATGGCTTTTCTTTAAAAAAAAAAATTCAATCTAAACCGGGCGTGTTGGTGCATGCTTGTAATCCCAGCATTCGGGAGGCTGAGACCTGGAGGATCGCAGTTCATGGACAGCCTCAGCTACTTAGGCCCTCTGCAACTCACTGAGATCCGGTTTCAAAATAAAGAATAAAAACTAGGGCAGGGGCTGTAGCTCGGAGGTCAAATGCCCCTGGGTTCCATCCCCAGACCCCCCCCACAAAAAAAAACCTCAAAGATTGATTGACTCTGTGAATACGGAGGGCCAACTATATTTATGAAAATAATCTAATTTTATATTCTAAATATAATCTGTTTTAGATAAATTTTCTCACAACTGAGAAATAAAGCTTGTCCAGTCACTGTTAGGAGCCCCTCCACCTTCCCAATTAAAATTACAAATTCCTCTTTCTTTCCAAAATTAAACATTTCTTGTTTTCTATATTTTACATTTTTCTCATCCAAATGTGAGTAATTTGATACCATGATGGGTTAATTTTACATGAATTTCGCTAGGCCATGGTTTATTCTAGATGTTTCTGTGAAGGGTATGTGTGTGTGCACAGGCTCCCTGGCAGTGCCTGGAGATTAACCCAGGGCCTAGAGAACCAGTGAGCCACACCTCCGCACCCCAAGGTATTCTTAGATGAGATTAACATTTAAATCA
Source organism: Muscardinus avellanarius (assembly GCF_963383645.1). Lineage (NCBI taxonomy): Eukaryota > Metazoa > Chordata > Mammalia > Rodentia > Gliridae > Muscardinus > Muscardinus avellanarius. The sequence continues at coordinate 81,972,418 of NC_137788.1, read as the reverse complement.
GAGACTTTGAGTAAGCTCATTGCACTCTGCAATTTTAGTAAATAACCCATAGTACAATAAATAAATTAATAAATAAATGTATTAAAGTGATTATTTAGAATGAGCAAATAAATCACAAAAGATTACAATTTCTGGAGATCTGTTTATCTTAGAACCAATAGGTAGATATCAATTTTCTGGAACATTTGGATACAGTGATGAAGATGTACTTCTATTTTATTTTTTCAGTACTGGGGGTTGAACCCAGGGGCATTCTACCTCCACACTACACTCCTAGCCTGGTTTTTTTATTCTTTATTTTGAAGCAGGGTCTCACTAAGTTGCTGAGAGCCTCACTAAGTAGCTAAGGCTGGCCACGCAAACCTACAGTCTTCCTGTCTCAGTCTCCCAAGCATGTGCCACCACGCCTGGCTGAAGATGTACTTCTTATAGTAATGAATATATATTGGCTGCCTGCAGAGCTAGGTATGAATTAAACAACTTGTCATATGCTGGATGCTTAAGGGGAAATTTCCTAAAGGTCTTGTATGAAATGCATGCTGAGTTCTTTTCAGCTGTTTCCTAAAAGAGTCTGGAAACATCAAGATCCGGCACTCCAAAAGCTTCCTGAAGTATGGCAGTGAATTCCTGTTCTGTTCTGAAGTCATCCTCATCAAGATAAAAAGGCTTAAGTGACATTTGCAGAACCTTTTCAGTGTTGGCAGGATTGCAAAGGACAGTCAGACATATCACATGCTTTCTGGAGTCTACAGTGCCAACATTATTCCTGTTGAATAAAATGTCTCAAGGGCTCTGAAACTAGGAGTGTGTGTGTGTGTGTGTGTGTGTGTGTGTGTGTGCGTGTGCATGTGTGTGTGTTACTGGGGATTGAACCTGGGGCATTCTACCTCTGAACTGCATCCCATCCTCAGCCCTCTTTTATTTTTTACTTTGAAATGGTCTTTCTAAGTTGCTGAGAGCCTCACTAAATTGCTAAGGCTGTTGGCCCTGATGGCACATGCTTGTAATCCCAGTACTTGGGAGGCTGAAACAGGAGGATTGAAGATTTGTGGCCAGCCTTAGCTACTTAGTGAGGCTCTCTGCAACTTAATGAGACCCTGTTTCAAAATTTTTTAAAAATGGGATTAGTGGTGTAGCTCAGAGATAAAATGCCCCTGGGTTTCATCCCAAGTACTACCAAAAAAAAAAAAAAAACTGTTGAGACTGACCTTGAACCTGCAATCCTGTCTCAGCCTCCTAAGGACTGTAATTATGGGTATGTGCCTCCTGGCCTGGTTTAGGAGATTTAAATGTGAAAACCCTTCAATTTCAATTCTTTTCTTTTCTTTTCTTTTTTGGCAGGGTCTGGAGATGGAACCCAGAAGCATTTTACCTCTGAGCTACTCCCTGTCTTTTTTTTATTATTTATTTTGAAACAGGGTTTCACTAAATTGCAGAGAGAAGAGCCTCACTAAGTAGCTGAGGCTGTCCGCAAACTGCAGTCCTCCAGTCTCAGCATCCCAAATGCTGGGATTACAAGCATGTGACACCACGCCCGGTTTGAAAACCCTTCTTTTTTTTTGGGGGGGGGAGGGTGGTACTGGGGTTCCTGGAAACCCTTCTACCTCCGGGCTACACACCCAGACCTCTTTTACATTATTTTTATTTGGAAACAGGGTCTCTTAAGCCAGCCAGGCCGACTTCGAACCTACGCGATCCTGCTGTCTCCCCCTCCCAAGCGCAGGGGTTACAAGCGTGCGCCACCACGCCCGGCTGAAAACCCTTCAATTCTGATCTTCACTCTTTTCTTTTTTCTTTTTTCTTTTTTTTTTTTTTTTTTTTAGTGTGTGTGTGGTACTGGTACCGAGATCAAACCTAGGGGCATTCTACCTCTGAGCCGCACCCTCAGGCATATTTTGTTTTAATTTTTAATTTTAAAACAGGGTCTTACTAAGTTGCTGAGGCTGGCTACAAACCTGAGATCCTCTTGTCTCAGTCTCTGAAGTACTGGGATTATAAGTGTATCCCACCACACCTGGCTGTCTTCTCTCCTTTTGGAGCAACTACAATTGCAGCATATTTACCCAAATGCTTATAGATATTATCCCAATTTACTATCATCATCTGGTTAATTTCTGTAAGTTACCAAACCAGTCTCCATGGGTAGTTAGAAGTTACTTGTAGAAATCATCAGCCTGCAGTTATCTCAAGTGTGGTCTGTCACAGGAACCCCCAAAATTTACTATATTGATGCATACTATATCAGTAAAAAGAGGAATTTTGCTTCGTCCTCATTTGGAATATTACCAAGCATAACCTAGAAGAAGGGTTCCACCCTAGAAGAAGGGTTGACTCAGGGTCCACATAGAGGCCTGGAAGCCGGGAAGCCAGGAAGCCTCTGCCAGGTCCAGGTTACTATGTCCAGGTGTTATCCTTCTATATGAAATGTCCCCCAAGGAAACCCTTCTACCTCTGGGCTACACACCCAGACCTCTTTTACATTATTTTTATTTGGAAACAGGGTATCTTTTGTGTGTGTGTGGGGGGGGGGTACTGGGGTTTCTGGAAACCCTTCTATCTCCGGCTACACTCCCAGACACATTTTATACTTTCATTTGGAAACAGGGTCTCTTAGCCAGCACGGCTGGCTTCGAACCTGCACGATCCTCCTGTCTTCGCCTCCCAAGCGTGGGGATTACAAGCGTGTGCCTCCACGCCCGGCTTCTAACAGAATTCCCAGTTAAAAATAATAAAAGAGCTTTTGAACAATAAAATTAAAATGTATACCATTGCAGACTTGTCTTTTAATGTCACAGCTAACCTTTAATACACATTTGTAAAAGGCACCATATGTTGCCAAGATAAAGAAAATAAGAAACCAACACTGAGCCACTTTCCCCAACTTCCTTCTTGTAAAGGTGTATACATTTTAAGGCAGACATTTTTCTGTGCAAAATACAATGGTTGCAAATCAACATTAGATTACACATTCACACATTCTCAGATGTTTTTCAATCCATTTGTCAGGATATTTATTTATGATAAAGCATATTAAAACAGGTTTCCCCCCTAATAAAACATAAAGGAGTAGAGAACAATTTTTAAAAATCATTTAGAGATTTCATTACACATCCCTCCAAGAAGACAAAGAGGAGTCAGTCTTTTTTCCGTGTTTCTTCTTTTAGGAAGGTCCATATCAGTTTGTTCACGATGTCAGGTTGGTCTTGCTGAAGCCAATGGCTGGCTTCTGACAAAATGGTGAGTCTGAAATAGTTTTTAACATGGATCTTTGTGACTTCAGCCATCTCAACCTCCATAAATGCATCTTTCTCTCCCCACAGTAGCAGTGTTGGAGTGGTCACCATGTGATGTTTGAGAGGCAGGCAGCTATGAAAATAAACAATGCAAATACATGGGCTTGAGATTCATTGTAAAAGTTAAAATGACTGTGTGTGTGTGTTACTAGGGATGGAACCCAGGAGCATCCTACCTTCAAGCTACACCCCCCAGCCCTATTTCGTATTCTTTTTTTTGAAACAGGGTCTTACTGAGTTGCAAAGGGCTTCACTAAGTAGCTGAGGTTGTCTGTGAACTGTGTCCTCTGGTCTCAGCCTCCCAAATGCTGGGATTACAAGTGTGCACCACCACACCCAGCAAAATAACATTATCTGCAAAATAACATTTTCCCACAATGTTCCATCAGGCCACACTGTTCCAAAGGGGCAGCAATTTGTTCTTAGAGGGGATCTTTTTATATAGAAAACATGGATATACACACAGTATTCAAACATGTATTAAACTTTCATGGAGCAGAAGGTGATTAGGAAAAATTGTGGGTTAGGGTTGTAATCCTAGTACTTGGGAGGCTGAGACAGGAGGATTGCAGGTTTGCGGCCAACCGCAGTTACTTAATTGAGATCCTGTGCAACTTAGTGAGACTTTTATTCAAAATGAAGAATAAAAATAGGGCTGGGAATGTAGCTTAGAGGTAGAATACCCCTGGGTTCCATTCCCAGGACCAAATGAAAATAAATAAATAAATAAAGTATTTTAATTGCTCTTAGATAATCTGATGTATTTTATGTGAAAATCGGAACTGAAAAATCAGAAAATATGTATGGATTGAGTTTTAATGTTACATAATATTAGATTTGTTTTGCAAAAATATCCTTTTAAAAAAGTTTTTATTGTGCATTTTCTTCTTTCTTTCTTTCTTTCTTTCTTCTTCCTGCAGTACTGGGGATGGGACTGAGAAGCATTCTACCTCCGAGCTACACCCCCAGCCCTATTTTTTATTCTTATTTTGAAACGGAATGTCACTGAGTTGCAAAGGGCCTCACTAAGTAACTGAGGCTGGTCGCAAACCACGATCCTCCAGTCTTAGCCTCCCAAATGCTGGGATTATAAGTGTGTGCCACCACGCCCAGCTGTGCATTTTTTAAAATACAGAAACATCTAAAGGATAAAAATGAAACCATATATAACTACAACATCATAAGATAATCTTTTGGATATTTATTACACGTGAGGCTGAGACCACACCATACAATAAATACAATACAATGAATATATACATTTTTTTTTTTTTTTGGTGGTACTGGGGTTCCTGGAAGCCCATCTACCTCCGGGCTACACTCCCAGACCTATTTTATATTTTTATTTGGAAACAGGTCTCTTAAGCCAGCACAGCTGGCTTTGAACCTGCGCGATCCTCCTGTCTCTGCCTCCCAAGCACAGGGATTACAAGCGTGCGCCACCACGTCCGGCAATATATACAACTTTACACAGTATTCAAAGCAAATTTCATTTTACATTATATCTCAATAATTTTTTTCATTTTATAATATTTTCAAAAATAATTGGAGCTGGGAGCTGGGTGGGGTGGCAGTTTGAGGACAGCCTCAGTACATAGTGAGACTCTTATCAACTTAATGAGACCTTGTTTCAAAATAAAAAACAAAATAGGGCTGGAGGGGTAGCTCAGAGGTAAAAATTCCCCTGGGTTTAATCCTCAATGCCACACACACACACACACACACACACACACACACAATAATTGTAAAAGAGTATTTCATGGTATGATAACCCATAAATAATTTGACGATTGTCATGTACATTTTGGTATTTCCCTTTGGCTTAAGTAAAGTTTGTAATGAGCATTTTGTGCCCAAATCTGTTGGCACTTGGGCCAGGCCCTGAAAGTAGAATTCCTGAGCTGACAAAATAAGTATTTTTAAAGCTCTTAACACTTTTTTTTAGAAAGGTGGATGGTATTGAATAGACTTCTGTTGACTAAGAATGAGAATGAATATCTAATCAGACACTTTCTAGCATAGGCAGTTTTTGTCAGGTAATCAAATCTCTTGAGCCAAGGCTAGTTGGAGTTAATAGGATGCTGCTGGAACCAGCAGAGTAACACACAGGCCCACCAAGGATTTTATGTAAGCCCTATTTTTTATTCTTTATTTTGAAACAGGGTCTCACTAAGTGGCAGAGGACCTTACTAAGTAGCTGAGGCTGGCCATGAACCTGCAATCCTTCTGTCTCAGCCTCCCAAGTAGTGGGATTATAAGCATGCACCACCACACTCAGCTTGATTTTATTTTTTTACTTGGAAACAGGGTTTCGCTAAGTTGGTGAGAGTCTCACTACTTACTGAGGCTGTCTTTGAACTTGTGATCCTCCTGTCTCAGCCTCCCAAGTACTGAGATTACAAGCATGCGCCACCACACCCAGCTTTTTTTGCAGTATTGGGGATGGAACCCAGGGGCATTCTACCTCTAAGCTACAGCCCCAGCCTGAATTTTTATTCTTTGTTTTGAAACAGGGCCTCACTGAGTTGCAAAGGGCCTCACTAAGTAGTAGCTGAGGCTGTCTGCTGGGATGATAAGCGTGCGCCACCACACCTGGCTTATATAAACCGTTTTAAATAAGAATTTTTTTCTAATAGTTATTTACAAACTTTAGCAGTGCTGATGTATGTAATAATTAAGAGAAGTTTTAAAAGACTAGATTACTTATCAAAACAAATAAGGGATTAAAAACGAGGAATTCCCAGGAAACCTAAATTTTCTTTTAGCAAAAGCATATTTTCTGATCCTGAGTTTGCAAATTGCTAATTTTCATGTGAAATATAAGTCACATGTAAAATAGTAAATTTTTTAATTTTATTTTTTGTATAGGGATCAACTCCAGGGGCATTCTACTTCTGAGCTACACTCTCAGCCCTATTTTATTTTTTATTTTTTGTGGTACTGGGGTTTCTGGAAGCCCTTCTACGTATGGGCTACACTCCCAGACCTGTTTTTTATATTTTTTAAATTTGGAAACAGGGTCTCTTAAGCCAGGTTCGAACCTGCGTGATCCTCCTGCCTCTGCCTCCCAAGCGCGAGGATTACAAGCGTGCGCCACCACTCCCGGCTTTATTTTTTATTTTAAAACAGGATCTCACTAAGTTGCTGAAGGTTTCACTAAATTGCTGAGGCTGGCTTCGAACCTGTGATTCTCCTGTCTCAGCCTACCAAATACTGGGATTACAGGCATGTACCACTACATCTAGCTGAACAGTAAATATTTTAAGAGTGGATTTTTGTATGTTGAATTGCATAACTTATTGTGAAAATGTGATAATATATTTATAATTAAAAATGATTATCCTAGTAAGCATAAGAATCACTTGGGAAATCTAATAAACTGTAAGAAATAGTAACAACTATTTCTCTATATTGTTAATCATTAGCTTACCAATACGTACTTTACTGTACCTGTTTCAAATTAGCCTGAGTTTAACATGTTTCTCCTCTAACCTCTGAATTATTAGCTGATTTACAAGTATTAAGGCAGCAATTTCAGAGGGTTATATACTCCATCATTATATTTTTATGTGGAAATATTTCATTAACCTGATTAAAAGGTAATGTAGAAAATAATAACACTCTCATACCCAACACTTAGCTTAAGAAATAAAATATCGCAGATGCAATTACATCTTTCAGCTCACATTCTCCTGATACCATTTCCTCACCTCACCCTAAGGCAGGGTTCTCAAGGTGTGGTCTTCCAGCTGACAGACTTAGCATTACCTGGGAACTTGTTAGAAATGTCAATTTCTATGCCTTGTCACTAGACCCACTGATCGAAAACTCCTGGGGTGGAGTCCGGTCCGGTGGAACAAACCCTCCAGGTGATTTTCATACACGGCAGCAGTTCAGAACCACTGTCCTAGGAGTGACGACTTGGCTGCAATTTGGTGCTGACCATCCCTATTAATGTTTTTAAACTCTTACTAAGCTGCGCATCGTGGCACATGGCTGTAATCCTGGTACTTGGGAGATGTTCCAGGCCAGTCTCAGCAACTTTGTGAGGCTCTCCGTAACTTAGTGAGATCCCTTTTCAAATTTTTTAAAAATAAAATAAGACAAGCCGGGCGTGGTGGCGCATGCTTGTAATCCCCGCACTTGGGAGGCGGAGACAGGAGGATCACACAGGTTCAAAGCCAGCCTCAGCTACTTAGTGAGGCTCTCAGAAACTTAGTGAGACCCTGTTTCCAAATAAAATATAAAATGAGTCTGGGAGTATAGCCCAGAAGTAGAAAGCCTCTGGGTTCCACCCCAGTACCACTAAATAAATAAATAAATAAATAAAATAAGACTAGAGATGTAGCTCAGAGATAGAATGGCCATGGATTCAATCCCCAGTACCACAAAAAGAAAAAAACAAAAAGCCAACAGAATCATATAGACAAATAAAAGTATTACATTAATGTTAGAATACTTCTTCCCTCTTCTCTTGGTTTCCATAAGGGGAGATTTTCCTTAAGGCCTCCCAGATCATGCCTCAGTCCTGGCCAATACATGTCTGCTGTTGGTTCAGGGTTCTGGACTGAGCGTGTCTACAAATAATACATCCTGAAGATAAGAGAATCAGTTTCCTTCTCCTTCCCTCTACTAGATTAGTAGAAGGCAGTAACCCAGGGCATGGGGGCAGTTTCTCTGCAAATTCCCCCAGTGGGGAGTTAGCAAGAACATTGTGGTTCTCATACCAAGATGCAGACTTGAATCCAGCGGTTATCAGTAACCAAGGTGATGTTTGGGTTTTCATCTGTGACTCATGTGATTTCTCAACTAGTTCAGAAACTGGGCCAAAAAAGACTGAGGCATGATTCGTCATATCTCCCCAGATACCTTATAACAGTATATGCATTTTATTTGTTTTTTTGTATATGAGCTACAACCGCAGCCCTATTTTATTTTTTATTTTAAGACAGAATCTAAGTTGATGAGGGACCTTACCAACTTGCTGAAGTGAGCCTCAAACCTACAATTTCCTGTCTCAACCTCCCAAGTACTGGGACTCCAGGTGTGTGCCCCCACACCCAGATGCATATACCTTTATATTAATAATATAAACATTTATATAGTCTTATACTATATCCATCCACAATTTTTGTGCCTTAAAATTCTAATATATATATATATATATATATATATATATATATAGTTATGATATATGTTGTTCTACTTCATTTTCACTTCTATCACATGACTGTACCACATTGATCCATTCTCCTGTCAATGGACACTTAAAACTTCCCATTATTTTGGTAATTCAAATAATACTGAGCTCATTCTTATACATGTCCACTTGTGCACATGTGCAAGAGTTTCCTTACAGTATGTTCCCAGAAACAAAGGATGTGCACATCCTCACTCTTAATACTGTGAAGTTGATTTCCTTCCTTCCTTCCCTCTTTCCTCTCCTTTCTCCTCCTCCTCCTCCTCCTCCTCCTCCTCCTCCTCCTCCTCCTCCTCCTCCTCCTCCTTCTCCTCCTCCTTTCTCCCTCTTCCTCCTCCTTCATCTCCTTCTTCCCTCCCTCCCTCCCTCTGTACTGGGGATTGAATCAAGAAGCATTCTACCACTGAGCTATACCCCAGCCCTTTTTATTTTTTATTTTGAGGCAGGATATGGCTAAGTTGCCCCGCTAGCCTCAAACTTGTGACCCTCGGCCTCTTGAGTCATTAGAATTAGAGGTATGGCCCAGCTGTCAAGTTTTGGAACAAACTGAATGTTCCACAAGAGGCATCTAAAATTCCTTTTTAGGGGGTCGGAGATGCTGCTCATGGTAGACTGTTCGCCTAGCATGTGTAAGGTCCTTTGCTTTACATCAATGACAACACTTGTTCTCAAATGCTTACATCTTTTCCAATCAAACATATGTGAAATACTTGCATTTCCTGATGTGTTAGAGGCTGTACTACAAAACTTCTTCCCTTCCACTACAGTGTTAGAAAGTCCAGTTTTCATTCAGACAATAGCCCACTCTGCCCTCCCTTTCCTCTTTCCACCTTCCACTGGCTGGAATGTAGATGTGTTGGGAAGCCACCGTGGACCACGAAGTCAAGGGCGCCACCCGAGGGATGACGCGGCCAGACAGAGTGCCTAGGCCTCAGATCAAGGAGCGACACCACAGCTTGGATGGCTTCCTGGGGCACAGCCATCAAACCAGCCTGGACCTTCACTTGTGGGGGAGATAAATTTCTACCTTGTGTATGCCCCCGTCAATTTCTATCTCTATTACAAGCAGTAAAGCCTATGCTTCACATCTAGCCACCGGTAAAGTCAAGCATCTCCATGTGTTTATGGACCATTAGATTCCTTCCTCTTCTGTGAATGGCCTTTTCACATCCTTTACTTTTTTTTCTTTGGATTGGGGTTTTCTCTCTCTCTCTCTCTTTCTTTTTTACTGGAGATTGAATCCAAGAGCATTCTACCTCCAAACTACACCCCCAACCCTTTTTATTTTTTATGTTGAAACAGGGTTAAGTTGCTGTAATTTTGAATGTTAGACCATCCTTGTTGTTATGGTTTAGGTTTAGAGTCCCCTCCCCAAAAGCTCATGTGTTAAGCAATGTAGCCAGGTTCAGAGGCAAGGCATGGCTGGTAGGTAAGTCCCTGGGGGTGTGGCCTTGAGGATTTTATCTGCCCTTCACCCCCTCCTCTCTCCTTCCTTTTTCTCTGCAGGACAACACACTATCCTCTGAATCCTGCCCCTAGGTTCCTGCCTGGGAGCCTACTGGTTAAATAAAGAAACCTCTATAACTCTTTTTTTTTTTTTTTGCGTTACTAGGGGTGGAACCCAGTGGCATTCTACCTCCAAGCTATACCTACCTTCAGCCCTATTTTTTTTATTCTTTATTTTGAAACAAGGTCTCACTGAGTTTCAAATGGCTTCACTAAGTAGCTGAGGCTGTCTGTGAACCCAGATCCTCCTGTCTCAGCCTCCCAAATGCTGGGATTACAAGCGTGAGCCACTAAGTCCAGCTCCATGACTTTAAACTGTGTGCTAAATAACCTTTTTCTTCTCTAACTTGTGCTTGTCAGGTTTTTTTTCCCACAGCGGCAAAAATGTGGACTAAAACACTTGGCTTAAATTGTAAGCACACTGGATTTAGTTTGATAAATTTGTTCTTGTTTTTTCCTTTTTTTTTTTTTTTTTAATGGGGTCTTACTGTGTTACCAAGCTGGTTTCAAACTCATGCGATCTTTCTGCCTCAGTCTCCCAAGTGGCTGGAACCACAAGTGGGTGCCATCCAAGGCTGGCCTTCAAGTTTTATAATATTTTATTTTTAGTTTGTGGATCTATGTTTATAACTTCAATTGACTTATAATTTTCTTGTCTTATACAGTCCCTACTTTTTGGGGGAGGTATTAAATTTATATTAGCCTCATATAATGAGCTGAAGGATGTCTTCTTTCCACAATGCCTAACAGAGTCTATTTAAAAGTGAGATATTTTTCTGTGGGAGAATTTATCTGTAAAACTATCTTGGCCTATATGTTTGATGTATATTTATGTGTATGTGTGTGTTTTTGTATATATTCTTTAAATTAATACTTTAGGTGTTTAAATATATATAGGTCTATTCAGATTGTTTAATCTTCATGAATTAGTTTTGGATAAGTTATGTTTTTCATAGAAACTGCCCATTTTGGGTCTGGGAATGTCTCTAGGTGGTAGACCATATGCTTAGCATGTATGAGGCCCTGGGTCTTTCCTCAGCACCACAAAATAAAAAACAAAGCAAAAGAAAACTGCCCATTTGGTAAAAACTAAAATTTGTTAACTTAAAATTATATATTTCAGCCGGGCGTGGTGGTACACGCTTGTAATCCCCGCGCTTGGGAGGTGGAGACAAGAGGATTTTGCAGGTTCGAAGCCAGACATGCTGGCTTAAGAGACCCTGTTTCCAAATTAAAAGTATAAAAATAGGTCTCGAAGTGTAGCCTGAAGGTAGAAGGGTTTCCAGGAACCCCAGTACCACCAAAAAAATTATACATTTCAATGTTATATTTGTTTACTTTCTGCTTTCTCTGTGCTTTGTGTTTTCTCCTTAACCAACCTTTGTCAAAGTTTATATATCTAGTTCGGCATGGTAATGCATGCCTGTAATTCCAGTACTTGGGAGGCTGAGACAGGAGGATCGCAGGTTAAAGTCCAGACTCGGCAACTTAGTAAGGCCCTCTGCAACTTAGAGAGACTCTGTTTTAAAATAAAAAATAAAATAGAGCTGGGGGTATAACTCAGAGAGAGAATACTATGGGTTCAATTGCCAGTACCAAAATAAAAGTTTACCTATTTTAATAATCTTTTCAAAGAATCTGATTTTGTTTTGTTTATTCTCCTTATAATTTATTTTTGTTTACATGCCATTCTTTTTATAAATTTCTTAAATTGGACTCATAGCTCACTAGTTCTCAATCTCCTTTTCTATATAACCACAAAGAGCTACATATCTCTTCCTAAGTATTGTTTTAATTATATTTAACATGTTTTGATATTATAATATTTTCCCAAGTTTTCACTAATTTCCATTATGAGTTTTTGTGACCCACGTGTTATTTAGTAGTTGTAACGTGATTTATATATTTTTTGTTTCTCTCCACAGTTCCTGCCACTGCCTTTGTGATTTCCTAAGTGACTAGAATGATCCTCAGGCATTTGAAGCCTCAGAAGCAGAGTCAGAAAGTAAGGTCTCAGTGTAACCTTCCCCGGCCTACCTTTCATCTGCTCCTTTTGCTCCTCGAGCCAGGGCATAGAAAGTAGAATTTCTCTTTCTTAAAGTGGGTCAGAGAAACTAAAAATATACTCTAGTCTTCCCCTACCTTTCTGGCCACAGAGGAATTCTCTGATATAAGACCCCTGTTTCAGAAGGGGTCCTGCCCTGTGCCCATGAGTAATGCTACACTGAGAGGCCAAGAAGCTGCATAGGCAGCTGCATAGGCAGGCCTTGCTGGGTTTCTGCATTCGGTCTAGAACCATTAGATTATACTCACTTTTGTCCAGTCTCTCCCTCCCTCCCTCTCCTCCTCCCTCCCTCCCTTCCTTCCATTCTTTCTTTCTTTCATACTGGGGATTGAGCTCAGGGGCATTTTACTTCAGAGCTAGACTCCCAGCACTATTTTATTTTGAAACAGAGTCTCACTAAATTGCTTAGATTGGCCTGGAAGCTGTAATCCTCCTGTTTTAGCCTCCCAAGTGGATTACAGAGGTGAGCTACTGTGCCCAACTTTCCAATGTGTGTGTGTGTGTGTGTGTGTGTGTGTGTGTGTGTGTGTGTGTGTTTTATTGGGGATTTTTTTTTTTTTTTTTTGGTGGTGGTACTGGGGGTGGAACCCAGAGGCTTGTACCTCTGGGCTATACTCCCAGACCTTTTTTTATATTTTATTTGGAAACAGGGTCTCACTAAGTTGCTGAGAGCCTCACTATGTAGCTGAGGCTGGCTTCGAACCCGTGCAATCCTCCTGTCTCAGCCTCCCAAGCGCTGGGATTTAACCCAGGAGCTTTCTAACTCTGAGCTACCAATACAGCCTTTTGTTTTGTTTTGTTTTGTTTGTTTTAAAACAGGGACTTGCTAGGTTGCTGAGAGTCTCATTAGTAGTTGCCAAGGCTTTCTTCAAACTTGCAATCTTCCTATCTCAGCCTCCCAAGTACTGATATTATAGCAGTGCACCACTGTGCCTGGCTTCTAAGTGTGTGTGCGTGTGTGTGTGCGTGTGTGTGCGTGTGCGTGTGTGTGTGTGCACGAGCGCGCGTGTGTTACTAGGGATTGAACCCAGGGACATGTTGTCTCTCAGCTACACCCCCAGTCCTATTTTTTTTTTTTTTAAATAGAATCTCACTAAGTTGCAAAGGGCCTCACTAAGTTGCAGAGGCTGGCTTTGAACCTGTGATCCTTCTGTCTCAGCCTCCCAAGAACTGGTGTTACAGTCATGTACCGCTGTGCCTAGCTCTAATCACATTTTGGCATTGTTCATGCTTCAGTCACATCTATGCAATGAAGTAAAAGAAAAACCAGAGAAGATGGGATTGGGTTCAGCTTCTGGGCAGCTGAACACGTGGAGGTTCACAGCATGGCGAACATGCTCTTGTCAAACTCTCTTCCATGTGCTCCCTGCTCCACGGGGACAGAAGCTCCTGCACTGGGGACCCTTCCAGACTTTGTCTTATGGACCTTGCCATCTGATTGTTTATTTTTATCCTTTAAGATATCCTTTATAGTCAGGCGTGGTGGCACACATGGTAACTCCAGTACTTGGGAGGCTGAGACAGGAGGATTGCAGTTTGCGGACAGCCTCAGCTATTTAGTGAGGCCCTCCGCAACTTAGTGAGACCCTGTTTCAAAATAAAGAATAAAAAATAGAACTGGGTGTGTAATTCAGAGGTATGGCCCTGGGTTTGAACCCCAGTTACACAAAAATATGTATTTATATTTATGTAAATATATATTTATATGTCATATAAATTTTTACATAATATATATGTATATACTATATTATAGAAATATAAATAGATTTATTTATTAATATGAACATGCTTCTATAATGAATATTATATTTATATAATAAACATTATATACTATATATTTATGTAACAAATATTATAAATAATAAATGTAAATATAAATATAAACGTATATTTATATAGATATATCTCCCTTATAAATGTCCTTCATAATGAGTAAATGTAAACATTGTTTCCCTGCATTTATGTGCTGCTTTTGCAAATTAATGTAGCCAGAAGAGGGGTATGGGAACCCTAGTTTGTAGCTGGCCAGTCAGAAATTCTGGAGGTCTGGACTTGTGGCTGAGTCTTCAGCAGGGACACTCTTGGGGAATGAATCCTTAGACTATGATATCTGATGCTATTTCCACATAGATAGTGTCAAAACTAAATTAAATTAGAAGATGCCCAGCTGGCATCCCCTTTAGAATTGCTTGCTTCCTGGTGGGGAGAGATCCTACCTTCTGGGGTAGTAGAAGTCTTCTGTGTTGATTGTGGTATGAGAGCAGAGAAAACACAGGTAATTTGTTTTTCCTAGATATTGTGAGAGTGTTTTTCAAATTTTTGAATATGTAGGGTTTTCTAAAATGTTGCCATTTTAAATTTCTAGTTGTATTGTGTTCAGAGAAGATAATCTATATGACATAGATTATTTAGTATTGGTTAAGAGTTTCTTTGTAGTCCAGTGTATAATCAATCTTTGTAAATATTCCTTATAAGTTTGAAAATAATGTATCTTTTATAATTACTGGGTGGAAAGTTCTAGAATTATTTGTCAAATCAAATCTGCCCAAAAAGTCAACTGAAGATGGATCAAAGGCCTGGAAATTAGACCAGACACTTTTCAGTTACTAGAAGTAAGCATAGGACTAACTGTCCAACATATAGGCACCAGTAGAGACTTTCTCAGTAAGGCCACCACAGCTCAGGAAAAAAACCCCAAGAATCAATAAATGGTATGGCAGCAGATTAAAAGGCTTCTTCGCAGCAAAGGAAACCATCAAGATTGTGAGACTCTGTTTCAAAATAAAGGAATAAAATATACCACACAAAAAAATAAAGGAATAAAATAGGGCTCGGGGGTGTAGTTTGAAGGTAGAATGTCCGGGGGTGTAGCTCAGAAGTAGAATGCTCCTGGGTTCGACCCTCAGCAACACAAACAAACAAACAAAAATAACTTAATAAAAAAATGGGCAAGATGGGTGTGGTGGTACATTCTTGTAACCCCAGTACTTGGGAGACTGAGATAGGAGGATCTGGATTCTCAGACAGTCTGCAACTTAGTGAGACACTGTTTCAAAATAAAGAGTAATTAAAAAAAATAGGGCTGGGATGTAGCTTAGAGGTAGAATGCCCTTTGGTTCAATCCCCAGTACCACACACACAAAGGGCAATTAAATTGAATAGATACTTCTCAAAAGAAGAACTACAAATGCCAAAAAACATCAAAAAATGTTCGACATCATTAGCAGTCAGGGAAATGCAAACCAAAGGTACACCAAGAGCTGGGCGTGGTGGTGCACACCTCTAATCCTAGTACTTGGGAGGCTGACACAGGAGGATGGTAGGTTTGCAGCCGGCTTCAACACTTAGTGAGCCCCTTCACAACTCCTTCATAACTTAGTAAAACCCTGCTGTTTCAAAATAAAATAGGGCTGGGATGTAGCTAGCAGGTAGAATGTCTCTGGTTTCAATCCCCACTACTACCAATAAAATAAAATAAAATAAAAGAGTGATAAAAAGAAAAAAGTACACCGAGATTTCATCTAACTCCAGTAAGAATGACAATCATGAAAAATACAAAAATCTAAACAGTATTAAATGTTGGCAAGGATGTGGGGAAATAGGAGCTCTTTTGCACTGTTGGGATTATAAATTAGTATAACTACTTTGGAGATCAATATAGAAGTTTCTCAAAAGACAGGAATGGAACCACCATATGACCCAGCTGCACCACTCCTTACTATCTTTTAAAAAGAATTAAATCTCAGAGTAGTTTTGATTTGCATCTCTCTGATTGCCAATGATGTTGAACATTTTTTCATGCATTTGTTGGCCATTTGAATTTCTTCTTTTGTGAAGTGTCTATTTAGTTCACTTGCCCATTTTGTTATTAGATGCTTTGTTTTCTTAGTGTTGAGTTTCTTGAGTTCTCTGTATATTCTAGATATTAGTCCTCTATTGGAGGTGTAGGTGGCAAAAATCTTCTCCCATTCTTTTGGCTCTCGGTTGAGGTTCTTGAGGACATTATGCTAAGTGAGATTAGTCAGTCACAAAAAATAAGAAATCAGATGCTTTCCCTAATATGTGAAAGCTAAGGAGAAATGGGTCATAGGAGGAACTCTAGATGAAAAAGGAAATCCTATAGAGAAGCAAACAAGACAACCTAAAGGAGGGGATGGGAGGGGGGAAGAAGGAAAATCTCTAAAACACACAATGTACTTGAACATGGCGAAGTCAACCACTAAGCCAAGCAAGGGAAGGGGGAACGGGGAGGGAATGGGTGGGAATTGGGTAGGGGTTAAATCGGTGATGTGTACATGTATGTCCACACAAGTTTTTTACCTCAATATGATATATGAATATAATGCACCAATAAAAAATAAAAATAAAAAAGAATTAAAATTAGAACACTACAGTGATACATGCATACCCATGTTTATAGCAGCATAATTTATAATAGCTAAATTATTGAACCAACCTGGGTGTCTAGAAACAAATGAATGAATAAAGAAAATGTGGTATGCACACACAATGAAATTTTACTCATTTACAAAGAGGAGCAATATTATGTCATTTGCAAGAAAATGGATGGAACTAGAGAATGCTATGCTAAGTGAGATCAGCCAGTTTCAAGGGTGTTATGTTTTCTCATATGTGAAGCTAGAGAGAAAATAAAAAAACAAAAGGAGCTTTAGATGAAGAAACCAATAGAATAGTGGAAGGGAAGAGACAAAGGAGGTGGGGAGGGGAAAAGCCTACTGAGGAAGGAGACCATTCAAACACGGCTATGTCCATGTACGAAGGTGCCAGCCTCACTAAGTTGCATGGGGCGGAGCAGGGCAGGGAGCCGGTGGGATGTGACAGGAAAACACCAAGTGCTGTGTGCAGGTGTGTTTGTACCACTCCAGACATCACTATCATGTATCCTTACAACGCACCAATAAAAGTAGAGAGCTGTTCAAATTTCTATCTTTATAAATTACTTTTCTGCCGGGCGTGGTGGTGCAGGCTTGTAATCCCCGCGCTTGGGAGGCTGAGACAGGAGGATCGCACGGGTTCGAAGCCAGCCTCAGCTACTTAGTGAGGCTCTCAGCAACTTAGTGAGACACTGTTTCCAAATAAAATATAAAATAGGTCTGGGAGTATATCTTGGAGGGAGAAAGCCTCTGGGTTCCACCCCCAGTACCACACACACAATAAATAAATAAATAAATAAATAAATAAATAAATAAAAATAAATAAATTGCTTTTCTGCCTGGTTGATCAGTTTCTGAGAGAAGGTGGTGTTCATTCTGGTTCCTTGATTTCAAAGTTTGGAGAGTCCTTAGATGATACTGTGGAGTGAAGCTATGGTCCTCGGGGGCTTGAGGGGATCAGTGATGGCCATTTTCATGCCCGAGTACCATTTTAAACTGTGTGCTTTGCTTTGCTTACTCTATATGAAGAATGGCTCCCTCTCTCTAATTAGCAGGATTCTACTGCTTCCCCTAGGGAAAGCAGGGCCTCCTAATAAACAGTAGTTGGCAAAAGAAGTTCAGAAAGATGAGACTATTTTCCCTCTTACAGCTTCTTAAAACTGACTGCTCTGTATTTCACAGCTTTGACAAGTGAAAACGATGTGAGCATTTTAAAAACTATCATTCTTGCCTTCTGTCCAAATTTGAGACTTTCATGAACATGTGTCTTTTATTTGTTTTTTACAACACTTATTATTGTTGCAAGTCAGGAAAAAAGGTTTGGATTTACTTTCTCCTTCATTCATATAACCTCATGACTCCTCTTGGATTCCACATTCAAAAGGTTTGAGGAATTTTGTTTTCATTGGACTAATGCCTGCGTTAACTTTTTTCTGTCTTCTCCTTCTCCCTTTTTTTTTTTTTTTTTTTTTTTTTTTTTGTGGTATCAGGGGTAGAACCCAGAGGCTTTCTACCTCCAGGCTACACTCCCAGACGTATTTTATACTTTATTTGGAAACAGGGTCTCACTAAGTTGCTGAGAGCCTCACTAAGTAGCTGAGGCTGGCTTCGAACCTGTGCGATCCTCCTGTCTCAGCCTCCCAAGCGCTGGAATTACAAGTGTGTGCTACCACGCCTGGCTTCTGCCCTCCTCTTTAGACTCTTTTGTGTCTTTATGCTTTAATTGTGACTGCATAAAATATAGCCAGAATTTTTAAAAACCTAATCTATTTTCTTTAAACAAAAGAGATCAATACATTGGTGTTGATTATGTTCATTGCCACACCGGAATTGTTTTGTTATCTTGTTTTGTGCTTTTTATTTACTCCTGCCTACTTTTAAGGTGATAGTTGTCTTATCCCTCTTTACTAGTTTTAAAGTATCCAATATATTCTATTTCTAAGAGAGAGAGAGATAGAAGAAGAAAAAGAAGAAGGAGGAGGAGGAGAAGAAGAAAAAGAAAAAGAAAAAGAGGCAGATGAAAAGAGAGAAGAGTGTCTGTGTGTATTAGCATTCATGTATAAAGTGTGTAAAGAATTCTAATTCTAGCCTCCATGTCAAATACAACCTGTTTCCAGGCATGGTGGCACATGCCTGTAATCCTAGCACTTGGGAGGTTGAGACAGGAGAATTGCAGGCTCAAGGATAGCCGCAGCTTTGTAGCAAGGCTACAAAGTGAGAGACCCTGTTTCAGAAACAAAAACAAAAAATAAAATAAAAAGAAGACTAGGAGTATAGCTTGGAGGTGGATTGCCTTTGGGCTCAATCCCCAGTACCACAAAAAATAACCAATTAATTAATTAATTTAATACAACTTGGTTTTCTTACACTTTTACTTCCTTATCTCAGTCATATTCTGAGTATTTTTCAGATATAACTTCTAATTCATAACTCTCTTTAGCCTGTGTGATCTGGTATTTAACTTACATATGAAATTTAAGAATTCCATTATCAGCTGGGCGTGGTGGCGCACACTTGTAATCACAGCCCTTGGGAGGCTGAGACAGGAGGATCGCACAGGTTCGAAGCCAGCCTCAGCTACTTAGTGAGGCTCTCAGCCACTCAGTGAGACCCTGTTTCCAAATAAAATATAAAATAGGTCTGGGAGTATAACCCAGAGGTAGAAACACCCCTGCGTTCCACCCCCAGTATCACACACACACACACACACACACACACACACACACACAAAAGAATTCCATTATCATACTTTTCATTTTCTAGTTCTTTCAGATTTTCTTCAGCTATTTCTAGTTTGTCTTGATAATATTTTATTCTTTATTTTATTTTATGTCAGTACTGGTGACTGAAGTCAAGGCCTCACTATAGCTAAGTAAGCGTTCTATCACTGAGTTATATCCCCATTCCTTTTTATTTATTTTTATATTTTGAGACAAGGACTTACTAAGTTTCCCAGGCTGGCCTCAAACTTGGGATCCCCTTGCTTCAGACTCCCAAGTACTTAAGACTACGGGCGTGTGCAGATGCTTTTATGTCTCTTCATCCCAGATTTTCTCCTCTGAGTTCCGGGCTCTACTATCCAACTGCCCATTTGAATATCTAAGGCAGTATCTCAAACCCAACTAGCCTAAGATCCATAAATGCCATGGCCTTCACTCAACCCTAGTTCTCCTCTCTCTTTGAATGCTTCCTATCTGAAAGCAGCATGACTGTCTATACAGTAGTATATGCCAGAAATCCAGGTGCCATCTTGGATATCTTTCTTTCTAGCCTATCTCACCCATTACCATCCCTTCTCTGTTTACTTTTTAAATCCCTCTTAAATATACCCTCTCCCCTTCTCCACTCTTCTCAAGCTAGTTTATGTTTGGGGTCATATGATAGTAGTTTGAGCTATCCATTCTCCACGCCATGGCCCAAGTAAACTTAGCCCAGTGCTCACTGGCTCGTTTCTCTTTTCTGCTCGAAACTCTCATTCATTGGCTCAGAACCCAAATTCCCGCATCCTTAGAGCGGCCTCGGCTCTCCTGTTGGAACTGATGGTCAGTTGTAACTGCCTTTGGGACCCGCCTCCATTCCATTCCACGCGCTTCTCCCCACAATCCCCTCTGTGCACCAGCCACACTGGCTCAAACTCCGTTACAATCTTCCATCTTCCTGTATAGCTTGGTCCCTGCTCTTTCCTTTTCCAGGAATGCCGATCCCCCATCCTTGATCTACTCTAATCAGTACCTAAGTTATCCTTTTCTTCTTTGTTCAAATATAATTTCCTCAGTTCTCATCTCGTGTGTGTGTGTGTGTGTGTGTGTGTGTGTGTGTGTGTGTGTGAGAGAGAGAGAGAGAGAGAGACTGGGAATTGAATCTACAGACATTCTACCTTTGAGCTATACCCCCACCCTTTTTTTTTTAAACAGGGTCTCATTAAATGAGTGAGGGTCTTGCTAAGTTGCTGAGGTCAGCCTCAAACCTGTGATCCTCTTGTCTCAGTCTGCAAAGTATTGGGATTACAGGCATGCACCACCTTGCCTGGTTCTCATCTCTTTCTTTCAAAGCCTTTCTGATATCTTATAACCATACATTCATTAATGTGGTTATTTGCTTCAGGTGTATTTCCATTTCCTCCATGAGAATACAAGTTTTGTGAGATACAGAACCTTATGTAGATTTGCTCATTACTATTATATATACGTTTTTATGTATGTGATACTGGGTATCAAACCCAGGGGCATTCTATCCTGGAGCTACATCCCAATCCATTTTATTTATTATTCTGAGTCAGGGTCATGCTAAATTGCTCAGGCTGACCTCGAACTGATGATTCTCCTACCTTTCCATCTCAGGGTCTCCAGTAGTTGGGATTACAACCATGCCTGGCTAATAAATATTTCTTGAGCCGGGTGTGGTGGTGCTTGCCTATAATCCTAGTACATGAGACACTGAGACAAGAGGTTCACAGGTTTGAGATCAGCCTCAGTAACCAAGCAAGATCTTCAGTAACTAAGACAGACTCTGCTTCAAAATTTAAAAAAGTGGAGGGACTAGGAGTGTAGCTAAGAGGCAGATGTCCCTTAACTAAATCCCCAATATAAAAAAGTTTCTTGAATGAATAAAAGATCATTAAAATATAACTAAAATATTAATCTATTCAAAATAATTCAAAGAGAGAGAATAAATAAATAATGTTATGGATAAAACAAGTTATGGATAAAACCACTACATGAGGGACCTATTATATTATTCTCTCTACTTTTCCACATGTTTAAAATTTTCCATAAAAAAGATTATGTAATTACTAAAAAAATAAGAATATCATATTTGACTGTGTGTGTGTGTGTGTGTGTGTGTGTGTGTGTGTGTGTGTTGTGAGTTTTATACTGGGGATTGAACCCAGGAGCATTCTACCTTTTGAGTTATACCCCTGGCTCTTTTTATTTTATTTTAAACAGGGTCTCACTAGGTTACTGAGAGTCTCACTACATTGTTGAGGCTGTCTTTGAACCTGTGATCCTCCTGTTGCAGCCTCCTAAATTCTAGGATTACAGGCATGGGCCACCACACCCAGTGTGTTAACTTAATTTTAAAAATAAAATATTATGTATTTATAGTCAGACTGAAATATTTTGCTTAACCATAGACAAGTTATACTGACCTGAATATATTTCGGTAATAATTAATCGGGCCACTTAATGCTCCAGGCTGAGAAAAAACGTAAACGTAAGCTTCAAGATCTTCTGTTGTTAATCGACACCCTTTTCTTCCAATACCAGTGCTCGGACTGGTAAATAGGTGTTTCAAGGCCTAATTTATGTAAAAAGAGAATAATTAAAACCTTTCAGTTATATAATTAAATTAAAACTTTGACTTTAAAAAGGAATAGTGGAGCTAGGTGTGGTGGTGCACGCCTGTAATCCCAGTGCTTGGGAGGCTGAGACAGGACGATGTCAGGTCTAGGTGTGGTGGCGCATGCCTATAATCCCAGTGCTTGGGAGGCTGAGACAGGAGGATGTCAGGTTTGAAGCCAACCTCAGCAATTTAGGAAAGCTCTTAGCAACTTAACAAGACCATATTTCTAAATAAAAAATAAAGAATAAAAGTAGGTCTGGAGGTATAGCTCAAAGGTAAAATGTCCCTGGGTTCAATCCCCAGTACCACAAAAATACACACATATATGCATACATGGGGCTGGTGGTCAGTGCGCAGAGGAAACTTAATTTCTGCTCTTGCCAGGTTAGAGATCTCATTGTTTAGAAATATATTTCATGCATTTCTGTTTTCTTGGCTTTATTTTTAATATTCTTCCCTTTCAATCACCTTTGCATTTGTGTGTGTGTGTGTGTGTATGTGTGTGTGTGTGTGTGTGTGTGTGTGTGTGTGTGTGTGTGTGTTACTGGAGATTGAACCCAGGGACATTCTACCACCAAGCTGCACCCCTAGCCCTATTTTTTACTCTTTATTTTGAAACAGGTTCTCACTAAGTTGCAGAGGGCCTCGCTAAGTAGCGGAAGCTGGCCACAAACCATGATCCTCCTGTCTCAGTCTCCCAAGTGCCGGGATTGCAAGCATGTGCCACCACGCCCGGCTGGCCTTTGCATTCTTTAGGCTTGTGAAAACCATCCTGTCTTCTTGATGCCTATTCACATTTTACAAGGCCCAGCTCAAGTGCTAACCCACCAAAAATCCTTCTTTAGTAGTTGAGGTATTGTTTACTGACACCAATTTCCTCCCCACAAAGTTGTTCACACCTTTTTGACCAGAGTAACAAATGCATTTTATCTAGTTCACACTGGTTTCATAAATCTATGAAATCTATGTAATATATGAAACAAATGTTTATGTTTATTCATTAATTGGTACTGGAGATTGAACCCGGGGGCATTCTACCTCCAAGTTACACTCCCAGCCCATTTTTTATTTTTATTTTTGAAACAGGGTCTCACTAGGTTGATGAGAAGCTCACTACTTGCTGAGACTGTCCTTGAATCTGGGATCCTCCTCAGACTCCCAAGTACTGGGACTGCAGGCATGAACCACCAAGCCCAACTACCTTTAATTTTTTTTTTTTTTTTTTTTTTTTTTTTTAGGATGGGAGTGGTGGTGCATACTTGTAATCTCAGCATTTGGAAGGCTGAGACAGGAGGATCGCGGTTTGCGGACAGCCTCAGCTACTTAGTGAGGCACTCTGCAACTCAGTGAGACCCTGTTTCTAAATAAAAAGAAAAAAAAATAGGGCTGGGATGCAGCTTGGAGGTAGAATGCCCCTGGGTTCAATCTCTAGTACTGTTAAAAAAAAAAAAAAATTGGTAGCATTAGGGTGGAAGCCAGAAGCTTTCTACTTCCAAGCTATACTCCCAGACATATTTTATACTTTATTTGGAAACAGTCTCACTAAGTTGCTGAGAGCCTCACTCAGTAGCTGAGGCAATCCTCCTGTCTCAACCTCCCAAGCGCTGGGATTACAAGCTTGCACTACCATGCCCGGCTGTATTTTATATAATAAATGCACAGGTTGGCTGCTGCAAATTACTGGGCATCTCAGGAAGTATATATTATTGTTTTTCCTTAGGATTGTTCCTTTTGATTCCAACTGTGGCCCATGTATATGTGTATATTCACTCTAGCTATTTGCTTTAATCTCTATAGTCATCCTCTTCAGGATGGTTAATAAAACACAATACTTTTAATGTTTAAAATTCTAGTTACAAGCTACTAAAATGATTTCATGACTCACTCATGGGTCCCCACCTACATATGGGAAAAACACTGCTCTATACCAGCATTCCTCAAAGTACTGATCTGGGCCATCTGTATCAGAATAGCTGGGATTTTTGTTTAAAATGCAGATCCTTCAGCTCCAAAACACATTTGAAAAAATACAAAATGACATATTCATGAAGTGAGTAATTGTAACATTATCTATTATAGAAAATGACTGGAAAAACCAAATGTTCATCAGTGAAGGACTGGTTGAATAACATATGGTATGGCCACATAATGGTGTACTATGTGTTCCTAGTACTCCAAGAAAAGGTGGAGACAATTTCTATATGCTTATGTGGACAGATTGTTTAGTGAAAAACACTGTGTTTATAGTGTGCTTTCTTTTGTGTAAGAAAGGAGGGACATCATTTTATTTAAAAAGAAACAGTAGAAAGGTAAACCAAAACTAAATGAAATGGTTTCCTATTTCAATATCTTCAATAAATGATTGGTATTAAAAAGAAAAAAACTGTAATAAATTTTAAAAACTGTAATAGCCAGGTACAGTGGCTTATGACTGTAGTCCTGGCTACTCAAGTATAAGACAGGAGGATTGCTTGAGCCCATGAGTTAGATACTTGCCCGGGAAACATAGTAAAACTCTGAATAATAATAATAATAATAATAATAATAATAATAATAATAAATGGCATAACAAGATAGGTGTGGTGACACATACCTGGAATCCCACTACTTGGGAGGCTGAGAAGGAGGATCACAGGTTCAAGGCCAGATTCAGCAACTTAGTGCGACTCTACTTCAAAATAAAAAATAAAAATAAAAAGGGATCGAAGTGTAGTAAATTCCTCTGGGCACTTAAAAAAAAAAAAAAAAAACAAAGCTCAGCGAGGCGTGGTGGCGCACGCTTGTAATCCCTGCACTTGGGAGGCTGAGACAGGAGGATTGCGCAGGTTCGAAGCCAGCCTCAGCTAGTGAGGCTCTCAGCAACTTAGTGAGACCCTGTTTCCAAATAAAATAGAAAATAGGTCTGGGAGTATAGCCCGGAAGTAGAAAGCTTCTGGGTTCTACCACCAGTACCATAATATATATATATATATATATATATATATATATATATATATATATATATATATATATATATAAACAAAGCTCTTGTTGGCTTGGTAGAGCATGTTGCAAGGTCGCAGGTTCAATCCTTAGCATGGACAAGGAAGAAAGAAAGAAAGAAGTCCTTATCTGTCAGAAATATATACACAGAATTATTTCCAGTGATATTTTTAACTTCCTCAATATCTATCATATAAGAAGCTTTCAATAAACTTCCAAGATACCTACATATTATCTACAAGCTTATTTGTTTAGTGGTCTTGCTTTTCTAAGGGCTTCCACATCTGTTGCTGTCAAATTTTCTAACCTGGTTTTCACAGAACCTCATCTCCTGATGAGATATTCTCTAAAATAATGTATGCTTAAGGAGTACTAGCTTTTACAAAAAATTAAACAACAGCTGGGTGTGGTGGTGCACGCTTGTAATCCCAGCATTCGGGAGGCTGAGACCGGAGGATCGTGGTTCGCGGACAGCCTCAGCTACTTAGTGAGGCCCTCTGCAACTCAGTGAGACCCGGTTTCAAGATAAGGAATAAAAAAATAGGGCTGGAGCTGTAGCTTGGAGGTCAAATGCCCCTGGGTTCCATCCCCAGACCCACAAAAAAAAAAAATTTAAACAACAACCAGGCATTCAAATCTATAAATAGTAAGGAAAGTTATAGGTAAGCCCTTAAAGCCATTTACGAGAGAGAGAGAGAGAGAGAGAGAGAGAGAGAGAGAGAAGAGAAGAGAAGAGAAGAGAAGAGAAGAGAAGAGAAGAGAAGAGAAGAGAAGAGAAGAGAGAGGGAGAGAGGGGGAGGGAGGGAGGGAGGGAGGAAGAGAAGAGAAGGGAAGGGAAGGGAAGGGAAGAGAAGAGAGAGCACGTGAGAGGGTGTGAATGTGCGCACACATGCTGGTACTGGGAATTAAACACAGAGGTATACACAAAGGCATCCTACCTCTGAGATACACACACTCTTAACCTTATTTTATTTTTTGATTTAAAACAAGGACTCTCTCAACCAAGCGTGGTGGCATACACTTGTAATCCCAGCATTTGGGAGGCTGAGACAGGAGGATCCCGGTTTGCCCACAACCTCAGCTACTTAGTGAGGCTCTTCACAACTCAGTGAGACCCTGTTTCAAAATAAATAATAAAAAATTGGGCTGGGGGTGGAGCTTGGAGATAAAATGCCCCTGGGTTTCATCCCAAGTACCACAAAAAACAATAAAAACAACCAAAAACAACAAAACAAGGTCTCTCTAGATTGTTGAGAGTCTTACTAAGTTGCTGAGGCTGGCCTCAAACCTGTGATCTTGTCTCAGCCTCAGTCTTTCTATGTGCCACCACACCTGGACAGACATTAAATTTACTTTTTTTTCCCTCAGTACTGGAATGGAATCCAGGGGCATTCTACCTCTGAGCTACACACCAGCCCTACTTTTTAGTCTTTTTTTTTTTTTTTTTAAATAAGGTCTCACTGAGTTGCAAAAGGGCCTCTCTAAGTAGTTGAGGCTGTCTGTGAACCATGATCCTCCTGTCTCAGCCTCTTAAGTTCTGGAATTACAAGTGTGCTCTACAATGCTCAGCAAATTTTAGCATTTTAATTTCTTTAATTTCTCTTTTCTTTTCTTTTTTTTTTTTCCAGTACTGGGGATTGAACCCAGGGACATTGTACCTATGAGCTACACCTCCAGCCCTAGTCTATTTTTATTTTAAAACAAGGTCTCATCACTAAGTTGTGGATGGCCTCACTAAGTAGCTGAGGCTGGCTGTGCACCTGTGATCCTCTTGTCTCAACTCCCCAAGTACTGAGATTACAAGCATGCACTACCACGCATGGCCTAACTTTACTTTTTCATTCTTAAAGAAGGGCTTAAAAATATTTTCATTAACAACAATAATAATAATACATTTGTTTGACTTACCTTGAAATCATTTATTGAGAACATAAATTCTGGGAACCGTGGTATTTGGAAGAAGTAATAATAGCTGGATTTGAACAGTTGGGCAGGGTGTTGTAAAATATATTCTGAAATTAAATGTCATATTAGACTTTATCCAAAAGGTCTAAATAACTTACTATTTTGAGAGAACAACTTTTTAGGACAGTTTTACCTTTAAGATGACCCCTTGAAAGAATCCACAAATATAGTTTCTACATACCTCTTTTTAGAACAATTTCTATGTTCTTTTATTTTAATAATTTCTAAGTATTTTGAACATTTATGACACTTGAAGCAAAAAGAAAGTTCCGCTTTATGAAGTCTTGACTCAGAAAGAACAGAAAGGCCAAACAACACTGCTTTTTCTCCAAGATAATTGTTAGCAACCCAACTCTTTTCTTAGAAATTCATGGTGATGTAATTTCCCATTGCTTACAAAATTTCCCTTACAGATGGATTCAAACACCTTATTCATTTGCCCTCAAAAGGAACTAAAGTGTTTCCTGTAAATTCATTCATGTACCTAGAAAATTTATTTCTTCAATGAATATTTGAATGGCTGTTGTGTGTCAGAGAACTTAACAGTGAGAAAGACAGACAAGAGCAAGGAACATTAAAGTAAATGACACATACTTAAGAGATCACTTCAGAAAGCAATAAAGAAAATAAAACAGGTCATCTTATTGGGAGTGACGGGAGCTAAAGGTAGAGGCGTCAGAGGAGGCCTCCCTGGGGGCGTGGTATGCGGACTGAGCACTGAATGGTACAAAAGAGCCATCCATGCAATGATCCTGGAAGAATATGCCAGAAGCAGGTTCAAGACACAGAAAGCAGGACAGGCTATGCAGTGAGCGAGAGAAGATGGTCTGAGATTAGTAAAAAACAAAACAAAACAAAACAAAAAAACAGAAGCCTAATCACGTAGGCTAGAATGTTAAGGATCTGCCAGTCGTGGCAGTCACGCCTGTGAGCCCAGTACTTGGGAGTCTGAGGCTGGATGATCCGGGCTGAAGACCAGTTTCAGCAACTTAGTGAGATCCTGTTTCAAAATAAACAATAAAATAGGGCTGGAGGCATAGCTCACAGGTAGACTGTCTTTAGGTTCATTCTCCAGCACCACACACACACACAAGAATAGTAAGGAATTTATTTATTGTGGTTCTGGGGATTGAACCCAGGGGCATTCTATACCTCCAAGCTACATCCACAGACTTATTTTTCTTTTTCATTTTGAAACAGAGTCTCACTAAGTTGCTGAGAACCTTGCTAAATTGCTGAGGCTGTCCTTGAATCTGTGATCCTCCTGTCTCAACCTTCTAAGTACTGGAATTACAGGTCTACACTACCATGTCCAGCTAGAGGTTTGATTTTAAGTACTTTAGAATGACACTGAACTCTTTTTTTTTTTTAACATGTGTGCTATTGGGAATTGAACCCAAGGGGATTTTACCTCTGAGCTATAGCTCCAGTCCAATTTTATTATTTTGAAACAGGGTCTCACTAAGTTGCAGAGAGCTTTGTGTTACTTAGGCTGGCCGTGAACCTGTGATCTTCCAATCTCAGCTTCCCAAGTTCTGGGATTACAAGTGTGTGACACCACGCCTGATGACACTGAAGTCTTAAACTGGAAGTAATATGATTATATATGTTAAAAGTGTACATTTGGGTATTATGCACTATGCATTTTTCCCTTGCTAAACAGATTATTTTTTCTTATCTCTCATTTTGTAACTATGTCCACCATGGTAAGAGTTGTTAGAAATAAAATTTTCAACCTGGGCTTGGTGGCGCACGCTTGTAATCCCAGCATTCGGGAGGCTGAGACCAGAGGATCACGGTTCACGGACAGCCTCAGCTACTTAGTGAGGCCCTCTGCAACCCAGTGAGACCTTGTTTCAAAATAAAGAATAAAAAATAGGGCAGGGGGTGTAGCTCGGAGGTCAAGTGCCCCTGGGTTCCATCCCCAGACCCACAAAAAAAAAAGTAAAGAAAGAAAAAGAAATATAATTTTCAGCAGGACATGGTGGTACATGCCTGTAATCCCAGGACTTGGGAGCTGAGACAAGAAGATAGCAGGTTCAAAGACAGCAATGGCAATTCAATGAGGCCCTAAGCAACTTATTGAGACCTTGTTTCAGAATAAAAAATAAAATATGACTCATGCTGCCACTCAGAGGTAGAATGTCCCTGAATTCAATCTTTAATACCACAAAAAGGAAGGAAGGGAGGGAGGGAGGGAGGAGGGAGGAGGGAGGGAGGGAGGGAAGGAGGGAGGAGGGAGGGAGGGAGGGAAGGAGGGAGGGAGGGAAGGAGGGAGGAGGGAGGGAGGGAGGAGGCAGGCAGGCTGATTGACTTCAGGTAAGTGTACCACTGTTGAATTCAGATTTTTTTTTTTGGTACTATGGATTAAACCCCTGAGCATTCTACCTCTGAGCTATACCTCCAGCCATTTTATTTTTATTTTGAAACAGGGTCTTGCTAAGTTGCTGAGGCTGGCCTCAAACCTTTAATCCTCTTATCTCAGCCTCCCAAGTACTGGGATTACATGCCTGCAGCACCATATCTGGCAAGTCTAGACCTTTGAGCATACATCTTCTTAATGTTCTGTGTGATTAAAAAGAAAGTACACATAGAACGGTTCTGCTACACCCTAAATATTATGATTATTTCAAGAAGAAGCATTCCTGGGACTGGGAGGTAATGAGCAGAATGAGCTGTGTTTCTTTTTTTTTTTTTTTTAACAAAACATCATTTTTACTTGAAAGAATGACTACCAAACTATCCTCAGTCAAACATGAACATTCGGCAAATAATCTCTTAGAAATGAACAAAATAAAGCCTGTCACTTCAAATAATCGATGGTAATTTTTGCCATTGATAAAAATTCAAGCTTTCAAATGAAAAATAGAATCCTGGAAAACTTCTATCTGAAACTATGAGTTTGACAGCTTACAGTACTTAATGACTTTTTAAAATTTTTTTCTGATAAGACTGAGTAATATTAATGGTAGAGCATTTACCTAGCATATGCAAGACCCTGGGTTCCATTTATAGCCAGAGAAAGAGAGAGAAAGAGAGAGAGAAGAGAGAGAGAGAGAGAGAGAGAGAGAGAGAGAGAGAGAGAGAGAGAGAGAGAGAGAAGCACATGAATTGCTCTTTGAAGATTTCTTTTTGTGTATGTGTGTGTTACTGAGAATTGAACTCGGAATTCTACCTGTGAGATACACCTACAGCCCTATTTTATTTTGTTTTTATTTGGAAACAGTGTCTCACTAAATTGCTGAGGCTGGCCAGGAGCCTGCAATCCTCCTATCTCAGTCCCAAGCACTGGGTATGTGCCACCTTACCTGGCTTGCTTTGAAGACTTTTCAGCAGAGTGAGGTGGTGCACACCCGTAATCCCAGTATTTGGGATGCTGAAACAGGAAGATTTCAGGTTCAAGACCATTCTCACAAGACCCTCAGCAACTTGACAAGACCCTGTTTCAAAATAAAAAATAAAACAGGGCTGGGGGTTTCTTCCTTTCCTTCTTCCTCCTTTCTTTCTTTCTTCCGCCCCCCACCCCAGGATTAAATCCAGAAGCACTCTGCCACTGAGCTACATCCCCAGTCATTTTTATTTTCTTGTTTTGAGACAAGGTCTCACTATGTTGCCCAGGTTGGCCTTGAAATGATGCTCCCCCTGCCTGAGCCTCCCAAGTCATGAGGGTTACAAGGGTGCACCGCTATGCCCAGCCAAGAACACTTTTACTTCTGATAACCAAAGCAGACAGGAAAAAAAGAGTTTATTTCTAGGCAGTCTGGATATACTACTTTCAAAATAATGTCACTGCATTTCCCCTTAGTCACTCTCCAAGGAAACAGTAAAATATTTCCCAGGAAGGAATAAAATTATGCAAGTAAATAGGAAGCCCAATCTCCTTATTCTCTTCAGAAAGATTGAAAATCAAGGTATCTAACATTATCACAGTCTATTGATGGTTTAGTCATCTAATTTTTATTTATTTATTTATTTATTTTGGTGGTACTGGGGTTCCTAGAAGCCCTTCTACCTCCAGGCTACACTCCCAGAGCTATTTTTACATTTTTATTTTGGAAACAGGGTCTCCTAAGCCAGGACACGTAGCTGGCTTCGAACCTGTGCCATCCTCCTGTCTCTGCCTCCCAAGCGCGGGGATTACAAGCGTGAGCCACCATGCCCGGCCTGGCCATAGTCATCTAATTTTTAAAAGATTATGTTAGCCCAAATTAGCTGTTTTTAATACCAAATGTTGGTGACAAAGTGACTTGTTACATTAGTAGAGTTTTGTGTGTATGTGTATGTGTGTGTGTGTGTGTGGATCTGGGGATAGAACCCAGAGGCATTCAACCTCCGAGCTACACCCCCTGCCCTATATCTTATTCTTTATTTTGAAACCGGGTCTCACTCAGTTGCGGAGGCCTCACTAAGTAGCTGAGGCTGTCCGCGAACTGCGATCCTCTGGTCTCAGCCTCCCAAATGCCGGGATTACAAGCGTGCACCGCCACGCCCAGCAGTAGAGATGTTTTAACGAAAATGTAAACTTACCTGTAAATACATTTGGATGAGGGAAGTTTATAACAATGAGTTTCATCACCATTTCAGGATAACAGATGGCTATGAGCCAAGCAATCATGCCTCCCCAGTCATGGCCAATCAGAACACATTTGCTATACCCTGTAACCAAGAGAAAAAAAGGCCACATCATTAAAACAGGTGGGCACATCATTACCTTGCATAAAATAGTTACACATGGTACATTATGTTGTGAGACTATAATAAACCAATAAAAGCATATATTTAAAAGTAAGTATATTTATAGCCGGGCGTGGTGGCCCACACTTGTAATCCCCGCGCTTGGGAGGCAGAGACAGGAGGATAGCGCAGGTTCGAAGCCAGCCGCGCTGGCTTAAGAGACCCTGTTTCTAAATAAAAAAGTATAAAAATAGGTCTGGGAGTGTAGCCCAGAAGTAGAAGGGTTTCCAGGAACCCCAGTACCGCACACACACACACACACACACACACACACACACACAAAAGTATATTTATAGCCGGGCGTGGTGGCACACGCGTGTAATCCCAGAGCGTCGGAGGCAGAGACAGGAGGATTGCACAGGTTCCAAGTCAGCCACGCTGGTTTAAGAGACCCTGTTTCCAAATAAAAAAATTTAAAAATAGGTCTGGGAGTGTAGCCCAGAGGTAGAAGGGCTTCCAGGAACCCCAGTACCACCAAAAAAAAAAAAAGTATATTTATATTGCAAATCTGAAAATTTTTCCACTTTCCTACCCATTACATTATCTACTGTATATAATATATTCCAAAACTTGTCTAGATATTTGAATCATCTGGAATGTGCTTTTTTTGGTCTTTTTATTTTTGAAACAGTATCATTGAGTTGAAAAGAGCCTTGCTAAGTAGCTGAGGCTGTCCATGAACCATGATCCTCTGGTCTCAGCCTTCTGAATGCTGGGATTACAAGCATGTGCCACTACTCCTGGCCTTCTGGACAGCTTTTTAGAAAATTTAGGTGACCATGCTTCACTCTAGACCTATGGAATAAAAGTCTCTCTCAGGAATCCACATTCAAAAAAATCAGAAAATACCCAGATCAGCTCTGATCTTATGGACCTGACTTTGGAAGCCATATGTTACAACTAGATACCATTTTTAAAAAAGACTCAGCATCATAAGCAATCAGAGAGATACAAATCAAAACTACCTTGAGATTTCACCTAACTCCAACTAGAATGGAAATAATTCAAAACACAAACAACAACAAATGCTGGCGAGAATGTGGAGAAGTGGGAACATTGTTGGTGGGACTGCAAATTAGTGCAACCACTTTGGGAAACTGTATGGAGAATCCTCAGAAGAATGGGAATGAACCTACCATATGATCCAGCAATACCACTTCTGGGTATCTAGATTGAGAAGGAGATTCTACAAATAAATCAACCTAAGTGAGGGGATGGGAAGGGGCAAGAGAGAAATTCTCTAATGCACATGATGCACTTTAATAAACATATCAACATCAATCACTATGCCAAACATGAGAAGGAGGAAGGGAAGGAATGGGATGGGACTTGGGTAAGGGCTAATTGGGTGATGTGTGCATGTATGTCTTCACCATCTTGCATCCCATTAAGATGTATGACTATGATACACCAATAAAAAAAAATTTAAAAAAGAAAGAAAAGGGGGAAAAGGCATCCATTTGAAACTGCAAAGTCAAACTGAATTAGTACAAAGTCTTAATTATACTCTCTGCTATATACAGTCATGTATCATGGATTGCCACTTCTACTAGAAACATTACAGACTACATATTATATAGATGATAGTGTTCTCATAAGATTATGAGGAATTTTTTTTTTTTTTTTTGGTGGTACTGGGGGTGGAACCCAGAGGCTATCTACCTCCGGGCTATACTCCCAGACCTATTTTTTATATTTTATTTGGAAACAGGGTCTCACTAAGTTGCTGAGAGCCTCACTAAATAGCTGAGGCTGGCTTCGAACCTGTGCGATCCTCCTGTCTCAGCCTCCCAAGCGCGGGGATTACAAGCGTGCGCCACCACGCCCGGCTGATTATGAGGGATTAAAAAATTCCCACCTCCTGGCGGTGCAGCTGTGCTAAGGTAGCACAGTGCATGGCTCCAGGGTTTGTGGTGATGCCGGTGGCACATACAGATATGTGCAGTCCATAATCCTTGATAATCATAATAAATGACAATGCTATTGGTTTGTATACTTACTACACTATGCTTTTGGTTATTATTTTATAGAGTATACTACTAGTTGAAAGAAATTGACTGTATCTGGGCATGGTGGCATATACCTGTAATCCCAGTACTTGGGAGGTTGAGACTGGAGGATGGAGGTTCAAAGCCAGCCTCAGCAGCAATTTAGTGAGGCCTTAAGTAATTTAGCAAAATCTTATTTCCAAATTTTAAAAAGTAATAAAATAGGGCTGGGGGTGTGGCTTAGAGATAGGATGCTCCTGGGTTCAATCTCCAGCACCACCAAAAAAAAAAAAAAAGAGAGAGAGAGAGGCTGTAAAACAATATGCTGTGTTATTCTGGCAGCAGCCTCGTGCCCCTGTGCAGGCTCCATCTCTTGACTGCATCAAGAGGCCCCGTGTGGTGACTGACCTAGACCAGCCGGTTTGTGGAAGTATACCTATAGTGTCTGCACAAAGACCAAACTGCCCGCCGATGCATTTCTCAGAATGCAGCTTGCTCATCATTAAGTGACATGCACCAGAGCACCCCTTTCGTTCCCTGTAATCATTATGCTAATTTAAATTCAATTAAAATATTGATTAAAAGAGATTCCTACAGGATTTCCTCTGTACAGATGGATAAGATTCATTTGTAATTTATTCCTAGGATACTTAAAATTACTTAATTATTTCAAGTATTTCTCACCATGACTAACACACA
This sequence comes from Muscardinus avellanarius, assembly GCF_963383645.1. Lineage (NCBI taxonomy): Eukaryota > Metazoa > Chordata > Mammalia > Rodentia > Gliridae > Muscardinus > Muscardinus avellanarius. The sequence continues at coordinate 81,938,249 of NC_137788.1, read as the reverse complement.
CACACGCACACACACACATTTATATTATTGATTTGCTGAGAAAATTTTGTGATTACAAATTTAGGCCAGCTCTAACTGAATTATTACAAAGTGAGATTGAAATACAGCTGTTCAAAAATCAGCATCTGAGTCTATTTTACTGTGATCAGACTTAACACCAGTGCGTGATGACACCCCAGGCCTCTGTCTAAAAACACTGGCCTGATCAATGTTTTCACTGGATTATTACAGAAACGGCCTTTGACTTCATGGTTCTGTGTTGTTTCCATTAACACAGTAATGGTAGCCATCTGAGTTTTAGTCAAAACTCTGTGTGTGTACTAGTGATTGATACCAGAAATATTCTACCTCTAAGATACATCCTCAGGACTATTTATTTATTTATTTTTGTTTTTTTGTTGTTTTGGAACAGGGTCTCACTAGGTTGCTGAGAGTCTTCCTAAGTTGCTGAGGCTGTCCTCCAGCCTTGGATCCTCCTGTCTCAGTCTCCCAGGTACTGAGATTATAGGTGTGTGCCACCATGCCTGGCTATAGATTAGACTATTGTTAAAAGAAAATATTCACTAGAGCGCTCTCCTAAGTGCCATGGAAGTGTGCTTCTCCGCCCTTTGATGTTTGAGTTGGCTCTGTGCTGTGCTTTGGTTCTTGGTGGCTGTATTACTTGGCTTTGGGCTCTGCCATATAATTGTTAGGTGTTCTGCTTTTACATGACTTGCTTAAGACAGTGGGTTGCTAATAGAAACTTGAAATACGCTCGTGCAGATGGGCTCGGCCTTTTGCCCCTTCTGCCATTGCCAGGAGAAGACCTCTCCCCCATTAGCTCCAGCCCAATTCACAGAGAGAGAAACCAGCCCCATGCAGCCCAAGACAAAGACCCAGAGGGATCCAGTCTATAGCAGACCTGCAGATCCATAAATGTAGGAATAAATGATCATGGCTGTATGTGACTGAGTTTGGAGTGGTTTGTTGCCCAATATTATTGTGATACTATCTGATTAACTCAAGAGAGATAATGTAAATACCTCTGCATCTTAGAACAATTAATTAATTAATTAATTAATGGGGGTTAGGGTTAGAACCCAGGGGCATTCTTCCTCTGAGCTATACCCCACCTTTAAAAAAAGTTTAAGTTTTAAACAGTATCTTAATAAGTTGCTGAGGCTGGCCTCAAGCCTCTCAAGTACTGGGGTTTATAGGCATGTGCCCCAGTGCCCAGCTATCTTATAACATTTTTATAATTATTCAGGCATGGGATCTGAAGAAATAAATTTTCAGAGTACAGGAATTACATTTTAATAATTAATTCTGAAAGCAAAAATACATTAGGTCTATTTGTTTTCCTATCAGACAGCACCTACAAAGTCATTCTTGGCTAGTTATTAAGTTTCTTGGCTATGCATTAAGTTTCTTGTACAAATATTTTAGGCTTACACCCTAAGCTATAGTAACAAGATCCAGGCAAGTGCTCCACTAGATGGAAAACTTATTCACCCAAGAATGCATCAATTTACAATTTGTTGAATGTTAGTTCCTTGAAAAGAATTAATGGAGCTGGGCATGGTGGTACATGCGTGTAATCCCAGTACTTGGGAGGCTGAGGCAGGAGGATCCCAGGTTCTTGGCCAGCCTCAGAAATCCCGGAAGGCTCTCCATAAATTAGTAAGACCCTGTTTCAAAATAAAATAAACTAGGGCTAAACTAAACTGGAGCTCGCAGGTAGAATGCCCCTGAGTTGAATCCCCAGTAACCACCCCACACACATACATACAGACAAACACTCACAAAAAATTAAGGAATTAATTTTTTTTAAAGAAAAAACAAACTCACCTAAGGAGTCTAAAATATCCTTTATATCTGTAATTAGGCAGTCCAGTTTATAACTCTCCCGGTGACTGGGAGCATCAGTTTCTCCATAGCCTCTCAAATCCAGTGCGACGACTCTATATTCACTTTTAAATTCCCTCAGTTGGTAACGCCAAGAATACCTGCAGAGAAACACACACACACACACACACACACACACACACACACGCACACACGCACACATGCACACACACACACACATTAAACATACTATTAACTAAAACAAAGAGTACTACTAGCCAGTACGGCAGTGCATGCCTGTGGTCCCAGCTACCTGGAAGGCTGAGGCTGGAGGATCTTTTGAGCCCAAGGCCAGCCTGGTCAACATAGTGAGACCCCATCTTAAAAACAGACAAAAATGTTAATATTAAGAATTCCTGTGTGTTGGTGCATGCTTGTAATCCCAGCATTCGGGAGGTGGAGACCAGAGGATCATGGTTTGTGGACAGCCTCAGCTACTTAGTGAGGCCCTTCACAACTCAGTAAGACCCTGTTTCAAAAATTAAAAGACCAAAATATAGGGGCTGCGGTGTAGCTTGGAGGTAGAATGCCCCTGAGTTCCATTCCCAGTACTGCAAAAAAAAAAAAAAAAAAAAAATCTAAGTGGAAAATTGGAAGAAAAAGAAAATCATGTGAGAAGAAAGCAATGACAATATTTATTAGAATTACTTTATCCTTTTACAAGATCGGGTGGGGAATAACAAAGGACCAATATTTATGCAAACTGCTGAAATGTAGAAAATAGAGTTTCGGGAAATTACGAAGGAGGTAAAACACCAGCCACGTTCTTTTTTTTTTTTTGCGCGTCTGGGGATGGAACCCAGAGCCATTTGACCTCCAAGCTACACCCCCTTCCCTAATTTTTATTCTTTATTTTGAAACAGGGTCTCACTGAGTTGCAGAGGGCCTCACTAAGTAGCTGAGGCTGTCTGTGAACCGCGATCCTCCAGGTCTCAGCCTCCCAAATGCTGGGATTACAAGCGTGCGCCACCACGCCCGGCTCAGCCAGGTTCTTAACAACGGGTTTAATGAAGAACCTGGCACCTTCTGGGAGTCAGCAGGCCGGGGGAAGAGACCAATGAGCCACGCATTTGGAGAGTCCCACGTAGTCCCACGGCCGGCTGAGTCACACGGCAGAGCGGAAGCACCAATGTTATAGGCATGCTGATTCTCTCGCGACATCTGTAGTCTCTGTCTCGTGATGTTTGGAGTCTTGAGGTACCTGGAGTCTCGCAATATCTCTGCTTCTGGCTTCCAGGGTTCCGCCTCCTGTCCCCGTTGCGGGGTCATGTGAGGAGGGGAAACTCGACCTATCAACTGCAAAATGTAAGCTACTAATACACAGAATAAGTCAATTCTTTAAGTGTTGTTTAAATGATGATTATATCCATCAAATAATGTGTACTAAAAAGTTTTTTTACAGCCTGATTTTTAGAAAGAATGGATTTTGTGTGTGTGTGTGTGTGGTACTGGGGGTGGAACCCTGAGGCTTTTCTACCTCCAGGCTATACTCCCAGACCTATTTTTATACTTTATTTGGAAACAGGGTCTCACTAAGTTGCTTAAGTAGCTGAGGCTGGCTTTGAACCTGTGCGATCCTCCTGTCTCAGCCTCCCAAGCGCGGGGATTGCAAGCATGCGCCGCCACGCCCAGCAGAAAGAACGGATTATGAAGTTTTAAAATAATGTGAGAGAAAATACGACCTTTAGAGTTCTATCAAAACATCAGATCCCTATCCTGCCTAGGACTTTGGCAGCGTAAAGCAAGCAAAGCTTTTATATTGTAGAACCATCTCTAGTTGGATTTTTTTTTTTTTTTTGAGGTACTAGAGATTGAACCCAGGGACATTCTACCTTCGAGCTCCATCAACAGCCCTGTTTTTTCTTCTTATTTTTTTATTCTTATTTTTGAAACAAGGTCTCACTTAGTTGTGGAGGGCCTCACTAAGTAGCTGAGGCTGGGGAATCTGTGATCCTCCTGTCTCAGCCTTCCAAGTACTGGGATTACAAACTTGTACCACCATGCCTGGCTTGGTTGTAAACATTTACTGGATGAAATTTTATTTCCCTATGAAGTAGCATTTACCTTACTTCATTGTCAAATAGGGTTAATGCCTTTAATAATTATAATAACTCACTTATGGATGCAAAAGTCTGAAGATTAAAACAAAGACTGTCGCTGAAAGAATCCAACAGAATGATCATTAGTGATAAACCTCTGCTTGCCGAAGCAAAATTCTCCTGGGTAGATCCTAAACCAGGAGTATGAGCAAGAGTGACTTTCAGAACATTTAGCAGCCAAAGGGCACCTGCACTGACCAGTTAGAATGGCTGAAACCACGCCGGGAGGCCTCCGCTGGGCCAGGCACACCCCCACCGTGACAATGCAGAATTAACTGAAAACACAGAGATCCAAGAGTTCTTCTTTCTCAAATAAGCAACGTTATTTTAGATAACTAACAACAACAGAAAGAGACTTTTCAAAGTGACTCACTATGTTATGAAACTCAAAATATGCATTTTTTAAAAAGCATCTGCACGCACATCTGTTCAGAAAAACACTGTGTAAAATTACTTGATACAAGCCAAATGGAGATTATTATCTGAAAACTCTTTTGCTGTTGTGGAACTGGAGATTGAACACAGGGGCATTCTACCTCTGAGCTAAACCCCAGCCTAACCCCTTTTAAAATTTAATCTTTTAAAAATTTATTTATTTATTTATTTATTTATTTAATGTTCTGGTACTAGATTTGAATACAGAGGCATTCTACCTCTGAGCTGTTCCCCAGCCTGATTTTATTTCTCATTTGGAAACAGGCTCTCACTAAGTTGCTAAGGGCCTCGCTAAGTTGCTGAGGCTGGCCTTGAACCTTCAATCTTCTGGTTTCAGCTTCCCAAATACTGGGATTAACAAGTGTGTGCCACCACACCCAGGTAAATAATCTTTCATTTTGAACTAGGGTTTTGTTAGGTTGCTAAGGCTGCCCTCGGAACCTGCGATCCTCCTGACACAGTCTTCCAACTACTGGGAGTGAGTGAGAACGTACCACTATGCCCAGCCTGAAAATACTTTTGGAGTACGATAGGCAAGCAAAGGCGGAGATGGAGATAAGACTATAAGCTCATAATGAGATGATGAAGTGAAATAGAACAGTAAGACCCATGAGTCAGTCATCTCATACCAACAGATTATGAGGAAGGGTGTCAGACACATAGTTGCAATTATGAATTGTATGGAATATCTGACCTATTAAGAGGTTATCAGTAACATGAAAATCTACAAAAATATATCTACAAAAATATAGCCAACTCAGATGGATTAGAAAATGCTGATAAATAGCATTGTTTTTGTTGTTGATGTTGACTAGGCCATACTAATATTGTTAATCTGGTCTTTGGGTTGTAATGAAGGAAGCAGCTGTTTTCCTTTCAGCCTCTCATCTACCGACACATATGATTTTATTCTCATCAGGCTTACTTAAAATTTTGAATTGATTTTTGTCTTTGTAACCAACCTCAACTCTTCCCTCTTTATAATCCTCTATAACCCGATCAATAAAGTTCTGCAGATTTAACTTCTTAAATATTTATGGCAGCACTCCTCCTGTCCACCCGGCTACGAGTGCCTTAACTCTGGCCTCCATTTATGCAGCAGCCTATTGATCAACCTGTGTCCATTTCATCCTCCTCAGCTCTTTCTAAACCTCAGGACGCTATATCCAACACACACAGTCTTATGCCATGTTCCTGATTAGAGTCTCTCTGTGACTCCTTGTTACTCCTTGAAGCCCAAGCTCATTACCCTGGCCGACCAAACCTTCAAGATTAAATGTTGCTTAATATTCCAGCCCAATATCTTTCAATGTCACCTGCTTATAACAAAAAGAACTGAACTGGGCGTGGTGGCGCACGCTTGTAATCCCCGCGTTTGTGAGGCTGAGACAGGAGGATGTCACAGTTTCGAAGCCAGCCTCAGCCACTTAGTGAGGCTCTCAGCAACTTAGTGAGACTCTGTTTCCAAATAAAATATAAAAATAGGTCTGGGAGTATATCCCGGAGGTAGAAAGCCTCTAGGTTTCATCCCCAGTACCACCAAAAAATAAAAAATAAAAAGAACGGAACCGGGCACGTGGTGGCACACACCTATAATCCCAGTACTTGGGAGGCCAAGACAGGAGGATGGCAGATTTAGGCCAGCCTCAGCAATTTAATGAGACCCTGTTTAAAAAAAGGGGGGAGGGGTGCTGGGAGTGTAGCTTGGAGGTGGAATGTCCCTGGGTTAAATTCCAAGTACTGCAAAAAGAAAAAAAAAACAAGAAGAAGAAAAGAAAGAAAAAAAGCTGGCATCCTTATCATTCTTACGACTCGCTGGCACAATTGATTCTAAGTGTTTCACATACGGTAATGAGGATCTTCAACACAGTAGTATGAAGTAGGCATTATCATTATTCCCACTACGGATGAAGAGTCAGAGGCACAGCAAGGTTAACTGAAGTGCTGAAGGTGGCAGAGGGAGCAGACTGCGCAGCCTGGACCCCGACCCAGGAGGCCTGGCTGCTGACCCAAGGGGGCCGCCCTGCCGTGCTAAGCTGCTGCGGTGAGGCCGGTACTGTTCTGCTTTCACAGCTCTGTTCCTATGGGGTCCTTTGTCTGAAAGCCCACGCCTTCCCACCAGCCCCCTCACATCTACAGTCCCTGACCCTGGGCTCTCAGTGGACTCTGCTCAGCCTGGCTAGTCCTCTTCTGGGAGACCTTCCCTGGACCCGCCTTCCCTGCCGGCTGGAGGGAGCCCTCTGTGTGGTCACAGTTACAGAATGATCTGCTGCGGTCTGGCTCCTCCACTCCAATGTGCGCTCCCTGGGTTGTCTGCAGGTGCTTACTACAGATTTCCCGAACAATTAAACCACAAACTAAAAAAAAAAAAAAAAAAACTGGGATAATAGGAGGGCTAGAAGTGCCAATTGTTCAGCAAAACCTCTGTTCCAGCTCAAACCCTACGATGATGACAGCTGAAAACGCTCATAATCTTGTTGGGGAAATCCTTTTCATTTCTTTTTCTTTTCTTTTTCTTTTCTTTTTTTTTTGTACTGGGGATTGGACCCAGGGACATTCTACCTCCAGGCTACACCCCCAGTCCCTTTTTATTTTTATTTTGAAACAAGGTCTCACTAAGTTGCTAGGCCTCAACCTGAGATCTTCCTGAGTCAGCTTCCCAAGTATTGGGATTGCAGGTGCTGTGCGTCACCACGCCTAGCTTCCTCTTAAACCGTGCATTGTTTTAATATTTTAAGTATTGGTACTTTCATTTAGATTCATTTAATTAAGGATTTCAATATAAAATTTTGAGTCAATGTACACAAAGCTGCAACATTTGACAATTCTCTTAGAGATCATTCAGCATGCGATCTGCATACCATTACATTATGAATAACATAAGTTGCCTTAAAAATAACCGGGCGTGAAGTGCTGTGCGCATGTATGAACGTATCGCTTTGAATCTCAATACGATATGATTACAATGCACTAGTCAGAGTATTTTAAAATTTACTGGGTGTGGTGGAACACACCTGTAATTCCAGCTACTTGGGAGGATAAAAGAGGAGGATTGCAAGTTTGAGGTCAGCTTCAGAAATTTAGCAAGATCCTGTCTGGAAACAAAAAATACAAAGGGCTGGGACTGTAGTTCAGAAGTAGAGTGCCCCTCTCCAGGACGAGAGAGAGAGAGAGAGAGAGAGAGAGAGAGAGAGAGAGAGCAACCTATTTTATACTTTATTTGGAAACAGGGTCTCACTAAGTTGCTGAGAGCCTCACTAAGTAGCTGAGGCTGGCTTCGAACCTGTGCGGTCCTCCTGTCTCAACCTCCCAAGCACGAGGATTACAAGTGTGCGCCACTATGCCCGGCTAGAAACTGTATATCTTAATAAATTGCAAAATAATACTTTTTAATGTCCTCTCTTAATAACACACTTGGCAGGCATGGTTGTACATGCCTGTAATCCTAGCACTTGGGAGGCTGACACGAGGATTTCAGGTTTGATTTCAGCCTCAGCAACTTAGCAAGATCCTGTCCTAAATAAAAAATAAAAGGCTGGGGGTATAGCTCAGAGGTAGAAGGCCTCTGGTTCCAATCCCCAGTACCAATAACAAAAAACAAAAAAAAAAGAGCCAGCCACAGTATTTTCCACATTAGCACCCAGTGATAGACTGGTGGGTGTATGTCATTCATATGAATAAAACAAAAACCACTCCTTGTTATAGGAATGAGACATATTACAAAATCAGTAACCCTTAAAAATATTCTAAATAAAACTATTTTCATTCATACTGTATTATTTTCTGGTAGCTTTAGGTACCAGTGAAAAACAAAACACCTCAAGCTCTTTCCCAGTCACTACTCAGCATCAGCAGGCTCTTGGTTTGACCAGGCAGCCGCTTAAGAGTGAGGCTGTGGCGTGGTTGGGCCTCAGCTCAGCTCTATGCGCCGGAGCTTCCCAGCACTTGCGTGATGATGTGTGTTCCATACAGCTGGTGGTGAAGACAGAAAGTGCCTGGGTCAGCTCAAAATATTTTTAAAAGAGATGCAAATTGAGCTAGAGAGAGAGTGGGAGAAAAATCAGCTTTGACAAACAGCTTTACTTGGAGCTAATTTAGCTAAAGTTCTCACAGGTGTAGCTTCTTTGATGTTTCCTTTAGATGGAATGAAAGAAAACCCAGGACTTCATTGTTTCTGTTACATGTAATAGTATATGTTAAGTATCACCATTTCCCAACTGCCATTTTCAGGGAATGATGATAAATGTAGAAAGTACATTATATTTGTAAAATTTTTTCTATTTAGAAAGCATTTTCAGACACATTATCAATATATGATTGTTTTGTTTTCACTGTATCATATATTTTTGACATGCTTGAACTACAACCAATTTTATCATTTTTTTTTTTTGTACTGGAGATTGAACCCAGGAGCATTCTACCACTGAGCTACACTCCCAGATACCCTCCCCACTTTTTAAATATCAAAACAGGGTCTCCCTTAGTTATTGAGGGTCTCATTAAGTTGCTGAGACTGGCCTTAAACCTGTGATCCTCCTAGCTCACTGAGCCTCCCAGGCCTGTGCTACCACACTCAGCTATGAGATCCCTTCTGAACACACCCAAACTTGACTTTGCCGGAGCAAATGGGGTGAATGTCCAGAGACCAGAGATTTTAGGATGTATACAGTTCTATTATGAAAAGGATAAGTAGCATGAGGTATAGGTAATGGGATAATACTATGAAAATCATGCAAAAAAGTATCATTTCAAGATAAAACAGAACATCTACTCTCTGTCTGAACTGGCTACCACTGCCATTCTCTGTGACTCTTTGAAACAGTTACCAAGTGGTTGAAGTGGTTGTATTTTTATCTTCACATAGATTGTTCCACATGTAAAGAGGTGAAATTTTAGGAGGGAAAGAGCATGGACAAGCAATGGGGTAAATATCACCCCCCTGTAGATCACAAATTTTATTTAGAATGATGATTTAAAATGTCAGAGAAAACCCCAGTACTTGGGAGGCGGAGAATTGAGGATCGCAGGTTCACAGCCAGCCTCAGAAACTTAGTGAGGCCCTCCACATGTAGTGAGACCCTGTTTCAAAATGAAAAATAAAGCCGGGCGTGGTGGCGCACGCTTGTAATCCCCGCGCTTGGGAGGCGGAGACAGGAGGATCGTGCTGGTTCGGAGCCAGCCTTGCTGGCTTAAGAGACCCTGTTTCCAAATAAAAAGTGTAAAATAGGTCTGGAAGTGTAGCTCAGAGGTAGAAGGGCTTCCAGGAACCCCAGTACCACCAAAAAAAAAAAAAAAAAAAAAAAAAAAAGAAAAAAAAGAAAAAGAAAAAGAAAAACAGGGCTGGAGGCGTAGTTCCAAGGTAGATTGCCCCTGGGTTCCATCCTTAGTACCATTTAAAAAAAAAAACTGTTTTGCAACTAACTTCAAAAAATTGAATACCTGCGTTTGGGAGGTGAAGACAAGGAGGATTGTTCAGGTTAGAAGCCAGCCTCTCTGGCTTAAGAGACCCTGTTTCCAAATAAAAAATATAAAATAGGTCTGGGAGTATAGCCCAGAGGAAGAAGGGTTCCATCCCCAGTACCACCAAAACAAACAAACAAACAACAACAACAAAAAAAAAACCCTTTTTAAAAAAAATCTTCAGAAAAACATTTAGTATGGTCACATGCAGGCTTCTTCTTCTTTTCTTTTTTGGTACTGGGGATCGATCCAAGGGGTATTCTACCATCGAATTACACCCCCAGCCCTTTGTAATTTTTATTTTTATTTTATTTTTTGCGGTACTGGGGATGGAGCCCAGGGGCATTCTACGTCCAAGCTACACCCCCATCCTTATTTTTTTTTATTCTTTATCTTGAAACAGGGTTTCACTGAGTTGCAAAGGGCCTCACTAAGTAACTGAGGCTGTCCAAGAACCGCGATCCTCCTGTCTCAGCCTCCTGAATACTGGGACTACAAACGTGTGCCACCATGCCCAGCTCCCTTTTTATCTTTTATTTTGAAACAGGTTCTTGCTAAGTTATTGAAGCTTCCTTTGAACCTATAATTCTATCTTAGCCTCCCAAGTACTAGGATTATAGGTGTACACCATTATGCCAGGCTTCCTTTCCTTCTTTTGCAGTACTGGACATTGAACCCAGGGCCTCATGAATGCTAGTCAAGAGCTCTTCCATTGAGCAATCCCAGCCCCGACATGTAGTTTTCTATAGGAGGAAAGCTGTTGCTGTGACTCAGGAATATTATGGAATGTTATCTCTGGGCCAATCATCGTAGAGTAGATTCTGTCAAAGGTCATTCATTATAAGATAATGAACCTATGATAAGGGCTATGGTTTGAATGTTTGCCTCCTCTAAAACTCAAGCTAAATTTTAATTGCTATTTTAATAATATGAAGAGATGGGGGCTTTACGATGTGATTAGGCCATAGAGATCTGCCCTCATGGGTGAAATCAGTGCCCTCACATCCTTAATTATGTAGGCTGAGCCCTCCCCCCTCTTGCCTCCTGGTGCTCCATCTCCCACCACGTGATCACACAACCAAAAGGTCCTCACCAGTGCCTGCATTTGGACTTCCTGGTCTCCAGAACTGTGAGAAAAGGGATTTCCGTTCATTATAAATTATCAAATCTCTGGTATTCTGTTATAGCAGCACAAAACGGACTTACTCAATAAGCTAAGAAAAAAAAAAACTGGTTGGTAAATTTACCAAAATTCTGGGAATCCATGGAGCAGCAGCATGAGTGGTTTCCCTCGTTCCCCGGCAGCGACATAGTGAAATCGTAACCCCGAATCCTGAAAATGGGAGGCAGGACATTTTATGATGTTTGGTGTCACTTGTCAAACTAGTACATGTAGTATTTCCATGCCATTAAAAGACATTTGCGTAATTTTTAACATAAAGAAATAAAATAAACCTTAATTTTCAAAAGGAAAGAACTCCCATGACTTATCAATAGAATAGACAGACTCACTTTCGTCCATGTTCCCTTCAAATACCCAATCTTCTCGTTCTCACTGCCAGGCTGTATTTTTTCTGTTTTGAGCTTCTACGGCAATGTCACCATTTGTAGCTTTCACCTTGTTGACGTGTCAAACTTCGTCTCACTCAAATTCTATTGGCTACGTCCAATCCGAAAGATCCTGATCTGAATTTATATTCCTGCCAAGTTTACCTCCTAGTCATGTACTTTCCCCAGCTTGCCCGTCAAAAGCTGTGCCATCAGTTATATAATTCACACCTCCTTCCCTTATTTTTAGGTCTCTCCTTCCCACATTATTATTTTGGGTGTTGCATGTACTGTTCCCCTTACAGCCTCTCCTCCTGTCACGTCAGCATGCATTTTTAACAGCAGAATACCCCGAGTGCTCAGAACTTCACTCTGCATGTAGGAGACAAGCCAGCCCAAGGAAAATAAAGGGGATACTAAGCAAACAGAGGGAGGCAAGAAAGAAAAGCAAAAACTCTGAAAGCAAGCAAGCTAGTAAAGAAACCAAGAACCTAAACCTAGATCTGTGGGGTTTCTTTTGTTGTTGTTGCTTGTTTGTTTTTGCAGTAGTGATGACTGAACCCAGGAGCAGTCTACCTCTGAGCCACACACCCAGACTTATTTTATATTTAATTATGAGACAAGGTCTCTCTAAGTTACCATGTACTGACCTCAAATCTGCAGTCTTCCTGTCTCAGCCTCCCAAGTACTGGGATGACAAGCATGTACCACCATGCCAGGTCAGACACTGGGTTTATACAGGCCCTACCCAAGCAACCGGGCTTTCAGGTGTGAGTCGTAAAGGTCATCTAATCCAACACCATCAGTTTACAGATTTAGAAACTGAGGATAAAAAAGAAGAAGAAAAAGAAAAAAGAAAAGAAAACGAGGCCCCAAAATGTTAAAACACAGATCATAAAGGTGGTTGGGAGCGGAGCAGTGATTAGAATCTCTGCGGTGTCCCAACTCCTAGGGCAATGTTCCTTCACTCCTTGGCTCTGTGTCTGGTCTCTGGGGAAGCCCTCCAGGTGGCCAGTCAGGGGAAAGCATTTTAAGAGGAATTCTAAGTAACTCTCATGCCACTTTTACTCCTCCAGCTGGATGGAGTTAGCAAATCTGACTTTGTCTTCAACTGTGGGACCTCTGCCTAGAAGCTGAATAACTTTTTCTTTTGGTGGTAGGTCTTGGAGAATGAATTGCTATGGGCACTTGATCTGATTTGATTAATACTTAATTGCACTAACTGTGTGCCAGACACTGTTCTAAGTATTTTTGGGGGGGTGGGGGGGAAGGGGGAGTGGCAGGTATATTAACTCAATTCTTCTATCAATCCTAGGCGGAAGAAGGGCAAGAGGAATTTTGCTTTGGTGGCCTGTATGTAGGAAGCTTTTGCCCTTCTGAATTCTAGCTGTTGGGCAATTTAGCTCCTAATAGGAAATCAGATCTTGGCCACACAATTACCTTCTCATAACGTTGAATGTTGTGGCCCAAGCCTACAACCCGAGTACTTGAGGCTGATGCACACATCGTAACTGAGAGAGATCCTGTTTCAAAATAAGAAGTAAAAAGGGCTGGAGTATAGCTCAGAGATAGAGCACTCCTGGGTCCAATCCCCGGACACACACACGCACGCGCACGCACACCCGATACTGGTTTTGAAAGGCCCGAGTGCCAGACTGTACCGTGTACTGCCAGGACTATTTCCCTGCAGCACCTGGAGTCTCTCGGGCAATAACCCATCTGTGGACCATGAGAAAGCTCAGGACACACACGGACAATTAAAGAGTGCATGCATGGGTGCCGCGTACTTTTTATCCCCTTCTTTTGGTCCCTGACTCTTTGGTCCCTGGCTTCCCTCCTCACAAACACGCATCGTTTATCCATGGCTACAGCTGCTTAGGTCATCTGTGAGCAGAATAAACTAATTTCAGAACGCCTTCTCTGTTTACTGTCTCCGGTTTAGGGCAAGGACAGCCTTCCGAGGCTCCGAGGCGCTAGGGCATCGCCAGGACCGTTCCCTACACCTGATCTCGGCTCTAAAGGGCAAAAGGTGACAGGGGACGGCTTCCCCTTGGCGGTAGAATTCTTCTGGGTTGTGGTGGCGGCGGGGGAGGTGGGGGGAGAGAAACGCGAGGACCCCCATAGAGCAGCTCACCTTCACAACCCTGTGCGGACGCCTGCAAAACATCCCCATCTCGCGCTGCTCGCGATCTCTCTCTCTCTCTCTCTCTCTCTCTCTCTCTCTCTCTCTCTCTCTCTCTCTCTCTCTCTCTCTCTCTCACACACACACACACACACACACACACACTCACGCACACACTCACGCACTGCACGCCCGCCCCCGCCCCGCCCGCGCCCCCGCCGCACCTTGATGCGCACGTAGCAGTGGGTCCCCAGCGAGGGGTCGCTGAGGCAGGCGGGGGGGTGGTCGCGGGCCGCCCGCCGGAAGGTGCGCGCGGGGCCCCGGCCGATGCTCCACAAAAGTTTGAGCAGGTGGACGGAGGCGCAGAGCCCGCAGTAGCAGTAGACCAGGCTCCAGAAGAGCAGGGCGCGCAGCGTCTGCGCCAGGCGGGGCAGGCAGCCCCGCAGCCTCGCCATGGGCGCCGCCGGCCGCCGTCCCCGCCGCTCCGCCGCCGCCCGCACCGCCCCGCACGGCCCCGCACGGCCCCGCACCGCCCGCCGTGACCCCGCGCAGGAGCCGCGCCGGCAGCCGGAGCCCCTGGGCTGAGGCCGGCGCCAGCCCCGCGCGGCCGCCCACTGCGGGAATCCCATTGGGCTCGGTTTTCCTTCGCTTTTTTTCTGGACCACATTAGGATGGGTGCGGGGAGGGAGGGGGCAGCGAGGGCTGTCATCCTGCATTACAGATTTTACCACTGACAGTCTTCCGGGATGTTAATATTCTCCAGCTAGGTTCAAAGTTAGCGGCCCAGCTAGAAGACGGTGGGAAAGGCACTTTAGAGCAGCTCCTGGTAGCCATGGGTCTGTTTTCTGTCCCTATGAAGTTTATTTTTTATTTTTATTTTTGGCAAGAGTATTATATACATAAAACCATATAGTATATAACCTTTTGTTTCTGGCTTCTTCCACTTTGCATAATGTGTTTGAGATTCAACGAGTCCCTCTCTTCCTTCTTACTTTCCTTCCTTCCTATTGCTAATTACTATTTCCTTGAATGGATATACCACACTTGTTTATCTGTTACCCAGTTCAGTATTTTTTCCCCTCAGTTTGGGGCTATTGTGAATAAATTCACTCTAAACAATCATATAGTGTGTGTGTGTGTGTGTGTGTGTGTGTGTGTGTGTGTGTGTGTGACTGTGAATGTGTTCTTATTTTACTTGCATTCATGCCTTCAAGCTGGGAGCGGTGGTTCATGCCTATAATCCCAGTACTTGGGAGGCCAAAACAGGAGGATCGCAGGTTCAAAGATAACCTCAATAGCATAGTGAGACTCTGTTTCCAAATAAAAAATAATAAAAGAAAAAGCTGAGGCTGTAGCTTGGGGTAGAATGTCCCTTGTTCAACCCTAGTGCCACATGAGCGGTAACACAAACACATAATTTGAAAATCTTTTCATGTTTATTAGCATATGTATTTCCTCTAAAGTGAAATTCAAAAGTGTTCAACAGTATTGCCGATGGTCTCTGTGCTTCCCAGGCTTGCAGGCTTGCAGTATGGCCCAGTGACTGGGTTCTGGTCAGTGGGATGTCAGTGCAAGAGGCCTCTTTCAAGTCTGGACATTAAAGTCTTTGTGTGATCCTCTGACTCTATCAGCTGTAGAGATCACATGTTCCAGCTGGTGTGATCACAAATGGTGGAGGGCCACTCAAACACCTTTGCATCCCATAAAAATTGAGTATCCCTTTCTTTTAGGGTAGAACTGTAGTAAAAGGTCAGTTTATTTTTAATTTCATCCTCATTTTGATAGTTTTACTGAGGTCAAAATGACAAGCTGTTGTCCCTCTTGGTTTTCTTTTTATTTAAGCAGATTGGTGAATAAAAATATAGCACAATTACTTCAGATCATCATTTTATACATACAGATCTATAATATAATGTGAAAGAAACCTACAGTCAGCAATGAAATACATATAGCTTATCCTTCCCTCAGTCAAAAACTAAAATCATGCAAACTTAGAATCCCATCGGTACATACTCTCCTACAAATGCTTTAGGATGGAGTGCAAAGAAACTATACGCTGACATACACATACACTTTGTTAATGAAAAAACAGAAGCAGCCATGACTGAGATGCATTCAGTTACTGATAACAAGTTGTACCCTAAGGGACACTGTTAAAAGAGAAACCGCAGCAGAGAAATCTATAAATAAATACACAATGAAAAAATAAGCTGCAAGATTAATAGACATATTTAATGCTGGGGAAACTCACATTCTTATAAATTCTTGGCATTTTAAGCCAACAGTTATTTTTCTCTCAAAATTATGAAGATTTAATCCCTCAGTTTCTGGTGTTCATTGTTCAATGTGCTTTTACTTCTACTTGGTGAAATAAAAATAAGCTGTTTTTCTCTGTCTGCAAAACTTTTATTTATGCTATTGTGTACTGGCTACAAAAAAGTGTCTTAGGTATGGATTTCTCATTTTTCTCAATTTTAAGAAAATCACAATTGTTGTTTCTCAAATTTATGACTCTATTGTTGTGGTTGGCTCCCTAAACTCTCACTAGATATATGGTATAACTTTTCATTTTATTTTGTAGATTGAGGGTTGCCGCATTCCCTGACACTTTCTCAGTAAGAGGTCAGATGGCAAATATCTTAGTCTTTGAGGGCCACACAGTTCTGCCACAACTACGGAACTCATTACAGCACGAAGCCAGCCGTAGACACGATAAAAATAATAAATGGATGTGGCCATGCTCCAGTAAAACTTTACAAAACCAGGCAGTACGCTCGATTTGACCTAGGGCCACAGTTGCCAAGCCTACCTCTCATCTCTCAACAGCGCCTTCATTTTCCTTCCCCTGTGCAGTGTCCTGGTGGGCTCATTGGGAGGTGTCTTCTAACGCACTGTGTCTGATGCTGGGAATGGAACCCAGGGCCCCACATGCCAGGCAGGTGCTCCCACAAAGCTCTACCGCAGCCCGGCTCGCTCCTTTTCTCTTCACCTCCATAGGATTGTTTAAACCCATGCACTGAGATATTTCATTTTTTCCAAAACTGTCCATTTTCCCTCCCCCACAGATAGCCTCATTTCTTTAAAATTTTTACAGAGTGCTGTTCAGAAACGTCTGAAGTCCTGGGTAGGATAAGATGAGAAGTTATTTTAGTTACTGTAGATTGCATTTTTTGGGGGAAAAAAGTCATTCAATTCTGATCATGAGTGGATTTCATGATTTTAATATGCGGTGATTCTACTTCTGCCTCTAGTCAGCCTGGGACCTTTAGCCTCTTGAAGGCTTTCCTTTAACTTCCTTTCCTCACCGCCTGCCATGGCACAGTGGCCTCACGCATCCCCACCATTGCTCTGGCTCCCTGCTCTGCTCCCAACTAACTTGGGGGTAGAAGACCCTGCCTCACACAGTGTGCTCAAGTAATAGGCCCCGAGACTGTGGATGTGGCTCATTGGTAGATCACTTGCAAAGCACGTACAAGGGTCCTGGGTTTGATCCTTAGTACTAACTTTTAGCGAGGGGTGGCGATGCATGCCTATACTCCCAGCACTTGGGAGGCTGAGACAGGAGGATCGCATGTTCAAGACCAGCCTCAGCAATTTGAATAAGTTTAAGTTTATACAACTGGAAATAAAATTGGAAAATCTCTTAAGTTTAATTCTAAACTAATTTTGATTAAAATCATCATGGTGCTTAAGTTCATTCAACTTTTATAAACTAAATAGTGACTATAAATTTTTCTAAAGTAATAGTTATACAATTAGGATGTTCAGTAAATAAACTGTAGCAGCATAAGTTACAATTCATTTGGAGGGAACTAACGCAGGTGGCCCCACCCTTATGCCACAGGTAAAAATATCTTTATCAGGAATTCTAACATAAACGTTACAGCTGGATGTTAGGTGCAAAAATATATGTATAAGATTTTCTCATCTTGCTCTGGGGGTATAATACCCAGATACCATAAAGGAAACACAGAGCCCATATCTAAAAAGTAAAAACAAGAAGTTAAAAAAATTAAAATTAGTACCTTCTGACCCAGGAATGCTGTTTCAGTAACACTACCATTTAGAGATAGAAGCACAATTATGTAAACAGGACACTTACCGCAGTGTTGTGCATGGTGGAAAAACTGAATTAACAGGAGATCGTTTCTATAAATATGATGTAGTGATACTAGTGAATGCTACACAGCCTTTAAAAAAGAATGAATGTGGCAAGGCATGGTGGCCCACATTTGTAACTCCAGTACTTGGGAGGCTGGGACAAGAGGATCGCAGGTTTGCAGCCAGCCTCGGCTACTTAGTGAGGCCCTCTGCAAGTTAGTGAGACCCTGCTTCCAAATAAAAAATGTCTGGAAGTGTAACTCAGAGTTAGAATGCTCCTGGGTTCAATCCCCAGTGCCACCACCATCAAAAAAAAAAAAAAGTATAGCCATTTACTGGCTTACACAAATACATTAATATATAAATAGCCATAATTTTGTAAAAAAAAAAAAAGTCCCTCATATCCTTTACATGTGCATATTTGAATGAGCATTAAAAATAAAGATTAACATCCAAACTTTGGTCTCTATAATTGGAGTAGAGGCAAAAGACACTTTCTTAATATCTTTAAATTTTATATTTAAGTCATATCTAAGCTGGGCATGGTGGCATAAACCTGTAATCCCTGTACCTGGGAGACTGAGACAGGAGGATTACAGATTGAAGGACATCAGCAACTTAGACCCTGTTTAAAAAAATAATAAAAGGCTAAGCATATAGCTTGGATGTAGAATTGAATCCTTAGGTTCAATTCCCAGTACCAAAAATAGAAAATAAAAATAAAGAAAAAATCAAGGCATATATAAATGCTTTATAATTTAAAATATTTAAAAATAACTGGACATAATAGCCATGTGTATATAGTTTATAACATAATTTTTGAGCTGGCAAATTGGTTTTGATTATATAATCACATACAAATGAGTAAATTAACAAGTGATATATAAAGACAATATAACACAAATGTTAAGATGCAAAATACTTATAAATAATTATTATGAAACAAAATAATGATACATTCTCCTATAGTGATTAGAGCAAAAACTACTGAAATGCACACTCTAAAGGTATGGGTTTTGTCTTAAGTTTTAAAAACTAAACACAAAAAGAAATAAAGAATGGGCTAATGACGTGAGGAGCCAACATAATGAAAGTCATACATTCTGTAATTGATCTTTCAGAAAAAGTAGAGTTTGTGTACTGATAGTTATCTAACAGAATGGAACACTGACAATGGAAATCATGACTCCTCAAACATGTCCTTGGGGAGGTGAGAAAGAACTGTGGGGAGCTGCCTTCACAGATCAGGGACAACGCCTCCTTAGCAACCGGAGGGAGAGCAGAACTTGGGAACAGTGGCGTTTGCAGATGTGGTATCCGAAGCCTGTCCAAGGCCTCTTCACATTACTTCTGTTATCTCAGTGGAGAAAGCAGCAAGAAACAGGTAGCAGAGACTGATGGTGGCAGAGGTGGCATCACTGGGAGGTCTGACTGTGCAGGGAGTCCATGAACCATGGACACTTGACTTGATAAGACCTCTACCTACACTGAGGCTCATTTCAGTTTATGTTCAGAAATGTAAAGTGAGAATGGTTATCATGGTCACATCTGTCTCTAAGCACATTCAGCTTTCTGGTTGCCAAATTGGTGGTCAGATTTCACGGAGATTTCAATTTTGTCAAGTGAATACTTCAGATAGAAGCAGTAGAGTTGAGAGAGTAGGCAAGGAAGTGATTATAATGTCCTACAAACTTAGGATACGCAGAGAAATGAGGGTATAAAAGGGGAAAGAGCGAGGTTGTGTTGTGCTTTGTGATATTGGGACTGAACTTGGGCCTTGGGTATGCTCTTCACATGCTCTGAACTGTACCCCAGCCTGAGGAGTACTGTCTTGGAGAAGTCTAAAGATTGTGAGAGTCTCCAGGCGCAGTGGCACATGCCTATAATCCCAGTACTTGGGATGCTGAGACAGGAGGATTGCAGGTTAGAGGCAAGTCTCAGCAACTTAGCGAGAACTTGTTTCAAAATAAAATAAGGCTGGGGGTATAGCTTAGAGGTAGAATGCTCCTGGGCTCAATCCCCAGTACAATAAGAAAATGTTAGAGTCAAGGGCTTATTCTGAGTAAGCTAGAAACAAATAGGAGAAAGAGGTGAGAGAATAAGATGTTTGAAATTGAGATGATCGAAGCCATTTAGTAGTTGGTTAATGGCCAAGGAGAGGGTGGCTGAAGCTGGTCTTGCAAATCAAGAGCATAAGCAGAGAGGTGTGCATTGAAGAGAGAGCTACACAGACTAAAATCTCGGAATGAGGAGGAATGACCAAGGCTGGTAAATGACTATGGGTCTGATGAAATGAACCAATTGTAAAGCTAGGCATTCTTAGGGAAGAGGGAAGGAGAGAATGGTTTGCAAGTGGTACTACAAAGCTGGGAAAAATCACTAGAAAAACAGGCACTAAAGCCGGGCGTGTGAGGTGGAGACAGGAGGACCGCGCAGGTTCCAAGCCAGACGCTCTGGCTTAAGAGACCCTGTTTCCAAATAAAATATAAAATAGGTCTGGGAGTGTAGCCTGGAAGTAGAAGGGCTTCTGGGAACCCCAGTGCCACCAAAAAAAACACCAAAAAACAAAAACAAAAACAAACAAAAAACAAACAAAAAAAAAAAAAAACAAAACAGGCACTAGCTGGGCATGGTGGTGCATGCTTGTAATCCTAGTGCTTGGGAGGCTAAAATAGGAGGACTGCCAATGGTTCATAGCCAGCCTCAGCAATTTAGGCCATCTGAAATTTTGTAAGACCCTGTTTCAAAACAAAGAATAAAATAGGGTTGGGGTGTAGCTTGGAGGTTGAATGCCTCTGGGTTCCATCCCACATACCACAAAACAACAACAACAACAACAACAACAAACAACAAGAAAAGAACAAAAGAAAGAGAAAAAGAAAAAAAGAAGGGGCACTACTAAGAGGCTGCTGGAATTACAGCAATGGTGTATGTATGAAAATCACCCAGAGGGCTTGTTCAACTGTAGATGGCTGGACCCTACACCCAAAGCTCTGATTTAGTTTGCATTTCTGAAAACTTCCCAGATTAAGCTGATGGAGTTGATCCAGGGACCATACTTTCTGAGCAACTAAAATAACAACAACAAAAAAGGGAAAGGGTTGACTGTACAGGGAATGTTGTTGACTTTTCATGAATCCCAGAGAATAATGAAAAGGTTTTAGGAGTTGGAGAGCTGGGGCCAGAAAAGGGATCCTCATAAAACTAAGTTTTAGTTGAAGATGTAAAAAGTTAAAAGAAGCCTAACAATCTTTTACTAAAAACCAATGTTGATATAGTAAGAACAAGTAACAAACCCGTATTTTTCTCTGCTAAACTGATGTCAACCAACCTACCAAAGCTAAATAAGTTTTAAAAGACTTAAAACTTTAAGAGTTGGTAAAGAGTTGGTTAAAATAAACATAGTAATCACCATAATATAGCTCTTTATAATCTTCTAGATAATCTTTTGAGGAAATAACATATTGTTTAGTATATGCACACTAATTTCTTGGACAAAAATAGACATATTTGTATAGTAATAGTTATCACTTTAGTTCTGGCTACACCAACACTATTGTAGCCACTAGTTAATCATGTGTATTTTAAAATGTATCATTACTATAAAAATAAATGAAGTCAAAAAAGCATTCTCATCCTTTCGTTGTAAAATATACACGTTTTGAGTTTTTGCTTTAGATAGCATGAGAACAATATCTGAATTGTGTTACAGTTTCAAGAGTTCAAAATTTAAAATGTGATGCTAATACAAACGACTTATATGTTAGGGCAACTTGGAATGACAATTATTTTATAGAATATTTAAATAAGACTTACTAAAAGTAAAATTAAACATTTATTGCTGCCACGTATACATATTAAGTGTAAATTCTTATAGAAACATGCATACATAGTATTTACAATTATTTTGCTTCAAATTCAACGTCTTTTAAGCCATATGTAATATTTAAATCAAATGTCAATACATTTTTAATACAGAACCAGCAGAGAACCTTCTATAACTCAATTCTAAAGGAAACCATTATCATCATCATCATCATCATCATCATCATCATCATCATCATCATTATTGTTTGTGGTACTGGGGATTGAACCCAGAGGCATTCTACCTTTGAGCTACCCTTCGTTCTTTTATTTTTGAAACAGGGATTCACGGCTGGGCGTGGTGGCACACGCTTGTAATACCCGTGCCAGCCAGCCTCACTGGCTTAGGAGACCCTGTTTCCAAAGAAAAATATAAAAAATAGGTGTCTGGGAGTGTAGCCCGGAGGTAGAAGGGTTTCCAGGAACCCCAGTACCACCAAAAAAAAAAAAAAAAAAAAAAAAAAAAGGAAGGAAGAAAGGAAGAAAGAAAGAAAGAAAGAAAGAGGGTCTCACTAGGTTGCTGAGAGTCTTACTTAATTTGCTGAGGCAGATCTCGAACCTGTGACCCTCTGTTTCAAACTCCCAAGTACTGGGATGATAGGCATGTACCACCATGCCTGTACCCCAGTATTATTTGTTAGAAGCTCTAAATATTTTACATAGTGGCAGTCTTTCTTTGGAGGCAGGGATTTTCTATGTTACTGAGGCTAGCCACAAACTTGTGATCCTCCTGCCTCAGGTTTTTTTTTTTTTTTTTTTTTTTTGGTGGTACTGGGGTTCCTGGAAGCCCTTCTAACTTCTGGCTACACTCCCAGACCTATTTTTACATTTTTTATTTTAAAAACAGGGTTTCCTAAGCCAGCACGTGTGGCTGGCTTCGAACCTGCGCGATCCTCCTGTCTCTGCCTCCCAAGCGTGGGGATTACAAGCGTGCGCCACCACGCCCTGCACTACTGTCTCAGCTTTCTGAGTCTTTGGGATTACAGGCATGGGCCAAGAAGCTCTAAATACTTCTAAAGGCAGACAAATATCTGTTTTAAAAGTTAAAACCAAGAACTAAGTCACTCACCCGTGGGAACAAAGGGAGCAGAATATCATTACCTGGCTCCATGGAGGTAGATGAGCAAGAAATTGAGGCATCCAGTCCTAAGTTAGAATCAGAATTCTTGCTGTCAAGGGACTTTACAGCATACCCTAGTGATAGTACTGAGCCTCATCCCAGAATCGGGAAGAAAGAAGACATCAAGAAAAATGTGTTCTTTATGCTAAACCATGAACACAGAGCAAAATTCCATCCAGCAACTGGGAGTCTTGTCTTCCTATGCTACTTGTTTCCTGGGCTCTGGGAAGCTATGGTGGCTGTAGGAGTTCCAGAATGCTCCTATTTATCAGCGCCTCTCCAGACAAGCACGGGTTTGGCTTACGACACTGCAACACTGAGGATGGACAGCTTAGACGAGTGACAGCTGACAGCCTTGGAAATGTCTTCCATACTCAGTCATTGCTGTACCTTGCTGATGGGTACAGCAATTGCTATGTCAGAAAAGATACGGAGTGGCTCAGAGCTAATCAAGAAGAGATTCAAAGCACTTTTGGTCACTCTAGGCAAGAGTGGTCATGGTGAGTCAGCCACATTCCTCAACGTATATCAACCTGCTGCTGCTGTGGACTGGATCAACTCCCAGCCTTGGGCCGGAAGGCTAGGACTCCTTGCCACAAGATTCAAGTCCCCGGGCAAAGAATTGATGGAGCAAATCAGAATGGTATCATGTTATGCTCAGATGACCACACATGTAATGATCAAGCAATATCTAGATCAGTGCACGGACGGAGCCATCGCTCTCCCTGCAGTTGCTGCAGAAATTCTGGCATTTATAACTACGGGGAAAGCCCTCAAAAAGGAGACCGGGAGTTGGTTTGAGTTTCTTGGTACAATATGTCATGGAGAGACCATCAAGCTTGCCCCACGTGCATTTCCCAATCTTGCCTCCATGGCTCTTTATTGGAGCTGGCGAGAAAGTGCCACATGACGGCTTTCAAAGCACCCATCATCCAGCCAGGATCCAGCTTGACTGAGCCTCTTCTCCACCGTGCCAGAGAAAGAGGAGTAATAAGGTCCAGGATTGGGGGTGAGGTGAGCCCCAGTGTCAAGAATATTCTGAAGCTTGTTGGAGTTACTGGTTTCTCAAATGATAGATGAACCAATGCTATAATAAAATAACATAAAATAAAAATAAAATAAAATAAAAGTTAAAACCAGACAAGTATGGTGGTGCACACCTGTAATCCCAGTACATGGAAGGCTGGAACAGGAAGATTGCAAGTTCAAGGCTAACATCAGCAACTCAGAGAGTCCCTCAGCAACTTACTGAGCCCCTATCTTAAAATTAAAAATAAATAAATAAATAAAAATTTAAAAAGGGCTGGGGGTGTATCTCAGAGGTAGAATGCTCCTGGGTTCCATCCTTAGTAACATACACACACACACACACACACACACACACACACACACACACGTTAAAAACTTCAACAGGAACTGTTTTTGGTACACTTTTATATATTCATTCTTTAAATAATCAAGGATTATCTCTTTAGGATTATCATCGCTTACATGAGGGCCTATAATATTCAGCTGACAATTATTTGGAGAATGAATAACATATGGGAATCTATTCAATTTTAAGAAATCCAAATCTTAAAATTTTTTATAAATGATATCATTAAAAAATGAACATATAGCTATTAAAAATGTAAGTGAAAACTGTTTAATCATTGTAGAGCAGTCGAAATACAATATATCTTGGTGTCCGAAAGCAATCATTTTGCCATATGTATTGTAATCTTTTATATTATTCATTTAAAGTGATGGTTAATTTAAAAACCAAGTTTTAATCAAAGTTGTTTTCAAACATTGTCATAATGTCGCTTTGAAGAGTCATATCAATGGTACCCGCCATCTGTAGAAAAAAAGATTTTTAATTACTTTAAAAGTGTATGCTTTTATAACAGCTACATAAAAATGATTATGCAACATTTGGGAACAGATAATACAAAATGCAGACTAATATAATAAACTTGTACATAATTTTTCATTTGTTATACTGCCACTTGGTTTTTGCTAACATATTATTCATGTGACAAAAATTAAAACTCATAAGAGAATGAAGAATAAGTTTGACCTTTTTCTCCAAGTAAGACAGGAATTGGACTCTCCATATTGACAGAGTGGGTATTAATAAGAATATCAACTGAGCCAGGCATGGTGGCGCACGCTTGTAATCCCAGTACTTGGGAAACTGACAGGAGGATCACACAGGTTCAAAGCCAGCCTCAGATAGTTAGTGAGACCTAAGAAACTTAGTGAGACCCTGTTTCCAATAAAATATGAAATAGGTCTGAGAGTGTAGTCCGGAGGTAGAAGGCCCTTAGTTTTCATCTCAAGCACTACCAAAAAAAAGAATATGAACTGAGAGGTGGGCACAGTGGTACACGCCTGTAATTCTAGCTACAAAGGAGAGTGAGATAGGGGGATCATAAATTCAAGGCCAGCCTGGGAAACTTAGACTCTATCTCAAAAAAAAAAAAAAAAAGATAAGCTGGGTATGGTGGCACATGCCTGAAATCCTAGTACTTGGGAGGCTGAGACAGGAGGATTACAATTCGAGAACAGTGTCAAATATGTTGCAAGACCCTCAGAAACCTAGCAAGACCCTGTTTCAAAACAAAAAAGAGTTCAATTCCCAATTCCACACACACACAGAAAATATAATAATAAAATAAAATAAAGGGAGAAGGAAAGAATGGGATATAGCTTCTTATCTTATAGATAAGAAGGGGTAGAATGATTGTCTAGCATGTATGAGGCCTTGGCTTCAACTCCTAGTATTGCAAATAAATAAATAAGAATATAAACTAAGAGAGTACTGTTTTATTTATTTCTGTAGCCAACACAATACTAGACACATAAAAGTATTCTGAATGAACCAGTATTTTTCCTGTATGAGAGAATTCTAATATGTAATGTTAAAGTATGGGTTTTTTTTTTTTTTTTTTTTTTTTTTTTGGTGGTACTGGGGTTCCTGGAAGCCCTTCTACCTTCAGGATACACTCCCAGACCTATTTTAGACTTTTTTATATTTGGAAACAGGGTCTCTTAAGCCAGTGGGGCTGGTTTCGAACCTGCGCGATCCAACTGTCTCTACCTCCCAAGCGCGGGGATTACAGGCATGCGCTAAAGTATGGGTTTTACTTGATTCTGCAGCTTGTTAATTGTGTAACCTAAGGCAAATTATTAAAGTAAGTGTATTCTTTTGTTTGTTTTTTTGTTTATTTATTTATTTTCAGGTACTGGGGATTGAATCTAGCTACATTCTACCTCCGAGTGACACCCCAGCCCTATTTTTTATTCTGAAACAGGGTCTCACTGAGTTGCAAAGGGCCTCACTAAGTAGCTGAGGCTGTCTGGTTTCAGTCTCCCAAATACTGGGATTACAAGCGTGTACCACCATGCCTGGCAGCAAGTGTATTCCTTTTTTTTTTTTTTTTTTTTTTTGGTGGTACTGGGGATGGAACCCTTCTACCTCTGGGCTACACTTCCAAACCTATTTTTATATTTTTTTATTTGGAAACAGGGTCTCTTAAGCCAGCGAGGTTGGCTTCCAACCTGCATGATCCTCCTGTCTCCACCTCCCAAGCGCGGGGATTACAAGCACGCGCCACCATGCCCAGCAGCAAGTACATTCTTTATAGAGGCATTTCTGAAGATCAAATCAAATGGTATATATGACACTCAGAAAAAATGCTTTTTATTAAGTACTTTTAAAAGCTTTTTATTAAAGCTTAAATGCTTTTTAAAAAATAATGCCGGGCGTAGTGGCGCACGCTTGTAATCCCCGTGCTTGGGAGGCAGACACAGGAGGATTGCGCTGGTTCGAAGCTAGCCGCACTGGCTTAAGAAACCCTGTTTCTAAATAAAAATATAAAAATAGGTCTGGGAGTGTAGCCCGGAGGTAGAAGGGCTTCCAGGAACCCCAGTACCACCAAAAAAAAAAAAAAAAAGATGAAGTAGCCGGGCATGGTGTGGCGCACAGTTGTAATCCCAGCGCTTGGGAGGCTGAGACAGGAGGATCACACAGGTTTGAAGCCAGCCTCAGCTACTTAGTGGGGCTCTCAGCAACTTAGTGAGACCCTGTTTCCAAATAAAGTATAAAAAAAAATAGGTCTGGGAATATAGCCTGGAGGTAGAATAGCCCCTTGACTCCACCCGCAGTACCACAAAATCATAAAAAAATAAAAAATAAGCTGGGCATGGTGGCATACGCTTGTAATTCCAGTATTTGGGAGGCTGACCAGGAGGACAGCGGTTCGAGGACAGCCTCAGCTAGTACTGAGACCCTGTTTCAAAATAAAGAATGAAAAGTAGGGCTGGGTGTGTAGCTAGGAGGTAGAATGCCCCTGGGTTCTATCTCCGGTACTTCAAAAAAAGAAGAAGGAGAAGGAGAAGGAGAAGGAGAAGGAGAAGGAGAAGGAGAAGGAGAAGGAGGAGAAGGAGAAGAAGAAGAAGAAGAAGAAGAAGAAGAAGAAGAAGAAGAAGAAGAGGAGGAGGAGGAGGAGGAGGAGGAGGAGGAGGAGGAGGAGGAGGAGGAAGAGGAAGAAGAGGAGAAAAAAAAGAAAGAAAAAATAAAACAAACAAAAACCCTCAAAAAACTGAAGTAGAAAAAAGCTAATTAAGACAAAGGAAACAAGTGTTTACTGAATTTGAAGCGTTTTTAAACATGTTTTTGTTATATAGATTAGATATTCTTTGCCATCTAAAATTACATCAAATAATTTAAAAGTCCTTTCTCCCAAGAAGAAGAGCAACAGACCAGAGTGACCAGGTAAAAAAGACCAGGTAACAGACCACACAAAAGCAGCAATTTGGAACCAGCTGGCTGGCTTCCTGGATGTGAACTGGCATTCTCATTGGCTACATCAAACAAGATTTGGGATTATGACCTACCTACCTAAATGAGAATAAAAGGGTATATCTGACTCAATAAACTACAAAAACTTCTTATAGAGTATGCTAAGAGCCAAAAAAGCTTCTCCTTAAGTATTAAACCAGACTCCTTTCCTACTGCCCAGCTCCTAGGATGCCAAGTCAAGCCTGCCGCGTGAGAGTTGGAGGTGCCGCCCTATTCTAAATGCCAGCAGTGCTGCCACAATGCAGCCGTACTGGAAAATTTCAAGAATATGTAATGAAACCTGCTTTTATATAAAGGTTTTAATTTTTCAATTTTTTTTGGTGGTACTGGGGGTGGAACCCAGAGGCTTTCTACCTCTGGGCTATTTTATATTTTATTTGGAAACAGGGTCTCACTAAGTTGCCGAGAGCCTCACTAAGTAGCTGAGGCTGGCTTCGAACCCGTGCGATCCTCCTGTCTCAGCCTCCCAATCGCGGGGATTACAAGCGTGCGCCACCACGCCCGGCTTAAAGGTTTTAAGTATAGTCTTATTTTAAGTTCTCTTCCAAGTTGACTAAAATCTATACAGATGGAGTACTTATTGCTAGAGGATCAGCTCTTCTATATAGCAATTAACCTTATATATCATGACTTAAATTTTAGCTAATGCTCTTTGCAGCTGATACCATACAATATGTATGCCTTTCTCTCCTCATACATAACTTCAACTATTCAGATTGAAGATCAAAGCTTGGTCAAGAAACGTGGCATGAGAGTCCAATTCCTGTCTTACTTGGGGACTCTGCTAAATGTCAAATCACTAGTTATTTTTCCAGGAAGAATCAATCAACTAGCAGCCAAGTTAAGGGCTCAGGTTGTCAAGGATGATAGTAGGAAGCCGGGCGTGGTGGTGTAATATGGTGTAATCCAGTACTTGGGAAGCTGACACAGAAGGATAGCAGGTTTGAGGCCATCCTCAGTAACTTAGCAAGGCTCTCAGCAACTTAGCAAGACTCTGTTTTAAAACAAAACAAAATATAAAAAGGTCTGGGGGTGTAGCTTGGAGGATGAATGCTCCTGAGTTCAATCCTCAGTATCATAAAACAAAAACAAAGCCAAAAAAAAATGTAAAGGAAAAAAAGAATTATTTAAAATTTTTTTTAATTTTTATTTTTTATAAGTGGAACATATTAAAAGTGGTGTACATTTAGGTTGCGCTTCATGCCCTTCCCCCTCCATTTCCCTTCCCCCCTCCCAACAGAGAGTGTCCAGGTTAACCATGTTATATTTATACTATTACATATATTCATATGTAGCTCCTCCATTGAACAACCTCAGGCACAGGGAGTAACTTTCTCAATAAGACTTCCAAAGCGCAGGAAATAAAGCAAGAATTAATAAGTGGGATCTCTTCAAAAAAGAGTTTCTTCTCATCAAAGGACACCATCAAGAACCGAAAGAGGAAGCCTACAGAATGGTAGAAAATCTTTACCAGCCACCACTCTGATAGGGGGCTAATATCCAGAATATACAAAGAGCTCAAAAGACTCTACACTAGCAAAACAAACAACCCAATTAAGAAATGGGCAAATGAACTAAATAGACACTTCACAAAAGAAGAGATACAAATGGCCAATAGATACATGAAAAGATGTTCAACGTCACTAGCCATCAGGGAAAAAGAGAATTCTAAAAATTAAAAAAAAAAAGCATTAATGAGCTGGGTGTGGTGGCACAGGCCTGTAGTTCTAGACAGAAGGATGAAAGGTTTGAGGACAGCCTCAGCAATTTATCCAGACCCTGTTTCCAAAGAAAAGAGCGAGTGGAAATTGGGTGTGTGGGGTGGTGTAGCTCAGAGGTAGAATGCCCTTAGCTTTAATTCTCAGCACCACAAACACAAAAAAGAAAAAGCAGCTGGGCATGGTGCACATGCTTGGAATCCCAGTACTTGGTAGGCTGAGACAGGAGGATTGTGGTTCTCGGACAGCCTCAGCAATTTAGTGAGGCCCTGTTTCAAAAATAAAGAATAAAAGCATAGGGCTGAGAGTGTAGCTTGGAGGTAGAATGCCCCTGAGTTCCACCCCCAGTACCGGGGGGGAAAAAATTAAAAAAAGGAAAAGCGCACCAGTGAGCTGTGAGACAACCTTACGTAGGCTAAAAAAAAGAGTAACTGGAGTCTTCAAAAGGGTTGAAGGAGACATAATATGAAGAAGAATGGCCAAAATTTTCCCAGGCTTGATAAAAAGTATACAGATCTTGGCTGGGGAGGTAGCTCGGTGATAGATCACCTCCTTAACAGGCATTAGTCCTGGGTTCAATCCCCAGTACTACCAATACCATCAACATAAACGGGTATCTCCAACAAGCCCAAAAAAGCACAAGAAACATGAAGAACTGTGGAAACTACTGCTGAAACCCATTGAGAATAAACATGATAAAAGCCTCCTAAGACCTTTATAAACAGAGAACTAAGGTTTTTCACTAGAAACAATGTAAGCAAGGAACCTGGTGACGGAATATCTTTAAATTACTGAGAGAAAAATACTAACAGTCTATAATTCTTTATCCAGGAAAAAAAGTCTTCTAAAAAAATAAAGATGAGTTGAAAGCATCCACAAAAAAATGTGCACACAGAGAATCATATTACAGCGGCTTAATTCATAACTGCCGCAGATTGGAGGTGACCAAGATGCCATCTGGTGAGTGAGTGGATGACGACACTGTGGTATGTCCATACAATGGAGCTGTAATTTATCCAAGAAAAAGTAGAGAGAAAATAATAAAACAGAGGAATGTAGGATTAATTTTGAAAACAAGGACTTTCAAACTGGTAGACTAATAAGACTAAGTGGCAAATCGTTTCACTCATGTGCCATGCAATTTTCTATGCGCTTAATGCATGTTAACTCATTTTATTTTCAAAACAGCTATCATTATTCCCTCTTTACAAATGAGAAAATTGGGAGAGTAAACAAACTTTCAGGGCCCAAAAGTCTAGTAAATAATAGAACCTAGGTGTGTGTTTATATTAAAGATTGAATGTGGGGGCATTCTACCTCTGAGTTATACCCCCAGGCCTTTTTTATTTTTTATTCTGAAACAGGGTCTCACTAAGTTGAAGAGGCTGGCCTTGGACCTGTGATCCTCTAGCCTCAGCCTCCCAAGTACTGGGATTACAGGTGTGTGCCACCTCATTCAGCTTGCAGAAGCCATGATTTGGACCTAAGCAGGCTAAACAGCTACAGGATTAATGCTCAGTATTACGTTATGCCTGGCTCTTTTGATTATAAAGTTTTTATTTAAGTTCTAATTTTAGAACCTGATCTCCACTGCCACTTAATAACCGCCCTCGTGTGCCTTTTGAGCATATGAGAGACGTGCTCTGCTCAAATCTTGCCCTTGTTAGATTTAGCAAACTAAAGCTCACTTACTGCTTCTCTCCTCCTCCGCTCTTGCTCTCTCTCTCTTGCTAAGCTGCGGTCCTTGAGAAGCCAGGGGTTGCTTCTGTCGGGAGCATCCAATGGCTGACCTTCTTTCTGCTCTTCTCCATGGCATTTGCTTTGCATTTTATTTGAAAAAGATTCTGGAGTCAATCCGTTTCCAAGGTCCCTTACAGAAAGAGTAAAGCTCAAAGTAGGTTTCAAGATCCTTAAAAGTTTTTACTACAAAGACACATTATTACTGTTATTATTGATTATGAGTATTTTGGTACTGGAGATTGAGCCCCTGGGCATTCTACCTTCAAGTACACTCATAATCTTTTTTGATTTTGAAACAGGGTCTCACTCAATTGCTAAAACTGGCCTTGAACCTTTGATGCTCCTGTCTCAGCCTCCCAATGAGACATTGGTATTATAGGCATGTGCCATCATTCTCAACCAAAGATACATTATTAAATAACAATTACAAAACAATGTACTAGATACCCATTTTCTTACACTATGACTTTTTTTTTAAAGTGTGTGTGTGTTTTACGGAGGCTTGAACCCAAGGGTGTGCTACCTATGAGCTATACCCCCAAGCATATTTTATTTTTTATTTTGAAACGGGGTCTCACTAAGTTGCTGAGGGTCTTGCTAAGTTGTTGAGGCTGGCTTTGAACCTGTGATCTTTTTCTCTCAGTCTCCCAAGTACTGGGGTTTACAAGAGTATGCCATATGCCCAGCTTTTAATCATTTTTTTTGATGTGTCAAACAGGTAATCTATGTTGACAATATAATAAAAAGTTTTAGGAAACGGTGACAATAAAAAATATATAAAGGAAACTGTGACCAAGGTGCACCATTATCTTTGTACACATATAGAATGGGAAAACTAAGGCATCTCTGGAAAATAACTTTTTTTTTTTTGTGGTACTGGGGTTCCTGGAAACCCTTCTATACCTCCAGGTCACACTCCCAGACCTATTTTTATACTTTTTTATTTGAAAACAGGGTCTTTTATGCCAGCACAGCTGGCTTCAAACCTGTATGATCTTCCTGTCTCTGCCTCCCAAGTGCAGGGATTTGGTTGGTTGTTTGTTTGTTTTTCTTTTTTTGGTGGTACTGGGGTGGAACCCAGAGGCTTTCTACCTCCGGGCTATACTCCCAGACCTATTTTCTATTTTATTTGGAAACAGGGTCTCAACTAAGTTGCTGAGAGCCTCACTAAGTAGCTGAGGCTGACATCAAACCTCTGTGATCCTCCTGTCTCAGCCTCCTAAGCGCGGGGATTACAAGCGTGCACCACCACACCTGGCTGGAAAATAACATTTTTATAATTCGGTAATATTTGTATCTTTACTAGCTTGACCACTTGATGTTTTCCATCTTCTTCAAAATAGATACTATCACTTAGAAAAAATGTCCATAAAAGTGGGCTTTTTACAATTGCAATTCATTCTGTGTTCTACAGTAGCTAAGCCATAGACACTGAACACATATTAAAACATATTTCTGTGCCTCCCACGGGCTCTTTCATCGGGCACATGACAGACCTGGGGTTCTCCTGTGGTGCTTTTGGCTCCCTCGTGCTCTGCTCCTGGTGTTTCCGCATTAGCTCTTGTGTCCGCGCTTTCACTTCCTTCTCTATTGCTGCTTTTCTGAATTGGTTGAAGAGCTCATCTGAAGATTTCAGTACACCTGGCGTTTTCACTGATTTGCCTAAACTTTTCCAAGAGTCAGCATTCTTAATCTTTATATCCTAAAATAAATATTTGATTCAGTCTATGTCTACAGATATCAACCAAATTTTGGAAGGAAAACAATATCTTTTGATACAGTAGTAGTTCACATTCAGATTCCCAAGGCCTTCATATACTTTTACTAAAGTCAGGGGGGAAAACAGGCTAACAGATCATCTAAACTCAATTATTCATCTACGAGCAAGTTAAAGTAGCCTGGTCACCAGTGATTTCAACTTAATATGATATACACTAATTGTATGATAATATGCAAGGAATATAAAAATAAATAATCATTCACTGTAATCAAGATAATTATGACCCTACAGGAAAAATAAAACAAATATACAAATGATTAAGAATAGGCAAAGTAAGATTATGCCATAAGAATGGAATGGCCCGGGATCTATTGAGAACAATCTTTCTTTACTTGGCCACCATTCTTAAGATGTGCTATGGTTGAAATTAATTCTACCCAATAAAAATATAATTCTAGTAGCCATATTTAAAGCTCTTAAGATTTCAATGTTAATTATATTGTATTTTACTTAACAAAATATAGAAAGTTTAAGTCCCTGGAGTTGTTATTTATATTTATAGCACATCTTAAATTATAAATTCTGATTAGAAACAACTGAGCTCTAATTACCTTTATAAATTATAAAGTAGTTATATAGAACTAAGATGCTCTATACTTAAGCTTTCCAATAACTGGATTGTGCCATTTTAAAATTCAAATTAATTAAAAAGTAAATTTTTTATTTTAAAACAGGATCTCACTAAATTGCTAAAACCGGCCTTGAACCTTTTATTCTTCTATTTCAGCCTCCCATATATGTCTCAGTTGCTCCAGCCACCTTTTAAGGAGCCAGTAGCCACCTGTGACTATAGGCTACCATATTAGACATTATAAATCTAGTTGACTTTTCTCAGAGTTAACCTGCGTACCTATGATAAAGAATTATACAACATTATATTGATCAATTGATTGATTGTGGTACTGGAGATTGCACCCAGGGGCATTCTGCCTATGAGTGACATCTCAGCCCTATTTTTATTCTTTATTTTAGAACAGGGTTGCACTAAGTTGCAGAAGGCCTCACTAAAAAGCTGAGGCTGGCCGTGGACTCATGATCCTCTTGTCTCAGCCTCCCAAGTTCAGAGATTACAGCATGTGCCATCACACCCAGCTATTATAATATTCTATTAATTTTTTTCTTTTTATAAATGTCTCCTTAATAATTATGCTTACTTGCTGTTTGTGGGGGTTACTGAGGATTGAACCCTTTTTGTTTTGAATAGTTTCTCACTGAGTGGCTGGGGCTGGCCTCCAACCTGCGACCCTCCTGTCTCAGCCTCCCAAGCACTGGGATTACAGCCTGCACCACCAGCCTGGCTTGATTCCTGGGATCACAGGCCTTGATTCCTCTTTGGATATTATTTCCATGACAAGGTAGGAGAAAACTAAGGGAAAATGTTGACCAACATCCCATATAGGAAAAAAAAAAAAAAAAAGAAAATGTATGACTGATATATCTATTTCTGTCCCCAAGTAGTATGTCAGAACATCTCTTCCCCACATCTTACACACGGAGGTACCTTCAAATAGTTATCCACTTATGCTTCCTAATAAGTTGCCAGTAAAACCTGTTTTTTCCCTTATCAATGAAATTGGCTAAAATCAGTTCCTGAATCTCACTTTCCAACACAGATTTGAAACAAGACAGGTAATACCTGGTAGTACATTTAATGGGGGATAGACAGGAGAATGAAACCCTCGTCTCTGGCTCTGGGTCCTGAAACTGATATTCACTGCAATGAAATTTTTGAAGACTCTAAAACAAGCACATTTACATATAGGGCCAGAGTCCAGGAAAGTTTGTGAATGTCATGAAGAATAGAGGCTCTGACAGGTAGACACGAGGATGGGACATATTCCTTATGGAAGAAAGAACATAATCAAGGGTATTAATAGGTGTGTATGGGGAGAAATGGGTAACAAGGCTTCAGGCAATTCTAAGGCATAGTCATAAAGATTAGAAACTAGACTGAGATCACATGTAGAGGTGCTTAATCTTCATTCTAGAGACACAGCTGGGAACCACTAAAACTTTCATACAGGTGAGGAAAGGATCAGAGAGAACCAACGTAAGGATGCTGAGGAGAGTGGATTAGAGCAAGGACAGCACAGGACCAAATGTGAATGTTGAAATAGCTCAAACAGCCAGGCGTGGTGGCACACTCAGAATCCTAGTACTAAAGGAGGCTGAGATAGGAGGAGAGCAGGTTCAAAGCCAGCCTCGGCAACTTACTGAGGCTCTCCACAACTTAGTGAGACACTGCTTCCAAATTAAAAAAAAAAAAAAAAAAAAAAAAACAGAAAAAATAGCTTAAATCAATAAGGCTTGGTTCTACTGGGCGTGGTGGAGCACGCTTGTAATCCCAGCATTCAAGAGGCAGAGACCAGAGGATCACGGTTCATGGATAGCCTTAGCTACTTAGTGTAGCCTTTGCAACTCAGTGAGACCCTGTTTTGAAAATTAAAAAGGCTAAAGAGCCTTAGGACCACAAGTATATATTTTAGACATCGGCACAGAGACGATAAACTGAAATCACCTTGGAGTAGAAGACCCTGGGGTTTCATACCCTATCAAGGTGTCGAGATAGAGGCACCTATTTTAGAAATCCCCGGGTCCTTGGAGAGAGCAAGTCACAGGCGCAGGGTGAGTTTAGCTACGAAAAATGAAGACCCCCCCCCCAGCTCGCAGCTGGAGGAGGATTTGCCACCACCTCCTACTGAGGCAAACCTTTGGCAATGTTAGTATATGTTTTGGGTTGCCACATTGGAATGGGTGAAAAAGTTTGTATTAATTTTTATTTTTTTGCAGTACTAGGGCATTCTATCTCTGAGCTCTACCCCCAACCCTATTTTTTCTTATTTATTTTTGAAACAAGTTCTCACTAAATTGCGGAGTGTCTAAGTAGCTAAGACTGGCCTCGAAACTGCAACCCTCCCCTCTCAGCCTCCTAAGTACTGGGATTACAAGTGTGCACTATCACACCTGGCACGAGAAAAAGTATTTCTGATGTTAGCCAACAGAAGTTTGGGTTCCTACTAAGCATTCTATGATGCATAGACCTAGACCTGATAAAGATTTACCCACCCTAATATATCAACTATGTCAGTTGAGAAACCAGTTTAAGATGCAAGCAGGTAGTGAGAAAATAAGATGGAAAGGAATAATGGAGCCAGGTATGGTGGTGCATGCCTGTAATCCCAGGGGTTTGGAAGGCTGGGGCAGGAGGACTGCAAGTACAAGGCTAGCCTGGGTATTTTAGAAAGACCCTATCTCAAATAAAAAGGGCTTCAGATGTGGCTCAGTGGTAGAGCTCCCTGGGTTCTATCCCTAGTATTGGAAAACAACAACAACAACAACAACAACAACAACAACAACAACAACGACAATGACAACAACAACAACGAATAGAGCCTATAGAGATGCCGGGAGATTAAACCTATTGACTGTAAGAAAATTTGGAACAAAACTGTAGAGATGGAAGAATGTGTCTTGGCAAAAACAGACACCTTTTCCTAAGGCAGAAGTAAGAGAAGAAGATAAAGCTAGGGGTTCTGGGTAGAAAGATGAGAAGTTAGTTGAGAATTGGTTAAAACCATTCATTTTAATTATCACTCCTATTTGGTTATGATGCTTGAGCCATTTGGGCTGCAGTTTATTCAGATAGGAGAATTCTCAAAAAGTCCCGGAGCACTCAAATTCTATGCTCCCTCTTTTCAATAAATGTTAATTCTGTTGCTAGTGAGGGCGCAAAGGTGGGAAATGATGTTAATTATAAAAACAGACTGCTTGGCCCTTTCTTGTGAAGAGAATAAGCAACACAATCCCACTTCGTCCTCCTTGTGGTTCTGGAGATAGAAGCCTGGGGCATCCTATCCCTGAGCTGCACCCTCAGCCCAATTTTATTTTTTTATTTGGAAATAGTCTTGTTAGTTGCTGAGGGACCACATTTTTTCTTAAGATTTCGTCCTAATACTTGAGTTTCTATTATAAGCTAGGCCCTGGGAATTTAAAAAGAGTATACAGGCTGTGTGGCCCATACCTATAATACCAGTGCTTGGGAGGCTGAGGTGGGAGGACCGCAGGATCAAGGGCCTACAGTACAAGCTTCTATGTTATGACAGATACTTGATGTTCTACAGCTTATTTTTGCTCTTTTCCCTTTTGGAAAATTTCTTATTCTTTTCAAACTTAATTTTGGGCCAGTCAAAAATACAAAGTTATGTTAGGTTAAACATAAAGATTGTAGGAAAACAAATGTTTAAGTTATGAAACTCTAGCACTGTTATTTCAAACCTAAAGGGATTGGATGACTGTCAAGTAAACCAAAAAAGCAATAAAATAAAAATTAATGTTGGTTGCCAGAAAAGTAACGTGTCACACACGTGCGCGCGCGCGCACACACACGCGCACACACACACACACACACACACACAGCACTGAACCCAGGGGGTTCTACACCTGAGCTACACCCCCAGCTCAGTGGTAAGGCATGTACTTAGCATGTGCAAAACCCTGACTTTAGTCCCTGGCACATGCGCACACTCACAAAGTGGGACAGCAGGTAAATATCAGCACTATGGAATTTGCAAATACACAGAAGCATGAGAAGTGAGGTAGTGGGTAGGGAAAGGATGCTGCTCACATCTGCGTTTAACTTACACAACCAAAGATTAGGCTTAGACATCCAAGATCAGAATGAAACTGGGGCTCCAGACTATCTCAATTCATACTCAGTTTTCAATCCCTTCAAGGTTCATAAGAACGACCGCTTTGCTTTGTACCTTCTGCACAGGCGCTTGACATCCAGATTCCAACACGCTTCTGTCACCGTCACCCGATGGCTGCGCTACAGTTGGGCCATTCAAGAGTTGTTTGGAATCACCTAGAGGAACACATTTTTAGAACGCTGTGATCAAAAGATTTCCTCCTACTTATCTGTCCCCATGCTACAGAGCTCTCCAGTTTGTAGGCTGACTTCAGCTCCTGAGGTGGGTCTCAATTAGACCATGCCAATCATGATGATTTTATCCCCCCACCAGTAACTCATTTAGAAAGAACAGACCAATGTAGCACTTCCAAGGAAAGATGCTGCTTGGGTGGCCGATTTTAGAACAAACAAAACAGAGAGAATGAAAGAATTAAGACATCAGATATAGTTGGCGATAACAGCTGGTGAGGTGACTGGGTAAGAAACGCAAAACATTTCACTCTCTGAGTTGACCAGAGCAAGCTATGGAATCTTGTCCATCATATCCTTCCTTACTTCCTTTCCTCTTTCTTTCTCTTTCCCTTACTCCCTACTGCCCTCCCTCCCTTCCTTCTTTTCAAAATTAGGTGTTGAACCCAGGGTTTCATGAATAACTTCATTAATTCTTAAGTTTCAATACAAATATTTCATTTATTATTATGGGTAAGGATGGATAACAGAAACAGTTTTTTTAAATTGTGTGTGTGTGGTGCTGGGGAGTGAACCCAGGGGCATTCTCCCTCCAAGCTACACCCCCAGGCTGATTTTTTATTCTTCCTTTTTCAAACAGGGTCTCACTAAGTTATGGAGCACCTCACTAATTAGCTGAGACTATCCGAGAACCCAGATTCCTGTCTCAGCCTCCCAAGTACTGGAATTAAAGTATATGCTACCACACCCAACTTATAGAAACAGTTTGAACCCTGGATCAAATTATCAAATTATGCCTAAGATCAACCTGTCTTTGGACTATTGGCTATATCTGCCACTACATTTCCTTTTTTTTTTTTTTTTTTGGTGGTACTGGGGGTGGAACCCAGAGGCTTTCTACCTCCAGGCTATACTCCCAGACCATTTTTTTATATTTTATTTGGAAACAGGGTCTCACTAAGTTGCTGAGAGCCTCACTAAGTAGCTGAGGCTGGCTTTGAACCCGTGCAATCCTCCTGTCAGCCTCCCAATCGTGGGGATTACAAGCATGCGCCACCACGCCCGGCTTACATTTCCTTATTGTTTTTGTTCTCTCTCTCTCTCTCTCTCTCTCTCTCTCTCTCGCTCTCTCCTTTCCTCCCTCCCTCCCTCCCTCCCTCCCTCTCTTTCTCTCCCCCTCTCCGTGGTGTGTGTGTGTGTGTGTGTGTGTGTGTGTGTGTGTGTGTGTGTGTGTGACTGGAGACTGAACCCAGAGGCATTCTACCTCTAAGCTATACTCCCAGCTCTATTTTTATTCATTATTATTATTATTATTATTATTATTATTATTATTTTGTGGTACTGGAGATGGAACCCAGGGACCTTCTACCTCCGGGCTATACTTCCAGACCTATTTTATATTTTATTTGGAAACACAGTCTCTTAAGCCAGCTGAGGCTGGCTTCGAACCTGCACGATCCTCCTGTCTCAGCCTCCCAAGCGCGGGGATTACAAGCATGGGCCAGCACGCCCAGCTTATTATTTTTTGAAACAGGGTCTCAGTAAGTTGCAGGAGGACCTAAGTAGCTGAGGCTGGCCACGAACCTGTGACCCTCCTGTCCCAGCCTCCCTCCTTTCCTTAATGTCAGTGTAAACTGAGTTTTCTGTCATTCGCAACCAAGAGCACTGAGATGCATGACACTTAACCGTTTCTGTTCCTTCTCTCCAGTCCTTGTCTAGGGGTCCTAATTAGTGGCAAAACCACAAAGGGGACAAATTGGCACTGAGCTGCTGTCCTTGTTAACTTGAGCTCACAAAATGCTGGTCATTATATACTGTAGGAAGTGACATCTAAGTGCTCACTGCCATTAGTCCCTTGACTGATTGTCTGGCTATAAATGAAGCCGAGGCTAGAGGAAGAGACCAAGAAACACCAGGGGCAAGGGAGAGCCTAGGAGGAGTACGTACTGTAAAGGAAGCAGGTAGGAAAGAGCGTTTCCGGTCTGTATACCGCTACCCAGCCCAGCTGTGTGTTGATGTTTTCTCAGAGAAAGGAAGAATGGAAAAGAGGGAGAAGAGCTGTAAGTCGCAAACTATATCCCTTCTCTGCCAGGAGTCGGATATTATTTGAAAATAATAATATCTGAAAGAGGATATATATATATATATATATATATATATATATATATATAAGCATATGTAGCAAGTACATTCTAAAGTGATCCTCAGTTTGCTTACTCTAACACAGCAAGTGGTAATAGTACCATTATTGTGAATTAGAGGGAAAATACCACTGGGCACAGTGGTACATGCCTGCAATCCTAGTTCTTGGGAGGCTGAGACAGGAGGATTGTGGGTTTAAGGAGAGCATGAAGTAACTTAGCATGTTTCTGTTTCAAAAATAAATAAATAAGGCTGGAGTCTGGCTCAGAGATAGAATATCCCTGGTTATAATCTCAAGTGTGTGTGTGTGTGTGTGTGTGTGTGTGTGTGTGTGTGTTACACATATAAGTACATCTATACACATACATGGAAAATATTAAAATATGGGAATTGAAAAAGAAAATTTCAGTTTTCATTGTTTTGTTTTTTTTACTTTAACGCTGATATTATTTTTATTTGTAAAAACTTTTTAAATTTTCATGTGGAAAATATTAAAAATGGCATACATTCAAACTGTGCTTGGTGCCCCCCCTGCTTCCCCTTCCCCCTCCCAACAATGAGTGTCCAGGTTGACCATGCTATAGTCACACTTTTACACACATTCAGAGGTAGCTCCTCCATTAATCAACCTTAGCCTTCTTCCTCTCCTACCCTTCCATTCTAGCTTTGCTGAGGTTTCTCCTCCATTATCTGGAGTCCCTCTGATATTCCTAATACTCCCTAGTTTGGGCATATTAGAGAAAACCTATGTCCCTTCTCTTTATGTGCCTGGCCAATCTCACTTAAAACAAGGTCTTGCCAAGTTGCTGGGGCTGGCCTTGAACTTGCAATCCTCCTGTCTCAGCCTTCCCAAGTACTAGCTTTCTGACTGCAATTTCAGTTTTTACATTCTGTTTGAAATGCCTATGGAATTTTTTATTTTATTTTTTGCATGTATGGTAAGGAGATGAAACACAGAGGCACTGTACCACTGCCCAGCCCTTTATTTATTTATTTTTTGGGGAGAGAGTCTTGCTCAGTTGACCAAGCTGGCCTTGAACTTGTAATCCTTCTGCCTCAGCCCCCTCAGTCTCTGTGATTATAGGAGCTCAGCAGTGGCTCAGTTCATATATGATATTTAAGCAGTGATGTTTCCCAGAATTGTATAAGAATGCCTGGGACCAGATATATTTGAGTTATGAAAGAAAAATAAAAGTCACAGGCAGCAAGATTATTAGAAATGCCATAACAAGCTGGGCATGGTGGTGCACGCCTGTAATCCCAGCATTCGGGAGGCTGAGACCGGAGGATTCCAGTTCGTGGACAGCCTCAGCTGCTTAGTGAGGCTCTCTGCAACTCAGTGAGACCTGGTTTCAAAATAAAGAATAAAAAAATAGGGCAGGGGTGTAACTCGGAGGTTGAATGTCCCTGGGTTCCATCCCCAAACCCACACACACAAAAAGAAATGCCGTAACATGTAGAAAACAATAAAGTATAGCACAACTGGGCAAATGGGAAGGCTGCTCCAAGCGCGCTGCTATTGGAGCTGAGGGGATACAAGCTCAGTAAACCTGTGCTGTGCACACTCTGGATAGAATGAGAAAATCTATCTCCTCAGTAAGATAGATCATTAAGGGTGTAACTTAGAATGTTATCAACACTGAAAGGTAGTCAGCTGGGTGTGGTAGCACACTCTTGTAATTTCTACTAGGGAGGCTGAGACAGAAGGACTGTAGGGTTGAAGTTAGCTGGCACAACTTAGAGAGA
Organism: Muscardinus avellanarius; assembly: GCF_963383645.1. NCBI lineage: Eukaryota > Metazoa > Chordata > Mammalia > Rodentia > Gliridae > Muscardinus > Muscardinus avellanarius. Next base: position 81,896,765 of record NC_137788.1, on the reverse strand, counting down.
CCTTGTTTCAAAATAAAAAATAAAATCAGGCTGGTATTGCTCAAAGGTAAAATGCTCCTGAGTTCAATCCCCAATAACACACACACACACACACACACACACACCATGAAAGGTAGTCAAATAAAGAAACACCTGTAAGGAGTATTCAGAGAGATGGAATGCTGACAGAAGCCTGGGAAGTGTGTCAAGGGTCCAACTCTCTAAGAAATATTTTATACAAATAATCTCTCTCTGACACTTTAACACTGTAAAACTCATTTTTCTACAGAAACCTGTTCTTCATCTCTGTTTCAGATGTTTATCTCAACCAGTATCCTCTGATCTGCCAAATCTTTTTTTTTTTTTTTCAGTGCTGGAGATTGAACCCATGGGCATTCTACCTCTGAGCTATACCCCCCAGCCCTATTTTCCATTCTTTATTTTGAAACAGGGCCTCACTAGTAGCTGAGGCTGTCCACGAACTGCGATTCTCCTGTCTCAGCCTCCCAATGCTGGGATTACAAGCGTGCACCACCACGCCCAGCTCCGCCAAATCTTAAATTCCTCCTTTGTTATCTCACACAGGCTCCTAATTTGCTGAACTACTCATTCTACCTTATAATTTTTTCAACTTCCCTTCCTCCCTTTCTCCACTGGTCTACATAATATTGGCAGATCAATTACCTTGAAGTATACCCTTTGCTCAAAAGAACACCACTGTTCCCACTGACTATACCCTTATCATTAAGTCCAAAGTATACAGATTCCAAGCTGCTTCTATTTTTTCTGCCACTGAGCTGTAAAGCTCCAAGCTCTTTTTATCTATTTATTTTTGTGTGGTACTAAAGACTGATCCCAGGAATGTTCTATCTCTGAGCTACATCTCCAGCATTTTTCATTTTTTATTTTGAAACACAGTCCTGCAAAGTTACTGCTCGCCAGCCTCAGACCTGCAATCCTGTCTCTGCCTCTTTAGTCCTGGGACTACACGTGTGTGCCACTACACACAGCCTGGTTTCAAGCTTCCTGATGACCTGCACCTTGTCAACCTTTCCACATTTATTTCCCAACATTCCTGCTTATCTAACTAATGCTTTAATCACATTTACTTAGCATTTGCTTATACACCTTTGCATATATTGTTTCCTCCACTTGAAATACCTGTGTGTCCTAGATACACATAGGGAGGTCTTATTTTTTTTCTCTCTAATACCCACCTCAAATGATAAATATTCTGTATTCATCTGTCAGGGAGATCAGGTAGTTCACTTTCCTCATCTCCTTATATTTCACATTTACTTCTCTTTCTACACTTTTATTGGTACTCTGTAGTTACACATTACTGTGATTGGTGTATATCCCACCTCATTCTCCCCTTCCTTCGCTACATGTTAGTGAGATTGGTGGATACCTTCATATAAGGACACAGCATTATCGGAACTGCTTTCTTCCTTCCTCAATCCTCCTTTTCCCATTCCCCACCTCCCAGTTTTCTTCCACTATTCTACAGGTCTCTCCTTATTTATCTAAAGTTCCTTACATTTCCTATTTCCTCCCTACATTCCACATATAATGGGAAACATAAGATCCTTGGCTTTCTGAGACCGGCTGATCTCGCTAAGCATAATATTCTCTGGGTCCAATCATTTTCCTATAAATGATATAACTGTTTTTTGTTCTGAGGATGGAACCCAGGGACATTTCTACCCCCGAGCTATACCCCCAGCCCTTTTATGGTTTTTTTTTTTTTAAATAGGATTTCGTAGAGTTGCTGCGGCTGTCCTTGAACCAGTGATTCTCCTGCCTCTGCCTCTCAAGTACTGGGATTACAGTCATGTACCACCATGCCCAGCTCAAATGAAATAATTTTGTTCTTCTTTATTGCTGAGTAAAATTCCATTGTGTGTGTATATATTACATTTTTTTCTTTATCTATTCATCTGTTGACAGACACAAATGTTGGTTCCATTATTGGCTATTGTGACTTCTGCTTTTTTTTAAAAAAGGCATATATTTTTACTTTATATGCATGTTGGTAAGTTCTCCTACAAGTTGGAAAACTCCTTGATTCATCTTTTCATTTGCCATGTGAGTTCATGTTGATATGGTAGCATAATTGTTTATAAAAACTCAGTACAATTCAATGTAGATTTTATAAGATGGGGAAAAATTAAGTTATAAGAATAAGGTTAGTAATCATTTGTGACTCAAGGTTTCAATTTATAGGAGAAAAAATTAGATATTTCCATTTTGCATAGAGATAGAAGATGGAGGAGGCATGGGTGTTGAAAAAACTATTATTCCATTATGAAGAAAACTGCAAGCCAGGCATGGTGGCACATCTAATTTCAGTACTCAGGAAGCTCAAACAGGAGGATCACAGACTTGAGGCCAGAGTAGGCAACTTGGTGAGACCCTTTTTCAGAATAGGATTGGAAGTGTAGGTCAGTCAGAGGTAGAATGCTCAGGGTTCCATCTCTGGTAAAACACACACACACACACACACACACACACACACACACACACACACACACACACTTCAACATAAAAAATTATTAATCACTTAAATTTAAGGTAAATTTTAACCAAAAAAGATTCCCATTGAGATTAAACTACAGAAAAATAAATTTCTGTATGCATTTGATAGTTTGGTTTTATTTGTTTGTGATTTCCCTTGGGCATAGTGCCACCTACAGTCGGCAAATATTACAGGAAAATAAACAGCTAGCTTACATCATCCAAACTTCCTTTCCAGTTCTACTCACAGGCATCATATACACATAACCTCAGGTGACACAACACACCGGTCTTTCCTGAGGATTTACGTATTCATATTTCTATGATAAGAAAATACTCTATTTTCTTATCATAGAAATAACACATCTTGCTTGCATGCTTACCACTGTTTTCCATTCTCTTTAGCCCTTTTCAAGGTAAGGCTAGCCTTATCATTCTCCTATAATTATACTCTGGTGAAAACAGCAAGGTGTCCCCATTCTGTTTTTTTCCTATGACTTCAAATATATTAAAATCTCTTAAAATGCAAAAATTCAAAAACAAAACAACCTCTTTCATAGTAGGGGAAACAATCTACCGTCTTCTTGAAGCTTCAGCGGTCTTCCCCTCTGCTTCACCAACAAGCGTCTTCAAAGACTGGTTGACTTTCACTCTACTCAAATTCCACGGCTTCTCACTTTACAGCAAGCTGGTTTTGCCTTAATCATAACGGCTACCAATACAGCATTTGCAAGAGCAGAACATCTGGCACTGCCAGTTTTAATGCTCTTTAGTCATTTCTCATCCTACACGAGTGCTCTGCAATCTGTAGTACTCTTTTTAATTAACATACCGAGAGTCGAGTGTGTGTGTATGTGCGTGTGTGTGTGTGTGTGTGTGCGTGTGCGTGTGTGTGTGTGTTGCCGTGCGTGCTAGGCGAGTGTCGTACTCTTGAAGATTTCCTTCTAACTGCCTCTCTTCCTGGACTTCTGGCTCAAGTGCTCCTCCTCCCTCAGGGTCCTGAGTAGTTGGACTACAGAAGTGTATCACTGTGGCCAGATCTCTTTCCTTATAACTTACTAGTTTCTTGTATTTTTACTGAGGTTTTGTTTTCCAGATTTTTGTCTATTTCTTAATCTACACATCTTGGGTGTCTCCATTCATTCTCATGGCTTTGAATAGTTTCTAAATGTTGGCAATTCCTAAATTATATTTCCCATCATACCCTGTTAGTTCCAGAAACCTATTTCTGGTTTCCTTTATTTCCAGTTAGATATTCAGTGGCATCTCTTACATGTACCAAATGAGCTCTACCTCTTATTCTCAACCCAAATATTAGGTAGTCTTCTGACAGGTCATTTATTCTAACAAAGTCTACTGGTTCTACCACAAAAACATCTTTGTATACTCACTGCATTTGTTTTGTTTGGTGGTACTGGGGATGGAAACCAGGGGCATTCTACCTCTGAGCTGCACCCCCAGCCCTATTTTTTATTTTTTATTGTGAAACAGGGTCTCAAGGAGTTGCAAAGGGCCTCAATAGGTAGGTGAGGCTGTCCTCGAACAGAGATCTTCTTGTCTCAGCCTCCCAGATGCGGGGATTACAAGCATGTGCTACCATGTCCGACTGTTTTAGTTTTAATAACTTAATTTCTAAACTACTGCACTCAGCTTCCGTATTTGGTTCTAACTAAATCTCATCTTAATCTACCCTGCATATAAGCAGCAACCTTTTCCTAATAAAAACTGTGGCCATTATTGTTGCTTTGCAGTGCTGGGGATTGAACCCAGGGCTTTAAGCATGCTAGACAAGTATTCTACCACCACACACATCTCCCACCACCAAAGTCTTGATTTTGCCATGTTCCTGTTCAAAGTTCTTTGTTGCATACAAAATAAAAGACCCAAATTTAGTACTGGCATTTAAAGTAAATCATGTCTACATATAAATAAAATAAAATATGGAAAAGGTTTTGAAACAAAAAAAAACACGTGGAAATTAACATAAAACTATGATCCTCATGTATGCTAAATCCTGAAATGTCCAGGATATTCAATAAAAAAATATCGGTAAAAAAATAAAAGTATATCATGATCTAGAACTGCCATATCTTCATACACTAAGTATCTTATAAATCTATTTCCAGAACAGGATAGATATAAATATTTCATATGCTGAGCTCTGTTTTTTTCTTCTTCCTGGGATGCTTTCCAGATACTTTTCTCTTCTCTCCCTCTCTTTGGTGCTTGGAATTGAACTAAGATTCCCAGGGCCTTGAGCATGCTAAGCATGTGCTTTACCACTGAGCCACATTCCCCGGCCTCTGAGGTTTTCCCTCTTTATCTCCATTCCCTTCCCCACAATGAGAAGCTATGACTCGGGTTAAAGACAAAGTGGACTTCTCAAACACAGGACAGTAGGGGAGCTCTATACTGGAAGCAAATCAAAACCTCTCTTGCTCCCAACCTGGGTTGCAGCAAAACAGTTTAAAAATGCCTTTTGTTTAGGAGATACCTCCACCATTGGAAGGTCAAGTGGAAACCAGGAACACTGTCTAGAGGAAAGGATATGTGGACAAAGAAAACTTCACACCTGCCTCAACAGGGTCCAAAAACCTGAGTATCTCAGGGTTCAGGCGCTCTCTAGGTTGGCTCACTGGTGATGCAGAGCTCCCTGTGCCACATATCCCACGCCCAAGTGAGTAGAGCAGGACACATGCCTTAGCTTCTGACAAGATAAACAGGCAAGATGTCCACAAAGCCAGACGACTTCAACAATATTAAAATAAACCAACATAAAACATAATGTATGACGGGCATGGTGGCGCACGCTTGTAATCCCAGCATTTGGGAGGCTGAGACCAGCTACATAGTGAGGCCCTCTGCAACTCAGTGATACCCTGTTTCAAAATTAAGAATAAAAAATTGGGCAGGGGGTATAGCAAATGCCTCTGGGGTCCATCCCCAGACCTGAAAAAAGAACATAATGTAGCCGGTGTGGTGGTGCATGCAACTTAGTGAGACCCTGTTTCCAAATAAAATATAAATATAGGTCTGGGAGTATAGCCCAGAGGTAGAAAGCCCCTGGGTTCCATCCCCAGTACCACCAAAAAATAAAAAATAAATAAAAAAACAATGTAAAACTTTGTTTCTCTATCTACAGAAGATCTAAATATCTTTTCCATTGCATCCCACCTTTCTAACACACAGAGATGTTAGCAGCATTTCCCAGTCTACTAATAACTTGGCAATATGCACTCAGGTGATAAGCCTTTTTTTTAACAGAACTTTGGGTCAACATACATAATTTATGTGAAATAAACTGAGTGTAAATATATATGTAATATTTCCTATTTTTCAAATGTAATAAGTGGCTATGGATAGAAAGCAGAAGTATTATTTTTATTTTATTTTGGTCCTGGGGATTGAGCCCAGAGGCATTCTACCTCCAAGCCACACCCCTGGCCCTTTTTTATTCTTATTTGAAAATAGGGTCTCACTAGGTTGATGAGAGTCTCACTACTTGCTGAAGCTGTCCACCAACCTGTGATCCTCTTGTCTCAGGCTCCCAAGTAAAGGGATTACAAGTGTGTGCCACCATACCCAGCTAAAGCAGATTATTTTAAAAAATGTGTTTCAGTGATTATTTCCCACTTAGAATTTATTAGATAAGATTTCAGTATTTCCCAGCTGTGTAATATTCATTTATGATGACCATAGTATTTTCAGGTATAGGTCTAGAAGTCAGTTTCTCAGTCTCCATTGGTTACTTATTAATTTTTTAACCAATTTGGAAAATAGCCCTATAGAATTTCGTAACTTGTTCATTTCGTACCTGGAGGCCAAACTTGTACAGGTGAAGCATTGTTCACAGTCTGCACATGCTCTGATCCTTGGTAACAGAATGGTGACTGGTAGTGACTTGGTGGTGTTCCACAGAAATGCGTGGTCATATGAACAAGAGCAGCTTTAGTAGAGGCTGTGCCACACACAGTAGGCTGTATCTGCTAAGATTAAATATTAAAGTTATCTTTCAGAGTTTTAAGAGATGCAAAAAGTGTATCTAAGAGACAGAAACACAAGAGGCAAGAATATAACTTAAGATACTGTCACACAAACATACAAGGCATAATTATCCCTACCTTACTGATGAGGAAAGCCAGGTTTAAATAACGTGACCAGCATGTGGTTTATGGGGGTAGTCAGTCAAGCCTATGATCTTAGTTACTAGCACACAGAGATTTACATGGTTTTATTAAGCAGAGCTATTCATTTTCAAAAGGTTTCCTTCCTATGATTCACTGAAAATAAAAACTAAGGCAGGCTTGAGGACAGCCTCAGCAACTTTAGCGAGGCCCTCAGCAACCTACTGAGATCCTGTTTCAAAAAATAAAATATAGCTGGGCGTGGTGGCGCACGCTTGTAATCCCCGCTCTTGGGAGGCAGAGACAGGAGGATCGCGCAGGTTCGAAGCCAGCCACGCGCGCTGGCTTAGGAGACCCTGTTTCCAAATAAAAAAAAAAAATGTAAAAATAGGTCTGGGAGTGTAGCCCGGAGGTAGAAGGGCTTCCAGGAACCCCAGTACCACCAAAAAAAAAAAAAAAAAAAAAAAAATATATATATATATATATATATATATATATATGTATGAAAGGGTTGGGAGTGTAGCTCAGAGTTAGAATGCACCTGGGTTCAATCTCCAGTACTACCAAAAAACAAAAAGAAAATAAAAACCCTGAGCTTTTATACCAAATCTAGAGACCAATTCACTTCTTTTAGCCCTTTGTCCTAACTAAATTATAGACATAAAGGAGACATTTTAAATTACATCATGGTCAATTTATAAGACTATCAACAAATATGAATTCACTATTTAGTTAGCTATTTATTAAATAAAAGCTATTATATAATATTAGCTAGCATTCATTCATTCACTCATTTTTGGTGCTGGGGATTGAACCCAGGGGCATTCTTCCTCCAAGCTACACCCCAATCCCTATTTTTTGTTTTATTTGGAAACAGGATCTCACTGGGCTGTTGAGGCGGGCTTCGTCAAATCTGTGATTCTCCTGTCTCAGCCTCCCAAGTAATGAGGTTACAGGTGTGCATCACCATACCCAGCTAAACAATCACTTTCTGAGATATGTAAATATACACATTCATTTGGAAATGTATGAATTAATTCATACTTTTATCAGAAATGGGCATTTTACTCCTCAGGGAGCAAAACCAAAAAAAACAAACAAACAAACAACAAAAAAAAAACCTTTGGCCAGAATAATTAATAAAAGCAACATTTTGCATGCTATGTACTGTCTGTGCTTAGAGAGCCCCTCGTAGCTTTACCTAATATTCTGATTCCACCAACTCCTATGGCAACAGAGGCTGTCTGTACTTACAAAGAGCTGTTGAGAGCTCGCTCCCGCCTTCTAAGGTAAGTCCTCTAGCACCTCCCTTGGGTGGCTAAGCCCTCCGCTTCGGCCATTTGGCCCTGCAATCCCTTACAAATCACCTTCAGCTGCCACATCTCCCGACTAGGCAAGGCATGCCTTGTTGAGCGCTCCATGCTATTACTTCTGCTTTAAAAAGTCCCTATGTCAATATCAGAACCATGTAAAATATATTTTAAGCATTACCTCTTCTCTGAAGCTTGTCCCTCCTTCAGGCAGCATACATTCTTTCATTCTCTTAAAAAAATTATGATACACATTGTTATAGCATTATCATACAAACTCTTGTGATTACTTCCCTTTCTCAATTTAGAACTGTTTTAAGATTGTTATTATTATATTTCTGTAACCTAGTTAGATGTTACTGCATAAATTTATTGCATTTTTTTAGTTTTTTAGTTTTTGAGACAAGTCTTAATATGTTGCCCAGGCTGGTCTCAAACTTGTGGGCTCAAAAGATCCTCCTGCCTCAGCCTCCCTAGCAGCTGGGACTTTAGGTATATTTCACCATGCCCAGTTTGTAACTCTGCATTTGGTATTGGTACATTGGATGAAATTTTTATATGAAGATAACCAAATGAATTAGTAATAAAAAATCACTTCTAAAGTTTTAATGCTAACTACTAATCAAACATAGAAATGCTAAAATTGATAGCTGGCAAGCATAAGCTTTATCTACAGAAACCCTAACCACCATTTTCCTACTAGTGTTTATTAAGAAATCCCACCTTACTGTGCACATGGTGCTATGTACATCCTACTATGTGCACACTGGGGATTACCACAGCAGCTGCTCTGTATTTAGATCACTGAGGAACCAAGGCTTCTATTTGTTCTACTTCCTTGTGTGATTTATGTAAGTTATGTATTTTTAGAAAAATGAAGCCAACCAGTACTTGGGAGGCTGAGATGGGAGGATCACGAGTTCGAAGACAGCCTTAGCAAACTGAGATTTTCATCAACCTAGCGAGATCCTGTTTCAAAATAAAAATAAAACAGGGCTGGGCATGTAGCTCAGAGGTAGAATTCCCCTGGGTTCAACCCCTAGTGCCAAGATGAAAGAAAGGAAGGAAGGAAGGAAGGAAGGGGGAAAAAGAAAAATGAAACCAGCTAGTTCTCTAGTCACTTTTTCTTGGGAAGAGATCTTTAAAAACTTAATAGAGGAGCCGCGTAGAGTGGCACATACCTATAAGCCTAGTAGTTGGGAAGTTGAGAGAAAATTGCATGTTCAAAGCCAGCCTCAGCATCTTAGTGAGACTCTCAGCAACTTAGCAAAACCCTATTTCTTTTCTTTTCTTTCTTTTTTTTTTTTTGTGGCACTAGGGATTGAACTCAGAGGCATTCTACCTCCAAGCTACACCCCCAGCCCTTTTTTTATTCTTTATTTTGAAACAGAGTCTCACTAAGTTGTGGAGGGCCTCACTAAGTAGCTAAGGCTGGCCATGAACCAAACCTACAATCCTCCTGTCTCAGCCTCCCAAGTACTGGGATTACAAACATGTGCCACCACATCCAGCTGCAAAACCCTATTTCTACATAAATAAATAAATAAATATAGCTTGAGGTAAATTTTCCCAGGTTCAATTCCCAATACAACAACAAAAAATAAAACTTAGTTGAGTTGAAAACAATGACAACCTTTTTCACGTATATAAAACAGATACAAAATTTTTTTTTTCTTTTTGGTGGTACTGGGGTTCCTGGAAATCCTTCTACCTCTGGGCTACACTCCCAGATAGATATTTTTTATATATTTTTATCTGGAAACAGGGTCTCTTAAGCCAGCATGGCTGGCTTCGAACCTGCGCGATCCTCCTGTCTTTGCCTCCCAAGCACGGGGATTACAAGCGTGCACCACCATGCCCGGCAAAACAGATAAATTTTAAGGAAAGCGATTACTGTGCCAGTATTTATAACATATATACTGTTTTCAATTCTAGGTGAACAAAAAGAATTAATTTACCTTTATGTTCTCTTTAGGAGGTGAATCATTCTGTTTTACTCCAGTAAATTTAGGGAGTATTTCTGCAAATTCATATAGATAATTATGTCAACATTTGTCAGTTCAAAAAACTACTAAGTTATAATTGTTTTCAATTTGAGAAATGAAGTGGTGATTTCAAAGAATGCCTTTAATACCAACCTCTTACACCAAGAAGTCCTTAAAGTCACAGGCTTTTGCCGTTTGAATTAACCAAACATTCTAAAGGGATACCTGCTTTTTTGTTATGAAAAAAGTCTTCTTTTCCCATTAGAGAATGACATCCACTCACAAATTCCAACTTGGATTATGATCAGGCAAAAAAGAACATTGTGTTACCTCACAGTAAAGAGGGAATAAGTGGTTGTTTAGTTTAAAAAAGGAACAAGTTACAACAGAAATAATAAGGTTTCCAATAAGCGGTACCAATTTACTAAAAACATCCCTTACCAAGCATCCATGAACACTACCCTTGGAGGCTTAATTAAAATCTTTAAGAATTTACTGTAAGAGCAGGTTAAGTTGTTTATCTGAGAGGCAATCTGTCACTAAAAGTGAAGTTGATTTCTGTGGTAAGGTTTGCTTTACTTTCTCAACACTAAACACTCCACACATTAACATTCCCTTTACTTTCAGGAATTTTGGCAGCCTCAACTAAATAGCAACAAATGAGTTCTAAAGGACCTCCTTTACCTATTTTTGGGGGGGATGGGTCCTGGGGATTGAGCCCAGGGACATTCTACCTCTGAGCTACACCCCCAACCCTCCTAATTTTTAAATTTATTCAGAAACAGGTCTCACTAAATTTCTGAGGCTGCCCTCAAACCTGCAGTCTTCCTGTCTCAGCTTCCCGAGTACGGGGATTACAGGCATGCGCCACCACACTCAGCTCTTTCTTTGTCTTTAGAAACATTTGTACAGCTGACAATTGCAGGAAAAAACAAACAAAGAGATCTAGAGATCCTTCTCTCAGGGTGTGACTAGATTCCTTTGTTTATCTTACAATTGCTCCCCTCGCGGATGCTAAGCCTAGGTCAGTGTGGTAGCACTAGACTAGTAGTTAGGACCCTGCTTCATCTCTCCAAGCCAGCTTTCACAGACACCCTGAGTCTTACTTGCTTCAGCGTCCAGGGCACCAAGGCTGGTCAACACCAAATAGTATTCAAACTTACAACGTTCTAATTTTAATAGTTACCTTCTGCCTCCTGAAATGCCATCAGTTTCCACTGGATGTGTTACTGTTCTTTCCTCTCCTAAAATGTTTGATGCTGAACATTGTTAAAATTGCTAAATGCCACTCGATGATATGCTTTAATTTATACAAAATCAAAGTATTTAAAATGGCCTGAGCCATTTTAATACCACTCGGCTAAGTATTACTTAAGTGTTGGGGATGAAGTAGAAGGGTAAGATTAGGAGGCAGACTGAAAATATTGAGGACATAAATCCAGGTAGCCTTCACATTTAAGGGAGAATTTATAGTTTCTGCTTTGAACAAAAAACAAAAACAGACTGGATTAATATAATCAATAAGTACATCTATATGTCTAACTTAATTATTCAGACATGCATCTAAACTACGTTAGCCAATAATATAGATTGTTACTTAAAATAACAATACGATACCACATTACTGTTCTGCTGAAAAAAATTAAGGGCAATACCTTAGTTTTCATACATATAAAACTAAAGTTTAGAATTACTATAAAAATGAGCATCTAAAAATCTGAAAACACTAGCAAAAGACAGAGAATTTCAATTAAAAATATCAAAACCACCAGAATATATAGCATACATCTTGTCTTTAAAGCCTGTCGACAATAAACAATGATAGCCGAAACTCAGCTCTTTGCTCTCCTTCTAATCTTAGTGCCATCCAAGGCGCAATGAACTAGAACTGCGCTGATCTGTTCATTCATGAGTTACCAGTTTGGGAATTAAAAGACATACATACATACACACATTTTTATGATAAACTTACGATCATGTTTCAATAAATAAGCTGTACCAGGTCTAGAAAACATCAGCTAAACTGAGAATAACTATGATAACATATACATTTTCAACTAATTTCTCAGGGGGGCTATGCTAATATTCAAACCTTAACAGGATTGAATGGGGAAGTAGAAATAAATTACTCATCAAATGCATACCTCATATACTATGTAATATGTTTGAATTTCACATCTTAAAAAAATCAACATAAAACTTTAATTATATAACTTTTATTTTAAACTATGTAAAAAACTTAACTATAGAACAATAACAACAAAGAGATGGAATCAAGTCGGCTTGGCAGCACGTTCCTATAATCCTAGTACTTGGGAGGCTGAGACAGGAGGATGGCGGGTTCGAGGTCAACCTCAAAACCATAGCAAAACTTTGCTCCCAAATAAATAAATAAATAAATAAATAAATAAATAATAAATGAAAAGGGCTAGGGGTGTATCTCAAAAGTCAAATGTTCCTGAGTTCAACCCCCAGCATCAGAGAGAGAGAGAGAGAGAGAGAGAGAGAGAGAGAGAGAGAGAGAGCGCAGAATAAATTATAGAGATTTGGCTTAAGGTTAATTTAATAGCCATCATCTGCCAACATGGAGGCATGCACCTGTAATCCTGGTACTTGGGAAGCTGAGACAGGAGGAATCACAGGTTCAAGACCAGCCTCAACAACTTAAAGAGATTCTCAGTAACCTAGTGAGATTCTGTTTCAAAATAAAGAATATAAAATAGTGCTGGGATGAAACTTGGAGGTAGAATGCCCCTGGGTTCAATTCCCAATATCGCAAAAGAAACCAAAAACAAAACAACCAGAAAAACAAAACAAAAAACAAAAACTAATAAAATAGGGCGGGGGGGGGGGTAATGCCTCTGAGTTCAATCCTAGTACCACACACACAAATAGATAAATAAATTAGTTTATTCTGTGTGTGTGTGTGTGTGTGTGTGTGTGTGTGTGTGTGTGTGTGTTAATGGGGATTGAACCCAGGGGCATTCTACCCCCAGTTCTATTTTTTATTTTTAGTTTGAAACAGGGTCTTGCTAGATTGATGAGAGTCTCACTACTTTCTGAGGCTGTCCTTGAACCTGCAATGCTTGTCTCTGCCTCCCTAATACTGGGATTACAGGTGTGCACCACAACATCCATAGATTGTTCCTACTTTGAAGTCATCAATAACTAAAAACCATTAAGAAAATATTATTTTAACAAATAAAGCTGGGCATGGTACACACCTGTAATCCTAGTGCTTGGGAGGCTGAGACAGGAGGATTGCAAGCATACTATTTATTAGCCTCAGCAACTTAGTGAGACTCTGTTTGAACATAAAAAATAAAAAGGCTGGGCTTTAGCTCTGAGGTGGAATGCTCCTGGGTTCAATTTCCAGTACCAAAAAAAATAAGAAGAAAAATGAATAAGTTGAATTCTCTGACATTACACTAAAGCCAATAAAAGCAAAAGTCCAAAGGATGAAGCGACAGATTTACTTTACCTCTTACCCAAATAAAGAAAATAGTGAATTGCTGTCATAACCATTGAGTTTGTATTTAATGGTGTAGCAACGGAAATTAAACATTTCCCCGATAATCTACTTCACACTAATTTAGTATTTGGCTTACATTTAGATAGTTCCCAGAGATATTTCCCATAAGGCTTCAATTAAAGCACTACCATTGATGAGCTGCTCTACCTGATTTTCTTATTAGTCACAGATTAAAGCTACCAGCCATGTTCCTCTCTGTTGTTCCACTCCAGGCAGCCCCAAGGTTGTTGAGCATTAGGAAACTCTTAGCAGAGTTTGTGCATTTCTAGCACAGCCTAACCAAAACAGAATATATGCAGTGGAATTAATTTTATTTTCAAGTCTTCTCTATATCTTTGATCTGACATTTAATGATATTTTGACAGCTATGAAAAATAATTTTAAAAGGTTTTACATTTATATCAACATTTAATAAATGTTCTTGACTTATCTGCACATGACTATTTGCATATGCTGATGTTAGTCAGAAAGATAATTTAATGATCAGATCAAATTATACTGAAATTTGCAATGAAGTACTGCCTCTAGCCCACAGATTCTCATTTTCATTTTTGAAGGATTTTGGACTTCATTAACAACTCTGTCTTGAAACTGATTTAATATCTTGAAATGAGAATTGACTTTCCTCAACTTATAAATAAAACTTTCCTTGGAAATTAATGTTCTGGTATATAACTAATCCTTCTTAACGAAGTAAAAATTAAGTTTTTATTTTTCAAAAGTACATAAACTGAAGTTTGAGAATGATGAGACAATAGTAATTTAAGTAACGCAGAAAAAATAGTTCTGAGACTCCTTATAAAACTTATTTTTCAAATATTACCCTTAGAACATTTGCCACAACTAAACAGAAAGATGCAGTAAAGAGAAACTATCTCATAATACAGCATAGCCATGAGTACAAGTAGCCAATAATATTAAGAAATTTAGACAGAGTAGTTTAGAGATCTGTTCCTAACAACTAAATTCCCAGAGACTGAGTTGGTTAAGAAAAAAAAACTACACATAGACTAATTGCTATAAAATTCCAGACACATTATCTCTATTAAAATTTTGAAAAAATTAAGTTAAATTCATATATCATACTGGATAATCAAAAGCCTATTAATTACAGCTCTGGAAATAATGATATTCTGTAGTTCTGAACAAATCACAACTCATCATAAGGCTACAGAATCTTATTTACATTTTCAGTTAGTACCTATCTGTCTTGCCAGTGCTGGGGATCTGAGCCTAAATGACTGTGTGTTTGTGTTGCTGGAGACTGACCACAGGACTCACTCCATGTGCTGGCCATGCACTCTACCCCTGAACTAGGCTTTCAGCCTCTCAGTTAATTTTCAATAGATGATGCAGCAAATAAAGTTTTTGCTAATATATATCTAATTTTCACAAATTATAGTTTGTCAGTAAATTACTACATTTCTCCCAACCATGAAACTTTGACAAAAGATTTGTAATCTGTTCCTTGAAAATGGCATGTGTATAGATGCTGCTATCGATAGGGTTTGACTTGCTTACTTTTTTCAATTAGCAGTCCTTTTGCTTAGAATTGCTATTATTAGACCCAGGAAAGTAAAAAAAATGCTCTTGGCATAAACACTGGGAATTAAGAGCCTTAAGGCATTTTAATGAACATAAATAAAGTTAATATTTAGGACAAAAGGTCCTACTGCTTCACTTGCTCACATTAAGCAAAGATGTAATTTTTCCCATTAAGTTAGACTTTGCAGTTTATAATGCATATAAAGAATGTTTTTCAATAAAATGCATACTTGAATAAAACAATTAAAATTCTGAAAATAAAATAAAATTTCATACTGACAATTCACACTAGCAGGTGAAAAGACAAATTGACCTTAGTGTCACAAACTGAATACTAGGCATAATGTAAGTTAAGATAGAAAAATTGGTGCTGAGGGTGCACAGCTCAGTGGTAGAGCGCTTGCCATGCATGTGCAAGGCACTGGATTTGATCCACAGCACTACTGAAAAAAAAAAAGAGGAAAGAAAAACTTGCTTGTCTGATTTTAACATTATATTTTTAGAAACTTCTTTTAACTGGGGGAGAAGACATTAACTGAGAATACTGGTCATCAAATAAAATTGAGCAATGTTTTAAGATTAGAATTCTGAGGCTGAGTTATTCTGCTAGAAGTTAGGAGGACCTAAATACTACACTGTTTTGAGAACATACTGGTTCTCAAACTGGGTTTGACGACACATGCTGGTAATCCCAGTACTTGGGAGGCTGAGACAAGAAGATAGCAGGTTCAAGGACTGCCTCAGAAACTAAGCCAGAAACTAAGCAAGTCCCTTATTTAGCAACTTAGCAGACCCTGTTTTGAAATTTTGAAAATAATTTTTAAAAAGGGCTGGAATGGCTGAGTGTGGTAGCGCACGCTAGTAATCCCAGTACGTGGGAAGCTGAGATAGGAGGATCACAGGTTCATCGCCAGCCTCAGATACTTTGTGAGGCCCTCTGCAACTTAGTGAGACCCTGTTTCAAAATAAGGAATAAAAAATAAGGCTGTGGGTGTAGATCAGAGGTAGAATGCCCCTGGGTTCAATCCCCAGTACTGAAAAAAAAAAAAAAAAAAGCCCTGGAGTTCAATCCCTAGAATGAACAAAACACAAACAAATGAAAAAGAACACAAACACAGAGTTGATGATAAACACTGTCCTATCAGAAATTGAAAATTTAAATTAAAATTAAGGCGTTTTATTGAAAAAACTGTATATAAGGTACTTTTCCACTAATACTCAAGATATTAATTATTTGTAGTCAATTAAATAATTCAAACTAATGGTTATGATGAGTTTTATCCTATACATAAAAGACAAACTGCTCTAACTTATTAGGCCATCAATGCCTTACTAGATAAAATTAAAATCACTAATTACAATTAAAAATACTAAATGCAACTCAAGTTTTCCAGTACTTTTTAATGCTTAGAAGTCAAATATAAGAAAATCCTGTATAACTAGCACCCTGAATCAATGTAAAATTTTTCTAGTATGACAAGTTTCAAAAAGGTAAAAATTCTGTTTATTCTTACAGAATTGTTAGCAGTATATGGTTTAGAAATGTAGAAACAATGCAGCTATCAGTGCCACATAGATGCAAACTAAATAGGACCAAAAGTAAAATACCAGCCAGCAGACCCCATGACCAGGGTGGAAAAGGGGCATTCTAACAAACGCAGGAACTGCTGGCATCACAAAAGTCCATGTGGGGATCCTTACCAGTGGCAAGAATTCCTGATGTTACAATAGTCTATATGGAAACTTTTTAAAGAAGAGAATAAGAAACCTCTCATTTAAAGTAAGTGAATTTAGGCACAAAACTGCCCTACATTCTGATTTTGCCTTATGATCCATGATGATGGAACACTGCTGCCAAGTTAGCATCCTTGGGCCAGTGGTTCCTTGACAATTACATGACTGCATGTCAGAAATTAAAAAACAGAACAAACATGAATTACCTAAGCTTGATACAACAGATAAGCAAAAGTGGGGGCGGGTCTTCACACCTTCTAGGATGACTAGTTTTTTAAATCAAAATGACTCTTGTAACATTAGAATGATCTGACATATCATGGAAAATAAACCAAATGGTGGTCTCACATAAACCTTTCAATTTTATAAAAAGAAGTGAAAATCAGTATTTTAACTATCTGATATTTCCTGGCTTAAGATCTGGTATTACTTATTAGGAGACTATCCCACCATGAATAACTTACTTTCAACATTACAAACCTACAAATCCCAAGTGTATAATATGAAATTCCATTTTACACAGTATCTCTCTTAAAAAAGAAAAAGAGCCAGGCGTGGTGGTGCACGCTTGTAATCCCAGCGCTTGGGAGGCTGAGACAGGAGGATCGCGCAGGTTTGAAGCCAGCCTCAGCTACTTAGTGAGGCTCTCAGTGACTTAGTGAGACCCTGTTTCCAAATAAAGTATAAAATAGGTCTGGGAGTATAGCCCGGAGGTGGAAAGCCTCTGGGTTCCACCCCAAGTACCACACACACACACACACACACACACACACACATGCACGCATGCACACACACACACACACACACAAAATGAAAGAAAAAAGAAAAAGACCATCTATATGCAAAAAAAAAAAAAAATGTAGTATCCAAGCCATAAGTTCTAGGTAAGTAACAAAGGCTTCTTCAAAGTACTAAATAAGAAAGAAAGAAAGATAGATTCCCACCAATTGAGGTGCACCTAAGGGGACAGCTAACCTGGTTCAGAGTCGCTGCTGTCTGAAGAGCTCGAGTCGCTGCTGCTGCTTCCAGACCCCGAGGGGCTGCTGCTGCTGCTGCTGCTGCTGCTGCTGCTGCTGCTGCTGCTGCTGCTCTCACTGAGGCGGGACCCACCGCCAACTGCTTTCAATGACTCTGTTTTCTCAGCTACAAAATACACAAATATGTTAAAATGTCAAGAGAATAAAGAGTCGCAGGAACATTTAAACACTGCCACCCTCAGATAGGTGTGGTGGTACATGCCTGTAAGCCCAGTACTTGGGAGGCTGAGACAGAGTACCACAGGTTCAAGACCAGCCTCAGCAACTTAGTGAGATACTGAATCAAAAAATATATGTATGTATACGGATGAGGGTATAACTCAGAGGTAGAATGCCTCTGGGATCAATCCCCAGTACCACAAACACAAAACACAACAAAACAAGTGCCACCTACGTTTTGTTCGCCGTTTTCTGGAATTTAATTGATTGTTGACATCCATTAACCGCTTTTCCAACTCCTGTTTTTTCTGTGAATGAAGTTCTTCTTTGGACTTCATTGTTTTCTTAGCTGTGTGATTTAGAAGTAAAAATAAAAGTGAGTATAGCCCCAAATGGATGCAAACACCACACTGGATTTTGATTAATATGTAGAAAATACATACCATGAGGTTTCAGTGGTCTTTTTCGTAGACACGCCACCACATATTTTTCCAGCTCTCTTAGTGTTGATGCCTTCAGCGTTTCAAAGTCTATTTCTATCTCGTCAGGACTGGAGTTTCTTAGAGAGGGTTCCCTTGACTGGATTATATGAACTACACGCCCGAGTTTGTCTCCAGGGAGTTTGTTTATATCCAGACTCAACTGCCTCTTCTCATCGTAGTTCATGGGCTTAGTGTTACCTTCATCTTCAGGTTCAGGCACAGAAGGCTGTTGTTTCTTCCTCTCTGGTTGGCTATAACAAATTACATTTAGTCGTTTGCCTTATTTGTTCAATTTGGTGCTGGGTACTGAACCCAGGGCCTTGTGCATGCTGTACTCATGTTTTACCATTGAGCTATACCTCCAACCAAATTTAAAGAAAATTCTTAATTCCTTGAATAAGCCATCATAAATGATACTTACTTGTTCTTGGGCTTTTCCTTTAGTTTCATTTGCTTAGATTTTTTCCTTGAGTTTTCATCTCTATTATTAACCTTTTCTCCTTTTTTCCCCCTTTGACAGTGCTCATTCTTTTTCTTTAGCTTGCGGAAAGGTACTTGGGACAGGACCTGCAGTTGTTGATGAACAGCTTTCAGCTGAAAAAGGGAAAAAGTGTTTTTAAACATTCCTGGCCTTAAATAATTAAAGATGCTCTAAGTATGACCTGGTGGTACACTCCTCTACTTTCCAATACTTGGGAAGTTGAGAAAGGAGGATCACAGGTTCAAGGCCAGCCTCAACAATTTAGTGAGACTCTATTTCAAAATAAAAAATAAATTGGCAGGGTGGTGCACGTCTGTAATCTCAGTACTTGGGAAACTGAGATGGGAAGATCACAGGTGTGAGTCAGCCTCAGCAATTTAGTGAGGCCCTCAGCAGCTTCATGAGACTCTGCATCAAAATAAAAAATAAAAAGGACTGGGGGTGTCACTTCAAGGTGGAATGTACCCAGGTTCAATTTCTACTACTAATAAACACACAAACAAGCATGTATAGGGTATAGTTCAGAGGTTCTCCTGTCTCAACGTCCTAAGTACTGGGATTACAGGCTGTACCACCATGACTGACTTGGTTTCAAACATTTGAAACATTAAAATGTCAGGTTTATGCTCAGAGCAGGTTAACATTTTATCAGAAAAAGCAAATGTTAAGTAAGAGTTCATCTGCAATTGTGTGTGTGTGTGTGTGTGTGTGTGTGTGTGTGTGTGTGTGTGTGTGTGTGAGAGAGAGAGGGGGGGAGGGAGAGGGAGAGGGAGAGAGAGAGAGAGAGAGAGAGAGAGAGAGAGAGAGAGAGAGAGAGAGAGAGAGAGAGAGGGAGATAGAGGTAGGTGTTAGATACTGGAGACTGAACCTAGGGATGTTCTACCTCTGAGCTACACATCCCCCTCCCCAGTGTTTTTTATATTTTACAAAATGTTAGGGCCTATATTAAGGCCCCTTAGCCCAGAAATCCTCCTGTCTTGGCCTCCCAAAGTGCTGGGATTACAGGTGTGTGCCACTGTGCTTGACTCAGAAAATATTTTAGATGTCATTTCAATGAGAATCACTCATTATTAGTAATGTAAATAGCAATTATTAAAAGCCCAGAATTTTATGAGTATATAGGTATTTGGGTAGGAAAGACTATTAAGTATGACTAACGTGTCAAGTAGAGAAACCTATAGTTACTAAAATAATAATAATAAATAATAATAATCAGCAGATCTACCAAAAGGACTTCACAATGACTAGATCAGCAGCCCCTAGGAAGAATATCAAAGCTTGTGTTCCTATGCTCAGCTACCTGCTCCTGGAGCCTGGCGAGCCGCTGCACGCGCTCATCTTCAGAGTCGTCGGAGGAGCTGTCTTCAGAGGACGTGCCGCTGCTGCTGTCCTGGCTGAGGGCCTTTGCAGTGTTGCTCGGGATGTAGTGCGTGGGCATGTTCTCCACAGGCTCATCGGGGAGCTTGGCAAAATGCATTTCAAAAACATCCTATCATGGGAAATTCAATCGTGAAAGTTTCTGCACTTGTGATTGAATACCGCAACTATATCTCTTTTTTTTGGTGGTACTGGGGTTCCTGGAAACCCTTCTACATCCGGGCTACACTCCCAGACCCATTTTATACTTTCATTTGGAAACAGGGTCTCTTAAGCTAGTGTGGCTGGCTTCAAACCTGCGCGATCCTCCTGTCTCTGCCTCCCAAGCACGGGGATTACAAGCGTGCGCCACCACGCCTGGCATTATATCTTTTAACAAATGTACATTTCAGTGACCTATTTTAACCAGAATTCTTTCTTAATATACCAGAAATAAGAGCTGTGGGCGTAGCTCACTGGGAAGCATTGCCTAGCATGTGCCAGTTCTTGGGTTCTATCCTCAGCACTGCAAACAAAACAAATCAAAACCCGGGAAGTAAAGATATGCCAGAAGAAATATAAAGCCCATCCTTCTGATTCCAACCTGAGCAACTTTTCTCCATTTTCCATTCCAGTCAGACCTCTCAAGTTACACAGGTGACCTCCTGCCAAGGGCTGGAGTTGTGCCTCCCCCTACCTTCCAAGGCTCAGACCTGATGTCCCCAGGCCTCCCCCTCAGTGGGACCCGGGCTCTAATCAACCCCACGCCAGGTATCTACCGAGCCTTCTTTACAAGTATTTCCCTATAATTTCTTCTGTATGGCAAGCAGCTTCACTAAAATATTTGGTACTAAAGGGTGTCATAATTAAAAAGAAAACCTCAACAGTTTTAAAGTAGAATTTATAAATTGCTTTGTATTATTATTGAGGGATATGTGTATTATTCTTTGTGTGTGCATACACGTGAGCGTTACTGGGGACTGACCCAGTGGCATTCCACCACTAAGCTATTCCAGACTTTTAAAATTTTTATTCTGAAACAGAGTCTAAGTTACCAGACTCTTCGTGAACCTATGATCCTCCTGATTACTGAGATTCCAGGTGTGTGCCATCACACCAACTAGGGGTATAATTCTCTTTCTCTTTTGAGTTTTTTGTACTGGAAGTTACAACCCATGGGAGTGCTACCTCTGAGTTACACCTCTAGCCCTGTTTTTTTTTTTTTTTTTTAAATTTTGAAACCGGGCCTCACTAAGTGCTGAGGCTGGCCTCAAGCCTACAATCTTCCTGTCTCAGCCTCCCAAGTTCAGGTATTATATGCATGTGCCACTATATTATTCTTTTTCTCTTGAATTATGGTTCCAAAATTGTTAAGTATATACAGAGAAAAAAGGCTTTCATGGCACAAGTGCAAACTCACCTGAAGCGTTCTAGCCATTGCCACTACTTCATGGTCTGGAGGATTGTATTTGTAGCAATTCATGAACATTAACCTAACATCTGCAGCAAATTCATATGCATCCTTATATTCTTGGTTGTCCATTTTCCTCTAAATTAAGGAAAGGTTACAAAATACACAAACAAATAGTCATTGTTTGAGCACCTATCTTAAGTGTTTATATTATGAAATAATTCAGATACACAGGAGAGAAAAGAAAATAACAAAAATAGTTATATCATCCACATTTGATAAATGTTAAAATTCAGCTGTATTTCATACTTTTTAGATTTTGAAAAATCCAATAAATTTTGATAAGATAAAGAAAGAGAGTTCCAAGGAAAGAGAACGATGGGACAGGAAACCACAGTATTTTCATAAAAGCTTGTATCGTCAAGTTTGATAGTAAAAAAGCAATGAAACAGCATTTGGGAGGCTGAGACCAGAGAACTGCGTTCACAGACAGCCTCAGCTACTTAGTGAGGCCCTGTTTCAAAATAAAGAACTAAGAGCCGGGTGTTACAGCACACACTTGTAATCCCAGTGCTTGGGAGGCTAAGACAGGAGGATTGCATAGTTTCGAAGCCAGCCTCAGCTACTTAGTGAAACTCTCAGTGAGACTCTGTTTCCAAATAAAATATAAAAGAGGTCTGGGAGTGTAGCCTGGAGGTAAAAAGCCCCTGGGTTTTATCCTCAGTACCACACAATTAATAATAATAATAATGATGACATTTTAAATTTAATTTTAACTTAATATCCTTTTTTACTTTTTTAAATTTTTTATTGGTGCATTATATTCATACATCATACTGGGTAAAAAACTTGTGTGTACATACATGTACACATCGCTGATTTAACCCCTACCAAATTCCCACCCCATTCCCTCCCCGTCACTCCTTCCCTTGCTTGGCTTAGTGGTTGACTTCGATATGTTTAAGTACATTGTGTGTTTTATACTTTTTTTAAAAATTCATCTATAGCTTTATAATTAGTTTCTCACACGTTTTTATTACATCTGATAAGTTTTGTTGAAATAAAATGCACTTGTCTGAGCCGGGCGTGGTGGTGCACACTTGTAATCCCAGGGCTAGTGAGGCTGAGACAGGAAGATCACACAGGTTTGAAGCCAGCCTCAGCTACTTAGTGAGACCCTGTTTCCAAACAAAATAGAAAATAGGTCTGGGAGTATAGCCCAGAGGCAGGAAGCACCTGGATTCCACCCCCAGAACCACCAAAAATAAATAAATAAATAAACAAACAAAATAAAAAGCAATGAAAGGTAGTCTCCTAAGTCAATCTTAAACATTCGAATGAAAGTTTTTTCTTAAATTTTCCTGAGAATGAAAACATTAAAACAGAAGAGTAATAAGAGTATGGGTTCCATGTTTTTGGTGCTTCATATAAGATGGATGGAAGTGGGATTTAGTGTAGCCTCTGAGGCAGCCATGACAAAAACAAGAACAAACTAGTAAGAGCGTCCTATAGACTGTCAGGCAAAATGTGCATCTCCATGGAAAATCCACAAACAATTATGAAAGGACAATAAACAAATGTGATACACTATGCCTCATTTAAAGAAATGTAAAACTCTGGGTATGGTAGCACACACCTGTAATCCCAGCTACTGAGGAGGCTGAGGCAGGAGGATGACAAATACAGTTAATCAAGACCCTATCTCAAAATAAAGAAATAAGAGCTGGGGATATGGCTCATTATTAGTGCTTACCTAGCATGCATGAGGCTCTGGGTTCAATCCCAAGTATCACCCTCAACCCCTTCACACATATGACAGAGAGGGAGAGGGAGAGGGAGAGGGAGAGGGAGAGGGAGAGGGAGAGGGAGAGAGAGAGAGAGAGAGAGAGAGAGAGAGAGAGAGAGAGAGAGAACTAATAGGGCCTGGAGGTGTACACCTATAACCTCAGCACTTAGGAGGCTGAGTGGGAACTTGGTAATAACTTGTTTCAAAATTTCAAAAAAAATTTTTTAAAGGGCCAGGGGTATATCTCAGAGACAGAACCCTCTTGGGTCCAACCCTAGTACCACATACACGAATGAATGAATGAATGAATGAATGAATGAATGAATGAATGAAAAGAGAAAGAAAATAAAAAGGAAAGAAGAAAAAGAAAGAAGGAAAGAAAGATAGGTAAAAGTAAAAAATGAAACACAATTCTCTGCCAGTCAGATCAATCTCAACTGCGAGTGACTTCAGAGAACTAAATTCAAGTCAGCATTGTCTTGTTCTTAGAATTCTCAAACAGCCTCGTAATCAGTCTGTGAACCGATGAGGAAAGCATTATAAAAATCGCATACATATCTCGTTACTCTGGTGCTTCTCAGAGCTCTCGGCTTCTTCCCAGGGGCCTTTCTTATTTAGGCCTCTCTCCCTCTAGCCCATTCCATCACAGGTTTCTTTCGTCATCTACAGGTATTTCCAAGTTGGCCCAAACAGCACATTATGGGTGATTCCTCATCTCACGGCTGTTCTGTGAGTTGCCTCCCTTGCCTGGAACACTCTGCGACTGTTCTATCTATCCTTGAAGATCTGGCTCTGTCTTACCTTTTTTAGATAAGTTTCATGACCTCTGAGTTAGTATACAGAGAAAAGTAAAGTGCTATTCTGAGGAGACAATGTTTTCAGAAATTAAGACATAAGTATCATTACTGAAAAGTGCTTATTTCCAGTTACAATGACTAAGCTCAAATAAATAGAAGGAGGAGACTGGTCACCCATGAGCAGGTGACAAGAAGATGAACTGCAGCCATCAGCGATACATGTCAGAATAGGTCTTCCAGGGCTGAGGGGAAGGACTGTCACTGTAGAGCTCTGGGGTCAGTCAAAGAATCATCCAAAAATAAGAACACAGTACAGGACTCTTAGAAATAAACCTTTTAAGAGTTTACTACCAGCCAGGTGTGGTGCGCACGCTTGTAATCCCAGCATTCAGGAGGCTGAGACCAGAGGATCGTGGTTCGTGGACAGCCTCAGCTACTTAGTGAGGCTTTCCACAATTTAGTGAGACTCTGTTTCAAAAATAAAGAATAAAAAATAGGGCAAGAGGTTTAGCCCAAAGGTAGAATGCCCCTGGGTTCAATCCCCAGTAACTAACACACACACACACACACACACACACACACACACACACGCACACACGCACACACATACACACCAGTTTACTACCTAAAAACTCTCACAGAGGAACCACAAATTTTGCACTTCAACAAAAACAGCAAACCCACAGAGGAAGAGTAGGATGCAAGAAATTAGGATGAGAATAAAGTTAGTAACATGTTAATGAACTTATTGTTGTTGATTTAAAAATTAAACCTAGTTGTGTTTAAGAGAATTAAATATCTAGATATGAAGAAGGAACAGGGACTACAGTGATTTGTCATTTAGAAGGCTGACTGGGATACTAAGTAATTGTGAAGATACTACAGTTCTAGTCTTTTAGTAGTCATCCTTAAAATTAATATAAAAATAGGTAAAGTTTTCAATAATTTAAAGCTTTCTATTTAAAATTTACCAATTATGCAGAAGACCACCCAAAAAAGAGTTGAAAATTACATAAAAAGAGAGAAGAAAAAGAAAAACAGCAGAATGATGCAATCATTAAAAATATTCTTGAAGGATGTGTAACAAATGTCTGTAATACAAAAAGTGAAAATTCAGGGCACAGATTACATTATATATCGCAACTCAGATACTACTCTAACAAGGAATGGCGGGCTGCGTGTACTGGGGCACACTGGTAATCGCAACCACTGGGGAAGCTGAGGATCTCAGTGACTTAGTGAGACTCTGCTTCAAAATTAAAAATAAATAAATAAATACAAAGGCTGGGGGGTATACCTCAGTGGGAGAATGCCCCTGGATTTGATCCAGTTCCGCTACCCCCAACACATTTTGTCAACAACAAAAAATTAAAAATGTTCAAATGAAGCCAGGTGTGGTGGCGCACGCTTGTAATCCCAGCATTCAGGAGGCTGAGACTGGAGGATCGTGGTTCGTGGCCAGCCTCAGCTACTTAGTGAGGCCCTCTGCAACTTAGACTCTATTTCAAAATAAGAATAAAAAAATAGGGCAGGGGGTGTAGCTCTGAGGTCGAATGCCCCTGGTTTCAATCCCCAGACCCACACACACAAAAAAAAAAGTTCAAATGATTCACACTTTCAAGTGATATGACTGGTGATTTAACTTTTTTTATGCAATGAAAATTTTTTTTTTTCTGAAACAAAGCCTCATATGTTGCCCAGGCTAGCCTCAAATGTCTGGGTTCAAATGATCCCTTTGCCTCACCTGGAAATACAGGTGTTCACCACCATATCTGGCTCCACAAATTACTTTTATAATCAAGTAGTTCTTCCTGTTAAGGCAATATTTACCTTAATAGTTCCTAGATCCATTGGATTTTTGACAATGTCATAGTAGTTACTGAGTCCCAAAGCATTAGCATCAACCGGATTGTAAAATGGCCAGGCATATGATAAATGTTTTTTTGCAAGCAATTCTTTAAGAATTTCATTACAGTACTTTAGCTGTTCCGTAGTTACTTTAGCACTCTTTGTGGCTTTATATTGTTGCTGAGAATCTGGCAAAGCATCCTTCAGCACGTTTTCTTTGACTGGTGGCATTCTTGCTGACTTTTTCTCTGGAAGTGTTGGAGAAGATTCACTGCTTGCTCCAACGACTGAGGCTGCAGGAGTGGTTGTATCTGCTTTCCTCTTCACACCTTTTGAAACCTAAAAGAAGGCATCCAACAACAAAAAGCTATACTTTATAATATAGCTAGATAGTCATCAGCTTAAAGGGGAAGGGCAATAACTGACACCAAGTCTTTTTATACTCTCTACATACTGTTGTCAATGTATTAAGTATTAGTAAAGGTTAACTTCTCTTTTATAAGCAAAATAAGTAATTTTTATATTATCTTCCTATATCTCAAAAACTTAACCCTTAGGACAAAGAAAATCAAAGTCCTGGTTATACAAAAAAAAGTTTCTAAATACTTGAAAGCAGCTAGGGCCCACAATTTTAAAAACAAAGCTATGAGCCAGGCATGGTGGCACACGCCTGTAGTTCCAGTACTTGGGAAGCTGAGGCAGGAGGAGTGCAGGTTCGAGCCAGCCTTAGCAACTTAATGAGACTCGGTTTAAAAAAAAAAAAATAGGACTGAGATGTAGTTCAAATGCCCCTGGGTTCAATCCCTAGTAGCAAGTGGACAGTTTTTTATATTAATACTACCAAGATAATAAAACAGTTCAAGTCCTACCTGAGAAATCTCTAAAATTTGGTTAATATTCTGGGTCTTTGCTCATAAAATGTACAGAGAGACATAAATAGTATCAGTTAAGATTACTTATTGATGAAGACTAATTTTCATATCAATGTAACATAAACATCTCAACATTCATGGAATATGGCAGACACCAGTGATTTCTTTCTTTCTTTCTTTCTTTCTTTCTTTCTTTCTTTCTTTCTTTCTTTCTTTCTTTCTTTCTTTCTCTTTTTTTTTTTGTGGTACTGGGGATGGAACCCTTCTACCTCTGGGCTACACTTCCAGACCTATTTTATATTTTATATTTTTTTTTATTTGGAAACAGGGTCTCATAAGTCAGAGAGGCTGGTTTCAAACCTGCAAGATCCTCCTGTCTCTACCTCCCAAGTGCGGGGATTACAAGTGTGCGCCACCACGCCTGGCGACACCAGTGATTTAAAAACTACAATAAACGTACCATAGGCTGTGAGCTCGAGTTGAATGGAGCGCCTTGTGCCATGCTTAAGGGAGAAAGAGCTGTCTCGGGGACCAGAGAGGGAATCTCTTGCTGCTTAAATACATTTTCTGTTGCTTTGGGGGATGCTTTTTCTTTAACAGAAGTGACTGGCATGTTCTGTTGAATGCCTAGTGAAGTGTGAGGCAGAGTTAAATACTGGAGGAAGCAGAAAGCACCATTTTCTTTCTCTTAGTATTCTACTGTAATTTAGTTCAGGTTTTTAGCAAAATAAGCACAACACACTCCCATTCTTTGAAATTCTCCCACACATACTGTTACTGACAAAATTGGACCAGTTTTAAGGGATTTTTGTCCATAATCCCAAAAGACACAATCCCAAAGGCTGAAATACTGAATGATCAAAATGTCTGAAGTCTAAAATCCTAGAAGATTGAAATTCCAAAAATATAATTCTGGAAAAAAATTTAAGCATCTTTAAAATTCATTTATCTAAAGTCAGGTATGGTGGTGCACACCTACAATCCAAGTACTTGTGAGGCTGAGACAAGAGGTTCAAGGTCAGCCTCAGCAATTTAGCAAGGCCCTCCACAACGTAGTGAGACCCTATCTCACTCACACACACACACACACACACACACGGCTGGGGGTATATAGCTCAGAGATAGAATGTCCCTGGGTTCAATTCCCAGTACCACACATAAACACATATATACATACATACATACTTATTTATTGGTGGTAGTGGTAATGCTGGGGTTTGAACCCAGAGTTTCATGCATGCCACACAGGTGCTTTACCACTGGGTTATAACCTTGAAACCTATTTACAATTTTAGAAGGAGTTTGAGAATCATAAACACAACAAAACACTTCATTGGCCACTTTATACTCTAAGCAATAACGATACTTACTTTGCAGACATAGTCAACTACACTAACAACATTCATACAGGTATAACAGTTACGAGATGAACCACATTCATGAAGAAACGAGTCAAGCCATGAGTGGTGGCACATGCCTGCGATCCCAGTACCTGGGAGGCTGAAACAGGAGGATCCCAGATTTGAGATGAGTCTCAGCAACTTAGCAAGACTCTCAGCAATGGTGAGACCCTGTTTCAAAACAAAATGTGTAGCTGGGTGTGGTGCTTGTAATTTCAGTACTTGGGAGGTTGAGACAAAAGAATCACAGGTTCAAAGCCAGCCTTAGCAACTTGTGAGGCCTTTGACAACTTAGTGAGACCCTGTTTCAAAATAAAGAATAAAATAGGGCTAAGGATGTAGCTCAGAAGTAGAATGGCCCTGGGTTCAATCCCCAGTACTGCAAAAAAAAAAAAAAAAAAAAAAAAGTAAAAAAAATGGCTGGGAGTCCCCTGTCTGTCTGTCTGTCTGTCTGTCTGTCTGTCTCTCTCTCTCTCTCTCTCTCTCTCTCTCACACACACACACACACACACACAATATGTTATCAGGCTAGGAAAACAGTTCAGTGGCAGAATGCTTGTCTAGCATGAGGCTTAATAAAAAAAGTTATTAAATTTTCATAGAACATAAAAAATAATTTTATTTTGCAGAGATAACTTAAGTCAGTAATAATTAGAAACTTGCTTTAATGATTTAAATACTATGCGGATCTATTGCTATGTATATCACATAAGTTTATTTTAATCCTTTTGTAAAAAACTGGTTTTACAATCTCTAAAATGGGTGTGGTGGTATGTACTTATAATCCCAACTATTTGGAAGGCTAAGGCAGGAGCTTGTAAGTTGGAAGGCAGCTTGGGCAATTTAGCAAGATCCTACTTTAAAACGAAATATAAAAAGGACTGGGTCCTGGGTGTGGTGGTGCACCCTTATAATCCCAGTATTTGGGAAGCTGAGACGGGAGGATTGCAGGTTTGAAGCTGGCCTCAGCTACACAGTGAGCCCCTTTGTAACTTAGTGAAACTCTGTTTCAAAATAAAGACTAAAAAATAGGGCTGGGGGTGGAGCTTGGAGGTCCAATGCCCCTGGGTTCCATCCCCAGTACTGCAAAAATGAATAAATAAATAAATAATAAAACAGGGGGCCTGTCAAGTGCTATGTGCATATGTCACTGTCAACATGATCTACATTATG
This sequence comes from Muscardinus avellanarius, assembly GCF_963383645.1. NCBI lineage: Eukaryota > Metazoa > Chordata > Mammalia > Rodentia > Gliridae > Muscardinus > Muscardinus avellanarius. The sequence continues at coordinate 81,867,237 of NC_137788.1, read as the reverse complement.
ATGTAAGACTATAAAGCACCAATAAAAACATATCTTTTATTTTTTATTGGTGCATTGTAGTCATACATCTTAATGGAAAAAAAGCACATTTAAAAAGAAAATAAAAGCCAGGCATGGTGGTGCACGCTTGTAATCCCCACGCTTGGGAGGCTGAGACAAGGGGATCGCAAAGGTTCGAAGCCAGCCTCAGCTACTTAGTGAGGCTCTCAGCAACTTAGTGAGACCCTGTTTCCAAATAAAATATAAAAAAGGTCTGGGAGTATAGCTCGGAGGTAGAAAGCCTCTGGGTTCCACCCCCAGTACCACCAAAAAAAAAAAAAAAAAAAAAGAGAAATGAAAATAAAAAATAAAATGAGGCTGAGGTAGCACAAGGGTAGAACGCATGTGATTTCAATCCTCAGTACCATTAAACAAGCAAGCAAGCAAGAAATATCTACATAAACACACTACAGTCCTCCTATGTTACAACCACTTAACAGTATATTACACAAACATAACCATGAAAGATAAATATTTTCCTGATATTATAGATGAAGAAACGAACATGGAATGATTAAGGAATTTACCCAACACTGCACAGCTTGAATGAATTAAGTGCTGGAGAAGCAGCTCAGTGGAAGAGCCATAGCCTAGAGTGAGACCCTGTTCCAATCCCCAGACCCACAAATTAATAAATCAATCAATAAATATAGCCGGGCGTGGAGGCGCACACTTGTAATCCCAGCATTTGGGAGGCTGAAACCCGGAGGATCAGGGTTCGCGGACAGCCTCAGCTACTTAGTGAAGCGGACAGCCTCAGCTACTTAGTGAGGCCCTCTGCAACTCAGTGAGACCTGGTTTCAAAATAAAGAATAAAAAATAGGGCAGGGTGTGTAGCTCGGAGGTCAAATGCCCCTGGGTTCCATCCCCAGACCCGCAAAAAAAAAAAAATAAAATAAAATAATAATAATAATTAATTAAATTAAATTTAAAAATTAAAACCAACAATAAAAAGGGCTGGGAGTATAGCTCAGAACAGAATGTTCTTGGGTTCCTACCTCAGTATCAAAAAAAAAAAAAAAAAAGAGGGGAGAGAGAGAAAACCCTCAGACCTAACACCTAGCAGTAACATTTCATTCTTACCTATAGGATCTTTTGGCAATTTGGGCCCTCTTTTCAGTACAATATGTAGCTAAAAAAATCTACAGAATATAGTAATGATAGCTGTGACTTGATTTAGATGGATGTCACTTACAAGAGGAAACAGCCTCAGGCTAGGCTCCAGGTAATCTCCCTATTGTTGCAAAACCATTCTGTGATTAAAGATTTAGCTGACTGTTTAAATGAGCACTTTGTACCAAGAGGATAGGATATAAAAGGACTTCTGAGTATCCATCTCTCTTGAAGGATTTTTATTTTTTGATGAATGACAACTTAATTTTTCTACACATAAAGGCTGATGAAAAACCATTACTGGCCCTACTAAAGAAAACCCAATATTTCAATTGAAAAGAATAACTATACTTACTCATTAAATACTATTTAAGTTTTCTAAAACATAACTTGAAAACATCCAGCATGCTTATTTATAAATTTCAGTACAGCTGAGTCAAGATCAAGTGCACATGTTACATACATCAAGACTAGATTACAAAGCCAGGCGTGGTGTGCACGCTTGTAATCCCCGCGCTTGGGAGGCTGAGACAGGAGGACTGCATGGGTTCGAAGCCAGCCTCAGCTACTTAGTGAGGCTCTCAGCAACTTAGTGAGACCCCGTTTCCAAATAAAATATAAAATAGGTCTGGGAGTATAGCCCTGAGGTAGAAAGCCTCTGGGTTCCACCCCCAGTACCACCAAAATAAAAATAAAAATAAAATAAAATAAAACTTGACTGAGGAGTGCTCACTTTGGCAGCACATATACTAAATTGGAACAATACAGAGAAGTTTAGCATGGCCCCTATGCAAGGATGACACAAGAATTCATGAAGCATTCCATATTTTTTATCAGCCACTTGGAAGTCAGCAGGATATATTCTGTGGCCAAAATAAGACATTTTCTCTTGACATAAAATGATTTTGTATATATTCCACTGTTTTTTTATGTTGTCAATAAAGTAGTTCGTAGCTAGAATGCCTCTGAGTTCAATCCCCAGTACCAAAAAACCTCCAAAAACAAATTTAAAAAAAGACCATAATTATCACATTTTATTTTCATTGCAATGATTCAATGTGAGTATTTTGTGATGATATCCTATTAGTAGTCAGTGGTAATCAGAATGGTTTTGGACCCAATTAATGATAATTAATCAGAACATTCTGAACTACTGATGTTGTAGGAATCAATGCTCTATAGCAGGGGACTCTGAGGCAGGCTTCTGTACTGCAACCCGTGTCCCATAAGGTACGTGAAGTCCCTGCTTTAGGTGAAAGAGACATAGTTTGTGGGGTTGGTATGCCCAATGTGGGAGTACTTGGTCTACTAGTAACTGAACCAACAGTCAACTGTGGAACTGTTACTCTTCCCACAGATGTAGATGTCTTGTCTGGTAAAGACTTGAGCCTACAGTTCAGAGCTATTAAGCAGTATCTATCAGGTGGCATATCTAGAACATGAATATGGTTTGATCAATGACAACAGGGTTTGATTTCTTTGCCTTGCAAAGAAAATATTGCCTTGCAATATTTAATAAAAAAAAGCTCTCAGGAGAGGAGAGGTAAAAACTGGCTTCAGTAGGCTGCCAACCACATGTCATCTGCACCAACAGAAGCTTTCTTAGCATGGCTTGAATAAACCTTGGCATCAGAGAACCAAGATGGTGGTCTCATGGAATGAAAATTAGTGTGCCTAGAAGCAGATTTTAAAGGTACCTTCTTCAAAACATCTTTTATCATACTGCCTGATAATCATCTTATGATACCATGGCAGTAGCAGCAGCAGTAAAATGGGTGATACCAAAGAGAACTGTCTTGAAGAATGTATTTCCAATCCAAAATGGTGCTTTATCTTGTGTTTGTCATAAATCTATGTATTCTTCTCTTCCAGATGACTATAACTGCAAAGTAGAGCTCGCCTTGACATCTGATGACTGGACGATAGTATGCTACAACCCTTCTGTGAACACTCCATGTGAACACACGAAACCTATCCCTCGGCCAGATCCTGTACATAATAATGAAGAAACACATGAACAAGTGCTGAAAACCAGATTGGGAGAGAAAGATGAACCCCTAGGACCCATGATAGAACAACTTAGCAAAATGTTCTTTACTACTAAGCACTGTTGGTATCCTCATGGACGGTAGGTATCATAGATGTTGTAAGAAACTGAATCCTCTGAAAGATAGATGATACTGAGGTTCAGAGAGAAATGTTATCCTGTGCTTCATTTGCCATTTGAAAAAATGCAATCTGGTGTATTCACTAATATGTTATATAGTAAAATAATAAAGTACCTTTTCATATAAAAATAAATCAATAAACCTTAGCATCATTTAGGATTGTGGTCACATATTGGTCACAAATTCCAACATCTGATATATAACTCCTGGCTCCGAGTCTCTAACCCCCACTGCCTTCAGGAATTGTGCCATCCTCTGTGTATCTTTCGGCAAGCTCTTGTGAGAAGCCATTTTGCCAGACTCCATAATATCTGGTGCTCAAACTTCTTGAACTAAATCACCCACATTAGTGTATTTCAGTCCTGAACTTGATGCAAATTTTTGGCCTGGTGTGGTGTTTCCAACCCTGGTGTCGCACTGAGCAGGATGTTGAGCAGCAACACAGCTCTCACTGCGATGGACGCAAGCGCCTCACTCACATGCCCTGTGCAATGCTTCTTTTGAAGAATTTTATGTTTAGTTCAGTCATTACGAGAGGTGGGGAGAGAGAGAGGGAGAGAGAGGGAGAGAGAGAAAGGAGGAGGAAGAAGAAGGAGAAGAAGAGAGGAGGGAGAGAAGAAATGAACCCAGAAACAATTCTGTCTTCTGGCTTACCTTTCTTTATTCTTTCCTTACCACCCACAACTTGTTCTTCTGGTGGCATCTGAGATAATTTCTGAATAAACAACTTCTCTAGAGCTTGTGCCATAAGAACAATGTCGTCTCCAGGCTAGAAAATATGAAATACTCAATAAGGATACACAGTATCGTCAGTGGACCAAATTTCTTCAGGCTACTTTATATACAATAGTGACACAGTACTCTTACATAGTATTTATCTTTTTTTTTTTGAAGATTTAAAGAAGTTTATTAAAAAGATAGAAATACAGAAAATAGGTACAGCTCCATACCAGACTGGCATGGAGGGGTGACTCGAATGAATACACCCAGTATTTACCTCTTTTACATTAAGTTTAGAAAATAGTGAAGCATTCATATTCTAAATTCTAGCATCTACCTCTTCAACTTCCAAAAAGACTAGAAAGCCTCTTTAAGTACCAGAGTTGTACAATCCTACTGATACAAAAGGTATTTCTACCCCTCACATATGGAAGTGAAACTTGTTCACTGCTGAGCAAAGTCTTCATGGTCTGAAGTGACTGAGTTTTCAATTAACCTAACAAAGTCATTTTGTTATCATTTAAATCTCAACTCCCAGCCGGGCGTGGTGGCGCACGCTTGTAATCCCAGCACCTGGGAGACTGAGACAAGAGGATCGCACAGGTTCGAAGCCAGACTCAGCTACCTAGTGAGGCTCTCAGCAACTTAGTGAGACCCTGTTTCCCAATGAAATATTAAAAAAAAAAGGTCTAGGAGTATATCCCAGAGGTAGAAAAGTCCCTGGGTTCCACCCCTAGCACCAAAATATATAAATTAATTAATTAAATAAAAAATAAATAAATCTTAACTCCCTGCTAGACAGTCCTCCAGTTGCTTTGCTCCACCACTAAGAAAAACAATATAAAAAAAACAACAGCCTAAAACAGAACATTAATTTTCAAATTAGGTAGCACAGGAAAACTACCGAGCTTTGTTGCTTTGTTTTTGCAGTACTGGAGAAAGAACACAGAGCACTTTTCCACTGAGCTATAACTCTGACCCTTATCTTTGTTTTATTTTTTAATCTTAAGACAGGATATCATTAAGTTGCCAAGGCTGGCCTCAAACTTGCAATCCTCTTGACTCAGCTTCCCAAGTAGCTGGGATTACTGGGAAGTATAACTTTACCCAGCTGAATTTTGTTTTATTTTATTTTATTTTATTTTGGTGCTACTGGGGTTCCCGGAAGCCCTTCAACCTCTGGGCTACACTCCCAGACCTATTTTTACATTTTTATTTGGAAACAGAGTCTCCTAAACCAGTGCGAGGGGCTGGCTTCAAACCTGGGCAACCCTCCTGTCTCTGCCTCCCAAACGCGGGGATTACAAGCGTGCGCCACCACGCCCGGCTTTGAATTTTGTTTTAAAATACTAAAAGCTAAACAGGGCATGGTGGCGCATGCTTGTAATCCCTGGGCTTGGGAGGCTGAGACAGGAGGATCGCAAGGGTTCGAAGCCAGCCTCAGCTACTTAGTGAGGCTTTCAGCAACTTAGTGAGACCATGTTTCCAAATAAAATATAAAAAAGGTCTGAGAGTATAGCCCAGAGGTAGAAAGCTTCTGGGTTCCACCCCCAGTACCACCAAAAAAAAAAAAAAAATACTAAAAGCTGGACATGGTGACCAACGTTTGTCATCCCAATAGCTGGGAGGCTAAGACAGGAGCATTGCAGGCTCATAGCCAAACTCAGCAACTCAGTGAAATATTGTTTCAAAATAAAAGAACAAAATAGGGCTGAGGGGCCAGGTATGGTGGCACATGCTTGTAATCCTAGTACTTGGGAGGCTGAGACAGGAGGACCACAGGTTGGAGAACAGCCTCAGCTCTGAGATTCTCATTAATGTAGTAAGACCCTTGATCACAATAAAAGTTAAAAATAGGGCTGGGGGTGTAGCTTGGAGGTAAAACGCCCCTGGGTTCCATCCCCAGTACTACATACACACAAAAAAATTGAAATCTAAAATCAGCATACTTGTTAATACACTGCTCTTATACATTATACAAAGAATTAGCAGAGCAATATAAGGCTTACATACCTTATTGTATAAATAACAATTTGAGAACATTGTTCTGAAGTCTTCTATACATTCTGAAGCCTTCACATAATATTTATTCTCCAACCTCTTCTTAATTGTATTTAAATCCATTGGGTTTTTTATAATGGTATAATAATCCTATGGTTTTTGAAGAAATTCTAAATGTTAGTAAGAATGAATTTACTGTAACTCCTGGCATACAAATTTTATAAACCACGTACTTGTAACCATACTGAGCAATTGATTACCTTTCAAAAGCTAGAAGCTTTACTGGTTTCAGAATCAACTTACTAAAATCAATTGCTTTTCTAAACACCAACCATGAATCCATCGAAAAGGAAATCCAGAAAATAATTCCATTCACAATAGCCTCAAAAACAAAAACAAACAAATAAAACCTTAGGAATAAATATAATCAAAGAGATAAAAGATCTCTATAATGAAAATTATAGAACACTGAAAAAAGAATTTGAAGAAGACCATAGAAGATGTGAAGACCTCTGATGTTCATGGTTAGGCAAAAGAAATATTGTCAAGCGGTGGTGCACGCTTATAATCCCAGCATTTGGGAGGCTGAGACGGGAGGATGGTGGTTCGCAGACAGCCTCAGCTACTTAGTGAGCCCTTTGCAACTCAGTGAGACCCTGTTTCAAAATAAAAAATGAAAAATAGGGTTGGGGTGTAGCTCAGAGGTAGACTGCCCCTGGGTTCCATCCCCAGTTTCACAAATGAATATATATATATATACACACACACATACATATACATACATACATATATATATTATGTATGTATGTATATATAGTCAAAATGACCATGCTACCAAAAGTGATTTATAGATTTAATCAAAACCCTATCAAAATCCCAATGTCATTCTTCAAAGAGCTAGAAAAAAGTATAAAAAATCATATGGTAAAGCAAAACCAAACTAAACCTATTCTAGATATAAGAACCATCCTGGAGGCATCACAATACCTAAGTTCAAATATACTACAGAGCTATAGTTAAAAAACAGCATGAGTCTGGCATAAAGGCAGGCATTCAGACCAGTGGGATAGAAATACTAAGGTAAATCCTCATGCTTATAGCTAGTTGGTTTTTGACAAAGGGCCAAAACATATACTGGAGAAAAGAGCCTTTTCAACAAATGATGTTGAAATAAATGAAATTAGATCCCTATCTCTCACCCTCCATAAAAGTCAGTTCAAGATGGACTAAGATCTAGAAATTAAAGCCTGGTGTAGTGGAGCATGCTTGTAATCCCAGTCATTGGGCAGCTGAGACAGGAGGATCGCAGGTTCAAGGCCAGTCTCAGCTACTTATCAGGCCCTCCATAACTTAGTGAGACCCTGTTTTAAAATACAAAATAAAAAATAGGACTGGGGGTGTATCTTGGAGGTAGAATGCCGCTGGGTTCCATCCCCAGGACCCCCACACAAATGATTCAGAAATTAGATCAAAAGCTTTGCAATTTCTAGGAAAAAAAATAGGACAAATGCTTCAACATATAGGTATTGGTAAAGACTTTCTCAATAAGATCCCCAAAGCTCAGAAAATAAAACTGAGAACCAATAAACAGAATGGTATCAAACTAAAAAGCTTCTGCACAACAAAGGATACAAACAAGGGTCTGAAGGGAGAGACTATAGAATGAGAGGAAATCTTCACCGGCTACTTGCCTGATTGAGAATACCTAGGATATATAAAGAACTCCAAATACTTTAAAAAACCCCAAATAATCCAGTTTTAAAATGGGCAATTGAGCCAGGAATGGTGCCACATATCTATAATCCTCATGCTTGGGAGGCTGAAACAAGAGGATTGCTAGTTCAAGGCCAGCCTCAGCAATTTAGCAAGAACTTATTTCCAGATTAAAAAAAATAAAATAAGGCTGGAGGTGTAGCTCAGAGGCAGAATATTCCTGGGTTAAATTCCTAGTACCTCAAATAAATACATACATAATAAAATAAAGGGGGGACAGGCAACTGAACTGAATAGATGCATCTCAAAAAAATTACAAATTTCATGGAAAAAAAGAAATACAAATGGCCAGGAAATATATGAAAATACGTTCAACATGATTAGCAATGAGGGAAATGCAAATCAAAGAAACACTGAGATTTCATCTAACTCGAATTAGAGTGGCAAGCAATCATCAAGGGTACAAAAATGCAGCGGGCGTGGTGGCACAGCCTTGTAACCTAGCATGTGGGAGACTGAGATGGGAAGGTCCCAGGTTTGCGGCCAGCCCCAGCTACTTAGTGAGGCCCTTTGAACTCAGAGAGAACCCGTTTCAAAATACAATGGAGGAGAGGCTGAGACAGGAGGATCGCCAGCCCCAGCTACTTAGTGAGGCTGTCGACAACTTAGTGAGTCCCTGTTTCCAAATAAAATATAAAATAGGTCTGGGAGCATAGCCCGGAGGAAGAAAGTCCCTGGGTTTCACCCCCAGTACCACACACACACACACACACACACACACACACACACACACACACCATGGAGGTGAAACCTCACCAAAGCTAGAATGGAAGGATGGAGAGGAAGAAGGCTGAGGTTGGTTAATGGAGGAGCTACATCGGAATATGTGTAAAAGTATGAGTATAGCATGGTCAACCTGGACACTCGTTGTTGGGAGGGGGAAAGGGATTTGGGGGGAGGAAGAGGGCACCAAGCAGTTTGAATGTATGCCATTTTCAATATGTTCACATAAAAATTTAAAAATTTTTAAGAATAAAGAATAGGGCTGGGGGTGTCACTCAGAGGTAGAATGCCCCTGGGTTGGGTTTCATCCTCAGTACTGCCAAAAAACAAAACAAAACAAAAAAACAAAAATAATGGGTATGGTGGGTACATGGCTATAATCCTAGTATTTGGGAGGCTGAGACTGAAGGATTACAGGTTTGAGGCCAGCCTCAGCAACTTAGTGAAACCCGAGGGCTCAATTCCTAGAAATAAGAACTCTTAAATATTGTTGGTGGATTGCGAATTAGTACAACCACCTTGGAGATCAGTATGGAGGTTCCTTAAAGGACCAGGAAAGGACACCATATGACCCAGCTATGCCACTATCCGGTGTCTTAAAGAATTAAAGTCAGAATACTACAGTGATACGTGCATACCCATGTTCACTGCGGCGCAATTCACAGTCGCCAATTATTAACACCCAGGAACCATCCGGGCGTTCGTTAGCAAAGGATGGATAAGAACATGTGGTGAACACACAATGGAAGTTTACTCAGCCACAAGAACAAAGTCACATCATTTGTAGGAAAATGAATGGGACGAGTGAGTATTGTGCCAGGTGAGGTCAGCCAGTCACAGAGCCAAGTGTTTTCTCTTATATGTGGACACTAGAGAGAAACTGGACACAGAAGGGACTTCAGGAAGTGGAGTAGACCAGTGGAGCCTGGAAGGGGTTGGGGAGGGGGAGGGGAGGAACGTGTGGCCCGGTGCAGGAAACACTTCAAAGAATACTATGATCATACACGAAGGCACCACCACTGACTTCTCTAACATTGGGAGGGGAGGGAGGGGTCTGGAGGGAAATAGACCAAGAGCTTTGTGAGTGTGTGATGGATCATCTGGAATCTCATAATTACAGCGTACCAATAAACACAGTAAGAACTAGAAGCCCAGCTGTTGGTGCTCACCTATAATCCCAGTACTGGGGAGGCTGAGACAGGAGGATCACAGGCTCTAGGACAGCCTCAGCAAGAAGTGAGACTCTCATCAACCTAGCAAGACCTTGTTTCAAAATAAGACTAAAATTGGGCTGGGGGTGTAGAACCGAGGCAGAACGCCCCTGGGTTCAATCCCCAGAGCCACCCACCAAAATAAAAAAAAGGCTACAAGCTTTAAAAATCTGGAAACCCAAACCTTTAGTAATTAAAAACAAAGCTGATTGTCACAGCATTATTTTTCAGAGGGAAGAAAAAGCCAATGAATATTAACAAAGACAAGAACCAACCAGTCAATTTATCTCTGAAAAATACAAGGGCAGGATGCAAAACACAGACAGAAGATGACTGGTATCCATGAAGGAGGACGGATCCCGAGTGCAGCGGTGATCCCACCGCTTACTAGCTACATTCTAACCCACCCAACTGCTCTACTACGGCATGACTAAAAATTCCAAACAAACCCCAAGCTGAACTGACGTGATACAAATAAGTCCTCCACGAAGTGTCAAGAGAGACTTCAGGGGTAAGGAGACATTCACAATTACCCCCGTGGAAAGGCCAAGTGACATCCGGTCACCAAGAAAACATGTCGTTTGCTTTGTCACAGACTGTTAAAAAGAGAATGTCAAGGCCCAGAAAAGTGAGCTTTGTTTGGTTGCAGAAGAAAATAATCGTTGGGATATTCTTCAGTGGTACGGAATAAATTGAGTGTTTATTAAATATATTTCATAATATTAAGCACTAAGTTATTTCTTACAGAGGTGTACAAGATTTTTTAAATTCACATAATTATAATATACACTCACAGGTAACTTCAGTTTCACGGCATCCACGGGATGTTGAAAAGGCCAAGAAAAGCTGTGCTTCCATAAAGCCTTCAGGACAACTTTGTGCAGGTGCTGCAGCTGATTGGTCAAGCGCCCGTTTCTCTTCGTGTTGATATACTCTGGTGGAGGAGGGTTAACTATTGCTGTGTGTCGACTTGGCAGAGACATTCTTAACTGCTTCAAACCCTGGTTTTAATCTTGTCTCTACAAGTAATGTCCTGAAAAAGAATAAAACTGACTATCTCAAAAGCACCTGAACAATTTTTATAGATAAAAAGTTTATCAAGAGAAAGCAATACTGTATTTTAGAATGCGTTTTAAATGTGAAAATGAATGAATCCATTTTCTAAACAAATACTAACCTTTTTCTATGCAAGAATGACAAGCTGTCTCATTATGTGTGCCTTAGTCTTAGATGGTTTAAATTACTTCAACATTCCACAGTATTTCTTTCTGCCTTTCAAAATCAGAAATTGGATCTTAGCAGGAAAAGTCTGTGAATCCCTGGTAAGAAGAAACAACAGAGAACATTTCAGATATCATCATCTGTAAGTACCCCATAATTGTTAATGAAGGGAGAAAAGTAAAAGATTTTTCTGGCTTATTTTTCCTTTTTCCCTTTTTTTCTGGCTAATTTAAATGATGTGTTGTTGTTTTTTTAATTAAACCCAATTCACAGGGGCTGAGTGTGCCGCTCAGTAAAGTATGCGTGTAGCATGTACAGGACCCTGGGATCAGGCCTCATAACAACAAAAGTAATTAGCAATGTAAATTAGAGTCCGGCATGGTGATACACGCTTGTCATGCCAGTACTTGGGAGGCTGAGACAGGAGGATTGCAGGCCCAAGGCCATCCTCAGCAAATTATGAGGCCCTCTGCAATGCAGCAGGTCCCTGTTTCAAAATAAAGAATAAAATATGGCTGAGGTTGCAGCTCGGAGGTAGAATGTCCCCTAGGTTCAATTTCCAGAACTGCAAAATAAATAAATAAATAAATAAATAATAAATAAAATTCATTAGAAATGAAAATGCCGAGCTGGGCATGGTGGCACATGCTTGTAATCCCAGCATTCGGGAGGCTGAGATCGGAGGATCGCGGTTCGTGGACAGCCTCAGCTACTTAGTGAGGCTCTCTGCAACTCAGTGAGACCTGGTTTCAAAATAAAGAATAAAAAAATAGGGCAGGGGGTGTAGCTTGGAGGTTGAATGCCTCTGGGTTCCATCCCCAGACCTGCAAAAAAAAAAAAAAAGTGGAGGCACAAGTTATTGTTCAGAAACAACAACTATTGGCCAAGTGTGGTGGCACACACTTGTAATCCCAGTACTTGGGAGGCTGTGAGAAGATCACAGGTTCTCGGCCAGCCTCAGCTGCTTAGTGAGGCCCTCTACAACTTAGTGAGACCCTGTTTCCAAAAATAAAGACTAGCCGGGCATGGTGGCGCACGCTTGTAATCCCCACGCTTGGGAGACTGAGACAGGAGGATCGCATGGGTTCGAAGCCAGCCTCAGCTACTTAGTGAGGCTTTTGGCAACTTAGCGAGACCCTGTTTCCCAATAAAATAATAATAATTAAAAAAAGGTCTGGGAGTATAGCCTGGTGGTAGAAAGCCTCTGGGTTCCACCCCTAGTACCACCAAAAAAACACAAAGACTAAAAATTAGGGCTGGGAGTGTAGCTCAAAAGTAGAATGCCCCTGGGTTCAATCCTCAGAACCACAAAAAGAAAAAAAGGAAAAAAAAGAAAGAATTATTATTCAAGAATCTGCCTGCAAAAATAAATAAGACTATCAATTATACAGTGCTTTTGGGGGCTGAGTGTAGTAGCACATGCCTGTAATCCTAGTATTTGGAAGACTAAAGTGAGAGGATCATTGATTCAAATCCAGCCTCAGCAATTTAGCAAGAACCTCAGCAATTCAGTAAGACTGTTTCAAATAAATAAATAAATAAATAAATAAATAAATAAATAAATTAGAGCTGGAGGTGTAGCTCAGAGGCAGAATGCTCCTGAGTTCAATTCCCAATCCCTACCCCCCACCCCTCTCCCTCTCTCTCTCTCCCCCCTCACACACCCACACACATACACACACTCCCTACACACACACACACACACACACACACACACACACACACTCCCTTTTCTACGCTTTAAGTCCTCAACTCTACTATAACCACTTACAGAGGATTTTATCTCTTGATTTATAAGAGAACTCCTTTAAAAATTAACTTCCAGGTTGTCGTGGTGCACGCTTATAACCCCAGTTCTTGGGAAGTTGAGACAAGAGGATCACAGGTTTGAAGCCATCCTCAGCAATGTAGCAAGGTCCCCAACAACTTAGCAAGACACTATTTCAAAATAAAAAATTAAATAGTCAGGCGTGATAGTGCATGCTTGTAATCCCAGTACTTGGGAAGCTGAGACAGGAATGCAGGTTCTAAGCCGGCCTCAGCTACAGAGGCCCTCCACAACTTAGTGAAACCCTGTTGCAAAATAAAGAACAAAAAATATGGCTGGGGGTGTAGCTTGGAGGTAGAATGCCTCTGGGTTCAATCCCCAGTAATGGAAGCGATAGGGCCCTTGCTTAATGTACAGAGTCCCGAGTCTGATCTCCAGCAACACACACACACACACACACACACACACACACACACACACTTCCTTTAGGTTTTTTTTTTTTTGGTACTAGGGATGGAACCTGGGGACATTCTACCTCCCAGTGATACACCCAGTCCTATTTTTTTTTTAATTCTTTATTTTGAAACAGGGTCTCACTGAGTTGCAAAGGACCTCACTAAGTATCTGAGGCTGGCTTCGAATCCTCCTGTCTCAGCCTCTTGAATGCTGGGGGTCCTACTTGTTTCCTAGGCTGGCTAGGAACTCCAGGGCTCAAGCAAAGTTTTGCTCCAGCCTCCTAAGTTTCTGGGACGACAGCAGCACCACCATGCTTGGCTCTTTAGTCTCATTTGTCTGCTGGTCTCTGTTCTTGTTTTTATAAATGCTTCACCTCTTTTCCATTTTCCCAGAGTCTTGTCATTTTGTTAATTATTCCTTTTTCTCCATTATTGTATGTTTATCTTTAATTAGTTCTTAAAGGCCTTCCTTAAATTGTATAATACACTTACCCTTCTAACCAATATGGCACTAGAAGTCACTGCCTAAGCAATTAGATACATGATGAGGATAATGATAATAAGATTATAAGTTGAAAAGGACGATGTTGATTATCTCTGTAGATGATATGATCCAAATGTAACTTAAAAACTCTAAGGACTCTACCAAAAAAACATTAGAACTAACAAATTCAAAAAATTACAGGATATAAAAATCAACATACAAAAAAAGATCAGCTCCATTTTTATATACTAACAACGAACTATCCAAAAAGTAAGGCTGGTGGTGCAGATAAGGTATAGTACTTGTCTGGCCTTAGGTTTGATCTTCAGTACTGAAAATATAAAATAAAATATTACATTATAAAGTTACAGTAATCAAAGCAGTTTGGTGCTGGCATAAAAATAGACACATGACCAATGGAACAGATTAGAAAGTAGGAGGCAGAATGCCCTGGGAGGCCGGGAGGGAAGAAGACGACGATGGTGGCCTCTGCAACCCAGAAATAAATTCATGCATATGTGTACACACACACACACACACACACACACACACACACACACGCACATATAAGGTCAACTAATCTTTAAAAGAATGCCAGAAATACACAATGAGGGAAGCAATTTCTTCAGTACCTGGTGCTGAGAAGACTGAAAAATCCATATCTGAGAATAAAATTGGACCGTCTCACACCACAAACCAAATTTAACTCAAAATGAATGAATAATGTAAGTGTAAGATCTGAAATAATAAAACACCTTGAAGAAAAACAAGGGAGGCTCCTTCACCCTGTCCTTGTCAATGATTTGTGGATTTGACACCTAAAGCAGACAACAAAAGCAAAAATAAAGCAGTGAGACTGCATCAGACCAAAAAGCTCTGCACAACCAAGGGGACAATCAACACCCGGCAAAGGCAGCAGCACGGGAGGGGACGGGAGCTACTATTTAATAAGAAGCGGATATCCAAAATGCATAGGGAACTCAAAGAGTAATAGCAGGAAACACTCAATTAGAAAATGGCCAATGCACGCTTGTAATCCCAGCATTCAGGAGGCTGAGACAGGAAGATTGCGGTTTGCGGACAGACTCAGCTACTTAGTGAGGCCCTCTGCAACTCAGAGAGACCCTGTTTCAAATTAAAGAATAAAAAATAGGGCAGTGGGTGTAGCTCCGAGGTAGATTGCCCTTGGGTTCCATCCCCAGACCCACAAAAAAAAAAAAAGAAAGAAAAAAAGAAAGAAAAGAAAATAGCCAACAGATCTGAACTGATGTTTCTCCAAAGACATAAAAATGACCAACAGGTGTATAAAAAGTTGCTCAGCATCACCAGTTACCAGAGAGATGCAAATAATGAAATATTACCTCATACCTGTTAGCATGACTATTACAAAAAAGACAAGAGCCGGGCACTTGTAATCCCAGTACTTGGAAGACTGAGACAGGAAGATCACAAGTTTAAGGCCAGCCTCAGCAACTTAACAAGACCCTTTTTAAAAATTAAAAATTAAAAAGACTAGGAATGTAGCTAGGAGGTAGAATACCCCTGGCTTCCATCACCAGTACTAAAATAATGATAATAATAATATTAATAATAATAAAAATAAAATTAAATTAAAAGCCAGGCATGGTGGTGCATACCTGTAATTCCAGTACTTGGGAAGCTGACAGAGGAGGATCAAGGTTTGCAGCCAGCCTCAGCTACTTGGTGAGGCCCTCTGCAACTTAGTGAGACTCTGTTTAAAAATAAAGAATTAAATAGGGCTGGGGGTGTAGCTCAAAGGTAGAATACCCCTAGGTTAAATCTCCAGTACCACAAATAAATGAATAAGTTAATTAATTAATTAATTTAAAAAGGTCTAGGGGAGCCCTTTTTAAGCCAGGAGCCAGGTGTGATGGCACAAGCTTGTAATCCTAGTACTTAGGAGGCTGAGACAGGAGGATTGCAGGTTCGCATCCAGCCTCAGTTACTTAGTGAGGCCCTCTGCAACTTAGTGAGACCCTGTTTCAAAATAAAAAAAAAAACAAATAAGGCTGGGAGTGTAGCTCAGAGGCAGAATGCCCCTGGCTTCAATCCCCAGTACTACAAAATAAATAAATAGGGTAGAGCTCAGTGGTAGAAACTCCACTGGGTTCAATCCCTAAGTATTCCTCCAAAAAAGGCAAGAGGAGGAAACCTTTGTATATTGTTAAAGAAGATTAAAATTGTATTTCCATCACAAAAAACATGGAGACTACGTGATCTAAAAATAACATTTTCAGATACAAATACACACACACACAATACATATAATACATACTAAAAATGAAATCAGTATCTGAATAAGATATTGATATTTGTCCTCTGTGTGGAATTATTCACAACAGATAGTACAGAAATAATCTAAGTGTCCTTCAAGAGGTGAATGGAAGCAGGGCATAGTGGTGCGTGCTTCTAATCCTCGTCCTGGGAGGCTGAGGCGGAAGGATAGATTCAAACCAAGCCTCAGCTACTCAGTGAGGCTCTGAGCAACTCAGTGAGGCCCTGAGCTGCAGCTTGGAGACAGAAGGCCCCTGGGTTCCATCCTTAGTACCACAAACAAATTTAACAAACAAATATAAATAAAGAATAAAAAATAGGATTGGCTAGCCCAGCATGGTGGCACAGGCTTGTAATCCAGCATTTGGAAGGCTGAGACAGGAGGATCACTGTTTGAGGACAGCCTCAGCTACTTAGGTCCTTTGCAACTTAGTGAGATCCTGTTTCAAAATAAAGCATAAAAAATAGGGCTGGGGGTGTAGCTTGGAGGTAAAATGTCCCTGGGTTCCACCCCCAGAAAAACAAAAAGGGTTGGGGGTATTACTTGGAGGTAGAATGCTCCTGGGTTCAATCCCCAATACTGAAAAAGAGAGGGGTGGGGGAGAGGTATAGACAAAGATAATGGAAATATACACATACAGAGACTTGAACATTATTTAGCCCACACCTCTCCAAAACATGAAATTTTTTCTTTCTTTTTTTCTTTTTGTGATACTGGGTATTGAACCTGGGACATTCTACCTCTGAGCTATACCCCCAGCCCTATTTTTTATTCTTTATTTTGAAATAGGATCTCATTGAGTTGCAGAGAGCCTAAGTAGCTGAGGCTGGCAGGAAACCTGTGATGGTCCTGTCTCAGCCTCTCAAGTACTGGGATTACAAACCTACCATGCCCAGCTAAAAAGGAAATCTTGCCATTTTCAATACCAATGAACCTAAAGGAAACTAGGAAATAAGCCAGACACAGAAAGACAAATGCTGTTATGATCTCACTTGCATGTGGAATCTAAAAAAGCCAAACTCATTAAAAAAAAAAAAAGAAAGAAAGAAAAAGAACGGTGGTTGCAGGTACTGTGAGGTGGGAAAGAAGAGACAGGGTGGGAGGAGTAAGTTTGGGATCTAACATACAGGTAACAAAGGATGTGGTAACATGATAATCACTACAGTATGCATCCATATTTTAAATCATCACATTGTATACCTTGAATATATACAATCTTAGTTAAACAATTAAATAGAAGATTACAAATCATTTTGTCTTATGTCTTCCTTTTCTCAATTTAATGATCTGGAATTAACTCCTGGTATCTTTGTAGAGAGACATACTCTAGTCAGTGCCTGAAGCTTTTTTCTTTAAAAAGACTCAAAACCTGCACGTTAGGCTGGGTGTGGTGGCACACGCTTGTAATCCCCACGCTTGGGAGGCTGAGACAGGAGGATCGCACAGGTTCGAAGCCAGCCTCAGCTACTTAGTGAGGCTCTCAGC
The DNA here is from genome assembly GCF_963383645.1 of Muscardinus avellanarius. Classification (NCBI taxonomy): domain Eukaryota; kingdom Metazoa; phylum Chordata; class Mammalia; order Rodentia; family Gliridae; genus Muscardinus; species Muscardinus avellanarius. The sequence goes on along the minus strand of NC_137788.1, from coordinate 81,849,780 downwards.
AACTTAGTGAGACCCTGTTTCCAAATAAAATATAAAATAGGGCTGGGAGTATAGCCCGGAGGTAGAAAGCCTCTGGGTTCCACCCCCAGTACCACCAAAACAACAACAACAAAAACAGACAAACAAAAAAACCTGCACGTGGATGTTTCTAGCATCTGTATACTACAATGGTGGATACATCTGTCAAACCCAAGTGAACCAAAATGTAAGCTATGGGTTCTGGGAAATAATGATGTGTTAATGTAGGTTCATTGATTCTTTTTTTTATGTGTTCATTGTGGGGCAGCAGGAAGTAGATGGGAACACTTTCTGCTCAATTTTGTTCCTTTAAATGATAGTGTATTTCAGTACACACCTTTCCTACCATATGCTTCATTACTAACAATTTCTGCACCCACGCTTTTCTTTTTTAAACTTGTTTTTGAGTCAGATATATCCAGCTGGCTTTTCTGACTCTTCTAAAACTGCTGTCCCAAAAACCTTGAAGCATTCCAAGTCCTGCAGTGGCCTTCCTCCATCATCTCCTAGACCTCTCTGAAGTATTTAACATAGCTAAGTACATGAGCATTAAAACATGTATAAAGGCTTTTTGCTAAAAATATGATGAGATTTAACTTTACTTATAAAATTAAGGTTAGAATTGTGCTGTCCAATATCATAGCCTCTAACCACAAATAGCCACTAAATTTAAATTAACCGAAATAAAACCACATAATGGCCACATTTCAAGTATTTAATAACCACATGTGGCTAGTGGTTACTGTATGGGATAGTGCAGTGCAGATATAAAACATATCTGTTAGAAGAAAAATTCTATGAAACAGCACTAGAATAAATGAAATAAAACCATAATGAAAAAGATAAATCTAGAATATGAAACATTCTTCAAGACAAATAGCCACATGTAGAAAGCAGCTGGGCAGTAGCACATGCCTGCAATTCCAGTACTTGGGGAGCTGAAAAAGGAGCACTGCAGGTTCAAGGACAGCCATGGCAATCAGTGAGAAGCTCAGTAGCTTAGCCAAACCCTGTTTCAAAATAAGAAAGGGCTGGGGTATAGTTTTAAGGTGGAATCCCTAGGTTGAATGCCTAGTACAATAAATAAATATGAAAAGTTAAAGTCAGCCAGGTGTGGTGGTGCACGTTTGTAATCCCTGTACTTGGGAGGCGGAGACAGGAGGATCACGCAGGTTTGAAGCCAGCCGCACTGGCGTAAGAAACCCTGTTTCCAAATACAAAGTATAAAATAGGCCTGGGAGTGTAGCCCAGAGGTAGAAGGGCTTCAAGGAACCCCAGTACCACCAAAAGAAGAAGGAGGAGGAGGAGGAGGGGGGGGGAGGAGGAGGAGGAGGAGGAGGAGGAGGAGGAGGGAGGAGGAGGAGGAGGAGGAGGAGGGAGGAGGAGGAGGAGTTAAAGTCATTAAAGGAAGAACTACTCCAGATTGAGCAACATAATTCAATTTGTCCTCTATCAAATCTTGGTTTAAAAATATCAGCTGGAGCCAGGCATGGTGGCACATGCTTTTAATCTCAGAATTTGGGGGTCTGAGAGAGAAGGGTCATGGACTGCCTCAGCTACTTAGTAAGACCCTCTGCAGCTTAGTGAAACCCTATTTCAAAATAAATAATTAAAAATCAGGCTGGGAGTGTAGGTTGGAGGTAGAATGCCTCTGGATTCAATCCCTACTACTGCAAACAAACAAACAAACAAACAAGACAGCTGTAACTCATATTTCTGGGGCAATTAGGGGAATTTAGGTAATTATTCACTTTGATAGGTGTGATAATAGTATGGTGATTGTCTAAGGAAAAATATATCTGCACTCAAAAAACCTTGGTGTGAGAGCCAGGTCCATGTTTATAATCCCAGTACTTTGGAGACAGGAGGATCGTAGGTTCTCGACCAGCCTCAGCTACTTAGTGAGGCCTTCCACAACTTAATGAGACCCTGTTTCAAAATAAAGAATAAAATATAAGGCTGGGGGGGTGTGTGGCTCAGAGGTAGAATGCCCCTGGGTTCACTCCCCAGTATCAAAACAAAAAACAAACAAAAAAAAAACCTTGGTGTATAAGCTGGCAGCAGTGTGGTGCACGCCTGTAGACCTCAGGAGGCTGAGGAAGGATGGTTGCAAATTCAAGGCCAGCTTGGGCAATTTAGCAAAGCCCTGTCTTAAAAGAGAAATTGAAAAAGGGGTTGGAATATATATATATATATATATATATATATATATATATATATATATATATATATATATATAAATAATCAGTGCTAGAGCACTTGCCTTAGCATGAGTGAGGTCCTGGGTTCAATCTCCTGTACCACGAAAAAAAAAAAAAAAGAAAAAACTTGGTGATTGTTCTTATTTTTCAAATAAAACTATACAGAAAAGCAAACATGGCAAAATGTTGACAACTTCTGGTATACAGGTATTCTTGTTTTACTACTTTGTTTTCTATGTTTGAAAATTTAATAAATTTAAAAACTCTGTGGTTGAGGGATTCAGATTGACTCAGTATGTACAAAAAGAGTTCTGCTAATCAATCATTGGGCGAAAAGGCTAATATTTGATAATCTTATTATCTCCTCTGTTAAACGCTCTGCATTCTTTGGAAACCCTGGCTTCAAGAGTGAGGTAAAGCTCACTATCCAGAAATATAGGATTAAGAACTTTTCCATCTACAAAGTATTTTCCACAATTACCTTGTTCAAAGTTATGCTTTTTTTTTTTTTTTTTTGTACTGGAGACTGAACCCAGAGGTACTCGACCTCTGTGCTACACCCACAGCCCTATTTATTTATTTTGCGGTACTAGAGATGGAACCCAGGGGCATTGTATCCTTGAGCTACATCTACAGTCCTATTTTTTAGTTTTTAAAATTTTGAAACAGGGTTTCATTGAGTTGCGAAGGGACTCGCTAAGTAGCTGAGGCTGTCCAAGAAATATGATACTTCTGTCTCACCCTCCCTGTTTATTTATTTCTGAAACAGGGTCTTGCTAGGTTGCTGAGTCTTACTAAGTTGCTGAAGCTGTCCCTGAACCTGTGATACCCCTATCTAAGCCTTCCAAGCATCAGTGTCACAGGTGTATGCTACCATGTCTGGCTGTTCCAAGTATTTTTATCTTGTTTCTTATTTAAATTTTTTTTAAAAATAAATTTATGTGGCTTTTCATAATATTGGCAAATTCTTGTGCTAGACAATAGTTAATCTCTTTTTATTTGACTTTCTCTAAAGCCTTTTATTAATAACTTTTGGAAAGGGGATGTAGATCAGTGATAGTGTGCTTGCTTAGCCTGGTCAAGGCAATGGGTTCGACTCCCAGGACCCTGAGAAAAAACTTAGTCTTATTAATAGAAAATCCCAGTACAGCCAGGAATGGTGGCACACACCTGCAATCCCACTAATCGGGAGGCTGAGATGGGAGGATCACAGGTTCGAGGTGAGCCTTAGCAACCTTAGTGAAACCATTTCAAAATAAGATTTAAAAGAAATGTTGGGGGTATAGCTCAGAGGGAGAATGCCCCTGGGTCCAATCCCCAGGACTACAACAATTAAACAAAAACAAAAACAGGCCAGTGCAAGCTAGATGTGGTGGTGCACACCTGTGATTTCAGTATGTGGGAGGTAGAGACAGGATGAGCAAAGGTTTGAGATCTACTTAGTGAGATCCTGTTCTAAAATAACAAAGGGAGCCAGGCGTGGTGGTACACGCTTGTAATCCCCGTGCTTGGGAGGCTGAGATAGGAGGATCGCACAGGTTCAAAGCCAGCCTCAGCTACTTAGGCCCTCAACAACTTAGTGAGACCCTCTTTTTTTTTTTTTTGGTGGTACTGGGGGTGGAACCCAGAGGCCTTCTACCTCTGGGATATACTCCCAGACCTATTTTATATTTTTATTTGGAGACAGGGTCTCACTAAGCTGCTGAGAGCCTAAGTAGCTGAGGCTGGCTTCGAACCTGTGTGATCCTCCTGTCTCAGCCTCCCAAGTGCGGGGATTACAAGCGTGCGCCACCACACCCAGCTGAGACCCTGTTTCTATATAAAATAGGTCTGGGAGTGTAGCCCGGAGGTAGAAAGCCCCTGGGTTCCACCCCTAGTACCACCAAAAATAAAAATAAATTAGCAAAGGGTAGGAATATAGCTTGGAGGTATAAAGCCCCTGGGTCCAATGCCCAGAATAAAAATAAAAAATAAAAGCCCCTGGGTTCAATACTCAGAATAAAATAAAAAAGGAAAGGGGAAGGAAAGTTCTAGCACAATAGTCCAGCAACAGATCCCAAGACATTTTAACTTATTGTGCCATAATCAGTTCTGAAGTACCAGCTATGTCAATCATTTAAACAAAGGGCTGGGGTACAGCTTAGTGGAGTAAAGCATGTGCTTAGCATGCATGACACCCTGGGTTCCAGTCCCAGCATTGCCCAAAAATAAGTAAGTAAAAGATTGGCTAACTCAAAGTTTTTCTAGCTGGGCAGTGGCACACACTTGTAATCCCAGCACTTGGGAGGCTGAGGCAGGAGAATTGTGTGCACAGCCAGCTACTTAGTGAGGCTCTCAGCAACTTAGTGAGACTCTGTTTCCAAATAAAATATAACATAGGTCTGGGAGTATAGCCCAGATAGCCTGGAGGTAGAAAGCCTCTGGGTTCCACCCCCAGAACCACCAAAAAAAAAAAATTTTTTTCTAAAATTACTTATTTCACACTCCAATATGCTTATTTTAAGTGATGGGGAGAAGAGGGAGAGACATGAGTATACTGGTAATTATGCTTACTCTATAATCTAGTCTATCAATGCCAAAGTCCACTGTTGTTTCTAATGTTTATAGTGAGTTTTTTTTTCTTTCAAAGTATTTTTCACCCAAGGTTATGTTTCTAAAAGAAAGATGTCATAGGTAGATGAAATCTAATATCTATAAAAACTGAGTGTTATGTAGTAACCAGTTACCATTTCTGAGACGATGCACCTAAGTGATTGTGAAAACTTTTGGTTTAAGATAATCCCATGATAGTACAGCATCACCCTGTCAAATTGCTGTGGTTCATGAAGAAGTTGCCTAAAAATAGCAACATCCCTTTTGCCCACTCAGTAACTTGTTATAAAATAAATCTTGGGAACTCTGAAGAAATTCTTTAAGATAATGTATGTTAAGGATTTCTAAGAAAAAAAAACACCGAAACAAAACAGAAAGCAAAAATGAGAAGTTTATTTGAATTTTGATATTCATATGGTATAAAATCCTAATGAAAATGGTATACAACAAGGTTTCAGACTGTTCCATCCTTATACCCCAGCCAACCAGATCCCCTCCTACGGCTAGGACTTTCTCATGTATCCCCTCAGAAATGGTCTAGTGGTCTAGTTTTGTGTACTTAACTCATCTTAGAAACTGTCCCAGGATAGCACAAACATTATTGCTCATTCCTCCTCCTCCTTCTCCGTTTTTGGTTGTTGTTGATGGTGCTGCTGGGATTGAACTCAAGAGGCATTCTACCTCCAAGTTACACCCTCGGCCCTATTCTGTTTATCTTGAAACCAGGTCACACTAAGTTACTGAGCCTGGCCTTGATTCTCCTGTCTCAGCCTCCCAGTACTGGGATTATAGGCCTGTGGACATGGTTATTGTCATTACTTTCAATGATTATACATTTATACAATGTTGCAATGAATATCTTTTTTTTTTTTTTTTTTTTTTTTGCGGGTCTGAGGGTGGAACCCAAGGGGATTCGACCTCCGAGCTACACCTCCTGCCCTATTTTTTATTCTTTATTTTGAAACCGGGTCTCACTGAGTTGCAGAGGGCCTCACTGAGTAGCTGAGACTGTCCGCGAACCGCGATCGTCCGGTCTCAGCCTCCCAAATGCTGGGATTACAAGTGTGCACCACCACGCCTGGCTCAATGAATATCTTTTTTTTTTTTTTTTTTTTTTTTTTTTTTTTTTTGTAGTACTGGGGATGGGACTCCGGGGGCATTCTATCTTGGAGCTAAGCCCCCAGCCCTATTTTTTTTTTTTTTTTTGTGGTGGTACTGGGGTTCCTGGAAGCCCTTCTCCAGGCTACACTCCCAGACCTATTTTCTTTTTATTTTTGGAAACAGGGTCTCTTAAGCCAGCAAGGCTGGCTTCAAACCAGCCCAATCCTGGTCTCCGCCTCCCAAGCCGGGGATTACAAGCATGCGCCACCACGCCCGGCCCCAGCCCTATTTTTTATTCTTTATTTTTTGAACAAGGTCTCACTGAGTTGCAGAGAACCTCACTAAGTAGTAACTGAGGCTGTCCGCGAATTGCGATCTTCGGGTCTCAGCCTCCCAAATGCTGGTTACAAGCATGTGCCACCACGCCCAGCTTGCAATTAATATCTTTATAAATACATCACTACATCTATATGAATGCCTATTAAATATCCTTCTATTAACAATTTCTATGCCAATGCTTTTTACATTTTACTAAATGTTTATTTTCTAGAGATTATTCCAATTTATATTTCTATCAAAATGTACAAGAGTAACTTTTTAAACTTTAAAAAAGCAACCTTTTAAAGTGGTTGCAAAGTCAGCCATGGAGGCGCACGCTTGTAATCCCAGTACTTTGGAGGCTGAGACAGGAGGATTGCAGATTTTCAACCAGCCTTAGCTACTTTGTGAGGTCTCTACAACTTAGAGCCTGTTTCAAATTAAAAAATAAAGATGGGTGTGGCTTGAAGGTAGAATGCCCCTGGGTTCAACCCTCAGTACTGCTAAAAATTAATTAATTACAAAAATAAAAGAAGTGGTAGGGTATAGCTGAGTAATGGATCACTTGCCTGGCATGTAGGAGGCTCTGAGTTTGATCCTTAGCACTGCAAAATAAATAAATACATAGATAAATAAATACAATAAAAATAAGAATCAGTCATTATCTTAAGTTTGCCCAGAATTCCTTTAAATTCTGCAATAATTACTAACAGTGGCAAAAAAGTATTAAATTATGTTGCTCTTATGCATACAAAAGACTCCAAGTGGCGCACACTTGTAAACCCTGTATTTGGGAGGCAGAGACAGGAGGATCACAGGTTCGCCACAAGCCTCAGCAATGCAGTGAAGCCCTCTACAACTTAGTGAGACCATATTTCAAAATAAAAAAGAATAAAATAGGGCTGAGATGGTAGCTCAGAAGTAGAATGCCCCTGGATTCCATACCCAGTAAAACACACACAACCAAGTCTCAAAGAATTGAACAAATTAAGCAAAAAATATAATATACTCTATCTTAACCCTGGAAGGCTCAGTTTTAGATAAGTATAGTTGAACTTTTTGAGGATTTGAAGATTGTTAGATCAGGTTCCAGTTAAGGTAAAACAAATCTGTACAAAGTGTGTAGATTTCAGTGATAGAATCTCCTCACCCACTCCTCCTTTCACCCTTTCCATTCATTCAGGAAACTTTCCTGAGTCCTTAAAATCCAAGATAAGCCAGGCGTGGTGGCGCACACTTGTAATCCCAGCATTTGGGAGGATCACAGTTCGCAGATAGCCTCAGCTACTTAGTGGGGCCCTTTGCAACTCAGTGAGACCCGGTTTTAAAATAAAAACACAAAAATAGGGCAGGGGGTATCACTCGGAGGTCAAATGCCCCTGGGTTCCATCCCTAGACCTGCAAAAAAAAAAAAAAAAAAAAAAAAAAAAAAAACCTAAGATAAAATTGTCAATTGTCTTGAAGAGCCTTCCTCTCTTTTCTTTAACATTTATATACGGGTTCCCCTCCATATACAATTTCCCAAATCTCCTTAAATATTCTTCCCTTAAAGCTGGGCAAGGCAGCACATGCCTGTAATTCCTTTTGGGAGGCTGCGGGAAAGAGGATCACAAGTTCAAGGCCAGCCTGAGGCTAATCAAGACCTGGTCTAAATAAATAGGGCTGGGAAGTGGTAAGGGCACCACTGGGTTCCATCCTCAGTAATGGGTGGGGGGAATCCCAACAGAATTGGAGTTTGCATGTCACTTAAGTCCCTGTATAATCAGGATTTGAAACACCCTGCACGTTCCTCATCTGATTCTTCCTTTAAATAAATAAGTCTTCTCTAATCCAATTACCGCCAGTGAGTCTCAATTTCTCCTTCTGTGTTTCATACAGGGCATTCCAAAAGCATCTCTGCTCCTTACGTCACACTTGGCTTTCTTCCACCAATCCTCTAAGACCCCTCCGACACTAGGTCAACACTGTAGTTAAGTCTGATGGATTTTCTTTCTGAATCTTCTCTTACTTGACCTCTCAGCAACATCTGTCACTATATTATTATGACTCTCTTAAAACTTGCCTTTGGTTTCCAGGATACCATTTTCCAAATTCTATTTGTTCACTTATTAAATATTTATAAGCGCCTGTAATGTTGCCAAGCTCTGTGCTAGGAAATGGGGATATATCTCTTTACAGGGACTTGCAAGTAGGCAATTATATTGCAATATATATAATTAGTCTATGACAGAGATAAGAATAAGATACAAAGGAAACAAAAAGAAAAGTCTAAATGGACTTAACAGAGAAAGTTCGCACCATTATAACCTCATCTATTGCTAGCCCATCAATGTCCTGAGATTCTTTTCTCCCTGTTTTCTATCCCATTTACACACTCCTCTTATGCCAATCCCAGCCACTCTATGTATCAAATAACTTTAAATTCGTGACTGCCACATATAAATTTCCATATTCTGAATATTTACTGTTTTTATTCTCAACCCCCCAAACTGCTGTTTCTGTCACTTCCCAAATGAACTAATGCAATGGCCATGTTCTCATTTGTTTCAGAAACTTGCTTAAGCCCAAACTCTTTGGTCCTTCATGATATCCCGCCCCTTTATAATGTGCCTCCTTGCCCCCTCACCAGACTCACCTCTTGCTACTCTACCAACCCAGAGTTGTTCCAGCCACTCAAACACCTGCAATTCTTCACTGCCCCAAGCCCCCATCCTTTTGGGTGTCCTTGAGGATGGAACCCAGGGCTTCACACATGCTATGCAAATGTTCTACCACCTACCCACATCTCCAGCCTACTCTCTGGACACACATCGGTGCCTTAGAGGCAGTTCTTCCAGCACTTTCTTCCCCATCCTTTATGCCAACTTACTAGTCTTAAGACTCAACCGAGTCAGCTTCTCTATTGAAGAGCCTCCCTCATTCAACTGACACACCCCAGCCCTTCACACAGGTCCCAAAGCACCCACTACATGCCTCTATTCATACTCAGCACAGGCCGGTGCCTTGAGGTCAGGCCCACCTCCAATTCTGCAGCACCCTGCAGAAGGTTTAGGTCTCAAGATCTTAAAAAACTTAGTTGAGTGAACAGACCAAGGACCAGGCTCTCCCTGTCCCAAATGTCCACACACAGAACAAACTCTACAATGACACCAGCTAACGTTCAAGATCTATAGTTTTCCCCACCTTTCTCAAATTACAGTACAGCTGCAATCTACCAATCCAAGACCCAAGAGGAATTTTAAAGACTTTAAAGACCAGGAACACTTTCTCAGGATGCGAAGAGGCACAGTGGGCCCCACGCACCGACCTCCTTTGCAGAAAAGCCATGTACCTGGGAGAGAAAGAACCAGGGCGAAAAAACGGTTCCCTGGGGCCATGAGTTTTTAGTTAGCAAGGCCCAAGGAGAGCAACTCGCAGCTCACCTGGGCCACAGGCCCGCACGGGGCTGGCCTCCCCAACTGCCTGGCCCAAAGCTGGTGGGGGAGGGGAGAAAGAAAAAACCGTTGTTCTCACTCAGGGCCACTCATGGGTGGTGGCCCAGGGTGGCGCCAGCAGAAGCTATAGTACCTCTTATGAAAAGGACCTTATCTGATCGTCCCTTCCAGTTTGCACAAGATGGAGTAGTGCAAGCCAACCGTTCCAGTCCTCCACGTCGGTCGCCGCCAGCTCTGGTCCTAATGGCGGCCGCTGGCTGGCTGCGACCGGCGCCTTTATAGGAGACCGGGTGGGGGCGGCCTGCTGATTGGCCTGCGCGGGTCACGTGACGCACACAGCCTCCAGCCAATACCTCGAGGCTAGGTAGGGTGGGTTAGGTTTATGCACTCACTAAATGCTGGGCTCCCTGCTCAGAGCTGTGGGCTTGGGAGAAGGGCTGCCCTCCAGGGATTTACTGTTAAAACAACCTTTTTTACTTATCTGTTAGCCTTCTGCTGCTATTTTGGGGGTCCCTGAGTTTTGCTTTGGCTGTTTCTGTGATTTTCATTCTTTTCTCCAGCCTTCTGCGCAGCTCCTGCCTCTTGCATCTAGTGTTTAATAGATATTTCATGCCGGGCGTGGTGGCGCACGCTTGTAATCCCCGTACTTGGGAGGCGGAGACAGGAGGATCGCGCAGGTTCGAAGCCAGCCGTGCTGGCGTAAGAGACCCTGTTTCAAAAATATAAAATAGGTCTGGGAGTGTAGCCCGGAGGTAGAAGGGCTTCCAGGAACCCCAGTACCACCAAAAAAAAAAAAAAAAAGAAAAAAAGAAAAGAAAAAAAAAAGATATTTCATAGCATCCGAGGCTAGAAATGACACGCTCGAGCTGGGTTTAAAATGGCACTTATGGGTTGTTTCACAACAGCTGTACGTGGATAGTGATTTCGGATTTTGAGTCTTGGCAACTACCTCCTGATCTTTTCTCCCGCCCCTCGGCGTCCTTCCTTTCTTCCTTCCCTCCTTCCTTCTTTTTGTATGTGGAGATGTACTGGAGTGTCTTGGCAACTACCTTATAAAAATTTAGTCATTTATGTGTGTGTGTGTGTGTGTGTGTGTGTGTGTGTGTGTGTGTGTGTGTTACTAGGGCTTTCTACCACTGAGCTACATTCCCCAGCCCTTTTCATTTTTATTTTTTAAATTTTGAAGTGGTCTCCCTAAGTTAGCAGGGAGCAAGGCTAACGTGAATCACAAGAATGTATTTAGAACAGTAGTTGCCTTTTAGATCCAAACGGAAACAACGTTTCTGGCTTTGAGGTGGTGGTGTAAATTACTAAAGACTGAATCCAGGGGCACCCTCCCACTGAGCTACATCCCCAACCCTCCTTGTTTTTGTTTTTGTTTTTAATTTTTTATTGGTGCACTGTAGTCATACATCTTAACGGGGTACAAGATGGTGGAGGCATACATGTACACATCATCCAGTTAGCCCTTGCCCAATTCCCACCCCATCCCCTCCTCCCTCCTTCTCTTGTTTGGCGTAGTGACTGATATTGATATTTGTGAATATACATCACGTACATTAGGGCATTGCCCTCTCTCCCCCTCCCATCCCCTCAGTTAGGTCACCTTATTTGCTCATCTATTTCCTTCTTTGTCTAGAGTTCCTCCTGTGACCCATTTTCTTTCTAGCTTCCACATATTAGGGAGAGCATCCGATTTCTTATTTTTGGTTTTGCCTAATTGCCGGACTGGCCTAGAACTGACAATCCTTTACCCCCAACAAATGGAGTGGGTAGGATTACCAGCATGGGTGGGAAGGGGTAGGGCAAAAACAGCTGATGAGTAAATTCATCAGAAAATAACCAACCTCCAGTTCCCTGAAGCACAAACCTTAGGTCCATTAACAGTTTAGTGTGTTATTAATTAATTAATTATTTGTACTGGGGATTGAACCCAGGGGTTTTCTATCTCTGAGCTATTCCCCTAGCCCTATTTTATTTGTTTGTTTATTTAATTATTTATTATTGTGGTACTTGGGATTGAATATAGAAACATTCTACCACTGAACTATACCCTCAACCCTATTTGGGAGGCTTTTTTTTTTTTTTTCCAGGTCTGGGGATGGAACCCAGGGGCATTCAACCCCCGAGCTGTAGCCCCTGCCCTATTTTTTATTCTTTTATTTTGAAACCGGTTCTCACTGAGTTGCTCACTATGTAACTGAGGCTGTCTGTGAACCGCAATCCCCGTCTCAGCCTCCCGAATTCCTGAATGCTGGGATTACAAGCATGCACCACCACGCCCTGCTTTTTTTGTTTGTTTGTTTTGTTTTTTTTTTTAAGCAGGATCTCACTAAGTTGCTGAGGGCCTTGGTAACTGAAGGTTAGACTCAAACCTGTGATCCTCCTGTCTCAGCCTTCCAAGTACTGGGATTATAGGTGTGTGCCACCACATTCAACCTTTTTTCTTTTAATTTTTGAAATGAGGTCTCACTAAGTTGTGGAGGGCCTCACTCAATTGCTGAAGCTGGCTTTGAACCTGTGATCCTTCTGTCTCTGCCTCCTAAGTACTGGGATTACACGCTCACCTTGCGTGTCTTCATTTAATTAATGTCAAAGGAAAAGTCCTCAAACCAAATGTTCTCAAGAAAGCACATTCTTATAGAAGTCTTATGCCCGAATGCACTGGCATTATGAAAGAAGGAAGGCTTTTATTCAAAACACTGAAAATAGTTTACTTTAATCAAGAAAGGCCTGGGAGGTCCTGATTTTCCAAGTAACCTGATGATCAAGAATTGAATGGGAGCTGGGCGTGGTGACGCATGCTTATAATCCCAGCATTTGGGAGGCTGAGACTGGAGGATCACAGTTTGTGGACAGCCTCAGCTACTTATTGAGGCTCTTTGCAACTCAGTGAGACCCCGTTTCAAAATAAAGATTAAAAAAAAAAATAGGGCTGAGGGTGTAGCTTGAAGGTCAAATGCCACTGGGTACCATCCTCAGTACCAAAATAAAAAGGAATTGAATGAAAGAATTCTGGTGCTACAAGCATGGTGGTACAGAACTGTAATCCCAGAAATTTGGGAGGCTGAGGCAGATAAATAACAAGTTCAAGGCCAGCCTGGGCAATTTAATGAGACTGTCTTAATATTGGTACATGCCTATAATCCCACTCTTTGGGAGGCTGACACAGGAGGAATATAGGTTTGAGGCTAACCTCAGCAATTTAACAGGGCCATCAGCAACTTGTTAAGACCCTGTTTCAAAAAAAAACAAAATAGGGCTGGGTGTAACTTGGAGATATAACACCCCTGGATTAAATCCCCAGTACCACAAAAAAGTAAATAAACTATTATTCAAGGCAAGAGTAGGTAGGTGACTGTCCTGCCATGAAAGGCTTAAGAGAGGTCAAAGGAAATGAAACACAGGAGGAGCTCAGTACAAATCTAATCGTGCCCAGCCAGACTTTGGCTCTTCTGAGAAAATTAATGGAAAGTAATTTGAAGGTTTTTTGTTTTTGGTTTTTGGTAGTACTGGGAATGGAACCCAGGGGCCTTCTACCTCCGGGCTACATTTCCAGACCTATTTATTATATTTTATTTGGAAACAGCGTCTCTTAAGCCAGCACGGCTGGCTTTGAACCTATGCGATCCTCCTGTCTCCGCCTCCCAAGCGCGGGGATTACAAGCATGCGCCAACACCCTGGCTACCCAAGTGATCTTTTGAAAACAAAATCCCATCATGTTACCACCCTTAAAACCTTCAAATCGCCGGTGTGGTGGCTTAGGAGACCCTGTTTCCAATTTTAAAAAATATAAAAAATAGGTCTGGGAGTGTAGCCCTGAGGTAGAAGGGTTTTCAGGAACCCCAGTACCACCAAACCAAAAACAAAACAAAACCAAACAAAAAACCCTTCAAATTATTTTCAATTAATTTTAGGACTAAGACCCAACTCCTTAAAATGAACTACACAGTTCTTCATGATTTATCCAACTTCAGCTCCAACCGCACCTTGAGTAGTGTGCCACGTTAGCTAGACTGAACTCGCAGCTCTCACCAGTGCCCAGTCCTCTCCCTGGGCTTCCACAGTTGGCCTTTTCTCCACTTCACACGATCCCCACACTTACCCTCGGTCTCCATCTACGGTCATTTCCCCAAGGAAGTTTCCACTAGACTAGGTCTTCCCATTATACCCTCTCATTAAAACCTAATTGCAAGCGAAGTGTGGTAGCCAGCACCGCTGTCATCCCAGTACTTGGGAGGCTGAGACAGGAGGACCACAGGTTTGAGACCAGCCTCAGCAACATAGTGAGACTCAGTAACCTAGCAAGACCCTGATCAAGACAAAAATCAATCAATCAATAAAAAGAGGTATATAGCTTGGAGGCAGAATGCCCCTGGGTTCAATCTCCTGTAATTACAGTAACTAGTACATTCTCTCTTTCTCTCTCTCCTCTTTCTCTCTCTCTCCTCTCTCTCTTTCTCTCTCTCTCTCTCTGTCTCTCTGTCTCTGTCTCTGTCTCTCTCCTCTTCTTCTCTCTCTCTCTCTCGCACTTGTCACAGATGCATAGCTGCAGTATATTTACTGTCTCTTTCTTCCCACTGGACAACAAGCACCGTGAATGCAAAGTATCAAAAACCTTTGCAACAGCCTCCTGGCCAGCCTGCAATCACAGCCACTTGGTGGGCTACAGCAAGAAGATCACAAGTTCAAAGCCAGCTTGAGCAACTTAAAAAGACCCTGTCTCAAAAATGAAAATGCTGTGCCGGGCGTTGGTGGCGCACGCTTGTAATCCCCGCGCTTGGGAGGCGGAGACAGGAGGATCGCGCTGGTTCGGAGCCAACCTTGCTGGCTTAAGAGACCCTGTTTACAAATTATAAAATAGGTCTGGGAGTGTAGCCTGGTAGTAGAAGGGCTTCCAGGAACCCCAGTACCACAAAAAAAGAAAAAGAAAAAAAAAAGAAAAAGAAAGAAAGAAAGAAAGAAAGAAAGAAAGAAAGAAAGAAAGAAAGAAAGAAAGAAAGAAAGAAAATGCTAAGTGCTGGGGAGGTAGCCCAGAGCTACAGTGCTTGTGTAACATGGGCGAGGCCTGGGGTTTAGTCTCGAGCACTGGGGGAAAACTGTTACATGCAGTGCTACTGAGTACAGAATCCTTTGAGCCTGTCTGGGTTCTTAGAAGTGCAGTGAATCCCACCTGAGTCATTTAGGGGGAGGGGCCTCCCAAAGGATAGGCAAGACCAGATTGGAAGATTTTTACTTTCAGGGTTTTTTTTTTTCCCCCCTTAGACTTAGATGGTTACAAAATGAAGAATATAGAGAATGCATTTATTGGGTGGAATAAATTCTCCAGGAATTGGTGTTAGATTGAACGTAGACAATTTGGGCCAGGTGCAGTGGTACATGTCTGTTGTCCCTGCTATACCAGAGATTGAGACAAGAGGATCACAAGTTCAAGGCCAACCTGGGCAACTTACCAAGACCCTATCTCAAAATACATATTTTTTTTGGGGGGGGGCGGGCCTGGGGATGGAACCCAGGGGCATTCGACCTCCGAGCTACACCCCCTGCCCTAATTTTTTTATTCTTTTATTTTGAAACCGGGTCTCACTGAGTTGCAGAGGGCCTCACTAAGTAGCTGAGGCTGTCTGTGACCTGCGATCCTCCGGTCTCAGCCTCCCGAATACTGGGATTACAAGCGGGCACCACCACGCCTGGCTAGAGGGCGATTCTATGACATATGGAAACATGTGTAATTATGGTTCCAAACAGTTCCATAGTATGTGGGGGTTTTTGTTGTTGTTGTTGTTTAAATCATAATATCACAGAATAGCTCACAGGCTTCCTCTTGCTTTTCATTTTTCTTTTGCAGTGCTGGGGAATGAAATACAGAGCCTCCCACATTCTAAGCAAGCACCTCTCCTCCCCCTGAGCTCTAGTCCTCGCCCAAGCATTTCCATCCTTCCTTCTAGCACTGGATTCAATCAGAGGAAGCCTAGCTTTCTGGTCTCCATAGCAACTGTAGATTCACACATGTCCCCAAAACTCAGTTAAAGAATTTAAATTGATAACTGGCTTCATGTGGAAATTAAGAGGCAATATTATATACAGGAGAGGATTTATTACTAAAAATAAAAATGCTTCAGTTACTCCTAAATCCAAAAGTTGGTTCTCAGTCCGCCAGGGTTACGTTGGAATGTTGTCATGCGTGGTCCTTGGAACTCCTCCTTATTTAAATGCTCTCAGGAGCGCGTCCAGTCTCTGCTTGACTTCAAACATGCGTCTACCCCGGATCTTCTTCCTGAGCTCCAGGTTCACCTCACTGCCGGCTGGAATGCTCCACTGGGAACGTCTAATGAACATCTTAAAGCTGTATGTCTAGATGTGCGCTCCTGATGACCCCCTTTAAACTGCCCACCCACAGCCTTCCCCATCTCAGTAAATGGCAGCTCCAATCTAATAGACCCAAAATTCCAGTCCTCCTCTCTCATATCTCATAGCCAATGAAATCAGCCAATCAAGGTCAAAAGAATTGGAGTCAGCTAGGTTTGGTGGCATGCGCCTGTCATCCTAGTACTTGGGAGCCAGGAGGATTGCAGGGTTGAGACAAGGCTCAGCAATTTTTTTTTTTTTTTTTTTTTTTTTTTTTTTTTTTGGTGGTACTGGGGTTCCTGGAAACCCTTCTACCTCCGGGCTACACTCCCAGACCTATTTTTACATTTTTATTTGGAAACAGGGTCTCCTAAGGCAACGCGGGCGGCTGGCTTCGAACCTGCGCGATCCTCCTTGTCTCCGCCTCCCAAGCGTGGGGATTACAAGCGTACGCTGCCACGCCCGGCTAAGGCTCAGCAATTTAGCAAGGCCCAGTTTCAAAATAAAAAATTAGCCGGGCGTGGTGGCGCACGCTTGTAATCCCCGCGCCTGGGAGGCGGAGACAGGAGGATCGCGCAGGTTCGAAGCCAGCCGCTCTGGCTTAAGAGACCCTGTTTCCAAATAAAAATATAAAAATAGGTCTGGGAGTGTAGCCCTGAGGCAGAAGGGTTTCCAAGAACCCCGGTACCATCAAAAGAAAAAAAAATTTTAAATATATTAAAAGTAGGGTTTGGCGGGTGTCTCTCAGAGGCAGAACATTTCTAAATTTAATCCCCATTATAGGAAGAAAGGAAGGCAGAAAGGAAGGGAAGAAACGTATTCCCTGAGGGGTAGTGGTGCATGCAGTGCTTGGGAGGCTGAGAGAGGCTCATAGGCAGAGACCAGCATGTGGTAACTTAGTGAGACCTTGTTTCAAAATAAAAAATAAAAATGGATGGCTGGGGTATATAGCCCAGAGGTAGAATGTCTGTTAATCCCCAGTACACATAAATACATAAATACTAAAAGGACTAGATTCAACACCAAATATTTATGGCTACATTTTAAAAACCATCCAAATTCCAAAGTAATGATTTTTAAAGGTATTTTGGCAATAAAATGTATAATGTTTATTACCAGGTCTAGCTTACAATTGCCTTTAACAAATTTATTTTGGAAGTAGTATTGAATATAATTAAATGGATGCTCCTCATAGAAAACTTAAAGTATATAAGATTCAAATTTGGAAGTGAAGTCAGGCATGGTAGTACACACCTATAATCCCAGTACTTTGGAGGGTGAGACAGGAGGGTCACGGGTTCAAGGCCAACATCAGCAATTTAGCAAGACCCTATTTCAAAATAAAAATAGAAAGGGCTGGGGGTGTAGCTCAGAGGTAGAAAGCCCCTGGGTTGAATCCCTAGTGCAAGGGGAAAAGAAAGAAAGGAAGAAAGAGAAAAAAGAAGAAAAGAAACTTGAAAGTGAATGAAAATGTATATAGTGAATAATGAATTATCTTAATGTAGTCATTTCTTTCCTTTTTTTGTAGTAGGAATCAAATTCAAGGACATTCTACCTTTGAGATACACACTTAGGCTTTTCAATTTTTATTTTGAAACGGTCTCATTAAGTTGCTGAGGCATACACACACACACACACACACACACGAATCAAGTATAGTAGGAAATAATAGAAAATGTCTCCTTGAACTAACATTTTATGATATAACAATTGAAAAGATCTAGTTTATTTGATTTTGCTATTCGGTTTTTAATGACAGCCCTAGCTGATAAAGATATCTCATCAAAACACACAAATTCAAATGGAAAAACACAAAGAAACAGCAACAAAAACAATAAAAGAATTGGAAAAACAGTTACCTGTGCTTTTAAAACCTTGCTATTTATTTCTCATTTTAATCCAATTTTTTTTTTTCCGGTATTGGGGATGATACCCAGAGGCATTCTATCTCCGAGCTATACCCCCAGCCCTATTTTTCTTCTTTATTTTGAAACAGGGTCTCACTGAGTTGCAAAGGGCCTCATTAAGTAGCTGAAGCTGTCTGCAAACCACAATCCTCCTTTCTTAGCCTCCCAAATGCTGGGATTACAAGTGTGCATCAGCACACCCTGCTAATCCAATTCTTTTACTGTATTTTATTTTTTAGAAATGAGAACTTGCTATGTTGTATAAACTGACCTTAAACTACCAGGTTCAAGCAATCTTCTTGCCTTAGCCTTTTAAGTAGCTGGGACTACAGGATTGGGCCACCATGCCCATTTTAACCTATTTTGAACCAATTTTGAAAATTTTTTGTTAAAATTTAGCTACTAAACTGGGTGTGTGGCACAGGCTTGTAATCCTGTAATCCCAGCATTTGGGAGGCTGAGACAGGAGGATCTGGATTTGCAGACAGCCTCAGCTACTACTTAGTGAGGCCCTTCGCAACTCAGTGAGACTCTGTTTCAAAATAAAGAACAAAAAATAGGGCTAGTGGGTGTAGTTCAGAGGTAGAATACTTCTGGGTTCCATCACCAGGACCTCAAAAAAAAAAAAAAAAAAGCTACTAATTTATTTTCATTGGGTAGGGATGTAATTCAGTGGTGGAGTACCTGACTAGCATACATGAGGCCCCCTGTTCAATTCCCAGCACTAAAACAGGAGGATTGCAGGTTCAAGGCCAGCCTCAGCAATTTAGTGAGACCCTCAGCAACTTAGCAGACTTTGTTTCAAAATTAAAAAATAAAAAGAGCTGGGAACTGGGAGTGTAGTTGGAAGATAGAATACCCTGGGGTTCCATCCCCATTACCAGTAAGTAAGTAAATAAATAAATAATAAAATTTTATTTTCTGATGTCAATGTTTTCCTGAACTAGAAGGTTTTGCATTTTTAATATGTTTAACAAATAGTTTCAAGACCCATTGAAACTTGTAAACAAATAGTAAGTTATGTCTCTAAGTCTCTTAGTATGCTGATAAAGATTTACAGATAATATAATTATACCATTTTGGGGGGAACAAAATTTTGGGCAACAAAATCACCAAACAATAAAAATAATTTCACACGTCAGTTTTCAAAATGTATTTTTCATAGCACCAGTGTGTGTGTGTGTGTGTGTGTGTGTGTGTGTGTGTGTTACTGGGGATTGAATCCAGGGGTATCCCACCTCTGAGCTACACTCCAAGCCCTTTTTATTTATTTATTTATTTATTTATTTATTTATTTATTTATTTATTTATTTTTTGCAGTACTGGGATGGAATCCAGGGGCATTCTGCCTCCGAGAGACACCACCAGCCATATTTTTTTATTCTTTATTTTGAAACTGGGTCTCACTGAGTTGTAAAGGGCCTCACTAAGTAGCTGAGGCTGTTCGCGAACCACAATTCTCCCTCCTGTCTCAGCCCCCCAAATGCTGGGATCACAAGCGTGCACCACCATGCCCAGCTTTTATTTTTTATTTTGAAGTGGGATCTGGCCAAGTTACTACACACTGGCCCAGTTCCTGCTATCCTCCTGTCTCAGCCTCCCAAGTACTGGGTTCACAGGCGTGCACCATAGTGCCCAGCTTTGAGTTCCTTTTTAAAAGCAGATACTGGGCTCAGGGGTAGAGTGCTTGCTTAGCAAGTGGTTCAGTCCCCAGAGTGTGTGCAGGGGGGGTGGGGGTGAGGTCCTACATTTAATTTATAGAATTTACATTTAACAGCGAGTGCATTGAACATTCAGTGCCATCTTAAAGTCCCTGTTGTCTGTGCGTCTGGGCTGTTTGGCCTTCTCACCCTCCTCCAGCAACACACTCTGGATCTCTCCCACAGCATGTGGCACTGTGCTCTCGGGACACGGCTTTAATTTTGTTCAATGCGTGAAGATAGGAGAAGAATGAAGTGAAAGGAAGAGAGAGAGGGGAACCTAACTGTATTCGTCTCTTTCCTCTCTTGTTACTGTGGGACAGCAAAACTGTACCAGTGTGAGATGTAGCCGCGGGTTCTTGTTCTTAGCTATTTGTAGAAAAGAATAGCCAGAACTCTTCTGCTGTAAGCTTAAGCAATTTTTATTATTACAAGGGCAGAATTATTATTTTTTTTGGTGGTACTAGGGGTGGAACCCAGAGGCTTTCTACCTCCGGGCTATACTCCCAAGTCCTTTTTTTTTAAATATTTTATTTGGAAACAGGGTCTCACTAAGTTGCTGAAAGCCTCACTATGTAGCTGAGGCTGGCTTTGAACCCATGCGATCTTCCTGTCTCAGCCTCCCAAGCACGGGGATTACAAGCGTGCGCCACCACGCCCGGCAACAAGGGCAGGATTGTTACAAGAGACAGGAAGCACTGTTTTTGAGGTGCAGTGGAGTGACTTGAAAACAAGTCACTGGAGTTTCAAATATTAGAACAGTTTTTTATAAGGATTAATTATCTCCTTTCTCCCATCCTGCTTTACCAATAGTCTTTTTACCTCCCCCTGACCTAATGCAGACCCAGGCCTACCAATTATCTCCACTGTTAGCCTTTCTTGTTAGATTTATGACCAAGATGTGTTACATGGTTAACAAGGTCAGGGGTTACATGGTATGTGCCCACTTTAGAGAGGGCCTGTACCATCGTCCTGCATCCTTGGGTAGTTTTTAGCCATTTTTATCTCTATCTGCTAGAAGACATTTATTATGTAAACTTGTCTTTAAAGTATGGAGACTGAACACCATATAACTCCATATATAACTCTTTTGTGTACTTGGTAATTAATATAGGGTTCTCTTAACCTTAATTTAAACTGCTATGAGAATTTCTTGTTTGTTTTAACATTCTGTGGTTAGCTGGGCTAACAGCTAACTTTTATTTATTTATTTATTTATTTTGGTGGTACTAGGTGTGGAACCCAGAGGCTTTCTACCTCCGGGCTATACTCCCAGACCTTTTTTTATATTTATTTGGAAACAGGGTCTCCCTAAGTTGCTGAGAGCCTCACTAAGTAGCTGAGGCTGGCTTTGAACCTGCGCAATCCTCCTGTCTCAGCCTCCCAAGCGCCGGGATTACAAGTGTTCGCCACCACACCCAGCTAACAGCTAACTTTTAGCTGACCGAGGTCAATATTGGCTGCAGCTCTTGGCTGACAGTTTAGAGACAGAGAAAAGGATTTTATTGTTTTGTCTAAGTATGGAAGCTTATTCTAATTAGCCATTAATACAGCTCTTATTAACAGTCAATACAGGCTCAATCCCTATCAGGAGAGGTAAGATTTGGCTCTTGTGAACGGGGCAGGCCGACCTCTCTTACGCTGTCGTCTCTCTCAGTTCCCCCTAGTAATCTTTGTCAGAACCGAAGATTGCTTTGAAACTCACATTAACAAGTTTATCCTAACAAGTGACAAGTAACTGCAATTATTATAAAGAAGTTAACATATCTCCATATCTTCAAGTAGTTGAATTATTAACCAGCAGTGTCCATGCGAGAGTCATCTCTGACAAAATGTGTGCCTTTTTTTTTTTTTTTTTTTTGGTGGTACTAAAGATTGAACCCAGGAGTATTTTTACCTCTGAGATGTACCTCAGCTCTATTTTATTAATTAATTAATTTATTGGTTTATTTATTTTGCAGTACTGGGGATGGAACTCAGGGACACTGTACCTCTGAGCAACGCCCCAGCCCTATTTTTTAGTCTTATTATTATTATTATTATTTTTTTTTTTTTTTGGTAGTACTGGGGGTGGAAGCCAGGGGCTTTCTACCTCTGGGCTACACTCCCAGACCTATTTTACATTTTATTTGGAAACAGGGTCTCACTAAGTTGCTGAGAGCCTCACGAAGTAGCTGAGGCTGGCTTCGAACCTGTGCGATCCTCCTGCCTCAGCCTCCCAAGCGCAGGAATTACAAGCGTGCGCCATGATACCCGGCTCAGTCTTTTTATTATTGAAACGGGGTCTCACTGAGTTGTGAAGGACCTTGCTGTCTGTGAGGCTGTCTGTGAACTGCATTCCTTCAGTCTCAGCCTCCCAAATGCTGGGGTTACAAGCATGTGACCTCTGATCTTCCTGTCTCAATCTCTCAAGTACCAGGATTTACAGGTATGTGCCACCACGTCAAGCAAAGTGTGTGTGTGTGTGTGTGTGTGTGTGTGTGTGTATGTGTGTGTGTGTGTGTGTGTGTGTGTGTATTTTTTTTTCGATACTGAAGGTGGAACCCAGGGGCATTCTACCTCCAAGTGGCACCCCCAGCCCTATTTTTTATTCTTTATTTTGAAACAGGGTCTCACCAAGTTGCAAAGGGCCTCACTAAGTAGCTGAAGCTTTCTGCAAACCGTGATCCTCTTGTCTCAACCTCTCAAATGCTGGGATTACAAGCATACACCACCATGCCCGGCCATTGGCTGTGTTTTTATTCTTTCAAAAAGCTATACCTTGAGCTGGGCGTAGTGGCGCATGTTTGTAATCCCTGGGTTTGAGAGGCAGAGACAGGGCAGGTGGGAAGCCAGCCGTACTGGTTTAAGAGACCCTGTTTCCAAGTAAAAATATAAAAATAGGTCTGGGAGTATAGTCCAGAGGTAGAAGGGTTTCCAGGAACCCCAGTACCACCAAAAACAACAACAAAAACAACAACAAAAACCCACACACCAACACAAGGACTACAATAACAAAACACAAGCGGGGCGTGGCGGCACATGCTTATAATCCTAGTACTTGGTAGGGTGAGACAGGAGGTTCACAGGTTTGTGGCCAGACTTAGGTACTTAATGAGGCCTTCTATAACTTAGTGAAATCTTATTTCAAAATAAAGAATAAAAAAACAGGGCTGGGGGTATATCTCAGAGGTAGAATGTCCCTGGGTTCAATACCTAGTACCACAAAAACAAAACAAAGCAAGCAAGCAAACAAACAAAAACCCACTGTTGTAGTATTATTAGAAAAGATACCTTCATTTACACAGGAGGCTGAGGCAGAGGATCGCAAGTTCAAACCCAGCCTGGGCAACTTAGCAAGAACCTGTCTCAAAATAAATAAAAAAAAAAAAAAAGGCTTGGGGGCAGCTCCATGGTAGGAGCTCTGGGTTCAATCCCCAGTACTGCAAACAAAATGAAACAAAGACACTTGCCCATCTCCCACTCCTTCCCGTGGCTTCTTAGTGGGCAACTCTCCCTGTGACTCTCTCCATCTATCTACTGGCCTAAAGGTACCTCTTGCCCACGTTTGCACGGTCAGGACTTTTCATCCCTGCCCAGCATCAGGTCCATTTCATTAATGTTTCAAACTACCGGCCGCTTACCCTCCTGTGTCCTATTTACTTCTTTCTGTCTTGCTGACTACTGAGTTTCCCACCGCCACACCGCCTCTGCCCTCCGCGCTCCCCTGAGGCGCCCTGCCGGTCCAGGTGGTAACTTTAAGTATTCCATAGGCTCGTTGCTCTTTCTCTTGGCCAGCTGTGTGAACGCAGTGGACTGGGAACTCAAGAACCTCTGTCCCAGGTCCCGATCTGTCTCCAGCTGGTGGGATCTTGATTGATCTTGGTTTCCTTTTGTAAAACAAGACAGCTGGACTCAATCAGCTCCCATTTCTCTTCTGTCCTACAAGTCAACTAGTCTACACTCCCAGGCACAGCCTGCAGATATCAGCTCTCTTAGGGTTTGGCAGAGGCCCAGGGCACTGTTCCTGACCTGGTGTCCTCTGCAGCTGGTGCATTAACATAGCTCCTTCTTCCAAATGCTGAGCCTGGTCTCCTGCTCTCTATGGGTATGTATAGATTGCCTGTGATTCTGTGTCTGTCTGTCTGTCTTTTGAAAAAGGGCCTTGCTAAGTTGCTGAGGGTCTTACTAAATAGCTAAGGCTGGTCTCAAACCTGTGTGTGCTACTATGCCTAGTTAGTAATGTTTCTTTCCTTCTTTCCTGGTGTGTGTGTGTGTGTGTGTGTGTGTGTGTGTGTGTGTGTGTGTGTGTAGAGGATGGGGATTGCTGGGGCATTCTACCTCTGAGCTCTACCCCCTTTTTATATTATTTATTTATTTAGTGAGTTAGTTAATTACTTAGTGTGGTAGTGGGGATTGAGCCCAGGGGCATTCTATACCTCTTAGCTACACCCCCAGCCCTGTTATTGTTGTTGTTCTTATCATTATTATTATTATCTTTAAATTTTGAAACAGGGTCTAACTGATTTGCAGAGAACCTTGCTAAGTAGCTGAGGCTGGCTGTGAACCTGTGATCCTCCTATCCCAGCCTCCCAAGTACTGGGATTACAGTTGTGCGCCACCACACCTGGCTCTTTTATTTTTCTTTTGAAACAGAGTCTCACCAAGTTATTAGGGCCTGCCTAACTTGCCAAGGCTGGCCGCAAACATGTAATCCTCTTGCCTTAGCCTCCCAAGTACTGAGACTACAGGCATGCACCACCACACCCGGCTTTTTTATTTTCATTGAAGAAACTCTTGAAAATATATGTACCATTGTTATAAAAACTCTGTGTGTGTGTGTGTGTGTGTGTGTGTGTGTGTGTGTGTGTTTTGAAACAAGACCAAGCAAAAATAGCATTGGCTTGCCTGATATAACTTGTTTCCGTGTAAAGATGGCCTGCGTTCTTCCTCTAAGAACCTCCCTGTGAGATCCCTTAAAGAAGTTGTTTTTACAAATGTGTTGAACCATTTATGTTCTTATGGGAACCATTTCTCCCCAGGCATTCCATTAAACTTGTTTTTCAGGTTATTTGGCGTTTTATTTTGTTTGTCAGTTACCCATGATTAAGTCACCCCACGACTCAGGAGCCTGCAGTGGCTTCCATCTCACCCAGAGGTCCCCGTCCACACTTGCCTCCCATGGCCGCAGTGAGCTGGCGTCCCCGCCCCTCTGCCCCGGGTACCCACTGCCCTTGTCCTCTGCTCCACTGGCCTCCTTGCTGTTGTTCAATCACATCAACATTTCCTACCACCAGGATCTTGTACCTTCTGTTTCCAGGGCCTGAAACACTCTTATTGCCCAAAGCCAGCAACCTTCAATCCTTCACTTCTTTCAAGTGTCTTATGGAGAAGCCTTCCAGCAACGGCACTGGATGTGCAGGGCACACTGCCCTTCTGGACACTGTAACACCCCCTTAACTTAGTTTCTCTGCATTAAATTCGCCATCAGCTAACACATTTTTTTCAGTACTGGAGATGGAACCCATTCTACTTTTGAGCTACACCCCCTGCCCTATTTTTTATTCTTTATTTTGAAACAGGGTCTCACTGAGTTGCAAAGGGCCTCACTAAGTAGCTGAGGCTGTCCACAAACCGTGATCCTCCAGTCTCAGCCTCCCGAAGGCTGGGATTACGAGCGTGCAACACCACACCTGACTATCAGCTAACACATTTTGGGTTTAGCCATTTTTTTCTGTCTTCCTTTCTTTGATATAAGCTTCATCGAGGGCAGGAACTTTGGTTGGTGCTCTGCTGTATCGCTGGAAAAGAGCATCACCCAGTAATTACTTTCATGTTAAATGAATGTGTGAGGGGAAAAATATGATTTGAAAAAATGTGGAGTTACCCAGGTCATAAGTTTTAGTACAATTATGATTATGTCCTTTGCACTGTTTTTACTTTAATATAATTTTAAAGATACAATATCCATAGATTTAGTAAAGATTTATAGAAATTGCATAAGTTGAGGGGATAATTGGATAAGTTGAGTTTGAAGTTTCCCCCAATATTAACCGTTGATTGTACCTTAATACCAGGAGCATAAATAGACGATGATGCCTCTTTGTGACCACTAGGTGTCAGAATATGCACACACTTCACTGAGAGAGGCTCCTGTCTCACTTTTTGGGAGTAGTAATACTAAAAAGTAGGAAAGACAGGTATTTTTATCTCTTTTCCTTTTTTTGGTTGTTTGTTGTATTAGGGATGGAATTCAGTACAGTGAGGCCCTCCACAATTTAGTGAGATCCTGTTTCAAAATTAAAGAAAAAAATAGGGCTGGAGGTGTAACTCAAAAGTAGAATCTCTCTTGGCACTTGAGAGCTAGAGAAGCCTTAAAATATTATGGCCTGCCGGGCATGGTGGCACACACTGTAATCCCCGCGCTTGGGAGGCAGAGAGAGGAGGATCGCACAGGTTCCAAGCCAGCCGCGATGGCTTAAGAGACCCTGTTTCCAAATAAAAATATAAAAATAGGTCTGGGAGTATAGCCCGGAGGTAGAAGGGCTTCCAGGAACCCCAGTACCACAAATAAATAAATAAATAAATAAATAAAAATAAATAAATAAATAAATAAATAAATAATAAAAACATGGTCTCACTAAATTGGTGAGGATCTCCCTAAGTTGCTGAGGCTGGTGGTGGACCTGTGATCCTCTTGTCTCAGCCTCTCAAGTACTGAGATTACAGGCATGCAGTAGCACACACGGCACAAGTGTCTTTGTAAGAGACACACAGAGGAGAGACAAAGGTGAAGAAGAGGGGTTGGGGATGTAGGTCAGTGGTGGAGCATTTGCCTAATATGCATGAGGCTCTGGGTCCAATTCTTTGCACCATGGAGAAAGAAAGAAGAAAGAAAGAAAGAAAGAAAGAAAGAAAGAAAGAAAGAAAGAAAGAAAGAAAGAAAGGAGGGAGGGAGGGAGGGAGGGAGGGAGGGAGGAAGGATGGAAGGAAGGAAGGAGAAGGCCATGTGAAGATGGAGGCAGAATTGGAAGGACACAGCCACAGGAATGCCTGGAGCCATGGAAACTGGAAGAGACAGGAAAGGTTCTTCCCTAGCGCCTCCAGAGGGAGTACAGCCCCGCTGATAGCCAGCTTCCAGGCTTCTGACCTCCAGAGTGATTGAAAAGGGAAAAAAAAAAATCTGTTGTTTTAAATCAAGACACTGAGTTTGTGGTAGTTTGTTGCGGCAGCCACAGGAAACTAAGAGATAGAGGGGGTGCAGTGTTACCCCCACCCTGGCTTCTGGGTGTGTGTTCCCATTGTTTACTGATTTGGGGAGGAAGTCTGGTTTCTAGGGCAGAAAGCCGAGAGTTCAAGTTTGGACGCGTTAAGTTTGAAATACTGTGAGATGTCCAAGCAGCGAAGCTTGATCAAGCTTGATCAGTATCGGGATGAAGGAATCTGTTGATAAAGGAGCTTCAGAGGAAAGATAGTAACTGGGCGTTGTCAGCCCGCAGGTTACATTTAAACCACAGAAATGAGATGCCACCTTAGAGAGTGTGTAGCCGCGGGAGGTCTGTGAACATTAATGTAGATTTTCTCCTCCTCCTCTTCCTCCTCTTACAGTGCTGGGGCTCAAACCCAGGGCCTTTCACATGCTAGGCATGTGCTCTATCGCTGGGCTATATTCCCAGCCACTGGCATAGACTATTTATGTCCATCTGTATGAAACTGGACGGTCTGTAGCCTTTAAAAAAAAAAAAAAAAAACAACTTTCTCACCTTCGCTGCCTGCATGTTGAAAGAGATGCAAACTACAATTACAAGAATATGGGAAGGCAAGATAATTTCAGGGGCAAAACAGTGATATTCTGGCCTCCCAAGTGCTGCTTCTGTTAACTAAAGCCAGGCCTCCCTAATTAAAGCGTCATTGGTTTAGCTATGAAAACTAATATTCTCTAGGAGAAGTCCGTTCATGCATTTAGTGGGTATTTGTTTATCAGATACAAAAAGAGCAGGTTGTGATACAGCGGGTGATAGGATTGTGAGAGAACAAACAGACCAGAAGCTTGGGATGTAGATGAAGCAGGCAGAGTAGAAACGGGCAATCCAAACTCAGCCCAAGTCGGCGTGGGGTGCACCCTGGAAATCTCAGTACCTGGGAGGCTGAGGCTGCAGGAGTTCAGGTTCCAGGAGCGTATGGGGGTAACTTGAGAGAAACCTTGTTTAAAAAATAATTAAAAGGGGTGGGGGAGTAGCTCAGTGGTAGAATGCTCCTGGATTCAATCCCGTTGTTGTTGTTGTTGTTGTTGTTGTTGTTGTTGTTTTGGTGGTACTGGGGTTCCTGGAAACCATTCTACCTCCAGGCTACACTCCCAGACCTACTTTTTTCTACTTTTTATTTGGAAACAGGGTCTCTTAAGCCAGCACGACTGGCTTCGAACCTGCGCGATCCTCCTGTCTCCGCCTCCCAAGCGCGGGGATTACAAGTGTGTGCCACTGCACCTGGCTCAATCCCTTTTAATGCAAAGAAAATGAAAGAAAGAAAAAAAGAAAGGAAGGAAGGAAGGAAGAGAGAGAGAGCAAGGGAATCCAGAGAACTTGGGACCCTAAAGCTGAACCATCTGTGGTTCACGCTGTCTGGGAGGGGAAAAGCCACCTGGAGCCTAGAGAAGGATTCCTCACCACTGAACCAAGGCCTGAAAACTGATTTCTCACGCTTCTTTCCCTGCCCCCTTCTTGGAATCTGAGCCGACACACCCTTCTCTGTACTCCGCAGTGGCAGCTCAGGGCTTTACAGTATCGGGAGAGGAAATCTATTACAAGGATTTTGGGCACTTCGCTAAGGGCTGTTTTGAAGTTTCTGCCTTCTCCAAGGTGATTATCAGCCTAGCCACCCTGTACCTAGCTGGATTCTTTGCAGCACCCCCATTCCCCACCCCAGACCTTCCCACTAGCTCTGCCTGCAGGGCCAGGGTTTCAAAACTCAGGGGCCAGGGTTTCAAAACGCAAATATCAGGTTGGGCGTGGTGGCACATACCTATCTTCGGAGTACTTGGGAGGCCAAGACAAGAGGATCACTGGATTCGAGGCCAAGATTGACTTCAGCAACTTAGTGAGACCCTGTTTCAAAATAAAAATTAAATAGGGCTAGGAGTACAGCTTGGAGATAGAATGCCTCTAGGTTCATCCTCCAGTACCAAAATCAAAAAGCAAGCAAGCAAGTAAAAAAAAAAACAAAAAAAAAACAAAAAAAAAAAACATGCCAGCACACTCACCCTTCTGTCCTCCCACCGCTCCCTGTATAGAAAGGTGTAAAGTGTTGCCTGCTCCACCTCTGCCCTGTATTTCCAACTTTGCTCTCTGAGATCCAGTGGCGCTGACAGTCACCCAGTTCCTTGAGCTCGGAGAGCCCGCTCCACTCCCCAGTGCCTCCTCCATCGGGAGTGTGCCCCCTTCGGATGCTGCCATCACCATCTCGACCTCTTTCCTGCCATACTATATCAAATCCTGTTATTTTCAGCCTCGTGGCACCTTTTCTGCATAGTCCTTATGAGAGTTGTAATGATATATACTTAGATTTTAGTGGTATGACTTGATTGAGGTGTCTCCTCTAGCAGGTTTCAATTTTCATGACAGTGAGTACCTTGCTCCAGATGGTACGGTGCTCAGCCTGATTACAGGGTCTCATTGGATACTGGCTCAGTAGGTAAAATGAATGGGTATCTATTGCCGTTAGTTGTTGAGCTACCAGATGGATTCTAAGAATTCTCAGCATGGATCACTTCTGTGTGGCTCTTTCGGGTCTGAGAAGCTGTTAATAAGTTGGTTTGTGGTGGCGCACACCTATCATTTCAGTACTTGGGAGAATGAGACAGGAGGATGTGAGGAAATAGAAGCTCTAACACATTGTTGGTGGGATTGCAAGTTAGTGGAAGAAGGAAAACGAACTTACCATATGACCCAGCAATACCACCTCTGGGTATGTACCAAAAAGAATGAAAACCAAAATACCAAACTAATGCATGAGAAACCATGTTCATAGCTGCACAATTTACCATTACCAAACTGTGGGACCAGCCAAGATGTCCTTTAACAGATGAGTAGATTACAAAACTATGAAATGTGTACACAATGGAATTTTGCTCAGCCAAAAACAAGAACAAAATTATGGCATTTACAGTGAAATGTCACAAAAAATAAGAAACCAGATGCTTTCCCTAATGTGCGAAAACTAGGGAGAAATGGTAACAGGAGGCACTCTAGTTGAAGGAGGGACCCTATAGAGGAGCGATTAAGGTGACCTATCTGAGGAGATGGGGGGAGAGGGAAACTCTTAAGCACATGATGTACTTAAACATATCAAAGCCAATCAGGAAGCCGAGCATGGGTAAGAGGGAGGGGGAGGGAAGGGGTTAGAGATTGTGTAGGGGCTGATTGGGTGATGTGTGCGTTTATCTCCACAAGTTTTTTTTTTTTTATCCCATTAAGATGTATGACTACAATGCACCAATAAAAATATATTTAAAAAAAGAAGAAATAAACAAAATTATTAGTAATAATAATTCCCCCCTGCTGGAGATTGCTCATTCCTTGAGAGGAGGTTTCTACTTTATGTGCATTAATACTCACCCCCCAAGTAAAAGGAGAGACATTGCTGGGCGTGGGGATACATACCTATCATCCCAGTACTTGGGAGGCTGAGACAGGAGGATCTTAGGCTCCAAGCCAGCCTTAGCAACTTCACGAGCCCGTGTTTCAAAGTAAAAACTAAAGTAGGTTGATGATGTAGCTTGGAGGTAGAATGCCCTGGGTTAATTCCCAGTACCACAAGGAAAAAAAAAGGAGAAATTCTTGTAGGCCCAAGGACAAATGGTGCCAGTTCTGAGCTAGCAATCAGCCTGAAGTCCTCTGTGATTGTGGCTCAGGGATGAAGAGAAAATTCAATAAAGGATGGTAACTGCCCCAACAGAAGACAAAATGAGAACATCCTTCTCGAAAGCACATGAATGTTTCATGTACACACCTTAATAATGTGCACCAGTTTTGAGCATATTTGGCCTTCCTGAAAGCAAAAAAAAAAAGAGCTACACTTAATCACTTTAAATGAAGAGGAGACACAGGGGGTAAGCTTGACAAAATCACCAAAATGTCAGGAAAAAGTCGGCCACATGCCTTAAATGTAGTTTAAGTGCTTCTTCCAAATGTTAAGCGTCCAGTACACGCCTGTAGTCCTTGGAGTGATGAAAATGTGGTGTACATCTGTACATTTGTTTTCACATGGCTTGTGTTTAATTATCCACAGAGGAAAAAAATCACAAAATGTTTTATGTTCTTCTCTTTTAAGTGCCAAAACAAGAACTTCTAAGGCTCTGACAGAATTGGCTGCGATCCCTTTGAAAGTTTTATTAATGTAGACAGAGTATGTTTTTAATGTTTTGTATTTTATTTTTTGTGATATATTCATGCCGATTCCACCATATTTTAAGTCAGCAGTTCTTACCTTCTGAAATGTATTGGGCTCTATTTAAAAAAATACAGCATGATGATGATTAATGAACAAACTATTAAATCAGAAGATTCCTCTGTGTCTCACAGAGAAAGGAAGTCTTGGGTCCCGTGAGAGATTAGTGTCTACGCTCATTAAAACGTAAACACCAGAGCATTCCAGTATGAACACATCTTTCCTCCAAAGAAATTCTGTGCATACGTGTTGCATTTTCTATGTGTTTGTGGATATAGGAATATAAATAAATCAAAGTGCGTACTTTTGTGTCTCAATTGATATTTTGAGCCAGCAGTTGAAACTTAAAGCAAGGTGTTTTAGTAATTGGAGAACTTTAAAAAATAAAAGTGGCCGGGCGTGGTGGCGCACGCTGGTAATCCTAGCGCTTGGGAGGCTGAGACCGGAGGATCGCGCAGGTTCGAAGCCAGCCTCAGCTACTGAGTGAGGCTCTCGGCAACTTAGTGAGACCCTGTTTCCAAATAAAGTATAAAATAGGTCTGGGGGTATAGCCCGGAGGTAGAAAGCCTCTGGATTCCACCCCTAGTACCATAGAAAAATAAGTGTGAATGAGAAAACATCAAATGTTTTAACAGCTAATCTCATGTCCTAATTGTCTTACTGTTTCAAAGCTTGATTCCCATTCCACACAACCCATTGTTTGAGGTCTATTTAATGTGTATGTAAATAACTGGCTACTTATTGGTAGTTTCCTGAATAGGAAAGTAAGATGTCACTTATTCTAGATGAATATATAAGATAGGTATATTTCAAACAAAACAGAATTCTTAGGTCTACACTCTCCAACTAGGTATAACTAAGATAGTGCAATGCTCAAACAGAGGGTACTTCATTTAAAAAAAAAAACACAACATAGCCAGGCGTGGTGGCGCACACTTGTAATCCCCGCGCTAGGGAGGCTGAGACAGGAGGATCGTACGGGTTCGAAGCCAGCCTCAGCTACTGAGTGAGGCTCTCAGCAACTCAGTGAGACCCTGTTTCCAAATTTAAAAAAAAAGGTAAAAAAAAAACCCAACATAAAGGTAAAAAAATTTTATTGAGCCTGGCATGGTGGTACATACCTGTAATCTCAGTATTTGGGAGGCTGAGACAGGAGGATCACAGATTAGAGGACAGCCTCAGCAAGTAGCGAGAATGTCAGCAACCTTGTGAGACCCTGTCTCAAAACATAAAATAAAACTGGGCTGAGGGTGTATCTTGAAGGTAGAATATCCCTGGGTTCAGTCCCCAGTCTCTCTCTCTCTCTCTCTCTCTCTCTCTCTCTCTCTCTCTCTCTCTCACACACACACACACACACACACACACACACACACACACGAGCTGTGAACAAGAGGGACATGGTGGTGCTTGCCTGCAATTCCAGTATTTGGTGGGCTGAGATGGGAATCATAGCTCAGAGACAGAATTTCTTGGGTTCAATACCCAGTAACACACACACACACACACACACACACACACACACACACACACACTGTAGTGATATATTTATACTCTTTATTGTTAAATGAGGATGGTACAGATCAGATACTGAAATTTTCATAGTAGAAATTAATAGATATTTTGAGAATATTAGTGAGAAAATTAGGCTGATAAAGTGATTCTACCTAATTACCATGTACAGTAAGGCAAAGTCCATCTCCTTTCTATGGGCTCTAGAGATATGTCAACTCAGACCTTGGAAAAGCTTCTATTCTTCCAGTCTATTATATATTAATTAATCAGCTTATATTTGAGTTTGAGGCCTTCCAGATAAGATTTTTATAATAGGCTAGCGATGTAGGAAAACACCCAGTGTTATTGGCAATGCAGTGTCATACTTTGGGCGAGTCCTCTTGGGAGGTATCTTCATCCGCTGCCTTATTCTTCGTGTGTGTGCTTCCATTGCAGAGGATGACCGTGACTGCCTCTCTCTACACTCTTTCCAACATTCTGTGACTAGGCCCTATTTGGGTTGTGTATTCCATATGGTAAGTTCAAAGGATATAATAATATACATAAATATGTCCTTTTGTCATGAATTTCTTTTTCATTTTATAAATGTTGTATTAAGGAACTTGTGTAAATATTTTCATTTTTTTCCCTTCCCCAATCATAAACTTGCCCTCACTTCTGGATTTGGAACGTAACCAAGCTGAAAATCAAGATCATGTTTGCAGAGCATGTGAGGTGTCAGCCAGGATCTTCTGATTTGAGAGGCATCGGGGTTGTACGCACTCATATGCCAAAACCACGAAGAATGAAATCAGTGAGAGGTCATTTTTAACACTGGGACTAAACAAAGGAGGTAAGTGTCCTCTCTCTCCTCTCCTCTCCTCTCCTCTCCTCTCCTCTCCTCTCCTCTCCTCTCCTCTCCTCTCCTCTCCTCTCTCCTCTCTCCTCTCTCTCTTTGTATGTGTGTATGATTCTGGGAATTGAACTCAAAGGCACCGTACCTATTAGCTATACCCCCAGCCCTATTTTATTTTTTGTTTGGAAACAGGGTCTCACTAAATTTCTGAGACTGGTCTTGAACCTGAGATTCTCCTGTCTCAAGTTCCCAAGTAATGGAATTACAAGCATGCACCACTATGCCCAGCTCTTTTTGTATTGTTTTTTTTTCAGTACTGGAGATTGAACCCAGGGGCATTCTACCTCCAAGCTACACCTCCAGCCCTATTTTTTATTCTTTATTTTGAAACAGGGTCTCACTGAGTTGTGGGAGCACCTTACTAAGTAGCTGAGGCTGGCCATGAACTTTTGATCTTTCTGTTTCAGCCTCCCAAGTACTGGGATTACAAGCCTGCCCCACCATGTGGGCTTCTTTTTGTATTTGTTAATATTCAAAATAACTTACTTTCCACTGGGCGTGGTGGCACACGCTTGTAATCCCAGCATTCGGGAGGCTGAGATTGGAGGATCACAGTTCACAGCCTCAGCTCACAGATCACAGACAGCCTCAGCTACTACTTATTGAGGCCCTCTGCAACTTAGTGAGACCTGTTTCAAAATAAAGAATAAAAAAAATAGGGCAGGGGGTGTAGCTCGGAGGTTGAATGCCCCTGGGTTCCATCCCCACACCCGCAAAAAAAAAAAAAAAACCCACAAAACAGCAACAAAAATCTTACTTTCCTTTGCAAATATGATTCTGTCTCATTTAAAATAATTGACTCAGCCCCCAGTACTCATTTACGGATGTAAATAATGCTACTGCCTTCCTTTTATCTTCTTCTTTATGGAAAATTATGATGTTAACCCTTTTGTTCTCATTGTAAAATGGGTAAAAATTTTAGGAAGCACTTTTAGACTATTACTTATTAATATGGAGCAAATTTTTCCTTTGTTACATTTTTCATATCATCACACATGATTATGAGTCATTAATGGTCCGATTTGCTTTTCAATATGGAATAATTTCCCCTTTCCATGCAATTATACACATACCATATATACTGTACTGTTTAGCTTAGGGTGTAGAACACATGAGGAGAGCTTGGCTTTTTTTTGCAGATGTTCACCACATGTGGAGCATGGCGAATATGCATATGTCAAGAGTGGTTGACCCCAATTCCTTTTTGAAATGTTTTTATGTGGTTTTATGAAATAGATTCATATTTTAATAGCAGTCATGATGGCCACGTTGAAGTCTTTGTTTTCAGGAAATTCAACCCAAACTGCCTGCTGTAGGTATCTATTGTTTTTATTTTTTTATTCTACCAACCTCCCCTTGTTAGGAATCAGATCTTGATTTTCTCTTGGGGGATTACCCCACCCTTATCCAAGCAGTCCTAGTGAGATGACCACATGTCCCACCTGCTCTGAACTATAGTACTCTTCTGTTAAGATTTATTTCTCGCCGGGCGTGGTGGCACACGCTTGTAATCCCAGGCATTCGGGAGGCTGAGACCGGAGGATCGCGGTTCGTGGACAGCCTCAGCTACTTAGTGAGGCCCTCTGCAACTTAGTGAGACCCTGTTTCAAAAAAAAAAATTAAAATGGGGCAGGGGGTGTAGCTGGGAGGTCAAATGCAACTGGGTTCCACCCCCCCCACACACACACACACGCAAAGATTTATTTCTCTCCAGGCATGGTGGCGCATGCTTGAAATCCCAGCATTTGGGAGGCTGAGACAGGCGGATCACGGTTCACCACCAGCCTCAACTGCTTAGTGAGGCCCCCTGCACCTCAATGAGACCCTATTTCAAAATAAAGAATAAAAAATAGGGCTGGGGGGTGGGGGTAGAGCTCGGAGGTAGAATGCCCCTGATTTCAATCTCCAGTACTGAAAAAAAAAAAAAAAAGATTTGTTTCTCAAGCCAGGTGTGGTGGTGCACACCTCTTAATTTCAGTACTTGGGAGGCTGAGACAGGAGGATTGCAGGCTCAGGGGCTCAAGGCCAGCCTCAGCAACTTAATAAGGCTCCGGGTATGTAGATCAGAGGTAGAATGATCATGGGTTCAATCTCCAGTACCCAAAACAAAACAAAGATTCGTTTCTCTAAGTTTTGTTACTGGAAAGAAGCACTCTTTCTCTTTGGGCCCTCAAAATGAAAGAACACACAAGCCTGAAGCCACCCAGGATCCTAACATCGGGCTTTGTGGAAGAAACTATCTGTGAACGATGCCAAGTCAGGGAAAACCAGAGGTCAGGCAACATTTAGCTCCATCTTAAGCTAAATCGACACCAGTTACTGGAGCTGATACATCCTTTTTACTTAAGCAGAGTTGAATTCAATTTCTACTGCTTGCAGTCAAGAGAGCTTTGATATATATATATATTTTAACAGCGAAAATGATCGATTTATCGTGAGCAGAAGTAACTGGTCAATAGTTCTGGGTAGTAGAAAATATTATTGAAATCTCTTTGGGCTAAGTAGGAAGTTTTTATTGGTTTGGGATCCTAAATTTAGAAAGCTCAAATAACTAACATTTTTCTGTACTCTAGAGACAACTGTCAAATAAATCATCTGATCCTAAGGATTGTTCAGAGAGGTAATTCCAGATTATGTCAGAGTCAACAGAACCACATCCATTTCCAACATTAACACGGTCATTTCACAGGAATTAATGGTCCCAAGGCCCCGCACTAATACTGGCTGCAGTACATTGGCACACTTGGTGTGCTAAGACGGTCATTTTACACGGAATTCCTCACAGCAATCCTGAGAGGCAGGCTTCGTGTTCCTCTTCCACATACAGAACATGAGCGAGGGTCAGCGCTGGGCTTCAGCGTGGGATTTGAAATGTGACCTGCGCACAGCTACAAGTAGAGCCACACCGAAGCCCAGATTTTCTATGTCAAAGCCCATGCTTTTCTTTTTTTTTTTTTTTTTGGTGGTACTGGGGGTGGAACCCAGAGGCTTTCTACCTCGGGGCTATACTCCCAGACCCATTTTATATTTTATTTGGAAACAGGGTCTCACTAAGTTGCTGAGAGCCTCACTAAGTAGCTGAGGCTGGCTTCGAACCTGTGCGATCCTCCTGCCTCAGCCTCCCAAGCGCCGGGATTACAAGCGTGCGCCACCACACCCGGCAAAGCCCACGCTTTTAACCAGTGCACGCATATATTTCCAGAATATGTTCCTGAGCTAGCAGGGATTTAATGTTTTAGTTTTAAAGTTTTTGTTTAGTTTAGTTTTTTTTTTTTTTTTGACAGTGAGGAGTAACTGGAAATTGAAACCAGGGACATTGTCTCTGAGTTACAACCCTAGCCACCTCCTTTTAAAATTTTTGACAGAGGGTTTTGCTAAGTTGCTGAGGGTCTCAATAAGTTGCTGAGGCTGACCTCCAACCTGTGGTCCTCCTATGTCAGCCTCCCAAAGCCTGCGTCACTGCACATAGCTTTAATTTATTTTTGGGGGGCGGGTCTGGGGATGGAACCCAGGGGCATTTGACCTCCGAGCTATGCTCCTTGCCCTATTTTTTATTCTTTATTTTGAAACCGGGTCTCACTGAGTGGTGGAGGGCCTCACTAAGTAGATGAGGCTGTCTGCGAAACCAGATCCTCGGTCTCAGCCTCCCAAATGCTGGGATTACAAGCGTGCGCCACCACGCCCGGCTAGTTTAATGCTTTAACCTTAGATATATCAGATCAATTCTTTAAACTTGACAGTATATATAACTATCAATTTATAAGAATCATTTAATTATCATTTTGGTCCTATTTTGAACAACTATATATGGCTTATACTTACTATGAACCAGGCATAAGAATT
Source organism: Muscardinus avellanarius (assembly GCF_963383645.1). NCBI lineage: Eukaryota > Metazoa > Chordata > Mammalia > Rodentia > Gliridae > Muscardinus > Muscardinus avellanarius. The sequence continues at coordinate 81,812,486 of NC_137788.1, read as the reverse complement.
TCTAGTTCATAAGGGACCTTATTAATAACTCAGAATCTACCATTGATAATTCATTACCTGAACTTAATTTTTTTTTCTAAGAGGAAGAGGCCTAGGTTGGCATTAGAAAAAAAAAAAAGTAACGTGCCAGTAGACTGCTAACAGAATATGGGGCTGCTGCTCTTTCCAAAAATGCCCGGCTCTTGGGTGGTTCTGGAAGCCTGAGATCACTGGACTGTAATGAGAGCGTCAGAAGGCAGGCGGGAGTGGGGGCAGCCTCTGGGCTGGCTCCTCTCCTCCTAAGCTGGCCTTTTTTTGGGGGGTGGTCTGTGCTCCTGACCCCCGGCTGGTCTGCTGCAACACCTGTTTTCACATTGACCCTTCATAGCATTGGGCACCATACTGGCACTGCCTATTTTTTTTTTTTTTTGAGCTTCTCTCACAGGGACTGAATCCAGAATGTAATTAACTGAGCCCTTATTGAAAAAGTAACCTGTTCTTTGTGTTTAGAGACCCTAAAAAGATGTGAAACAATATCTTGAAAACACTAATTCAAATAGAACTATGCTTTCTAATGGAGGCATGAAAAGAGGCAGGGGTTTAGACAGAAAGCATCCGGCTTTGAATTTTAGCTAGCCACTTATTAAATCTACATGTCTTTGGGAAAATTATTTGCATCTCTATTTTCCAGTAATAATATTTAGCTCAGACAGCCGTGGTGATGTGCCCTTGTAAGCCTAGTAGTTGGGAGGCTGAGACAGGAGGATTACAGGTTTGCAGCCAGCCTCAGCAGCTTAGTGAGGCCCTCTGCAACTTAGACTGTTTCGAAATAAAAAATAAAATAAGGCTGGAGATGTAACTCAGAGGTAGAATGTACCCGAGTTTAATCCTCAGTATCAAAAAAAAGAGGACTCATTAAGATATAGAGACAAATAAAATTAGGCATGCTAGTACTTTGTTTGAAAGCATTAAGGTTATTATAAATTAATATATCCTACAGATATTGACAGGAAAATTCCCTAGAGACTCCCTGTCACTGAACTCTTATCATTCACTCTGATATGTTTATTTCCATAAAGTTTCAAAAACAGTTGAAAAAGTCTGCTTAATATCTTTAAATACATTGTTTTGTTTTGTTTTGTTTTTTGGTGGTACTGGGGTTTCTGGAAACCCTTCTATTTCCGGGCTACACTCCCAGACCTATTTTTATATTTTTATTTGGAAACAGGGTCTCTTAAGCCAGCAAGGCTGGCTTCAAACCTGCGCGATCCTCCTGTTTCCGCCTTCCAAGCGTACGCCACCATGCCCGGCTTGTAAATACATTTTAATGCAGTACTTGTAATATATAAATACAAGTAGCGTTTGTAATATTCAAACATTAAATGCTGTGTGTGTGTGTGTGTGTGTGTGTGTGTGTGTGTGTGTTACTAGGGATTGAACTCAGGGGCATTCTACCTCTGAGCTACAATCATAACCCTATTTTATTCTTTATTTTGAAACATGGTCTCACTAAGTTTGCAGAGGGCCTCACTAAGCTGCTGAGGCCGGCTGTGAACCTGCGATCCTCCAGTCTCAGCCTCTCAAGTACTGGGATTACAAGCGTGCACCACCATGTTCGATGGTATTATTTAAAGAAGTAGCTGAGGCCGGGCGTGGTGGCGCACTCTTGTAATCCCAGCATTTGGGAGGCTGAGACCAGAGGATCACGGTTCGTAGACAGCCTCAGCTACTTAGTGAAGCCCTCTGCAACTCAGTGAGACCCGGTTTCAAAATAAAGATTAAAAAATAGGGCAGGGGGTGTGGCTCGGAGGTCAAATGCCCCTGGGTTCCATCCCCAGACCCGCAAAAAAACAAAACAAACAAACAAAAAAAACCCCAAAGAAGTAGCTGAGTAAAAACAGGTGTAAATCCTCATAATCTTTTTTTTTTTTTTCAATACTGGGGATTGGACCCAGGGGGATTCTACCTCTGAGCCATATCCCCAGCCCTTTATATGCTTTGTTTTGAAACAAAGTCTTACTGGGTATCTGAGAGTCTCGCTACATTTCTGAGGCTATCCTGGAATTTGGGATCCTCCTGTCTCAGCTTCTCAACCACTGGATTACAGGCATCTGACACTACATCCCTCTCTCTTAATCTTAGTAACATAAATGATTAAGCAGTTATGAAGAGATTGCCTTGCTGTGTGTCATGGTAGATGCCTGTGATCCCAATATTTTAGTGACTGAGACAGACTCTCAAAATAAAAATGAAAGGGGCTCAGAGTGTAGCTCAGTGGTAGAGTGCCCCTGGGTTCATCCTTCAGTGTTACACAAAAACAAAACAAAATAAAAAGTTTGCCTTGTCTTACTCTGCTTATTGGATGTAGTTTCCCTTAATTGCTGACTTGCAGGCTGGTTGCAGGGGCAACTTACTCCTTTGATCACGCTGGCTGGTTTGGCTGATCTAGACGGCTAGACCAGTGTCCCCTTCGTCCCTTGTGCATCCCTCCAGAGGCTGCAGTCAAAGAGGACAGCTCCTGCCCATCTAGGAGGAGGACTGTCTTCTCTCAAAAGCATTTGAGCAGCTATGCTCCCTTGCTACGGTACCTGAGATTACATTAAACTGAAGAGCTTCTGTACAGCAAAGGAAACCGTGAAGAAACCTCAACAGAGAGCAGACAGAATGGAAGAAAATTTTTGCCAACTATTCCTCCAATAAAGGACTAATGCCTAGAATATACAGAGACTCAAGAATTCACAGCTAAGAAAAAATAACCCAGTTTGCAGACATGCAGATTAGTGCAACCACTTTGGAAAACAGTATGGAGGATCCTCAGAAGAATGGGAACAAACTTACCATATGATCCAGCGATACCACTTCTTAGTATCTACCCCAAAGAATGGAAACCGAGCTACCAAACTAATGCATGTGTATCTATGTTCATAATTTGGATTGATTCACTCTTTCTTTTGGTTAGGTTGGCTACTGGTTTATCTAATTTGTTCATTTTTTCAAAAAACCAGTTTTTGGTTTTGTTGATTCTGTATTTTTTTATTCTCTACTTCATTGATTTCTGTTTTGATTTTAATAATTTCCTCTCTTCTAATGGCTTTGTGATTAGACTGTTCCTTTTATCATGGGCTTTGAGGTATATCATTAGGTTATTTATTTGGTGATTTTTTTGTTGTTGTTGTTCTTATGTGAGCACTCAGTGCTATGAATTTTCCTCTTAATACTGCCTTCAAGTTGTCCCAGAAGTTTTGATATGTTGTATCTCTATTTTTATTTGTTTCTTTTTTGTGTGTGTGTCTGCGGATGAAACCCAGGGTTATTTGACCTCTGAGCCACATCCCCTGCCCTATTTTTATTCTTTATTTTGAAACAGGGTCTCACTAAGTTGTGGAGGGCCTTACTAAGGTGCTAAGGCTGTCTGCAAATTGGAATCCTCCGGTCTCAGCCTCCCGAATGCTGGGATTACAAGCGTGCGCCACCTCGCCTGGCTAGCCTGGCTATTTTTATTTGTTTTTAGGAATTTCTTAATTTTGTTCCTTACTTCTTCTATGACCCATTCCTCCTTCAGCAATGTGTTATTCAATCTTTACACGTTTATGTGGTTACTCAGGGTCTTCTTATAGTTGATTTCATTTCAGTTTGGTCTGAAAAGCTGCAGGGGAGTATGTCACATATTTTAAATTTGCGTGTGTTCACTTTCTGTCCCAGGATGTGGTCTGATTTGGAAAGGTCCTGTGAGCAGCTGAGAAAAATGTGAACTCTGCTGTAGTTGGGTGGAATATTCTATATTTGTTTTATGGTGTTCTTTAGGTCTGAGGCATCTTCACTGACCTTTTGTCTAGAAGATTGTTTAGTGATATGAGGGGAGTGTTAAAGTCTCCCAGTATTATTGTATTGGGATCTCTGTGTAACTTAGCATCATGAAGAGTTTGTTTTATGCAAGTGGCTGTACCCACGTTTGGGACATAAATGTTGACTACTGTTATTTCCTCTTGTTGTATTGTTCCTTTAAAATGATCTGCATTGTTTCTTATGATAAATTTGGGCTTGAAGTCTGATTTGTCTGATATCATAATTGCTACTCCTGCTTGTCTTTGAGTTCCGTTGCCATGAATTACCTTGTTCCAGCCCTTCACCTTTAGTTTGTGACACTCTTTACTTGTAGGGTATATTTCTTGTAGGCAGCATACAGATGGGTTCTGATTTTGCCATCTTATGACTTTTTTTTGTGTGTGTGTGGTACTGGGGATGGAACCCAGGGGTATTCTACCTCCAAGCTACACCTCCAGCTCTATTTTTTATTCTTTATTTCTCACTGAGTTGCAAAGGGCTTCACTAAGTAACTGAGGCTGTCCATAAACCCGGATCCTCCTGTCTCAGCCTCCCAAATGCTGGGATTACAAGCGTGCACCACCACACCTGGCTTACCTTATGTTTTTTGACTGAGGAGTTGAGACCATTTAATGGTAAGTGTCATTATTGAGAGATGATTTTTTATTCCTAACATTTTGAGTTTTAACTTCTGTTTGAGATAGTATTTGTTCTTCTTTGCTTAGTTGTTTGTTTGATGACAATTATTGTTTCTATGGTTCTGGCACTTATTACTTATTTCTTCTTTTAAGTCATTCTCTTTGAGTATTTTCTCTATTGATAGTTTGGAAGACATAAATTATTTCCGCTTTTGTATGTCATGGAAGATTTTATTTCCCCACTGAATTTGAGAGATAGTTTTGCTGGGTAGGAAATTTTTGGCTGCAAGTTGTTTTCTTTCAGAGTTTTGAATATGTTGTTCCAGGCCCTCCTGGCTTTCATGACTTGGTTTGGGAAGTCTGGAGTGATTCTAATTGGTTTGCCTCTGAATGTCACTTGGTATTTTACTTTTGTTGCCTTTAAGATTCTCTTCTTGGCTTCTATGTCAGTCAGTTTGACTATTATGTGGCATGATGAACCTTTTCTCTTAGGTTGTCTAAAAGGGGACTCTAAGTTTCCTGTACCTGTGTATCAACCTTTTTCTTTTTTTGGTGGTGCTGGGGATGGAATCCTTCTACCTCCGGGCTACACTCCCAGACCTATTTTTTTTTTTTTTTTGAAACAGGGTCTCTTAAGCCACTGTGGCTGGCTTCGAATTTGCGCAATCTTCCAGTCTCCACCTCCCAAGCGCAGGGATTACAAGTGTGTGCCACCACGCCCGGCAGCCTCTTTTTCTATGTTTGGAAACATTTCTGATATTACTTCTTTGAAATGATTGTTGATCCCTTTGGTTTCTCCTTCTATTCCTTTTTCTATGTATATTATTCTTAGGTTAACTCTTTTAAGATGGGCCATATCTCTTCAATGTCCAATTCATGCTGCCAAATTGTATTTTCTAAATTATATAGCATGTGTTCATTTTTGGAGTGATCATCTTTTAAGAGCAAGATTCTATTTTCCATGTGGTCTAGTCTATTGTTTATAGCTGCTATTGATGCCTTCACTTCAATGATTACATCCTTCACTCTCTTCAGAGCTTCTTTCTGATTTCTGTTCAGGGTGTCAGATTTTTTATTTGTTCCTTTATTTCTTTCTGGCTCTTTCTAAATTCTCTTTGAAAATCCTGCATCATTTCTACTGTAAAATCGCTGATTTGTCCTTCTGGCGATCTCTGCACTTCTGTGTTGTTCGTTTGTGTTATTGTGGAGCTGTGGGATCTCATTGCTTCCTTGCTTTTCCTTCTTCTCATGATTTCATGATTCTTAAGTTTATAGCTTTGCTTCTTTTGGTAGTTTTCTCTCACTCTGTAGGTGTCAGCTAGTATATATGAGGGCAAGTTGTGTTGTGTTCAGTGGTGAAGGTTGAGTGAGGAGCAAGGTGATGAAGTAGTAAATGCAAGAACAGGGTAAAGTCACAGGTTTACATAGAACGAGAGTTTGAGTTTGGTAAGGTAATATATAGTAGAGATCAGCGCTAGTGATTATGTAGTAGGATTCTAGTACCAATGTGGATTTAATACAAGACAAAGAAGAAAAAAGAAAAAAGGAAGAAAAAAAGAAAAGAGACAGAAGAGAGTAGATGTACAAGGGAAGACGCTTGAGAAAGAAGTGAGGAAGAGAGCAAACAAACAAGCACGCACGCACACACACGCGCACACACACACACACACACACACACACAGAAACCAAAACAACAACAAAATAATGCAACCCTACTAATATACAAATACTAAGCAGTCTTGGCCTCTGCAGTCCTCCTGGTTTTGCATGGATTCTTGCAGCCTTTTAAGGTTCACAATTAATTGGCATGATTTTTTAAAAACAGAATTGAAGGTGTTTTAACATTATATAGGAAGCCCTTTTTTGTGTTAGAGCCTCTCGATCCCAGATTGAGCTTCCTTCATGCTGTTTAGACTCCGTGCTTGCTTTCTGCCTAGCCCACTGGTCTCGGTCCACTCAGCCAGACACATTCTACTCCCTCCCACGTCCCAGCCTTTGTAGCAACTGAAGCCATCATGTCAGTCCCTCTCTGAGCCCCTAACAGGTCGTCATCTCTCCCAATGGTTGTTGCAAAGGTCAACTCCTTGATCTCTCACCTGTGCTACCTCTGGAATGAAGCTGTCCACTCATCTGATACTGTTCATTGGGTACCTATTAGGTCCTGATATCCACCCACCCTTTCCCTGACCAGATCCAATTGGGACACATTTGTTAAAGTCAATCTATGGCTAGAGCAGTGGCCAATTCTCAGTTTTCATCTTATTTAGAAGTTAAGCCAAAGCTGGGTGTGGTGTTATACACCTATGATCCCAGCACTTGGAGGCTGAGACTGGAGGATTACAGGCTCAAGACCAACCTCAACAACTTTAGTGAGACACCTAGCAACCTAGCAAGACACTGTTTCAAAACAAAAAAATAATACCAAGCATGGTGGGGCATGCTTGTAATCCCAGTACTTGGGAGGCTGAGATAGGAGGATTGCAGGTTTGTGGCCACCCTCAGTTACTTAGGGAGGCCATCTGCAACTTTGTGAGACCCTGTTTCAAAATAAAGAATAAAAAAGAGGACTGGGGGTATATAGCTCAGAGGCAGAATGCCCCAGGATTCGATCCCTAATCCTGCCAAAAAAAAAAAAAAAAAAAAAATATATATATATATATATATATATATATATATATATATATAACAGCAAGAAAAACAACAACAACAATAGCAACTATTAATAAAAAGGGCTGAGGCTGGGTGTGGTAGCACATGCTTGTAATCCCCGTGCTTGGGAGGCTGAGACAGGAGGATTGCACAGGTTCGAAGCCAGCCTCAGCTACTTAGTGGGGCTCTCAGCAACTTAGTGAGACCCTGTTTCCAAATAAAGTATAAAATAGGTCTGGGAGTATAGCCTGGAAGTAGAAAAGCCCCTGGGTTCCACCCCCAGTACTACTACTACTACTACTACTACTAATAATAATAATAATAATAATAATAATAATGGCTGAGGATGTAGCTTGGAGGTAGAATGCCTTTGAGTGAGGTAGAATGCCTTTGAGTTCAATACCACAAAGAAGAATAAGAAGGATCAGGAGGAGAAAAAGGATGGGGAAGAAGAGGAGGAGAAGGCAGAGAGAAGCTGGGAGTACAGTGTTGGACAGCCATGGTCTCTGCCTTGTGATGTTTACATGCACAGGAAGCCTGTTCTAAGGAGCCAGATTTTCTTTACTAATGTGACTTGTGCATAGAAGGCACTTGAAGTATGTGTGTGTGTGTGTGTGTGTGTGTGTGTGTGTGTTGGCAAGTGGGAAGCAGAAGACTGGAAACAGACCATGACTGTCACAAGTGTTTATGTAAGAGATGACGGTATTTTGACTGGGGCAGCCATGGTGGATGCGGTGGGACGTGATCATGGGAAGATACAGTGAACAGTATTGACTGATGGACGGCCATGGGGTGTGAGAGACAGAGAAGAATCGGTGATGGCCCAAATGGTTTTGAGCCACATTAAAGGGGGAAGAGTCAGGCAATTTATGAGAGCAGGAGAGAGGGGGTATCTGTATGGGAATCAATAGTTCGGTTTTTGCATTGTTACATTTGACTTTCCCATTGAATGAAATAAGTGGAGATGTTGAGAAGGCAACTAATACTTGGGTTTGGAGTTCAGGGGAGAGGTCCAGGCTAGAGACACAGGCTTGAGACTCATCAGTACATGCTGCATTTAAAGAGATGGGTCTGGATGATGATACCCTGAGAGGGTCTCAACAGAAAAGAGGACAAAGGACAGGATGGGAGAAGCCAACATTTAGATTCTGGGTGTAGGAGGCGGAGCTAGCATGGAGACCTGGAAATAGGAGGCAGACAATTGGTGTATTTCCTGACAGCCAGGCCAGCGTCTCTAGGAGGAGGGAGTCATCTCCCGGGTCACAGGCTATTGAGCAGCTAAGTGAGAGAAAACTGAAAATTGGCCACTGCTCTGGCCACAGGCTGACCTTAAGAAATGTGGCCGAGGCAGGTATGGTGGTGCACACCTGTAATCCCAGTACTTGGGAGGCTGAGACTGGAGGATCTCAGGTTCCTAACCACCCTCAGCAACATAATAAGACATTGTTTTAAAATAAAAATTAACAAGGGCTAGGGGTGTAGTTCAGAGAAATCCACTGGGTTCAATATGTAGTTCAAAACTAGCAAACAAACAAACAAACAAACAAACAGTCCTTATTGGGTCTGGTTGGGGAGGAAATGGTGGTGAAGAAGCTGGAAAACAAGTGTCAATATCTTTTTTGAGGAACATGGCTTTAATAGACAAGTAGAATTTGGTGAAAATGTGGGGTCAAGTAAGATATTTAAAAAGTGAGAAATTCAACCGGCACAGTGGCACGTGGCGTAATCCTAGCCCTTGAGAGGCTGACATAGGAGGATGGCCAGTTCAAGGCCAGCCTCTGCAACTTAGCCAGGCCCTCAGCAACTTAGTAAGACCCTGCTTCAAAATAACAATAAAATAGGGCTGGGGATGTAGTTCAGAGGTAGAACACCCTTGAGTTCAATTCCCAGTAATCATACACAGACACACGAAAGTGAGAACTATTATAGTATGTGTGTAAGTTGATGGAAATGTCCCAGGTAAGAGAGAAGCGAGAAGATACAGGTGAAGGAGAGGATGAGGACAGGATGCAGGCCTGAGAGCAGTTGAAAGAGGGAGCTGGAGAGTGGAGCTGGAGGACATGGTCTAGTTTATCCAGGGGGACTGAGAAAGTGGAGTAGCATTAGATACATTGGTGGATGTGGTGGTAGGAGGAGGAAGATATTTTTGTCTAAGGGATCCTATGATCTCAGTAAAATCAGAAGCGAAGTTATCAGCTTGAGAATCTGAAGAGAAAGAAAGAAAAGAAAGAAAATCCCTTGGAGGGTAGCCAAGCCAGTGAAGAGGAAAAACTAGAATTTGCTGAGCAGCTCGAAGGGCTGGTGAGGACCATGGTCAGGAACTTAAAGTAAGATCAGTCCCGGTTGTTGATGGTGAAGCCATCTGGGATCAGTGGTTTGGAGATTCTGGTGGGGTTCAAGAATCCCCGGAACCAAGATGCTATAGAAGCGATGAGCTGGATGGGGAAGATGGAGCAGTCATGGCTTTGGCCCCACAGGATCTCCAGCCTCCCAAACCCTCCCAGGCTTGGGTTTCTTATGGAGACGGATAATGCAAACAGGATTATGAGGTACTCCTGGTTTCTTAAGAGGAGTTCTTACTGAAATCAAAGCTTACCTGTTAATCAAATGATTAGTACTTGCATTTGCTGTTAAAGATCCTAAGATGTTTGTCTTAATTTCACCCTTATAAAAGGAAACAGAATGGCTGGGCTGGTGGCTCACATCTGTAATCCCAGTACTTGGAACACAGGTTCACAGGTTCAAGCTCAGGTTTAGCAACCTAAGAGATCCTGTTTTAAAACACCACCACTAAAGGGCTGGTGATGTAGCTCAGAGGTAGAATGCCTCTGGGTTCAATCCCCAGACCACAGAAACAAAACAAAACATGAAGGAATGGCACATATTCATTGGGAAACAGCCCTGATAAGATGATGGCCCTCGAGCCCTGATGCCTTCACTCATTTCTGCCGTGTGTGCGGGCCTTCCTCAGTTTAGATAATATTCTTCAGCAGAAAGGGTAGGGAGACCCTCAGTTAAATAAGGAGTCCTTATCACAATGGAAATTAGGTTCAATTTTAGAAAATAAAGAAAATTTTGTTTCTGACAAAGGCATATGTATACCATTGACAAATGTATACCATTTATAGATTTTACTAGGTCTTAGATGCACTTGATTTTTTTTTTTTTTTGGTCCTCCTCAGAGCAAAACATTTTCTAATTTCTAACACACTTTTTTTTTTTTTTTCTTCAGGCCCCAGACTGGATAAACAACAAACAGAACAAAGCAGAAGGGAAGGGCTGGCTATCTGCGGGGCAGCTGTGGAGAGGGGTGTGGGGCCCAGTCTTCTCCCTGGAATTCCAGGCCTTGCTCATGCTCCGGGAGAGGGTGGCTCTGCCCAGTCCCCGGGCAGCTAAGCCCCAGGGCACTGCAGGCACTTTTGCTGCCCTTTGAAATGGTAAGAGTTCTCCAGCTTCATCAAAACGCCTGCTGAGGGGAAATTGAAGGTGTTTTGTGGGACCTCCTTTGGGGGCTCCCCTTGGTCTCTAGAAAAGGTGTTTGCAGGAAAACATGATTATATAAGAGAATTTGCTTCAGATTTTTTTTTTTTTTTTTTTTTTTTTTTTTTTTTGCCATTTTCCCAGGAATCCCTTTGGTCTGAATCAGGTGTCTGGGGCTCTGCCCTGCATACAGGTTCATCTGCTACAACTGTTTCTCTCATTAATTTGAAATTTGTTAGCTGCAATTCTTGTTTGTGAAAATCGAATTCTGATCTTGGATATAAAGATAGAAAATGTGGCCGGGCGTGGTGGCGCACGCCTGTAATCCTCACACTTGGGAGGCTGAGACAGGAGGATCGCACGGGTTCGAAGCCAGCCTCAGCTACTTAGTGAGGCTCTCAGCAACTTAGTGAGACCCTGTTTCCAAATAGAGTATAAAATAGGTCTGGGAGTATAGCCCAGAGGTAGAAAAGCACCTGGGTTACACCCCCAGTAACACACACACACACACACACACACACACACACACGCACGAAGTATCCAGGCCTGGTGCACACACCTGCAACCTTAGCGACTTAGGAGGCAGAGGCTGGAGGATCACACAGGTTCAAGCCAGTCTCAGCTACTTAGTGAGGCTCTCCACAACTTAGTGAGACCAGGTTTCCAAATAAAATATAAAAATAGGTCTGGAAGTATAGCCTGGAGGTAGAAAAGCCCCCAGTACCACAAAATAAAAACAAAAACCAAAAACAAAATAAAACACCTGCGCATATGAAATGGACTCTTTAGAAGTAGATTTTAGACAGAGGTAGTGAATCTGTCTGTAATAACAGATGAACAGAGAGCACACGCTGTAGTTTGTAGAGCAGTATGCTGTCACAGTAACGCGTGGCTCTCGTCCTGCCACACATTCTTACACGGAGTTGCACAATTGCCTCCAAGATGTTGGCTCCGTGGCAGACAGACTGAATGTCCGTGCTCTTTCCTGGGTGGAAGAAATCGACTTTTAGGTGTTGGTGGTCATATTTCTCCTAAACAAACTTTCATTTTTCTCTTTTGAAACTTTTTTTTTGTGGTCCTGGAGGTGGAACCCAGAGGCTTTCTGCCTCCAGGCTATACTCCCAGACCGATTTTATATTTTATTTGGAAACAGGGTCTCACTAAGTTGCTGAGAGCCTCCCTAAGTAGCTGAGGCTGGCTTCGAACCTGTGCGATCCTCCTGTCTCAGCCTCCCAAGCGCAGGGATTACAAGCGTGCGCCACCACGCCCGGCTCATTTTTCTCTTTTGAAACTTTTTTTTTTTTTTTTTTTTTTTGCGGTATTGGGGCTGGGACCCAGGGGCATTCTACTTTAGAGCTACACCCTCAGACCTATTTTTTGTCTTTATTTTGAAACAAGGTCTCACTGATTTGCAGAGGGCTGTCCGCGAATCTTGATCCTTCTGTCTCAGCCTCCCAAATGCTGGGAGCTTTGAAAAGTGGAGACTCTCTCAGGGATAAATGAAAGGGGCTCATTTTCACCTGAAGCACAAAGTGGGGTTCAGGACAGGGACTCTGGAGCCCCCCGCTCTGCTTTGAGCTACACACCCTGCCCTATTTTTTATTCTTTATTTTGAAACCGGGTCTCACTGAGTTGCAGAGGGCCTCACTATGAGGCTGTCTGCAAACCATGATCCTCAGGCCTGAGCCTCCTGAATGCTGGGATTTCAAGCGTGCGCCACCAGGCCCGGCTGTGTGCATCATTTTCTAATTGGTATAGTGAGGGGGAAAAGAGCTGTTTTCCGATTTAATCAGTTAAAAATTATAAAGTATGAAGCTTGCGCTAAGTATTCTATCAGGGCTTCTTAAAATAGAGAAAGAAGCTGGATTTGGTGGCACACATCTATAATCTTAGTAGTCAGACAGGAGGATCTTGGGTTCAAAGCCAGCCTCGGCAACTTAGTGAGGCCCTCAGCAACTTAGCAAGATCCTGTCTCAAGCTAAAAAATTAAAAATATAGAGCTGGGGTATAGTTCAGAGGTAGACTGCCCCTGGGTTTAGTTCCTACTAACACAAAAGAAAGAGAGAGGGAGAGAAGGAGAAAAGGAGAGAGACCGACAATCAAATAATTTTTCTAAAGCATTGTAGATCTAGTGTATGGCACTAAGGACAAATGGATTGTTAAGAACTTGTTGAGTTGTCTGCTACTGCATGGAATCTGGGGGCATACCACTGAATATGAGTTACTGTAAGCCAGCAGGTCCACACCTAGAGGAGGAGTGGTTCCTTGTGACAGACACAGCGTCTGTAAATTACTGAGATTTTCTGCTAGCAAACATGCTCTACATAAGAAAGATAAGTGCACCTTCATTTCAGCCCTCTATTTACAATTCTTTTGAAGAAGATGGGCTGAGGGTAGGGCTGGATGGTACAGCTTGTGCTTAGAACACCTGAAGCTCCAGGTCCAATCCTCAGCACCAAAGAAAGAAAAAAGATTTAGAGGTGACGCCTCTGTAGACATTGTTAGTTTTGTAAATACTAATATAATTTCTTGTGCTTTTCTATGTCATCTACTAAAATTATTTACCCCCAAGTTTAAAAAGCCATCTACTTTTGTCAATATATAAAGCTCTGGTGACAGGTCATAGTGGTTACCAAGGTAGGTAAATGTGGATTTGAACCCTGGCCCTCCCCCTTCCTAGTGCTACTGTAGGGTGCATTATAAGGCCTTGCTCATTGTAGGCAAGTACTCTACCATTTAGCTCCACTCCTAGCCTTGTTATTTATTTTGAGACAGGATCACTCAGGCTAGCTTTTAATTTATAATCCTGCCCCAGCCTTCCAAGTAGCTGGGATTACAGGCGTGTGCCACCATACCCAGCTTGCGCTCTCTTTCTCTCCCTTTCTGCCAAGGCATTTTACTTAGAAAGCCTACACATGACTGATATATTTGAATGTGGGATTAAATATTTACAGCCAGTTCAAGTGTTCATGTCTGCACTTGAAACTAAAACTTGATAACTGGAAGCAGGAGCGCCATGCCATCTAAGTGCAGGGAAAGCTTAAGGCCTTAAACTTAGACTCCACGAAAGCCTAAGCTACCTCTAGAATTTGCTCCTCCAGCAGTGCGCATACCTGATGCCAGCGTGCACTGACGAGGATGAAGGGTTCATTGAGGAGGTTTCTGTGCCATTCAGTTGATTGGTGCCACTTGACCTTTGTAAATGAATCCCCAATAGGGTAGATTCCCCACGTGTAGGTATAAGAGAAACGGGAGAACTATTTCCCGTTCTCTCAAATTAGAGAACTCCAATACCTGCTTAAAGCATCCTGCAAGTCACAGTATAAGAAGCCACCCTATTCCATTCGTCATCATTTTGAAGACCTTGAGCCAATGCAATTTAGAAAGAAGACTCTCAGGACAAGCCCCTCATTTTACAGAAATCCGAGACTTTGAAGAGTTCAAGCCCTTTGCGTAGGGACCCATCTTTAGTCCAGTGGTAAGAGTCAGGACCAGAAAACAGGTCTCTGAAAGCCTCAGTACGGCCAGGTCGGTTCACGTGTCTATTGGCGTGAGAGCGTCCTGTTATTTAAGTATGCCTTTCACTAGAAAACTGGGGTGTAAACAGGAGTTTGGGAGTGCAGTTCTGACTACCGCTCTCACACCCCGTGGGGGTGCGGTTCTCAGGCGCAGGCTTGCAGGACGAGCGTGCGGGACTCCGCGCGGTCCACCTGCCGCCTACCTCGCGCGGGCCTTAGGGTGACGCCAGCGACGCTGGACCAGCTCCACTATTTATATTAGTTTATTTAGCTAGCGGGGGAGAAACCGCTGGTTCGTGCACTCTGAGCTGCGAGCGAGGCAGAGGCAGCCACCACCACAGTGTATCTTGAGATAACGAGCAGGACGGGAGGCTGGGAAAAAGCAAACAGGGGCAGAGCTGCAGTGTGCGCGGGGCGGGGGCCGCCTTGGGGAGTGGGCAAGAGGGTGTCAGCAGCTTATTCGAGGTTGCAGACTTTTCATTGGAGGACGAGGAAGCGAATAAAACCCCGCTTCTCCAGGGAGCCCCGGAGAGTCTGCAGGACCTGGTTCAAGGGAGCAAGTCCCCCAAGTCCGCGCCGCGCCCCCGACCGTCCTCGCCCCCCGCCCGGCCCGGGGCGCTGGGAGCGGGGCGCGTCCCCTCCCGCGGCTCTCGCCCTCCCCGCCCCGAGCGCGCAGGCTGCCGCGGCCCCGGGAGGCGGGCGCGGGAGGAGTCTGTGCGCCGGGCCGGGACCCGCGAGCCCCTCCCCCCGCGCGCTGATTGCTGCGGCGCGCGGCCCGGCCCCGCCCGCGGTGCGGCGAGGGCGCGGGCGGCGGGCGACCCGGGCTCGGGGACGCCGAGCCGCACTTTCCTCTGCCGGGGAGTGCGACAGGAGGAGCGGCTGCCGGGCGCCCCGCGCTCGCCGCGTCCCCCGCGCGCCCTGCAGGAGGCGGACGCCCCGCGGCTCCGGGTGGCGCAGCGGCGGCCGCACTCGCCGGGCCGGGAAACTTTCCTCCAGCTCGCGGCGGGTGGATCTGCTCGGGACACGCCGCCTCCGAGGTGCGTGCCGCCCGCCGTGTGGGTCGCGCGCTGTGTTCGCTCCGGGGATCCGGGGGCACGGATCGGGGATCGGGGGTCGGGGAAGCAGGGATCCGGGAGCACGGATCCGGGATCGGGGAGCAGGGATCGGGGATGGGGCCGGGGATCGGGGATCGGGCAGCAGGGATCCGGGATCCGGGCCGCGCGGGGAGGCACTCGGGCTCCGGGCTTCCTCTCGGCGGGGCCGGCCGGCCGCGCCCTCCCCCGGCGGCGCGGTGGGTGGGGAGGTTTGCTGGGGGCTGCGCTCCGCGGAGCCCGAGGCTGCTGCGCTCCGGGCCGGCCGCGCCCTCGGGGCCCCGGAGCGCCCGCGTTGTCTTCCCGATGGATTTCCGAGGCTCTCTTGGCGCGTATAACTGGGTTCGGACAAACTTGGGAATCGGGGGCCGTGGGCAGGAGAACCTGCTTGCAGACTTGTTCATATTAGGGCATCTGCCCCACTCCCGGAGCCGCGGGGCGGTGCGGGTCCCGCAGGAGCCACCTTGTCCGCTCGAGAGGCGGGAGCAGAAGATCGCGGGGTCCCTGAGCTGTGCGATGCGGGCCCGGCCCCAGCCCCGCGAGGCCGCCCAGGGGGTCGCGTGCTTGGATAGGTGTTAGGGTGCTAGGGTGCTAGGACTGAGCCTGGCGCCCGGGAGGCGCTGCCAGGTGTCAGCGCCCGCGTCCCAGCCCCGAGTGACCGCGAGCGGCGAGGGCGGGAGGAGCCCGAGATGCGGACCTAGCGCCATCTCCGCAGGGAGAGGGGACCGTGTGGGGGTCAGAAGGCTGCAAAGTAGCAAAACCACATCAAGACATTAATCTTCCTGCAGTGCGACCTACAACTATAGGTACTTTGGTGTGCGCTCAGCCCTCTCTTTTGGTTAATAACAGTGATTGACATTTATCGCGCCCCTACTGTGCGCACCTAAGGATCACATCAATGCGATCGTTGGGGAGGGGTCCAGGGATTGGAAGCAGGGGCATTCTACCCTGGAGCTCACTCGCCCCCAGCCTTTTTATGTTTTGAAACAGGGTCTTGCTAGGTTGCCGCAAGTCTTGCTAAATCGCTAAGGCTGGTCTTGAACCTGAGATCCTTCTGTCTCGGCCTCTCAAGTACTGGGATTACAGGCGTGCAAAAAGCACTGTGAATGGTTCCATTGTACAGATCAGACAGGAGTTTAAGTTACCTGCCCAAGATCAAACATAACTTTCCGTTGGTTCTGACTCCTGAGCTCCTGTGGTGAAATTTGCCTGTGGTCAGACCTTGGTCTTCTTCCTCCCCCCAGCTTCTCATGACTTGACCAACGTGTGTGTGTGTGTGTGTGTGTGTGTGTGTGTGTGTGTGTGTGTGTGTGTTACAGAGGATGGAAACCAGGGGCTACATTCTCAGAGCTATTTTAATTTTTATTTGGAAACAGGGTCTCAGGAAGTTGCGGAGAGCCTCATTAAGTAAGTAGCTGGGGCTGGCTTCAAACCTGTGCGACCCTCCTGTCTCAGCCTCCAACTACTGGGATTACAAGTGTGCGCCACCACACCAGGCCCGGCCACATCTTTTGAAACACAGATAAAATTTCTGTGATTAATTTAGGTGATTATACATATATTTATGGGGGTGCCAAATTGCAGCTCCCCCGAGACTGGCCCCAAATAATTATAAATAGAACTCTGACTTGTGTTAATGCGGCTCTTTATTCTTAATTTCTTTTATTAATCCTCCAGACATTGTTGATGGTCGTTACTTGGCTTCCTTAGGAAACAGCTTGAGGTTGGCACAGGAGGCAGGGAAATCATTCTTACCCCCTTAAGGGCTATTAAAATGGAATTGATTTCAAGCCATTGTGTCGGCTAAAGGATGTTGCTCCGTTTCTCTGTGTTCTCTGCTTTTGGCTTTAATTCTGCATTGTTTAGTGTTTCAAAGCTTCAGTGTATTTTTTTTTTTTTTTGCCCTTTGGTTTGTCTTTGTCACTTGTCAGCTTGAATTTTTTCCTGTTGTGATGGAACCTGACCATGACATGGCAGCTTTGCTTGACAACTGTTGGTCCAGCTCATGTTTTTTAAATATAAAAATCACCAAGGTACCTTTGAACCCCAGGACTTCAAAGGCAGTCCCTGGGGAACTCATGGTTATTTTTAATTTGAGCCAATAGAGGGAGCACGAGGTACTGTTGGTGTCTGCAGGGCACACTAGCCAGTTGGTGGGGCATTAAGTGTACGTTTCAGAAGTGGAAAAGGTTGTGTCTTTATCTAGCAAAATAATTCAGTTGCCTTCTGAGCTTGCAATAGGGAAGTTGATTTAATTTCAACTGATTACAATAAGCATGAAGCTGGGTGTTGTTGGCACATGCCTGTAATTCCAGTGTTTGGGAGGTCAAGGCAGGATTTCAAGTTCGAGGCCAGCCTCGGCAATTTTATGAGAACTTGTTTCAAAATAAAAAATGAAACAGGGCTGGGGCTGGGGCTCAGGGGAAGAATACTTTTGGGTTCAATCCTGAGAACCAAAAAAAAAGACTTTGAGACTTTGAGGACAGGGCCCACATGGTAAATATACATCAAGAACACGTTGCTAGCTGGAGAGATAGCAAATACAAACATGTAGGGTTTTTTAATCGTTTGTTTTCTTAAGAGGTATGCATGTGAAACAATTTTGTATAATTTGAATTTGAGGTTATTGAGAGAACTGGTAATCCAGAACTGGTAATCCAGAGAATCTCATTCTGATTCTTTTTTCTTTTTCTTTTTTGGTACTGGGTATTGGGATTGAACCCAGAGATATTCTACTTCCAAGCTACACCCATCCTCAGCCCTATTTTTTATTCTTTATTTTGAAACAGGGTCTCACTAAGGTGGGGAGCACCTCACTAAGTAGTCAAGGTTGGCTGTGAACCTGCGATCTTCCTGTCTCAGCCTCCCAAGGACTGGTATGACAAGCATGTGCCACCATGCCTGGCCTGAGTCTTTTTGTAATGATCCTCATTTGTCTCATGTAGAGAACTGGATGTAATGACTCATTCTCAGGGAGGTCATATAGTTCTGTCATTATCTCTCATTAACATCTTCTAAATGTAAGATGATAAAGGATTATAAACTCTAAACTACAGTAATTCTATTACTGTGCAGTTTTTAGAGGCTTTTATTATCCAAAATGCTTACGACTAGAAGCCTTTTAGATATCTTTAGATTTTGAAATGTTTGCATATACATAATGAGAAATCTTGGGAAGGTGACCTAAGCCTAAATACAACCTTCACTTATGTTACATAGCTATAATTCATAGCTAAAGAGTAATTTTAGTATATGTAGTGTACCTGAATTTCAGCTTTGACTCATCACATGAGGTTTAGGTATGGAATTTTCCACATATGGTGTCATATCAGCACTAAAAAAATGTTTGGATCTTGAAGCATTTCAGATTTTGCATTTTTGGATTAGGGATGTTTAATCTATATAGTGATAGTTTAAAGTGTTACAATCAATATCAGTATTAGTCTATGGAGTCATGTCTGTAAGCACAAATATAAATAATACTTAAGAATTAATGTACTTGACTGGGCATGGTGGCACACACCTGTAATCCCAGTATTTGGGAGGCTGAGACAGGAGGTTAATAGGCTCATGACAGCCTCGGCAACTTAGTGAGGCCCTGTTTAAAAAAAAAAAAAGTAGGGCTGGGGTATAGCTCAGAGGTAGGATGGGTAGAATGCCCTGGGTTCAGTCTTCAATACTGAAAAAAATGAACATACTTGGAAAATCAAACTGACTTTTTTGTGTGTGTGTGTGGTACTGGGGGTGGAACCCAGAGGCTTTCTACCTCCAGGGTATACTCCCAGACCTATTTTACATTTTATTTGGAAACAGGGTCTCACTAAATTGCTGAGAGCCTCACTAAGTAGCTGAGGCTGGCTTCGAACCTGTGCGATACCCCTGTCTCAGCCTCCCAAGTGCGGGAATTACAAGCGTATGCCACCGCGTCTGGCTCAAACTGACTTTTTAAAAAGGTTGTCTGTCTTTGCAGTTTTCTAGGCCAGTTTCTCTTTCTTGTTTCTCGTGTATCACATAGTATTGATTTAACTTTACTTCATTAACCAAGTTAGAGTCAGATGTTTCCTATTTTAAAATAACTTTGAGCATGGTTGGCGCAAGCTTGTAGTCCCAGTACTTGGGAGGCTGAGACCAGAAGATCGCGGTTCGCAAACAGCCTCAGCTACTTAGTGAGGCCTTCTGCAACTTGTGAGACCCTGTTTCAAATTAAAGACTAAAAAAATAGGGCTGTGGGTGTAGCTCGGAGGTAGAATGCCCCTGGGTTCCATCCCCATTATGGCAAGGAAAAAGAAAAATAAGCCGGGCGCAGTGGCGCACTCTTGTAATCCCCGCGCTTGGGAGGCAGAGACAGGAGGATAAACCAGCCGTGTGCGCTGGCTTAGGAGACCCTGTTTCCATATAAAAATGTAAAAATAGGTCTGGGAGTGTAGCCCGGAGGTAGAAGGGCTTCCAGGAACCCCAGTACCACCAAAAAAAAAACAAACTTTGAAATTTAGTTCCTTTTCCTCCCCAAATCCCAACAGTTGTACTTAGAGTACAGAGCAGCATTTATTTAGGCTCTTCATTAGTCACCCAATACTGATCAAGTTGATCTAGTTTACTTGACAGATGTTCACCAGCCCCCCCACTCCCTAATCAGCTTATAGCTTCTGGTTTGGTGGTTTGGCAAATTAGCAGTCCTCTTCCAGTCCTCTCAAAGCAGAGGCCAAGATGCTTTAAGGATGCCTAGGGTTTGTCAAGAAAGCCTGTAAGGATTGGCAAAATTAGTTTGCTAGAATGAAACTATTGTCTCTTCTTTTTGAAGACTCAAAGGAATTAGTGTTTCCTTATTGTATGAAACTTGGTTGTAGCTTGCAAAAATCAGGTGACTGCTTTCCCGAGAGCCCAGGGAACTAAAAAGTGCCCTTTACAGGTTGTTACTGACTTCTTTGAAAACTTAGGTGATGACCAATTTCTTGGGATCCTAAATCTGTGAAGGATTTTGACTACATTTTAAGCCTAACAGTTCAATCTTAGAGGACAGCTGGGAAGTGCTAACAGTACTGGGGTGGTTGTACTGGATGGTTCTGCTCTGTGATCAATTTTGAATTACCTTTGTTCTTGACAGTTCATTAGGAAAGATATTTCTCTGTCTTTTCATTGCTCTTGGATGAAAATTATAGTTCTCAGATTTATCAGTTAATAGAGGACCGTCGTCTTTTTCACTTTTTTTTTTTTTTTTGCAGGTCTGGGGATGGAACTCAGAGGCATTCGACCTCCGAGCTACACCCCCTGCCCTATTTTTTCTTTATTTTGAAACAGGGTCTCACTGAGTTGCAGAGGGCCTCACTAAGTAGCCGAGGCTGCCCGCGAACCGCCATCCTCCTGTCTCAGCCTCCCAAATGCTGGGATTACATGCGTGCGCCACCATGCTCGGCAGTAACAGTCAATTTTTAGCAGGTTCGGTGAGTGCATTTGTCACTGGGGGAAGATTACTTGCTCTGAGGTGGGAGGCCGAGGCACTTATCTCTGGTTCAACATCTTCAGAGTAACACTTGGAATGAGAGCACTGTTACTTGTAGCCTTTCACAGCACACAAGCTGAGGCTAATATTTTCACTGTCTGGTCAAGCTGAGATAAGTCAGCACCACTTGGAAGGACTTTACCAAAAGCCTTTGGGTCCATTTCCTGGGCTCTGTCCATTTTTATATTTCTCGTTTTATATATTTTTTGAAATAGTACATTTGCTTGTTAACTGACACTGAGCTTAATTTTCTCTGTGTGCTGAGTCTTTGTTGGGGATTTAGCCCAGAGTTCCAACCATTCTCCCTCCTCACCTTAGAGACGAGTTATTTCGGTCTCTTACTCTCTCGGCCAAGATGTGTGCAGTATTTTGTGTTGGAAGCAACGTCAATGTAAGTTCTTTCGGGGGCTACTCTTGTTTGGCCTTAGTCTACATTTTTTATTCCTTAGTTTTCTAGGCTACATTGGCAACTACTTTTGAGGGGTGGAGAAATATTTGAAAGCGAAAGTCTAGAACCAGAGATGGGGAAACATTTCTTTAAGCCACCCTGAGATAGCCTACTGATGATCATGGGTGTATATGAGAAAAAAGGTTAATGTCTGCTGTTTGTGCACATGATTTTTTTTTTTTTTCCCAGTACTGGGGATGGTACTGGGGCATTCTACCTCCTAGCTACATACCTCCGGCTCTATTTTTTATTCTTTATTTTGAAACAAGGTCTCACTGAGTTGCAAAGGACCTCACTAAGTAGCTGAGGCTGTCAGCAAACCACACTCCTCCTGTCTCAGCCTTTCAAATGCCGGGATTGCAAGCGTGCACCCCCACGCCTAGCTACATGATTTCTTTATGTTGAAAACTTTTTCCAGCCGGGAAGAGGACTTTTAGTGTTAAACTGTTACCAGGATAATCACTTAGAATTAAGTTGGAAATGTTAGCCCTATCTCTACTTTAAGAAAAAGAATACCCCAAGCTGGGCACAGTGGTACACCCCTGTGATCACAGTGTTTGGGAGGCTGAGATAGGAGGGTTGCAAGTTGAAGGCCAGTTTCAGCAAGTGAGACCCTGAACTATTTAGCAAGACTTTGTTTCAAAATGAAAAATAAAAATATCTGGGAGGTTGAGTGCCCTTGAGTTCAATCCCAGCACCAAGGAAAACCACCACCAACAAAAAGGCGGCACAGAAGCAGCTACTCTCCCTGCCTCTTGGGCACTGGATTCTGAGCAAAAAGCACCTTCTAAGCTGCGTTCTGTCTGCGGGAGAGAGAAGCACCTGCTTTCCTGTCTTTCCAAGTGCATAATTCACTTCTCTGCAATATGCTGAAGGTCAGGCTTTTGTATAAAATTGCAGATGGACCATTTGCAAAAACACATTTAAGTTGATTAGTTCCTGAAAAAAAAAAAAAAAGGATCGTTAGCAAAGAGTCTTTGCAGATACTAGTCCTTGAGCTTTCCTGTTGATCAGATTACCTTAGAGGACAGCCTGCAGTGTCACAGGCATGATGGCTGACGGCTGGCACGGGATGGGCATGAATACCAAACGGGCCAGGTGGAGGGACTGGCAGAGCTTTGCGTTTCTTTCTTTGTCTTTTCTTTAAAAAAATTTTTTTTTTTTTACTATTTTATTAATGGAAACTTGATGAATACTTAATTCTATTTGCTGTGTGAAAAGAGTCCCTTTGGAGAGTTTCATTCCGTTAGTGTTTTTAGTGATTTATATGTTTTGACAGTATGCTGTTAGTCCCTGGATGCAAAATTGCACGGGTGGCTCTTTGCAAATTTCATTTCAGAATTATCTCACTGTATAATTGCTGGCATAGAATGTGGCTTGTCTCTCCCCCCCCCCCCCCCCGGAATGGAAAGGTTATTTGAGGTGAGATACTCAGATGCTAATCAAAAGCTCCATGCTCATGTGGCCCCTCAGTCCTTTTGTGTGGTCCTGTGTTTTTGAGTTCTCTCTCTATGGCTCTCTTCCTTAAGACAAAACATGCTGGAGCACACAACTCTTCTGAGTGTCCTGAACGTATAAATGTTTTATCTTGTCGTATTAGACTTCGTGCAGTCGGCTGGCAAGTTAAATCCAACGTGGAGGGAAAACACCACTGACTCATCCCATGCATTTCTGCATCATGGCAGTGTGAGGTCTTCCCCATGTGTGTGGGAGAAGTTTCTGATCTTCTACACGGGCGTGTTTACTATCGCCGGTCTGTCTCTTCTTGTCACTTTCTGAATAGACATTCCTCTGAGTCGTCTTATTTTTGTGACTTTAAAGAAATCGTTACTTGTCACCTATTCATAATAGTCCACACACATCCTGAAAAACCAGGCAGGTCACCGACTCATCTTGTGGGGACACACCTGGCTTTTTGCTTCTCACCCATCACAGTCACAATTCACCGCAATTGCTGTGCAGACACTGACTGCATCATGTTTTGACGGGAGCCGGGGCAGGGCTGACCTACTTGTTAACATTTCCCATTCTCCCATATTTCTGACTTTTTCAGTTTGTGACATCTTCGTTTCATTGCTTAGAGTGTTTGCTAAGATGTTCAAGGTTTTAGTGTTCTTCAGCGTGTGGGCTAAGTGACTTCCTTTAGAACCGGTTCTACTAAGTTCCTGGAAATGTCTTCAGAAGCCGGGGGTGGTGGCGCACACTCGTAATCCCAGCCCTCGGGAGGCTGAGACAGGAGGATCGCAGGTTAAGCAACAGAGTTAAGACTCTCAGCAACCTAGTAAGACCCTGTTTCAAAATAAGGAAAAGAAAGAAAGAAAGAAAGAAAGAAAGAAAGAAAGAAAGAAAGAAAGAAGAAAGACAATGACTGGGGTTGGGTGTAGCTTGGAGATAGAATACCCCTGGTTCAATCCCCAGTACCACAAAATAAAATGGGCGTGGTGGCACACACTTGTAATCCCCATGCTTGGGAGGCTGAGACGGGAGGATCACACAGGTTTAAAGCCAGCCTCAGCTACTTAGTGAGGCTCTCAGCAACTTAGTGAGGCTCTCAGCAACTTAGGCAGACCCTGTTTCCAAATAAAATATAAAATAAGTCTGGGAGTATAGCCTGGAGATAGGAAGCCCCTGGGTTCTACTCCCAGTACCACCAACAAAACAAAACAAAACCAAATAAAACAAAACACAAAAAACCAAGAAAATGCCTTCAGAAAGAATCTCACTATATACCAAGCTGGGTGAGGCTGTGTTAGTGTTTGAAGGGGAGATAGCTGAGCTTGCAGCGAGATTCTACTCAGTTTAAAAGGGTAGAGAGGGGAGGACCAAGAGGAGGGAGGTATCTAATATATGAGGAGAAACTTCACTTTTGCATAATAATAATGGATTTAAATGTTTTCTTTGGAATTAATATAGATCTCGAGTAGGTATGTAGGTAAGAGCTTTGCAAAAGAAATTTTTTGCTAAGGTTGAAGTTCTGTAGCTGGCAACTCTTGTAACCCCAAAGATCCTGTTCTCGAAAAGCCAGGAAAAAAACAGTCTGTTTCCAATTATGCATCATAAAAATAGTGAAATTAAGCCAAGAAAAATTATCATTTGGGAGTTGGGTTGCTTTTTTGCAGAGGGTAAAGGAGAAAAAGGGACTGTAGATGCACATTTTAAGGAATCTCCTAGTTTTTCAGTTGGCTTTCAGCTTTTTCTCAACTGCTCTGTATTGGAAATTAAGAATACTTTTAGGATTAAAGACTTTTTCCTCCTTGGGCTCCTTTCTGCTTCTCAGAGAGCACAGAGAATTGTGGCTGGTCAGCACCTGCCAGATCGAAGGGGTCTGGGCCTCCTGTTCAGGGACCCAGCTTGAATTTTTGGTAAAGAGAGCCTTTTTTTTTTTTTTTTTTCCCTCCTGTCTGATTGGGGCCGGGGTATCAGGGGCTCACAGCATCACACCTGGAAGTTGTTGTTGTGGTTTTGGGTTACATTTTTACTGTTTTTCCAGCTGAAATGCAGTCTCCACTGCTCAGCAGTATGTGGCTAGGGGAGGAAAACTGGGGATGCTCCTATGGGGAGAGTGTGGCAGCGGGCAGTGCAAGCAGTGGGACAGTATGTGGGCGCGCTTACTGCCCTCCATCCTGGGCAGAAGCCACCAGGCTTTGTGAGTGCCTGCTGCCAGTTTCAGGATTAGTGGTCCCATGAGACTGAGGTGATAACTAAGAAACCTCCTTCCTACCGCCAGAAGATCGCCCCCAGCACCTCTTAGTTCCTGTTTCCCACACCTTCACACAGTGTTGAATAAGACTTTCCTGATGGCTCAGGGGCTCTGATAACAGGTGGTGTCTTACTTCTTTTCTTGTCATCTTTCATTTGCTCCTCAGCCTGCTGCAGGGCTCCCACGCCCACCACACCCAAACCCAGGCGCCTCCAAAGTGCAAAATTCCCAGGCTGCTTTCAGTCTGCACCTGTATGGTCCTCCCTTGTGTTGCTCTACTCTCTTCTTGCCCCATGTTTTTTTTTTTTTTTTTTTTCCCTCAGAACTAGTTCTGGCGGTTTCCCTCTTGTGGTATCTCTGCAGTCTTGCTTTTTTTTTTTTTTTTTTTTTTTTTGGTGGTACTGGGGTTCCTGGAAGCCCTTCTACCTCCGGGCTACACTCCCACGGGCTACACTCCCAGACCTATTTTTTAACATTTTTATGTGGAAACAGAGTCTCTTAAGTCAGCGAGGCTGGCTTCGAACCAGCGTGATCCTCCTGTCTCCGCCTCCCAAGCATCGCAGTCTTGCCTTTTGATGCTTGATCTGTGCTTATTGGATTTTTGTCAGTTCAATTTTTGTTGCTATAACAAAATACCAGAGAGAGGGTGATTTATATAGAAGAAAGGTCGCTCAAGGCTGGGAAATTCAATATTGGGTGACTGCATCTGATGAGGCACTTCTGGCTGGTGAGGAAGCCTCTCTTGGGCCCCCTCAGGTAGTATGGGGATGGGGACAGAGCATTGTAGCTATTGTTTGCACAGGCCTCTTTTTCTCTCCTTATAAAGCCACAGTCCCATTGCATTAGGGCCCCTTTCTTACAGCCTAATCTGACCTTACTGACCTTCCAAAGGTCCCCAGTAAGTATCACAGTTGGATTAAGCATCTACTGTGTGTGTGTGTGTGTGTGTGTGTGTGTGTGTGTGTGTGTGTGTGTTACTAAGGATGGAACCCAGGGGCATTCCACCTCCGACCTACACTTCCAGCCCTATTTTTTATTCTTTATTTTGAAACAGGCTCTCACTAAGTTGTGAAGGGCCTCACTTAGTTCTTGAGGCTGACCAAGAACCTGCAATCCTCCTGTCTTAGCCTCCCAAGTACTGGGATTACAAGCATGTGCCACCACGCTCGGCCAGCATCAACCTTTTTAATACTTTAGAATGGAGATTAAATTTCAACATGAGCTTTAATGGGGACCTTCTTTTCCATTCCCAAGCCATCATCTTACCTGGACTATGGTAGTTACCTGCCAGTTGGTTTTCCTGGCTTTAGCATCTCTGTCTCCATTTACTCATCCACTAGCATCTGATTTTTCATTTCTTGCAGATTTAAGTCTCCGCTGTTCCATGATCCTTTGCATGGTACTTATGTTTGTTAACAGTCTGGCCTCAGCCCACTTTTCCATCCCTTTCTCTTTCTGCTTCCTCCGTGAGCCTCACTACGTTCCTGTCGGGTCTCTCATGGAGCATGTGCTACGTGCTGTCATGCTCCATCCTTGTGCACCCATCCTTCCTCTGGCATGGCCTCCTTCTGCTTCCTGACAGCCCTGTTCACTCTTTGAGGCTCTCTCTGCTGTCCGCTCTACTGGTGAAACTCCACACAGTTCCTCCTGGCAGGTGCTTTTCTTGCTAGCTCATGAGAACTGTTTTCTTCCTCTGGCAGATCATGGACCTCCCTGGAGCAGAATTGAGTTTGTACTGGGTGGTTTTCTATGACTATTACAAAATACCTGAGATGAGCAATTATTATAAAAAGATGTGTTTTGGCTCACAGTTCTGGAGATCCTTATTTGTGATTTATTAGCGCTGTAGTTTTGGGCTTGTGGTAAAGCAGCTTCAGGGAGGGAGTGTGTAGCAAAGCAAAACCAGTCACCTTGTGCCAAGGAAGCAAAAGAGAGAAGAAGGAAGAGACTGGGGTCCTCTCCAGCCCCCCAGTGACCTAAAGACCTCCTACTAGACCCACTCCCCAAAGATTCTGCTACCTCTTAATACTGCCACCTCGGGGATACTAATTTAATCCATGGGCCTTTGGGGGACATTCAAGATCCAGCCCATGGCAGAGTCTTGCCATCTTTGTATCATGGGGTGGGGGAAGCACAGACCAGGCATCTGACATGTGTCATCAGTTGAATCCTTCAATTCAGTTCCACTTTGGTTAAAGCTTCGGGAAGGGTCGGATATGCTTGATATAAATTTAACTATAGACAAGACATAAGAAACCCGAGTTTGAGTCTGGGAATCAGAAGCAGAGATTGGGATTAGAGCAGGGTTTAGGACAACTTTTAAAGCTCTAGAGAGGCGCGCACCCCGAGAGGGAAGGCGGCTGGCCCGGGAGCACGCGGCTGGTGAGCAGGGCTCCCCCTGGCCCTCTGCAATCTGGTCTCCACTCAGTAGGCTATTGTGCAGGACTCTGTAGATCACTGTTAAGAACCGTGGCTTTGACTCCGAAAAAGACAGGAATAGTAAACTGTTTAAAGCAGAGAAATGATGGGGTCAGGCTGGGGCTCGGGCAGAATCACCCTGGCTTGCTCACAGTGTTCCAGCTCCCTGGCCTGCTCCCTGAGCACACCAAACGCCCTGGCTCAGGGCCTTTGCAGGTGACATTTCCTTTTCTTGGAATGCTTTCCTCCAAAATATATACTGAATTCACTTCCTGTAGGTCCTTACTCAAAAAAATCAAGCTGGGTGTGGTAGTATACCCATAATCCTAGTACTTGGGAGCCTGAGACAGGAGGATTGTAGTTTTGAGGCCAGCCTCACAACTTAGTGAGACCCTGTTTCAAAAAATAAATATTAAAAAGGGTTAGGGACGTAGCCTCTTTTTACTTAGAGGTAGAATTCTCCTGAATTCAATCCCCAGGAAAATACACACACACAACAACAACAACAACAACAACAACAACAACAACAACAACACAAAGACTCTTGGGCATATTTCCTTTCCCCTTGTCTTCTTTGTTTTCTTAGCCTTTATCCTGGTCTAATGCAGTTATATATTTTTCTTATAATCTAATTCTCTGGTCTAGAATGTAAGTTTCTTAAGGGCAGGGATTTTTATGTTTTGTTCTCCATTGAATCTCCATATCTAGAACAGTCCCGGCATGGAACAGACACTCTATAGATATTTACTCAATGAATAGATGGATGAAAAGAAGCCAGATCCCATGGACTTCTTGTAGCTCCAGATGAACATACACTCGGGGCACTCAAGAGGGAACGCCATCGGGCCTGTCTGGGGGGAGGAGAATCTGCTTTTTAAAGCCTCGTTTAAAACGTGTCAGATGAGAACACTGATCTCTTTTTAATTGTCCAACTCACAGCAGCATCCGCGGCTCTCCGCAGCCTTACAAGTGGTTTGGGAAGATTCCCACTTTACCTCTAACAGGCATGGGCTTGCTGTGGCTTCTCTCTGCCTGTGGTTTGCCCTTTAACCCATCTGACTATAAAGATGAAAAATAAACACAGCAGTAAAGGAAAGAGCAGGGGAGAGGGGACCGGGCGGAGGGCAGCGTTTCCCTGTGGCCTGACATCTTCCCTTGGCTCTGAGCCCAACCCCTTGGTGGTTTATAGAACCTTCTAGAGTTGCCAGGCGGGGGTGGGGGCTGTGCTCTAAGGAACAGTCTTGAGCCTGCCAGGCCACCTGACTCTTGCATTTTGCTTTTTTGTTCTAGTTTTTTTGAAAAGGAATGTTTATTTTAGGTTAAAAAAAAAAGATGCTTGAGAAGGGATTTTTTTAAAAAAATTAAGTCACATATTAATTAATTAAGTTTTTTTGTGGTTCTTGGATGAAATGCAGGGGCATTCTACCTCTGAGCTACACTCCAGCCCTATTTTACTTTTTTTTTTTGTTTTGAAGCAGGATCTTGCTAGGTTGACAAGAGTCTTCCTAAGTTGTTGAGGCTGGCCTCCTGTCTCAACCTTCCAACTACTGGGATTACAGGCACGTAGTTTACCATTTTAATTTTGAAGTGTTTTTTTTAACCCTTCTCTGGATGGAGGACTGCTCTTGCAATGACTACTTTGATGCCAGCGAGGGGTGAAGACTGGTGGGACTGTCCTGTGACACCATCCTGTGACACTGACCTACACCCCAGGGGCAGGCGTGTCTGTCCTGAGGAAGCGTGGGATGCTCGATGGCTGGGCACAAACAGTGAAGCGCTCAGTTTATATCAGTGCAATAGAAGAGCTAGCCTCACATGCGTGCGCTCTTCCGATGGCTGCACCCAGGCCTGCCTCTGGACCTGGAGTCTGGCCGGGGAAGTCTAGGGCTCAGAAGGAAGTTACTGGCCATGCTCAAAGCCAGTGGAGCAACTGGACCCTGGTATTCAAAACCATCGCATCAGAGCGGGGCGTGGTGGCGCATGCTTGTAATCCCGGCATTTGGGAGACTGAGACAGGAGGATCGCAGTTTGGGGCCAGCCTTAGCTACACTCAGTGAGACCCTGTTTCAAAATAAAGAATAAAAAATAGGGCTGGGGCTGGGCGTGGTGGCGCACGCTTGTAATCCTCGCGCTTGGGAGGCGGAGACAGGAGGATCGCGCAGGTTTGAAGCCAGCCGCGCTGGCTTAAGAGACCCTGTTTCCAAATAAAAATATAAAAATGGGTCTGGGAGTGTAGCCTGGAGATAGAAGGGTTACCAGGAACCCCAGTACCACCAAAACAACAACAACAACAACAAAACCAAAACACCATGACCAGCCAGGGGTGGTGGCGCACACTTGTAATCTCAGCGCTTGGGAGGCTGAGACAGGAGGATCGCACAGGTTCGAAGCCAGCCTCAGCTACTTAGTGAGGCTCTCAGCAACTTAGTGAGACCCTGTTTCCAAATAAAGCATAAAATAGGTCTGGGAGTATAACCGGGAGGTAGAAAAGCCCCTGGGTTCCACCCTCAGTACCACACACACGAAACAAAAACAAAAACAAAAACAAAACAAAACAAAAAACCCAAACACAGTGACCTGTCCCTATGTCAGACCTCCTCGGACTGCTCGCCCCCAAGGGAGGCTGTCCATGCAGCGCCTGGGTGGCGTTCGCAGTGCCTCCGGGACCAGGCACCGGTCCCGTGTGGTTTTCTTGTTTGTTTCAGGTTTATAGTGGTTAAGAGCATGAGCTGTGGAATTAGGCAGACCAAGACTCAGACCCTGGTTCTGGGACTTCTCAGCCGTGGACCTTGGGTGTTGCCTAGCATCTTACCTTTTCACTTTGAAATGTAGTAAAGGAGCAGAGGCCATGGTGCATGGCTGTACTCACGAGGCTGAGGCAGAAGGATTACAGGTTTGAAGCCAGCCTCAGCAACTTGGTGAGACCCTGTTTCAAAATAAGAAATAAGAGCCGGGCGTGGTGGTGCACACTCGTAATCCTTGTGCTTGGGAGGCTGAGACAGGAGGATCGCACGGGTTCAAAGCCAGCCTCAGCTACTTAGTGAGGCTCTCAGCAACTTAGTGAGACCCTGTTTCCAAATAAATTATAAAATACGGCTGGAAGTATAGCCCGGAGGTAGAAAGCCCCTGGGTTCCACCCCCAGTACCACCAATAAATAAATAAATAAATGAATACATAAATAAACAAAAGGGCTGGGGCATGGCTTGGAGGTAGAATGCCTCTGGGTTTAATTCCCAGTACCAAAATGAATGAATGAATGAATGAATGAATAGGAGTAAGGGCATCTATTTCCTTTAGTAGCTAAAAGGATTAAATGAGAAATTATGAAGCATACAGGCAGTGCTCCATAGAGAGTCACAAGTTGCTTTGTTGGATCTGAGATGAAGGCAGGGTGTGGCTCTCTATTAGGAGGGAGACGCCGTGTGTACCTAAACAACCGCTGAACAGCCACAGAGCGGCTCCTGGACAAGTCTTGGCTTTGCGGCCAACTAGAGGTATAGGGGGTGGGCTGCTCGTGTAGTCTGTCTAATTCTTGGTTCACTAATCTGTAAAATTAAAGGGTCGGAGTAGATATTATCTTTTTCTAACATTTTGAGTTGACTCGTGTAGATGATAAAGTGGAACAAATTATATACAAAATGTTAAGTAAACAGCATTCAGAGTGGGGCATGGTGGTGCGCGCTCGTAATCCCAGTACTTGGGAGACTGAGACAGGAGGATCGCAGGTGTAAGACCAGCTTCAGCAACTTGATGAGTCCCTGTTCCCAAATAAAAAATAAAATAGGGCTGGGGGTGTAGCTCAGAAGCGGAATGCCCCTGTGTTCAATCCCTACTACCACAGCATACGCGCACACACACACACACACACACAAGAACAGCTTTCAGAGCAAGATGGGATTAATTAGAATAGCTTTTGGAATGGGGGGGGTAAGTAGAGTTCCTGGACTTTGTAGAATAGTGTAAAAATGACAAGTTTTGATAAAATGAGCTGACCTCACAACATTCTGGTTTTGTGTTTGCTTGCATTATTGGGGAAATACATTTAAAGATTATCTTTTCTTGTTGTTCAAATAAATTACATTGCTGTGCGTGGTAGAACATGCCTGTATTCCCAGTGTTTGGGAGGCTGAGACGGGAGAATCGCAGGTTTGAGGCCAGCCTCAGCAACATAGACTCTCAGCATTAGTGAGATACTGTTTAAAAATTAAAAAAAATTAAAAATAGGGCTGGGGGTATAGCTCAGAGTTAGAATTCACAAAATAATAAACAAATAAAATAGCAAACATAAATAATAAGTTACAGATTAGAAAAAGCTAAGGTAGTATTAGTATTTGTTTACTCTTACGTTGTTAAATTGAATGTTTTTCTTAGATAATATTTTCCAGTTTGGTAAGTTATCTCTGCTAGCCACTACATGATTATGCATTTTAACTCTCCACAGGTAATCTGCAGTCTCATTTTCTAGGTGTGATTAAGGATTAGTCATTAGTACATATGATAACAGTTCTATGTAAGGTATAGGATAAAAGGTGTTTTGCTGGCCAGGTGCGGTGTATGTCTATAATCCCAGTACTTGGAAGGCTGAAACAGGGGGATTGCACCCTCAAGACCAGCCTTAGCAACTTAGTGACTTCTCAGCAACCTGGCAAGACCCTTTAAAAAGTGAGAGAGAGAGAGAGCGAGAGCGAGAGAGAGAGAGAGAGCGAGAGAGAGAAGGAAAGAAAGAAAGCTGGGGGCAAGGCAGAATGCATCTGGTTCTTCATTCACTAACACACACACACACACACACACACAAATAAATAGAATAAAAGAAAAAGAAAAAGATTTTTCTTGTTTAATCTCTTCATGTTAGAGAAAAAGAAAATACGGCCCACAGTGTCTGCGCCTGTAAAATGCTTTGCTGGCAAAGCCCCTGCTTCCTGTCGCTTTGGGGAGGCCCAAGGCTCTTACACCCGGCCCTAATTTGTTGGCTCATCATTTGTTATTAAGAAATGTTCTACCAACTTTTTGTCCTTTCATAGTACTTGTAAGGTACATATGGCGCTTCATTTTATCTTATTTTTGCAGTGCTGGGGATCTAACGCAGGGCCTTGCAATGCCAGGCCTGTATTCTACCCGGGAGGCGAAACCCGCACATCCAAAGCTTCTTCTAACGGCCGGGTGCTTGCGAGGGCCTGGGGGACGATGACTATGTTTTGAGAATATCAGGTGTGCTGAGTTGTGCTGGAGTCGTTGCAGTCTGAGTCCGCTGGATGACGGACGGCTGGGTGTTCATTCTAAGTAGGTGGGTTGCTTTGGTGGCAGTGCCAGGCCCGGTTCCACTGCCCCCTGGCTAAACCTTTGCTGCTAACTTGGGAATCGTAAGGCGGAACTGAGGAAGGACATGTGGCCAGAGCCTGTAACTTATACCAGAAGTATTGAGGCAGCGGCTTCCCCATGCTTTGGCAGCAGATTTGCAATATTATGTCTGTCATTAGGACTGATATCTTGTGTCAAGTTTGGAATCCTTATTTTTGGGCGATAGAATTCTTGAAATTCGCAATAATAAGTCAAATCTGAAAATGAATACAAAGCTTGCAGTAAGCTGTTATTTATATTATCTCACTGGTAGTGTGCTTCTTTTGAAAATCTTAGGGAATATTTTAACCACACAAACGAAAGTGACTATTATTGATTTAAAATGGATAGTGGGGCTTGGGATGCAGCCCAGTGGTAGAGCCCTTGCCTAGCATGCATGAGGTCCCGGGTTCAATGCCGAGCACTCTAAAACCAAACCAGAGAGGGCCTGTGTGGGAAAGGATGCAGGTGCTGTTTTAGGAACTATGCTAATTTCTATCTCATATATTACAACCAAAGTGAGCCAGAAGCAGGGCGTGGTGGTGCACACCTGTAATTCCAATACTTGGGAGGCTGAGATGGAAGGATCATAGGTTCAAGGCCAGCCTCAACAACCTGGCGAGACCCTCAGAAATTTAGGGAGACCATGTTTCCAGATAAAAAATGAAATAGGGCTGGGGGTGTAGTTCGGAGGCAGAATGCCCCTGGGTTCAGTGCCCAGTATCAATCAATCAATCAAATACAATCAAGGTATTATTATTTGACAGGCGAGGGAGTGGGGAAGACTAAGTGACTTGTCTGACTTAACACAGTTGGGTACCCCAGGATTTGAACTCCTAAGTATAGCTCTTTATTGATTGCATCTTAAAAGAACACACCCTTGGAAATCTTGGGATGCGAAGTTCTTCAATGTGAAGAGGCGGTTCTTACGAGTCTGGTAAGGCGGGTGAAAAGTGCATTTGTGAATCTGAACAACACATGGGCTTTCACAACCTTGGGGAGGGTATGTCTGCCCACCCTCCCATTTTGATGTGATTTACTTGGGAGTGAGGTCTCCTGCACACCAGGCTTCTACCGCAAGGAAACCAAGGACATGGGCCGGAGGTGTGGGTGCTGCCGGCCGGGACTGGGGTGGCAGGGCCAGCCGGGAGAGTGCAGTTCAGCCTCTGCCCCCGTAACCCTCCTCCTGGTCCTCATGTGGAATTCCTGCCGCCTGCTCAGGAGTTTAGGAGTAATCTCTCTGTTTTCTGCCGCTAGCAGCCACAGCATGTTAAGACTTTAATTAATCCTAGGCCTCAAGATACTAAATCTCTTTGCTTGAGACAGCCTGTTAATGACCAATAATGCTAGCTTTTATACTGTGCATGTATGCTGTCATTTGATTCTTGCAGCAACCTTGTGACCTAGGGAAGTGTAGCTTTCTACCCCCCTCTCCACTGTCTCCCAGGGCTGGGGATTGAACCCAGTGGCTCTACCGCTGAGCTGCGTCTCCAGTCCTTTTTAATTTTTATTTAGGGCCTCACTAAATTGCCCAGGCTGGTTTGGAGCTTGCAATCCTCCTGCCTCAGCTTCCCGAGTAGCTGAGATTACAATCATACACCACGGCTCCCATCATTACTTCTTATATTCTTTCTTTTATTTTTTATTCTTGCTTTTCTTTTTTGTGGTACTGAGGGTGGAACCCAGGGGCTTTTCTACCTCCGGGCTATACATTGCTTCTTATAAAGGAAGTAACCGAAGGCTCCGTTCTAATCGCCACCTTCATCCTTTCTTGTCTGACCCGATGTAAAAATCTCAGCTGATCTCCCAAGCACTCTGGAAATACCCAGCATCCAGCATCCACGGAAATATTTTAAAACCCCTTTGGGGCTGGCGCCGTGACAGACACCTATAATCCCAGCTACTCCAGAGGCTGAGGCAGGAGAACTGCAGGTTGGAAGCCAGCCTGCGCAATTTATTTAGCAAGCAAAGTCCAGTGAAAAGGGCTGGGGTTGAAGCTCAGCAGCAGAGTGCTTGCCCAGCAATGTCCAAGGCCCTGGGTTCAACTCCCAATATTGCAAAAAACAAAAACCAGCAGAACCCCATGAAATAACAGCAACAAAAATAACTTCAATCGAATCAGGCCACTTTCCTCCTTTTTTCCCCCTTCCCTATCTGCTCTACGGCTCTACTCCCTCTGGTGATAGGGCCCGTAAAGCCCCTTTTCCGTGAAGGGTTTTTTTCTCACCTGATTTTTTTCCTGTGGTACTGGAGATTAAACCCAGAGCCATTCTACCTCTGAGCTACATCTCCAGCTCTATTTTATGTTTTATTCTGAAACAGCATCTCACTACATTGCTGAGGACCTCACTAAGTTGCTGAGGCTGGCCTCAAACCTGCGAAACCTGCGATCCTCCTGTCTCTGCCTCCCAAGGACTACGGGCATACACCACCATGCCCAGCTTTCACTTGATTTTTTAAATTTTCTGCTTACCCTCAGGATGTGGGCTTTTCCTTTCGAGTTCTAACTATACTGCCATAAATAACATATTTGTGATTATTGGTTTATTTCACCAGACTGTAGGCCCATAGGAAAAAGAACATGTCTCCATTGCCTGGCACCAAATAAGCAATAAATTAAAATATGTTCATAGAAGAAATGAAGCTCAAGAAATTAAATATCTTGCCCGAAGTAGTAATTGATATTACTTTTACCAGAACATAAGCCCCACCAGGGCAGGTTGTTTGGCTTCTATTCTCATTGCTGTCTCCTTGGCATCTTGAACAGGGCCACATCCTACTAGAAAATATTTGCTGAATATCAATTGTACTTGCACTCAACTTCAGAGCTTTCACATCCAAACCCCGAACTTTTCCCCTCGATGGCAAATCTGTCTGAAGATGAGGATTGGGACGTACTCAGGTGCCCTGTGGGGCAGGGACATTCTGAGAGATGCATCCTCGTGCACAGGTCTTAAAGGGCATTTGATGTCGTCAAACAGCCATGTCTGTCCTGCCTCCCCTGCGCCCTTCCTCATAGCTGCCGGGCTGGATACTGATGTCGTTCGTGCTGCCTCTTCTGGATCCCCTGGCTGACATGTTGAACAGCCGGCACGACAATTCCTCTCCCAGCTTTGATTTAAGCACTTGCAGATTTAACTGTGTTTTTCTTAAAAAAAAGAAAAATCACTTAGATGGCAGACTAGAAGAAGCCTTATTGGTGTCTTTCCAAAAGCATCTCATGTTGAATCTACCAGGTGTTACTTACTATTTGAGTTCAGGCGATGGGATTTTTAAAATTTTTATTATTTCACTCAATATCTTTTTGTTCATAAGACCTTTAAATATGTTGAGTTTCTGATTTTTCCCCTTTAATCAGGGCAAAGCAGAGCAATGTTAGGATATGAGTGTGTGTGTGTGTGTGTGTGTGTGTGTGTGTGTATAATTTTTTGTGATACTGGGGATTGAACTCAGGGTTTTCTGCCTCTGAGCTACATTCCCAGTCTTATTTTATTTTTAGTTTAAAACAGGGTCTCACTAGGTTGTTGAGGCTGGCTTCAAACCTGCGATCCTCCTGTCTTAGCTTCTTAAGTACTGGGATTAGGGGCGTGTGCTACCAGACCCAGCTTGCCCTTTATATTTTAAAGAGCTTTATGCTGGGCATGGTTGTACACACCTGTTATGGCAGTAATTGGGAGACTGAGATAGGAGGAGTGCAGGTTCAAGGCCAGCCTCAGCAACTATGGAGGCCCCCAGCAACTTTAGCAAGACACTGGAGCTGTAGCTTGGAGGTAGAATGCCCTGGGTTCAATTCCCAGCACTCAACAGCCATTCTTCCTCCCAACAGCCATTCATATATCCTTAGCATGCTATTTTTTTCTTTTTTGGTGGTGGTACTGGGTATTGAACTAAGGGCATTCATTCTACCTCAGAGCTACACCCCAGCCCCCCCCCCCCCTTTTTTGAGGCTGTCCTCAAACCTGCTATCATCCCGGCTCAGCCTCCCAAGTACTGGGATTGGAGGCAGGAGCCTCCACGCGGGCGCATGCCTCTAATCCCATACCCTTTGTATAGAACACTTTGCTTTGAAATGTGGTCAGAGTGATTGCAGTAGACCCCAAATTGTTCCTTCAGGATCTCAGAGGACCTCGATGTATGCCGAAAGGAAGTATTTAGTTGATCATTTCCAAAGAAAGTCAGCGAGGCCAAAAGCCAGGGTCAGAAGGCCTTGGTGTTTGCAAAGTTAATGCGACAGAGCCTCACAGGAGAGGGGAGCTTGTGCTTTTTACTTCAAAGCTCCCACTTTCTGGAAGCCCGCAGGCTTGTGCATTCTAAACAGGGACTAGATCCCTAGCGGCAGGCTCAGGTGCGATGCGCACAGGTCTCGGGAGTTCAGCGGAGTGGGGACCAGGCGCCTCCCTTTCCATTCTCCTTTGCCTCAGGATCCTGTCACTACACTGGGAAGATTAGACAAAGCCCCTCTGCAGTTTATTTTCTTTTTAGACAAGTTACACTGCATGGAGGGCTTTTGAAACTAAAGGGAGAGAAGCTCTCTCTGTTAGAAGCCGCGGCGTGCGGTTCCAACTTGCCTTGGACTTCATGGAGATGTTTTAAGATCCGGTGTAACTCGCTGTGGTTTGCCTTTGGGCATCAAGCTGTTTAGCTTGGCTCTATTATATCTGTAATTGCTGCATTTTAATAATTGCCCAATATTCTTGTCAGCAATTTGCAGCCTATATTTTTAATAGAACCGTGTGCCTTGCTTTCCACAGGTTTATTCAGACCTGGTGTAAACCCCGGGATTAGCACGGCGCAGGCCCGGGACCCTCAGCAGCCGGGCAGGGGCGGCCGGCGCAGTGCACATCTGCACATCCCACAGGCCGCGCTGCCCGCGGGGTACGTGCCCCATAAATACCCTCCGGGAAGCTAACTTCTGAGTCGCGGTGCAGGGTTTTGCTTTATAAAAACCGCCCTCAGCACTTGGTGACATAGCATATTGTTTTAGAGGGGTTTCTCCTTATCCACTCATTCAGGAAACCTACTCTTCGTGGGGAAAAATGGGGACACAGTCTCTTAGCTGTTGTTCAATTGTTAACAGAGAATGTCTCCATTTATCTGAAAGTGCTGTGAAATTATGGTGGCAGACACGTTGGACTCAAAGAGACAATACAAGTTGATTTCATGGATTCCAAATCAGCTTTATAATTTTGCCAGCTTCAACTTGACTGGCAGCTTTATTTATTTATTTATTTATTTATTTATTTATTTATTTACGTGATTCTGGGCTTTAACTTAATATTTCTTTTCTTTTCTTTCTTTTCTTTTTTCTCCCCATGGTACTGGGGATGGAACCCAGGGGCATTCTACCTCCAAGCTGCACCCCAAGCCCTATTTTCTATTCTTTATTTTGAAACAGGATCTCACTGAGTTGCTAAGGGCCTCACTACTTAGCTGAGGCTGGTTATGAACCCAGATCCTGACTCAGCCTCTCAAATGCTGGGATGGCAAGCATGCACCACCATGCCTGGCTAACTTAATGTTTCTTAATGTTTATTTAGCAGTAAACAAAAGGTTAAACTAGTAGGGTATGTTGGCATATGCCTAAAACCTCACTACTTGAGAAGCTGAGACAGGAGGATCACAGGTGTGAGGCCAGCCTCAGCAACTTAGCAAGACCCTGTTTCAAAAAAGAAAAAAATAAAATAAAAAGGGCTGGAGGTGTAGCTCAGAGGTAGAATGCTCCTGGGTTCAGTCCTCAGTACCCACACCTACCTCCCCCAAAGAAGATTGAACTGGCTTGACAGCACTAACTGTTACAGAAATGACCAGACCTTGATCTTTCCACTTTATTGGTATACATGAGAATGGACAGTAGTGATAATCATAGCAAGTATTTATTGATTGCTTATTAAGCTAGATACTTTTCTAAATATTATTTGTAATATAAAATGTACTATATACTTTCTAATCAATATATAATATGCAATTTCTAAGATATATATGTATATGTATGCACACACACACACACGAATTGAATTGAATCCTCACAATTTACCATACCTAGCATATGATAAGCTTATTCTTGAAGAGTATCATGCCTATTCACATCCAGGCTTTTTTTTTTTTTTTTTTTTGGGCGGTACTGGAGATGGAACCCAGGGGCATTGTACTTCTGAACTACACCAGCCCTACTTTTTAATTCTTTATTTTGAAACAGGGTCTCACTGAGTTGCAAAGCGCCTCACTAAGTAGGTGATGTTGTAGTTGGACAGCAAAAGTGTACCGGTGTGAGATGTAGCTGTGGGTTCTTGTTTTTAGCTATTTTAGAAAAGAATAACCTGAACTCTTGTGCTGTAAGCTTGAGCAATTTTATTATGACAAACACAGAAAGATAGGACAGAAATTAAAGCCCTATATCATAAAGAGAGAGAGTGACTTAGTAGAGTGACTTGAAAATAAGTCACTGAAGTTTTTGGGTATAGAGCAGTTTTTATAAAGAATTTTATCTCACATCTTTGCTTAACCAGTTGTCTTTCTGACCTCACATAGGGCAAGTCTTTTGATGTGATGATTTCTTCCTGTAGGCCCACCCTTGTCTCTGGTACAGACCCAAGCCTTTTGTTATATCCCAAAATGTGTTAATTCATTATAGAAATCAGGGATCTCTTGAAGGCTTGTCCCAAGTCCTTGGGGAATTTTAG
This sequence comes from Muscardinus avellanarius, assembly GCF_963383645.1. Taxonomy (NCBI): domain Eukaryota; kingdom Metazoa; phylum Chordata; class Mammalia; order Rodentia; family Gliridae; genus Muscardinus; species Muscardinus avellanarius. The sequence continues at coordinate 81,773,222 of NC_137788.1, read as the reverse complement.
CTTGTCCTAGAAGTTATTTTATTATGTAAAACTTGTCTTTAGAATGCAAAGGCCCTGGGCTACCTCTATTCTGGGAACTCTGCAGGGTTCCTTCTCTTCCCCAGTGCCTGCACAACATTCAAGCTCTGACTATTTTCTATATATATATATATATATTTTTTTTTTGTGTGTGTGTGTGGTACTGGGGTTGAATGGGGGGGGGGCTTTTCTACCTCCTGGCTATACTCCCAGACCTTTTTTTTTTTTTTTTAAATATACTTTATTTGGAAACAGGGTCTCACTAAGTTGCTGAGAGCCTCACTGAGTAGCTGAGGCTGGTTTCGAACCTGTGCGATCCTCCTGTCTCAGCCTCCCAAGCGCTGGGATGACAAGCGTGCGCCACCACGCCTGGCCTTACTTTCTATATTTTAAAATTAATGCCAAAGCATTTGAAGTCAATACATATTGAAATTAGTACTAAAGACGTTTTTGAAATTAGTACCAAAGATGTTTCCCAATATGGGCACAAGTGAGGCTGTCTGCGAACGGTGATCCTCCTGTCTCAGCCTCTCAAATGCTAGAATTACAAGCGTGTGCCACCACACCTGGCTAGCCAAGCAGATTTTTAACTGCTACCATAACCCATATTCTATTCATACCAGGCTTTTTTTTTTCTATACTAGGCTTTAAGTCACTATCATCTACCAAGATTGAACCATAGTGCTTCTGCATATATAGTCATTGCATTTTAAGGCATACTTAAAAATTCTTTTTGAAGTTAGAAGTTCATTGTTATTATTTTTAGATAGGTAATACTTGAATGTGGTTTGAAACCCAGAACCTGCTCCCTCTAATCCCTGTTCTCTAATCACCCAATTTCCCTTTTGCTGATAGGTATTTAGTATTACAATTGTGAAGAGTCATTTATTTATTTATTTTTTGCAGTGCTGGGGATAGAACCCCAGGCCTCACACATGCTAGACAAGTGCTCTACCACAGAGCTACACTACCAGCCCTGAAGAACCATTTTAAATACCTTCTCTAGTCAGATGTGTTGGTGCATACCTGTAATCCCAGTCTTTGGGAGGCTGAGACAGGGGGAATCCCAGGTTCAAGGCCAACTTCAGTAACTTAACGAGAATCTTAGCAATTTAGTAAGACCCTGGGTTTTTTTTTTTTTTTTTTTTTTTGGTGGCGGTACTGGGGGTGGAACCCAGAGGCTTCTACCTCCGAGTTATACTCCCAGACCTATTTTTAAAAAATATTTTATTTGGAAACAGGGTCTCACTAAGTTGCTGAGGGCCTCACTAAGTAGCTGAGGCTGGCTTCGAACCTGTGTGATTCTCCTGTCTCAGCCTCCCAAGCGCGGGGATTACAAGCGTGCACCACTGCACCTGGTTTAAGACCCTGTTTTAAAATAAAAAATAAAAATGGCTGGGGGTGAAGCTCAGAGGAAGAATGGCCTTGGCTTCAATTCCTAGTACCACAAACAGAAACAAAACAAAAATCTTAACACTTGATGAGATGAACTAAGACCATTTAATTAGAAACTAATTTTACCATTTTAAAAATAATTCTGAGTCAGGCGTGGTGGCGCATGCTTATAATCCCAGCGCTTGGGAGGCTGAGACAGGAGGATCGCACAGGTTCGAAGCCAGCCTCAGCTACTTAGTGAGGCTCTCAGCAACTTAGTGAGACCCTGTTTCCAAATAAATTATAAAAATAGGGCTCGGGGTGTAGCCTGGAGGTAGAAAGCCCTGGGGTTCCATTCCCTACTACTACAAAAAAATAAAAAATCAAAAATCTGTGCTGTATCTCCAAGTGCCCAACTCGGCTTTGTGTCTGAAGGCAGCAGCTGGGGGTCTGTGATGGTATTTCCTGGGTGAAGGGGACACGGTTGCAACCCCTCCCTGTGTGAGATCGTCTTGGGGAACTCCGCCATCCTGCCGTTCCCAGGGTGCAGATGAAGCAGGATCTTTGCACTTTTGTCCAGTTGTCAGATAACTTTTATTGCTGATGGGGGAACTATGCCTGGACACAGTAGGCGCTCAAGACATGTGTGGAAGTTGTTTCAGGCTCAGGGATGAAGGGCTGCAACATATACTCTGGCGTGTCTCTATGTTAGGGACAGAGAAGGAAAATTCAGGCGAAGTAAACCCCCACCAAACTCTCGTTCAAGACTCTGGATGGGAAAAGGTTTGGTTATCTAGTGCAGGATTCAGATAGGTTCACATGGGGCTGAGCGGCAGTGACTTCTATTAAAATGTCAGCGAACCGTTGAAATAAAGCCTTGCCTTCTTGCTGGTTCTTTGTTGTTTTTTTTTTTTTTCAGATTGATTCTCAGTGTAATTTAATTGGGTCTTTGTGAAAATCCTGTCATTAGAACATTAGATTGAGTTCCATTCTTCAGCAGTGTGTCTTCACAATAGTGTGTGAATCAGAGATATTTCTGTTTGCTTGCCAGCGCTAGGGAATATATATATATATATATATATATATATATATATATATATATATATATATATGTATATATATGTGTGTGTGTATATGTGTGTGTGTATATATATATATATATATATATATATATATTCCCAAAAATCTTAACACTTAACACACACACACACATACACACATACATATATACATATATATATAGTGTCATTGATTGTTTTAATATTATAAGCTATCTGGTGGTATCACAGGTGCATCTCAGTTTTCTTTCACAGGCCTGAAAATTCTGTGCAAAACCAAAGATTTAGCTGGGTGTGGCCTGTTGTCTCAGCTACTTCAGAGGCTGAGGCAGGAGGATTGCATGAGCCCAGGAATTTGAGGCCAACCAAGACAACATAACAAGACCCCATCTCAAAAACAAGCCATCACTGCCCGGAATGGGGGTGCATGTCTGTAATCCCAGTAGTTGGAAGGTAGAGACATTAGAATTTCTAAGTTGTTGCGACAGGGGTTGCAGGTTTGAGGCCAGCTTCAGCAACTTACTGAGACCTTGTTTTAAAATTGAAAGGGCTGAGGGTGTAACCCAGAGATAGAATGTTCCTGGGTTCAATCCCTAGTTCCACCAAAAAGAAAAAATAAAACAAAACAACAACAACAACAACAAAAATCCCCCCAACACAATGATGTGTCAAATATGAGCATGTATTTGTATAAAATCTTTATTGGGTAACTCCCACACCTATCCTAGTGTGCTTGAGTGCTGTCTTGTCAATTTTCAAGACAAATTTCATCACTTACATTTTTCAAAAAGTCTCCCAAAATGGAATTGCTACTAGGGATTGAACCCAGGGGCATTCTACCTCCAAGCTATACTCCCAGCTCTTTTTATTTTTAAGTTAAAACAGGGTCTCACTACATTGCTGAGGCTGACCTTGAACCTCTGACTCTCCTGTCTCAGCCTCCCAAGTCCTGGGATTACAGATGTGTACCACCACGCCCAGCTTCCATTTAACTTTAATGTGTATTTATTTGTGAAAAGAAGTTCCTGCACTGTTTTCTTATTGATACTTGTTTATTCTTACAGGCAATTGGAAAATTGCAAAGAGGGATTTTAAACCCACTCCAGTTTACGAAGATTATCTGTAACCTGAGGAACTAGAGGCCGAGGTGACTGGAGAGGACACAGTGTTGTAGAAAAATGGCAGCCCAGTATGTGATCTCCATGTTTGCTCTGATGAGCTCCTGTCTAGCCACTGCAGGTAAATTGCATAATATAGATTGTATATTCATTGTATTCTACTGGATGGAGATACATATAATATGTGTGTGTGTGTGTGTGTGTGTGTGTGTGTGTGTGTGTGTGTGTGTGTAGGGGGTGTTGGGGATGGAACCAAGGGGCATTCTACCTCCGAGCCACAGCCCCAGCTCGATTTTTTATTCTTATTTTGAAACAGGGTCTCACTAAGTTGCGGAAGGCTTCACTAAGTAGCTGAGGCTGGCCAGGAACCTGGATCCTCCTGTCTCAGCCTCCCAAGTACTGAGATGAGAAGCCTGCACCACCACACAGGGCTCTCCTGGATTAATTTTTTCCCTCTCATTCTCTTTAGAAGAGAAAAAAATCAGCTGTGTAATATGCATACAAAACTTGAATATTTTTGTTCTTTAAGTAAATAAAATATTTGACTATTACACAGATACATATGTTTGCCTGTGTTCTATTTCACTAGGCTGATGCCAGGCATTCTAAGATCAGTGGCTCAGACACCTGATCCGTGTGGAGGCAAGTAGAGAATAGATATGCTCATGACGAGCCTCATTTTATTTTATTACATGCATAGATGATACTTAGAAGTTCTTGTTTTTATTTTATTTTATTTTATTTATTTTTTTGTGGGTCTGGGGATGGAACCCAGGGGCACTTGACCTCTGAGCTACACCCCCTGCCCTATTTTTTTATTCTTTATTTTGAAACCGGGTCTCACTGAGTTGCAGAGGGCCTCACTAAGTAGCTGAGGCTGTCCGCGAACCGCGATCCTCTGGTCTGGGCTCCCGAATGCTGGGATTACCAGTGTGCGCCACCACGCCCGGCTGAGTTCTTGTTTTTAATAAGAACTTTCAGAAAGGTTCTTTGGTTCTTTTTTGTTGTTGTTGTTGTTACAAAATAAATAGACCTTCCAGATAGAGGTGACATTCTTGACATGGCTGCTTGGGAGGTATTTAATTTTTGTTATTTCAGATATTTTATTTTATTTTACTTTTTTTGTGGGTCTGAGGTGGAACCCAGGGGCATTCGACCTTTGAGCTATACCTCCTGCCCTATTTCTTATTCTTTATTTTGGAATGGGGTCTCACTAAGTTGCAGAGGGCCTCACTAAGTAGCTGAGGCTGTCTGCAAACCGTGATCCTCCAGTCTCAGCCTCCGAATTATTCAGCTGTTTTAATATGTAATGTGTGTTTGAGGCACTGGGGACTGAACCAGGGACATTCTATCTTTGAGCTATACCCCCATCCCGTTTTATTTTTTAATATTGAAGCTGGGTCTCACTAAGTTGCTGAGGGACTTGATAAATTGCTGAGGCTGGTCTCAAATCTAATGCTCCTCTTGTCTGAGCCTCTTAATTACAGGTGTGTGCCACTGTGCCCGGCAATGTATAACTTTTGAAAAAGTAGAGAAAAGGCTGGAGATAGTTTAGCATAAGTGAGGATTGTTTAGCACATGTGAGGCCCCGGGTTTGAATCCTAGCATTGCAGAAACAAAAACAATGAAATGTACTATGTCACCTAGAGGCCATCAGAGTATGTGGCTGGAGCTGAGAAAATGGGAATGACTGAATTGGAATGTTGTCACTTAAATAAGAATATCAGGTCCCCCACACCAACGTCACAGTGTTCCACGCCAGGGTTACTTCATACAGTAGGAGGCTTAATTTGCTCTCTTTGTTCTAATTTGCTCGGTGTCTATCCCCTAATAGCTACATAAACCAATTTATTGAATCACCTCTGGAAATTGACAGGTCTCAACAAGAAAGATGATTTGCCTCTTGACACTGGCTGTTGACTTGCACGGGCGGAGGAGAGGGGTGCTCATTACCATTTACTGGGTGTGCACCTCAGCCAGCCACTGGGCTAAACACGTACAAAATATAAAAACAAGTAAGCATACTTGCGTTTAATGGCCTCCCTTAATCACAACCCTGAGTTAGGTGTGATTATTTTTGCCATTTTATAGGCAATGAAATGAATTATTGAGAGATTAGGCAGCTTGCACTGGTCACGTAGTGGGACATGGAGAAGCAATGTTTTACATCTCTGCTCTTAACTTGAATATTATGCTAAAGAAACTATCCTCCCGTGAAGGCACCAATAGCCACAGACCAGGATTGTACGTAGGCCGACTGAGTAAAAGTCAGTGGGGAGAAAGGGTTTATGATATTGGAAAGCAGAATGTCTTTTTTTTTTTTTTTTTGTACTGGGGGTGGAACCCAGGGACCTTTTACCTCCGTGCTATACTCCCAGACCTATTTTATATTTTATTTGGAAATAAGGTCTCGCTAAATTGCTGAGAGCCTCACTAAGTAGCTGAGGCTGGCTCCGAACCTATGTGATCCTCCTGTCTCAGCCTCCCAAGCGCGGGGATTATAAGCATGCGCCACCACGCCTGGCGCAGAATATCTTCTTTATTGCATTTTTGTCCTTTCTTCCTCCCTCCCTCCCTCTTTCTTTCTTTCTTTCTTTCTTTCTTTCTTTCTTTCTGTGGTACTGGGGATTGAAATCAGGAATTTCTACTTCTGAGCTATACCCCAAGCCCTATTTTAATTTAATTTTTTATTTTGAAATAAGATCATATTAAGTTGTGGAGGGCCTCACTAAGTTACTGAGGCTGGCCTCCAACCTGCAATCCACCTGTCTCATTTTCCCAGGTATTAGGATTACAGGGATACTCTGCCACACCTGGCTTCATTGCGCACATCTTGAAATAAAGTTATTAGGTTTTGCTTTTGTTTTTTGATTGCCAGTGTGTGAACTGGAACTGCCCATCTTTTTTGTATTGTTGTCTGTCAGCAGTTTCGTTTTGTCTCATTATTGAAGAGCTGTTTGCCGTTTAACCCATGCGTTAAAGTGAATCTTAATTAAAAATTACATTGAAGCTGGGAACACTGGCGCACTCCCATAATCCCTGTTACTTGGGAGACCGAGACAGGAGAATCACAGGTTCGAGATCAGCAACCTATCAAGACCCTGCTTCAAAACAAGAAATAAAAAGCTGGATGTGGTGGTGCATCTCAGTACTTGGGAGGCCGAGATAAGAGGATTGCAGGTTCCTGGCCAGCCTCAGCTACTTAGTGAGACCCTCTGTAATTATGAGGGCCTGTTTTTTTTTTTTTTTTTTTAAAAAGAATAAAGAATAGGAGCTGGGAGGCTGAGACAGGAGCATCGTGGGTCAGGGCCAGCCTCAGCTACTTAGTGAGGCCCTTTGCAACTCAGTGAGACCCTGTTTCAAAATAAAGAATAAAAAACAGGGCTGGGGGTGTCACTCAGAGGTAGAATGCCCTTGGGTTTCCTCCTCAGTACCAAAAAAAAATATATATCTATATATATATCTATATATCTATATATATATCTATATATATCTATATATATCTATCTATATATATATATATATATGGCTTTGGACTTGGAGATAGAATGCCCCTGGGTTCCATTTCCAGTACTGCCAAAAAAAAAAATCATATTGAAAAGTAGTAGGTAGTAGTGGCAGAGGAGAATGAGAGGGAGGGAGAGAAAGAGACAGAAAGAACTGGATGGAAAATCTGCTGTGTTGAGGAGGTGTGGACTCCTCCTCAGGGCTGGGAGGCAGGTCTCTGCTGTCACTGATGCCTGGGTCAGGCTGGAAAACGCAGTGAAGAAGGACTTAGTGGGAAGGTGGGGAGGCCGACAGCTCTGTACGGCCTTGATGTTTTTGATAGTCAACTAGTTTTGCGTAAGACCTTCCCTTTCAAGCCATTTGGAAAATGTTATTTTTGAATTGCGTACAAGCCCAGAGCTTCTCAAAGGCAGAAAAGACAGTAGATTCACAGACTTTATAGTAGCTCACAGCCGCTGATACACAGCACAGAGGCAGGGATGCCTTTGGGAGGAGAAGGGTGTTGGTTGTTGCCGTTTTGCACACCGGATGGGCCGTATGAATGAGGGAGGGAGGAAGAAACGTTTTGTACATGCTGATAGCTGGTAGCGTCCTGTGTAGACTCAGCATATTTTACCAAATGTTCTTTGGGGCATTCTGAATGAATTGAACTTAAAGAATATAATTAATAATAATAATAATAATAATAATAATAATAATGAATACTTATAAAGTTGTGAGTGGGTGCCAAGCCCCATTCAAAGTGCTTCACATGTGTTACTTCAATCTCATAGCTACCCTAAGAAGCAACTATTTCCTTTTATAGATGAGGAAAGTGAGGCACACAGAGACACAGAGATTAACTTTCTCAAGGCCTCACAACTAATGATGGGCAGATTTAACCATAATCTGACTTAGTCTAGGTCAGGAATGGAGCCTTTTAATTTCTCTGCCAGGAAAGAGTGTTTATCCAAGCAGAGTTTGTTTTGAAGGAATGATTATGGGTTTGCTGTGAGTCCTCCTCTTTATCTTTGCGGTGCTGGTGATTGAACCCCATGGGCATTCTACCTTTGATCTATACCCCCAGCCCTTTATACTTTGAAACAGGGTTTTAGTCAGTTGCTGAGAGTCTAAGTTGTTGTGGCTGGCTTTGAACCTGCAACCCTAGTGTCTTAGCCCAAACACTGGGGTTATAGGGAAGCACCACCATGCCTAGCTTGAGTCATCCTCTTAAAACATTAAGTAAATGTTTTTACATTAAGTAAATGGAGTTCCCACCAAGTGCAAGCACAGCACTAGACTTTTAGGGGTATACAAATAAATGTCATATTTATCCCTTCTTTTGAGTTGCTAATACTTTAGTCAGGTTTGTAAACTATAACCATATAACAAAAGAATCAATGTATGACACTTGCCAGAGAGAACCCAGAAGCCTTCTGCAGGGTCAGAAGGGACAGCCCTTGGGGACTGGAGCAGCTGTGGTGCCCTCTCTCTGGTCTTGAGCTGGGCCCCGAGGCCAGGCAGAAGCTAGAAGGAAGACACTGGGCTGACCAGGAGGCAGGACCAGGCTTGGCACACACTTGGCTCTTGGTTGAGAAATTCAAGCTGTGGCCTCCAATAGTGAGTCGAGAATGTAGCCTCACTCACTTCAAACACACAGTGCTGGGAGGGAGGCTGGCACTGACCATGGGCCTGCTCTCTACCAGCAAATGTGTTTTGTCTTAATAAGAAAACCTTATGAAGCCGGGTGTGGTGGTGCACGCTTGTCATACCTGCGCTTGGGAGGCTGAGACAGGAGGATGACACAGGTTCAAAGCCAGCCTCAGCTACTTAGTGAGGCTCTCAGCAACTTAGAAAGACCCTGTTTTTAAATAAAGTATAAAATAGGTCTGGGAGTATAGCCTGGAGGTAGAAGGCCTCCTCATCCCCATCCCCATCAGCTCCTCATCCCCAGTACCACCAAAATAACAAACAAAAAAGCCCTATGAGGTGGATATTATGTTTGTCATCATGCTCATTTTACAAACGGGGAACCTGAGACTCAATTGGTGAATAGTTTGTACCACATCCCGTGACTAATAGGTGGCGGAGCTCGCTACCCCAGCACCTTCTCTAGACAGAAGGTCTTCAGTGTGGAATGAACAAACCTCCAGATGGCTTGACTGATTAAGTACCAGGTAAGCAGCCACCGATGTGGCATCCCAGAATCCAATGAAACCCTTTGGCCTCGGAAGGGAAGGACGTGGACCACCTGAGCAGAAGGACCCGCGAGTGATGCACCGTCTTTATTTGCGCTCCTATTTCATGGAAATGGTCCTGAAGCTGTGCCTCCGAGGGAAGGTGCTGGGTTTTCAGTAGCAGAAGGGGCGAGGACATGTGGCTGGGGAGGGCTAGCCCGGTAGAGCACTGAAGTAGCCCAGGTTAGAGGAGGAGGTGTCTGTTCCAGTCTGGGCCTATCATGAGAGCCCTTCTGTCCTTTTCTGTTCTGGTGGAGGGTGAGGGAAGCAGCATACAAGGCTTTGATAGACTCACCCCTTCCGTCCCACCCTGTCTGGGTTCTTGTATGCATTGTGGAGGAGAGAGGGCATGCTAATAGTGAATGTATGCAGTGCAGGAAGCATAATGCCTCCTGGATAGAAATGACTTGAGGATGTTTATTAATCTATCTACTAGGAGGACAACGGGAAGCTTAGCTAGGTGTGGCAGCACATGCCTGTAATCCCAGTACTTGGGAGGCTGAGAGGAGGGTCTCAGGTTGGAGGCCAGCCTCAGCAACCTAGTGATGCCTTCAGCAACTTAGTGAGACTGTTTCAAAATAAAAAATAAGAAAAGGGCTGGGGAGAATAGCTCAGAAATAGAATACTTCTGGGTTCAATTCCTAGTACCAAAACAAAAAGGGAAGTTTGAAAAATCCAAGCTTGTTACTACAAGTATAAGACTCACTAAGCTTTTCACTTTAAGAACTGTTCTTACACATCTTTAAAAATGATTAGCTGCTGCCTCTGCGGCTTGCCAGTGTTAGGTAGGGCAGTGTTTCCAGGAGTCTTAATAATGAGAATTCAAGGACGTCTGTTTCGTTGGAAGCGATGGCTTTGGCAGCCCTCTCCCGGCCCCTGTGCCAGGTCAGAGGAGGGCTGCCGAGGTGAGTTCTGCAGAAGCCTGGCTGATGTCCGTGCCCAGGGCCAAGGAGAAACACCTGGTTCCCTCATTCCACCATCTCGATTCGGTGCCCAGAGCATCCTTGGGACCTTGCCCGCAACCTGCACCCAGGTTTCTGTTGGGCAAACATATATATATTTTTTTAACCTCTGTTGGATCTACCTGAAATTCTAGGTAGAGTCCACAGGAAAATTGAGATGTTTTTAGTCTGAGCTCTTTTCCTGCTAAGAGAACCCTGAAATCTTTGTGTCCATGGGACAGCCAGCTGAGAGGGAACCCAGCTGCTTGATACATGGGATGAGCTGGCAGCCCTGGGGGAATTTAAACTAATAAGAATAGCATCCCGTATTTATAGTTTTCAAAATGCTTTTCTACCTAGTGTTTCATTGGCTCCTCCATTGCAAGCTCTGTTGTCTCCATTTCAAGAGTGAGAGTTATGGAGCTCAGTGCAAGTGAGTGACTTAGGAAGACGATTCAACTCTCGGTTACACCACAACTCAGACTCATTTCTGCAGACGGTGCCAACAGACTTCACGCACCTTGTGCTGCGGGCACCCTCAGTGCCTCTTGAAACAGTGTGGCCAGGTGCCCTCCTGGACACCTATCAGTTCATTAACCCATACAGAAACCCCATGAGGGCTAGCTGGGCATAGGGGTGCACGCCTGTAGTCCCAGTACTTGGAAGGCTGAGACAGGAGGATTGCAGGTTGGAGGACAGCCTCAGCAATTTAGCCAGACTCTCAACAACCTAGCAGGATTCTGTTTCAGAACAAAAAATAGGGTGGTTCGCGGACAGCCTCAGCAACTTAGTGGGGCCCTTTGTAACTCAGTGGGACCCTGTTTCAAAAAATAAAAAAGACTAAAAACTAGGCCTAGGGGTGTAGTTTGGAGATATAATGCCCCTGGGTTCCATCCCCAGTGCTGGGGAAAAAATATATATATACATATACATATACATATACACATATACACACACATATATATATCTATATCTATATCTATATTATATATATATATGGCTGGGGATGTAGCTCGGAGGTAGAATGCCCCTGGTTTCAACCCCAGCCAGATCAGAAATGATCATTATTTCTGTTTTTATAATTATTAGCATGGCCACCAAGGCTCATATGAGAAACAAATAAGTTTTAAAAGTAAATCCAGGTGGACATTCATGTATAGTCTTAATAAGAGAAAGAGCCAGAGAGGCGGGCACTCTGAAGTTCATGCTCTTTTTGTTATGTTGCCCAAAGGAATTGGTGATATTTCTAAAAATGTAATTAGTTAATTAATTTTTAACGTTATTTTTAACTAACATGTAAAATTGTGTATTTTTACCGTATACATGATATTTTGGTATATATATGGTATGTGTTTGCGTTGTGGCCTCAAGGCATTTAACTTATGCATTACCTCACATATCATTGTGTATGAGTGTTTGTGTTGAAAACATGTAAATATACTCTTAGCAAGTTTCATGCATATAATCCATTGTTACTAACCATCGTCACCATGATGTTCTATCAACTCATTACTTATTCCTCCTGAATGATGTCTTGTATCCCGTGGCCATCTCTTCCCCAGTCCCTCCCAACCCCAGCCTCAGCTTACCACCACTTTACTCTCTGCTTCTATGAGTTGGAACTTTTAAAGTTCCACATGTGAGTGCGATCATGTGGTATTCATCTTTCTGTGCCTGGCTTATTTCACTTAACACAATGTCTCCTAGGTTTATCCATGTTGTAGCAGAAGGAAATCCTTCTTTTTAAACTGAACGGTACTCCATTGTCTACATAGACCTCCTTAATGGCCTGAGCACCTCAGAAGTGGTTCTGCCTAGGTTTTCTCCTCCCTGCCAATTGAATGAGATCAAAGGCTATAACTTGTGAGGTCAGGAAGGTTGGGAGAATGCTGGCTGGGAGCTGCCACCAGGGAATGTAAGGGATGGAGGATGTTGGCCTGGGGTGTAGCTCAGTCATGGAGTACCCCTTTGGAGACAGCTAGTTGGTGTGGGCTGTGGTGTCACAATAATGATGATGATGATGATGACAACGATGATGTGATTTTGGGGAGTGAACCCAGGGGCATTCTGCCTCTAAGCTGTACCCCCATCCCTTTTTAATTTTTTTAAATTTTGAAACAGGATCTCGCTAAATTGCTGAAGACCTTGCTAAATGGCTGAGACTGACCTTGAACCTGTGACCCTTCTGTCTCAGCCCCCCAAGTAATAAGATTGCGGGTGTGCACCACATGCCTTGTGATGCTGTTCTCAACTGTGACGCTGGCTATCACCAGGGTGCCAAACTTTCTACTTATTTTAAGGAGCCAAGAATCGCTCTTGCAAGGCCCAGTCTCAGTGGACTTCCCTGCATTTTAGGCTGTGTTCTTTTGGGGGATACCGTGAAGTATAATAAGGTTTCTCATTCTTCCCATTTTCCTTTAGGTTTTTGTATAGAAACAACACATACAAATGTATACACACGCACCCACACATGGAGTGGTAGTCAAGAGAAAGATGAGTTCATCTCTCAAACATTCTTTTGCCCTGTAAGGACGTGTGTGTGTGTGTGTGTGTGTGTGTGTGTGTGTGTGTATGTGTAATATGATATGTATTAAGTGAAATGAAAGTCCTTTCTCTCTTTTTTTTCAATATGGATGTACTAATAGCCAGCAGGGTAACCGGATGTGCTTGTCCTGTAGGGAAGTTGGCGACTGAGAAAGTGAGTAAGCTTCTCCACAGAGCTGATGTTTAGCGAGGCAGCAGGCTCCTCTCTCTTTCATCTCTACCCCGGGCTTTGCGATTGCCGCTCTGCTCTCTGGGTTTCTGATTCATTCGGATTATTTTAGGATACCAGTGATGGATCTGTTTTATAAACCACGATCAACATTTTTATAGGTGCCTACACAGCTGTTTAATTGCTACACGCTTATGCTCTGACAAAGTTGTGTACATTGGAAATTAGACTTTTTAAGTTTGTTTGCTTTGATAACTAATCCCTGATACTCAGGGGCACCATGAATGGCCGACAGAGCTCCCAGTGTGCTGGTTTTGGATGGGATGTGGGTGTGGGAGTGTTCAGTGAAGTGTTCTGAGGACTGGCCCTGAATCAGGACTGACCCTGCCCAGGGCACCCGCACCCAGGCTCTCTGGGAGGACTGGACCACCCTCCTCTGTATCCAGGTGGTTGCTGATGGTCATTCTCTTTAAAATGTTCACTGCCAGAGTGGGTTAAAAGCATTCAACCTGCAGTCCAACCCTGCCGGGCGCTGTAAGCTGGCAGGATTCTAGCGGGCTTTGAAATGCCCTAGCTCTTAGGATGTTCCTCCCAAGAGCTGGGCAGCAGGTGCTCTGGGAAATGGAGAGCAGCTTGTCTCCTGCTCTATGTGCCAATGCTTAGAAATTAAAAAGGGGGGGGGGTGGTATGTGGAAAATCTTAGTACCTTCAAAGAAAAATGTTGATTTATTTTAAAATATAAAGTCGTTCTCTGTGTTGGCACTGGTCAGAACCATATATGGCAAAAAGAAAAAGTCTCAGTAAAACTGCTTTGAAGAGCCGGGTGTGGTGATGCACACTTGTAATCCCAGCATTTGGGAGGCTGAGACTGGAGGATCGCGGTTCGTGGACAGCCTCAGCTACTTAGTGAGGCCCTCTGCAACGCAGTGAGACCTGGTTTCAAAATAAAAAGAATAAAAAATAGGGCAGAGGGTGTAGCTCGGAGGTCGAATGCCCCTGGGTTCCATCCCCAACCTGAAAAAAAAAAAAAAAAAACTGCTTTGAAGCCAGGCATGGTGGCATAGGCCTGGAATCCCAGTACTTGGGAGGCTGAGACGGGAAGATCACAGGTTCAAGGCCAGCCTCAGTAACTCATCCAGACTTAGCGATTTAGGGAGACCTACAGGCTTGGGAGGAGACTGGCTGAGGCAGTGCGTTCCACAGTCACCTTCAGCACCAGCTGTGATGTGATTCACAGGCAGAGACCACTGCACCTCTGCCCTCTGGGCTGCCCCAACTTATGGCGTGGCATAATCCTCACATTTGTTTAAGAGGCCCCAACTTCATTTCTTCATTTACTGTGTCTTTTTGTCTTTCGTCTCTTCCCACTTCTTGCCTGGTGACTTAGTAGACCCAGGAGACATGTGTTGACTCACTGATGGTGGGGGTACGGTGCACACGGCCGTGACTGAGGACTTAGGTGATGCGGAGGATGTGGCTGACTGGGTGAAAATGGAAGTTGAGGGAGCTCTGGGAGGTTGGAACTCGAAGTTAGCATCCTGTGGGACACAGGCCATATCTGCTGGACTCTTCTCATTTTTAACTCTGGTTTCCCACTGACTGCCTACTCTATTCCTATAATCAGACTCTAGGCTAGAATTTTAAAACTTAACATTTTTTTAGAAGGGAAAAATTACCTTAAGTTGTTACTGATATATATGATATATTGTTGATATATATTATTGATATATCATACATATATAGTGAATTAGAATGAGACAATGAGAAGACTTAACCCCTCTGCCTGAAAAGTGATTTAAAATAACTTTTAATGCCGTTTGCCACCGAGGAACTGATTAGGCATTTTTATTTTATTTAAATTTTTTCAGTACTGAGGATTGAACCCAGGGGCATTCGACCTCCAAGCTACACTCCCAGTCCTTTTATTTAAACTGATTTATTGATTTATTTTCTTATTTAATTTTATTTTTTGGCGGTACTGGGGATTGAACCAAGGGGCATTCTACCTTAGAGTTATACCCCTAGTCCTATTTTTGATTCTTTATTTTGAAACGGTGTCTCACTAAGTTGTGGCGGGCCTCACTAAGTAGCTGAGGCTGTCCACGAACCGCGATCCTCCTGTCTCAGCCTCCCAAATGCTGGGATTACAAACGTGTGCCACCACGCTTGGCCCCAGCCCTATTTTTTATTCTTGATATTGAAACAGGGTCTCACTGAGTTGCGGAGGGCCGCACTAAGTAGCTGAGGCTGTCTGTGAACTGCGATCCTCCTCTCTCAGCCTCCTGAATGCTGCTAGGATTATAAGTGTGCGCCACCTAACATGCCTGGCTCTGATCAGGTGTTTTGATTTGCTTTCTTGGGGCTCTTCACTGTTCTTAGGGGGCCATGAGCCACCAAGCTCGCTGCAGCCCCAGGTGGTGGTCATTCTGCTTTTGAAATTGAACCAGAAAGGTCCAGAGGAATGCAGCAACATTTTTTTTTTTCCTTTTTGCTCCCCTGCTAGCTTTTTTTCTCTAGGCCTCCAAACAAAAATGTGTTTATCTTATTGGCCATGCATGTGGAGCAGTCTAGAATTCTGTGTGGCATTGATAGTGAAAAAAAAAAAATAGATTTCCCACCTGACTGGGGTTCTGGGAGTGAGAAGGCTTGGATTATGCAGGACTCCTTGATCAGAGGAAGGGAATTTGGGGATGAGACTTATTTTAAGATAGATATACTTAAAACTATACACTTTTTTCTTTTTTCTTAAACCAATCTTTTTGGGGGTGCATAATCTGGGGTATACACCAGAAGTAATACCAAACTTATAAATACTAAATCAAGAGTTTCTGCTCATTAGAAGAAAATAAAATGTCTTTAGGGTGAAAGAATAGTTTGAACTTTAAGAGCTTGACAATTATATAATCTGTGAGCAGGGTCTGGTATATCGTGGAGGACTCTGGGGACCTGACCCTAGCAGCCCATCACCTTCGTCACCCCAGGATTGAATGCAAGGACAGCTCGGCTGTCTGTCACCGACCTGGTCTCAGCCTGGCCCTGGCAGATGGCCCAGGAATCTGTGTCCTCTGTTTTTGTCAAGCTTAATTAGCTCTAGAAATACGCTATCAAAGGCTGTCTGGCGACTTTCATTAATGATACGGGGTGAATTCAAAAGCACTAATTAATTGTGTTAGATTATTTGCAAAGCCCATGCTGAAAAACCTAATGCCTGTAGGAGAAAGTTGGCAGAGAGGCTGTGCAGAGATTAGCCTGGACCTTAGCCGGCTCAATTGCCTGTTGGAGTCCTGCCAAGAGGGGAGTCGCTTTTCACTTCGGAGAAGGGCACGTGGCCATACTCTTCCCTACGCTGCCAGTCGACTGTTCCAGGCCCTTGGGTGGCAGAGCTCCTGTGGACCTTTGCAGACCTAGAGAGCCCAGGGTGTGGTTTCAAGAGGTCCTGTGTGTTTTTTGTTTTGTGAGAGAAACACAATCACTTAACATTCATTAACTAAATAAATACTTCCCAAGGGCCTCTTCTTAGAAAGAGGGAAGGAGCTCTAGTTTATTGTGAAACAATTCAGGTTTCGAGTATTAAATGTTCAAAGGTACCAGGACCAGGCTTCATAGTTTTTTTCTTAAAATAAAATCTGGTTTTATTTTATCCTTTAGTTTTATGAATATTTTATTCATATCCTCTAGTTAGGTGGCCAAGGACAGAAAAAAGTGAATTTCAAAAATTTTTCTTTAAAAAAAATGAGATAGGGTCTCACTAAGTTGCCCAGGCTGGCCTTGAACCTCTGGCAACCCTCCTGTGTAGCTAGTACTCACGTGAATTTTTTCATCTGCCATTGCACTTGGAAAATGTTAAAAGAAATCTCAATTTGAAATCATGTGCATGCCAAAATAAGTTCAGGGTAGTCAATATGGTGAAGGAAAAACAGATTTGCATTATTTTGCTACACTTGACCCATCTTTTGGAATAATAATACCTAGAATTAACTCATCCTGACAAATTGTAGAAAAATGAAAATTCCTGCCCCTTAAGAAGAGAGAGATTTCTGAGCCAAGTGCCAGTTTCTGTTGACTCTGAGGGCCACGTAGAGAGTTGAAAGCATAGAAGAGCATTTCAGGCTTATCTGAGAGGAGTAGAGTGTTATATAAATAAGGGAGCTGTGTTTGAAAACATCCATCCAGAAATCTTCCGATTCCTGGGCCTGGCCCTGCCTTCCAGCGACAGTCCTCAGTGTCTTTTTCTGTCCTCCCGAGCTTGGGCAGCCTGTGAATAAGTAGTTATGTACGAATCCCAGACCAAATTTCACTTTATTAATATGATTCAGAAGAAAGGAATTCTAGTGAAGAGTTTCAGAGGACTGTGCTGAGCCATTTTGTGATATTGTCAGATCTTCCTGACCTTAAGGAAGGTCCCCCCAAATCTATCATATCTGCATATTAGTCAACTTGGAATCTATTGGAACATGCTTTCACAGATGCCTTGGGAGAGTATGTGTGGTATAGGAATTTATTCCTAAGTGCACAGCAGCCTCTGTGTTTACTCTGTATGAGGCTGGCTGTGCTGAAACCCTGGGCAACCTGCTTTCTCCTTGCTGATAGGTCTGCAGTAGCAGCTTTGGACTTTTAACCCTTCCTGCAGGTGATCCCTAGCCAACTTAATGGAGTTGACGGGACTAAAGCCCCCAGAGCAGTGAAGAATCATGAAAGGGACTTTAAAAGCTGGAAACAAAGTGTTTGAACTATGATTTTTCTTTTTTTTTCTTTAATTTTTTTCAGTTTCATTATGCTTTTATTTTGGAACTATAATGTCAAGGCCTACTTGTATATCCCAGTTAAGCTGTGAGCATACCATGAAGGATGCTATAACTCACAATTAAGTCAAAGACTTTAAAACATGTTTTTTTAAAGATAAAATTCAAGGTTATCCTAAAATAAGCATGGTTGTTTGCAGTTAAATATATTTGAATGGGAGAAGGGTCAGGATTGCCAATGATAAAATGAAAAGCACTCTGAATCTCTAGCCTGTTGTATCTATTTTGCTATTCATGAATATGGTATGCCCTTCCATTTGTCTAGGGTTTCTTTCAGCAGTGATTTTGTATATTTCAGTAGCTTTTTTTTTTTTTTTTTTTTTTGAGGGTGTGTGTGTGCTAGAGATTAAACCCAGGGCCTCAGAGCTACAGTCCCAGCCCTTAGCAGTTTATTTAGAAAACTATGGTGTGTTCAAATAGAAATAATATTCATCATGTCTGTTTCATTAAACTTAGGTTCTAGAGCCCATTTTAGAGCTATAATTCTATTCTCTTCAAACCACTCTTCATTAATAATGGTGAAAGCTGATGCTCCCTCTGGCCATCTGGAGAGTGAGGTCAGTCACAGATAACTAAGACCAGTTGCTGAAACTAGTTATTGCTGGCGTTCTTCTAAGTTGTAGGAACTCACAGCCTTGTATGTACTATAAGGAGTACATTATTTAGCTGAGGCCCAAGACCAGTGTTGCTGAGCAGGGGAGAATCAGAGCAGCTGTTCACTGTGGTAAAATGAGCATCCTTGTTCCTTTGGACTAAAGAAAGGACAGAGTCTGGGGCAGTCTCAGAAAACCCAAAGATTGAATGTTGTGTCCTTTGAATTTTCCCATCAGAGTTTTGCTGGAGTCCAGTCACTCCTATGAAGCTTCATTTAGTACTTGTAACTAAAGAATTTTGTAAAGATTTTACCTTCTAGATATGGGTAATGTTTAAAAGACCTTACCAAGGTAAGCAATGGCTGTGTTAGACCATTATATTTCTATTTAGGAAAAGTAATTTTCCACCACAATGTTAAGATTATAGCAACTTAATGAAACCCTTTTTCAAAATAAAAAATAAAATGGGGCTGGAAGTGTAGCTCAGTAGTAGAAGCCCTTGTGTTCAATCCCTAGTACTCTCCCTCCAAAAGAGTCAAGATTTGTCTTGAGCCAGGAGTGGTGGCGCACGCTTGTAATCCCAGCATTTGGGAGGTTGAGACAGGAGGACTGCGCAGGTTTGAAGCCAGCCTCAGCTACTTAGTGAAGCCCTTTACAACTCGGTGAGACCCTGTTTCAAAATAAAGAATAAAAATAAGGCTGGGGCTGTCGCTTGGAGGTAGAATGCCCCTGGGTCCCATCCCCGGTACTGAAAAAAAAGATTGGTCTTGACATATTAAAGTTGCAGATTATCTCTTTAATCCAGTGCTTCTCAAAGTGTGGCCATGGATCTGAGACTTTTTCAGGGGGTCTGTGAGGTTAAAACTATTTTTGTAATAATACCTTAGTAGTAATACTAAGGTATTAGATGCTATCTTTTTCACTGGGTTTATGCATAGCTTAGAAGCAGATAAAACTGCTGGTGTCTCAGCAAGATTCAAGGCAGCACTTCATTGCTATGCATTTGTGATAAATAATAACCAGTTTTGTGGTTAATAATAATAATAATAATAATAACCATTATTGTATGTGCCACCATACTCAGCTTCTACTAAATGTTATTTTCTGCTCCAGTTTTATTAAAGAATGTTCTCAGTGAAGGAGTAAAGCCCCTGAAATACGTGTGTGTGTGTGTGTGTGTGTGTGTGTGTGTGTGTGTATCTTTTACTGGAGATTGAACTCAAGGACATTCTTCTTTAAAGCCACACCCTCAGCCCTATTTTATTTTTTACTTTGAAGCAGCGTCTCACTAGGTTGTTGAGGGTCTCAATAAGTTGCTGAGGCTGTCCTTGAACCTGTGATCTTTCTGTCTCTCAGCCTCCCAAGTACTGGGATTACAAGTGTGCACAAGGACTACATGTCTTTTTCATATTCTGGATGCAAATGGGAAGTACGCATGTCCCACTTCTACAGTCCCAAGGAGGTGGCTGTCTTGAGGAAGAGCGCTTGTGCAATTGTTTGAACTGTAAACTGAACTGGTCTGTTTTTCATGGAACGCCATTTTACTTGAAAGAACAGTGAATAGACAAATGATCGTTATCCAGACTTTGGTATTTGGCAGGCAGTTTTAACAAAGTACAAAGTGGGCCTGTTACTTCAAGGAAAACAACTGACAGTATTTGTTGCCAGTGATAAAAATCTTCTTGAAACAGAATTGAAATTTTGAAAAAACTTTTATCCATGACCATGACCAGTTTTTCAATAGTTAAATACTTTCCTGATGGAATCAATGGAGATATTATTAACAGATGTGACTTTTTTTAGTATCTTAAAATGAAATGTCTTATTTGGCATATTTGCATAACTCAGTAAGTAAGCCATTATTTTCCAGTTGACCAATACACATGTTATTAAGTTGTGCATGGACAAAAGAGTCAACATCTTGAGAGTACAGGGTGGAGCAATTGATTTAAAATTTTTTTTCATTTTTAGTTTATTTATTTATTTATTTATTTACTTATTTATTTATTTTGTGGGTCTGGGGATGGAACCCAGGGGCATTTGACCTCTGAGCTACACCCCCTGCCCTATTTTTTATTCTTTAGTTTGAAACCGGGTCTCACTGAGTTGCAGAGGGCCTCACTAAGTAGCTGAGGCTGTCCGCGAACCACGATCCTCTGGTCTCAGCCTCCCGAATGCTGGGGTTACAAGCGTGCGCCACCACGCCCGGCTCATTTTTAGATCATTTTAGACTTACAGAAATGTTGCATAAATAATAAAGTGTTTTCTATCAGTTTAGCCTTAATGATAACATCATATATATAAACATAGAACAATGAGCAAAACTAAAAAAGAAAAAAAAAACTTGGTGCAATATTGTTAACTAAAAATTAAATGTATTTGAATTTTATTAGTTTTTTTTTTTTGTGTGTGTGTGGGTCTGGGGATGGAACCCAGGGGCATTTGACCTCCAAGCTACACACCCTGCCCTATTTTTTATTCTTTATTTTGAAACCGGGTCTTATTGAGTTGCAGGGAGCCTCACTAAGTAGCTGAGGCTGTCCGTGAACTGCGATCCTCCGGTCTCAGCCCTCCAAATGCTGGTATTACAAGCGTGCCCCACCACGCCCGGCTTGAATTTTATTAGTTTTTATACTGTCTTTTTTTGTGGTGGTGGTGGTGGTTGTACTGAGAATTAAACACAGCAACATTCTACCTCTGAGCTATATCCCTAGCCCTTTATTTTTTAATTTTTTGAAACAGGATCTTGCTAAATTGCTGAAGGTCTCACTAAATGATGTGGGTCTCACTAAGCTGCAGAGGCTGTCCTGGAACCTGTGATCCTCCCGTCTCAGCCTCCCAAGTACTGGGATTGCAGATGTGTGCCACCATACCCAGCCTCTGCTAATGTTATTTTCTACTCCAGGATTTAACCTAGGAACTCACATTGCCTTTAGTTGTCATATCTTCTTAATCTTTTCCAATCTGTGACAGATTCTTGGTTTTCCAATGAGCTTGTCACTCTAAAAAATGTCCTGGAGAACGCCCCTCAGCTCTGGTTTGTCTGACGCTCTCTCAAGGTTACACTGAAGTTAAATATTGTTGAGAAGGCCACCACAGAGGTGATTGAAAGGTTGAAAATAGAGTTAGGGAGTTTAGGAGGGAGGTAAAGACACCAGCCGGGTTATCAGAGATCGCTGCTTTATTCGGACCCAATCCAACACCCTCTGGGGAGTCAGCCGGCCGTGGGGGAAGGGACCGACCGACGGGCCACGCGTCTGGAGAGCTGCGCATAGTCCTGATCGGCCGGCTGAGTCGCGTGGTGGATCGGAGGCACCGATGTTTTATAGGCATGCCGATTCTCTCGCAACATCTGTAGTCTCGCGATCTCAAGTATGTCTCACGGCACCTGAAGTCTGTGATATCTCTGCTTCTGGCTTCTGGGGTTCCGCCTCCTGTTCCCGCTGCAAGAGCATGTTGGGGAGAACGGGGACCCGACTTATCAGTGATACGTGCTTTTCAGAGCATCATGTTGAGGATACATTTGCTGGTAGGACTTACTACCCTAGTCACTTGGTTAGAACGGTGTCAGCCAGAATTATCTGCCACAATTACTGATATTCGTTTTGAAATCACTTGATGTTTTGTGGGAAAGCAATAGATATTAATATAACAGGGTATAAAGTTTATTACATAATTCTACATTGCAACAGATCCCAAGAGATGATGAATTAAGGTATAAAATCAAAGAAGAAAAGGTTAGTAAGATTTGCAGCTTTAAGCCGGGCGAGGTGACGCACGCTTGTAATCCCAGCATTCGGGAGGCTGAGACCAGAGGAGCATGGTTCGTGGACAGCCTCAGCTACTTAGTGAGGCCCTCTGCAACTCAGTGAGACCTGGTTTCAAAATAAAGAATTAAAAAAAAAATAATAGGACAGGGGGTGTAGCTCGGAGGTCAAATGCCCCTGGGTGCCATCCCCAAACCTGCAAAAAAAAAAAAAAAAAAGATTTGCAGCTTCAAAGCCAGGCATGGTTGTGCACCTACTTAGTGAGGCCTTTGCAACTCAGTGAGACCCTGTTTCAAAATAAACAGCAGCCGCAGGTCCTGGTGTCTGCTGGGGGCCTGTAACCGGCCTCTTGAGGATGCCTAAGGACCACTATCAGTTTGAGGCCACATTTCTTCATGTCCTTCAACCAGAACAATGTATCACAACAAATTGAATGCAGAAGTCGAGCTGAAACCCAGCTGTCTTGTCTTAAGCCAGACGTTAAAGAGATTTGCAAACATTTAGAACATTTCTCTTTCCCCTAAATTGTTTCAGAAAAGTTATTTTTTTTCCATGAGAGAGACTCGTTACATTAACATACAATGAATTTGTTGGTTTTGAATGAAACAGGGTCTCAGTAAATGGCTGAGGGTCTTGCTAAGTTGCTGAGGCTGGCCTCAAACCCGCGATCCTCCTTTCTCAGTCTCCCAAATACTGGGATAGCAGGTATGCACCACCAAACCTGGCTCCTTTTGTACTTTAAATGGAAGGGGACTTGATGACTTAGTTTTTAAAGGGAGGAAACAAAAGTAGGTACAAGGCCATAGTATACTGTCCTATATCAGTCTAAGTCAGTGTTTAAACAGCATCCTGCATTCCCATGAAGTGGATTCTGTAATGGAAACTACCACAGATGAGGGCCAGTGCTGGCAGAATCACCAATTTGGGCATCTTTGATAGCTAGCAGAAATATAAATATCTAGTGCAGCATGTGTTTTGTTATACTGTCCCAGGAAAATGTTGTAACTGGTTTTGAACCAGATTCGTCCAGTATTTAAGCTGCTACTTGGACCTGAGAGTTGGAGGCTGAACTAATTTTCTGAGATCTTTGGTAAAGTAAGTTTAGTACACATTTTACCCAAAAGTTATGATGACCTAATATTGAATGAGTTTCGTTTATCAAATTCCAAGGATGTTCATATAGGTCCATCTAAGAGGAACAGGATCCCCATCTCCAACAAGACAGCGTAACAGTATAATGCTTCGGGGCACTGACTTGAGAGCCCCGCCTCTGCCACCTAGTACGTGTTATGTAAGTCCTGTTTGCTTTAGTGTTCTCTATAAAACAGAGATAGTAAAAGTATCCATCTCCCTGTATTGTTCTGAAGATTTGATGAGATATTATACTTTAAGTGATCAAAGCTCTACCAGGTACTTACTAAGTCCCGGTAAACTGTAGCGACTAGTAGTACTATTCTTAGTTAACTTGTGGCATATTTTATGTTGTTTATGTTTTTCACGACATCCAAATTTTTATCTCATTAATAACTTTTATCCTCAAGTGATGATTTAGGGTAAGTTACATCTGGGAAGATTTTGTGTTCTCCAGACACAGTAGAGTTAAATAGCGGTAAGATACCATTTTAAGAATTCTTAGAGATTATCTGGTCCACTCCTCCTGGCTCACAATAACCATTCTAATATCCTGTTGACTGAGGCCCAGCCTTTGCTTGAATTGAAAAGATCTCTGACTTTGGGGACGTTCCTTCTTATGTGGTGCCGCAGCGAGCCTCCTCTTGCAGCCCTCAGATCCGCCTTGCAAAGCTACATGCAATTTGGCTGACAAGTAACCCATCTGAACAGTGAGCAAATGGGTTCTGGACAATTCGTTATTGTCTAAAAGTAACCAGATGGTTTGTGTCAGAATCAAGGGGACACAGGGGACTTTGCTCCCTGTTGGTAAAAGAAGAAAGGCTTGGATTTGCAGTTTAACTGCCCCGGCTGTAGAGATTTGTCTCCCCCCACCCCTCAGCCTTTCATGGGCTGGGAGCCAGGCAGGCGACAGGAGGTGCTGGGTCTCTGGGTCCCTGCGCTCACAAAACACCTGCTTGCTGTGCTTGTCTTTCCTGAAGGCAGGCCTTTTTAGCTTCAAAAGTTGGACTTTACATATTTATTTGTTTTCTTTTTAACTCTTAGGATGAGAACTCCATAAAAGTAGAGGCAAAACTGCCTGTTTTAGCCAGGTGTTTGGCACACGCCTGTAATTCCACTACAGGAGGTTGTAGGTTCAAGACCAGCCTCAGCACTGTAACAAGTCTCTGCAATTCAGGGAGACCCTGTTTCAAAACAAAACAAAAATAAATAAAAAAGGAAAAGGGCTAGGAGTATGGATCGGAAGTAGACTGCCCCTGAGCTTAATCTCTAGTACCAAAAAAAAAAAAAAAATCTTAACTCTCAAATGTGAATATATTTTTAATTCAGCCGGGAAAACAAACATTACTTTCTCTTGTGCCACCGCCCTTTCTTCAGAGGGAAGGGGAACCCTCAGGGGAGGAAATAAGATCTCAGGAGAAATATCTCTTCTCATTTGCAACTTTCAAATACATTCAGGGAAAAAGTATCCTTTCCTTTTTGATAGGTGGGGGTTTTCTAGAAAGGCAAAGTGTCTAATCTCATTCATCAGGAGTGTGCTGTGCTATCAGAATGGGTTTTTTTTTTTTTTTTAATCAGCCCAGCTGGAGATCAGCTTCCAGGCCCAGGGCTGGCAATTGCCAGTGTCACCCGAGTTTAGCTTGTTTTCTGCACTAATGAAGCAAGGTTGCCAGAAGTCTGGATTGTAAAGGGCCACCATTTTCTTTCTACATTACAATGTAGAAGAAAAATGTAGTGAAAATTCCAACATACATGTCCAAGTACTTCCTTTTTCTGGAGGGTTTAAACATTTTCTTAAGTAAGTTGCAAACATTGTAGAATACACATGCACACACACACACACACACACACACACACACACACACATGATACAGGCTGAGAATTTTCAGCAGATAATTAAGGGAATCTGAGCCTCCGTTTTTCTTTGGTGTTTGTATCTTTCTTTAACATGTCAGTACCTGAGTGATCCGTAGAATAATGTGCATATTTAGGTTAGAGCTCATCGGCATATTCCTCAGGCTGTTTTGATTCAGTGTTTTCTCTGAAAGAAACACTCTTTGATTTTGGAACCCAGAAGGCCGACCTGCCTTCTAATCTGGGTTCCCCCTCCTTGCCCTGCAGCCTGGCTTGGTTTAGTAATTTGATTCATAACGTTCAGTTACTTAATGTCACAGGTTTTTTTTTTAAAAAAAACTGTAAAAGGTGGACACTAATAGTATATCTCAAGGTTGTTGTGAGGAATAAATTCATTACTACATATAAAGTGCTTAGAAGATAGCCTGGGACATAGTAACATTTCATAGATAATAATATTGTTACTGTCAAATATGGATTTTTGAAGGTACTGTAGTAGAAAAGAGAGAAACAATTTGCAAATTTAAAACCCCCCAAATAGCTGGCCATATACCTGTAATATCACATATTTGGGAGGCTGAAGTAGGAGGATTACAAGTTCCAGCCCTGCTTGGGCAACTTAGAGAGACCCTGTCTCAAAATAAAAAGGGCTGGGAGTTGGGCATGGTGGTATCCAGTACTTTGGAGGTTGAAATAGTAGGGTTGCAGGTTCAAGGGCAGCCTCAGCAACTTAGGGAGATTCCTTAGCAACCTGGGCTGGGAGTATAGCTCAGAGTTAGAATACCTCTGGGTTAACCTCTAGTACCAAAAAGAAATAAACAAATAAATAAATAGGAAGAAAGAAAAAATAAACAACAAAAAATAAATAAACCCAAACCAAAAGACTGGAGACATAGCTCAGTGGTAGAGCACCTCTAGGTTTGATCCCTAATTACCCCCTACACACATCCCTAAACAAATTCAAAGAAATATTGATTATTTGTCTCCACACATCAGTTTGAGCCTTGGCATTTGTATAGTTCTTTTCTGTTTAGGGCTGCCTGCTGTTTCCTTGCACCTTTCCCTATGCAGAGGGTGGTGGTAACTTCTAGGGTTAACAAGAAGTAGGAATGCTCAGAGAAGTCGAAGTACTGACAGGTTAGAAATGAAATAGCAGCTGGGCATGATGGTGCACGCCTGTGATCCCAGGGCTCGGGAGGCTGAGACAGGAGGTTACGGGTTCACAGCCAGTCTCAGTAGCTTAGGCCTCTTGCAACTTAATAAGACCATGTTCAAAAATAATAAAGATTAGAGCTGCGTGTGGTGGTGCATGCTTGTAATCCCAGCATTTGGGAGGCTGAGACAGGAGGATTGCAAGTTCATGGATAGCCTCAGATACTACTTAGTAAGGCCCTCCGCAACTTAGTGAGGCACTGATTCAAAATAAAGAATAAAAAATAGTGCTGGGGATGTAACTCGGAGGAAGAATGCCCCTGGATTCCATCCTCAGTACCGGGGGGGGGGGGGGAAGGCTGGGCTTGTAGCACAGAGGCAGAATACTCCTGGGTTCAGTCCCCAGATGGAAGGAAGAAGAAGGAGAAGAAAATGAAGCAACTCTGAATTTTCTAAATTGTTATTTTCCCTTTGTTAAATTTCCAACTTAGAGAATAAAAATGCTACTGTTGAGCTGTGTGTGGTGGCGCACCCAGTACTTGTGAGCTGAGACAGGAGGATCACAGGTTCAAGGCCGGTTTCAGCATCTTAGTGAGACCCTGTTACAAAATAAAAAATTAAAAATAGGGCTGGGGGTGTAGCTCAGAGGTACAGGCCCTTGGGTTCAATCCCTAGTAACGTGCGCACACACACACACACACACACACACACACACACACACACACACACAACTGTTCTACCATTAGAGTTCACAGCATTTGCGGGCAAAGTGAAAGCAAGAATAGACAATACATGAAGAAAAATTATAATTTGTGTATTTAAACTGTGCGTTTTCCTTATCACTTTATAGTTTGGAGCAGATTTTAAGCATGCACTCCCCTCCCCCGCTTAAAACACATTGGCCGTTATATTTAACGGGACTTAATTTTTTAAATAGAAGTGATTCACTGTGAAGTTTTTGATGTTCAGCAGGCAAATGCAATGCGTTACTTTGTGTAAGCAGAGGTGCGGAGTCTTTGAAGTCTTAATTATTGAACTATTTGCCTGAGATCAAGCTTCTTAACCGTTCAGACTTTCTCTGTTCTGTAATAAAATACAATGCTGGGAATAACACAAAATTCTATGTGCACAGCATTTGGGTCCTGTTTGCAAAGCACGTTCGACCCACATCCTCAGGTTTACCTTTGAGTTCCAGTGGCAACTGGGGGAACTTTCATGCCCTGTTTCTCTCCTGGTGGTGGTCTAATGGGATCTTGATTGGTAAAGACAGAAACATATGTTTCTGGGAATGGTAAGCCTTAGTTTTGTTTACGTTTTAATGATCCCTTGTCTCTGAAAGTGGCGCTGGGGCCAAAACTGTTGTTAATATGGGGATGGGTCTGAAAGACCGTTACGTGAGGTTGATGCCCACCTCTGTATCTTCCTCGGGCCCCTGCCACAGTGATTGGATTTTGCCTGGGTGAAGGGGCCCCATCTTAGGGAGCAGCCTGGTTTTTATAGTTTCTTTGTTTGAAAGCTCCTACCTGGAAGACAGAAGCTGCACTTTGGAGAGTAAAAGACTAACAGTTACTGTTCTCTGCAAGTGGCCGCCCCCAGGACAGGGGTGTGCATGCACCCCACAGGTTGTGTCCTCAGTTTGTACTACAGGTCTGGCAGCTCTTGTGGTCTGCCCCTGGGCTATCTTGGGCTGGTGGAAATAGCAGTGATGGTCTCTAATTCAAAAAGACCTTAGGGACTCCCATCCAGAAGTCCTTACCTGTGGGATGATGGCGCTTCCTGCCGTGGAGGCAAGGAAAGAAGAGGGCATCCAGTGGCCGGCAAGATGCACACGTGCCCCTGGCCCAGCTCCGCTGTGGCTTTCCTAGCTGCTTCCTTTTGCCCTGCCCTCTGGCCTGCACCCTCCCTACTCTGGGGCTGCTGAAGGAGTGGGGAGGAAGTTCTCCTTCAGGCTTCCTGTGCCCTCAAGCTGAGCTCTGGCAGGAGGGGTCGGAGCCCCACCTGCGTTTACATCCACACAGCAGCTGGCTGGCGGTTCCTCCTCAGGGCCTGGGGGCTTCTATATGAAGTACTGGCTGGCATCATTGACCACCATTCACAGATACATAGGAAGAGACCATAGGACCCAAAAACGCTGGGTGACCTCTCCTATGCAGCAGCTGTGCACAGTACTAGTTGCTGTGGCAACCGGGCTCTGTTTATGAAAATGAACAAGGACTTCAAGCCTGGGGCATCCACACCATGGACAGGGCTCCCTCTGGAAGTAGACTGCCTGCCAGATTGCCAGGGCTAAACCAAAACAAAGACATACCAAACAAATGTAGCTGGGAAGCACTCTGCCCTTGGGGGCATGCACTCTGGCCCGAATGTTGGCCTCGGTCCTTCACCAAGCAGAGTGTGCCAGGGTGAGCTTATCTCGGTTGTGTCAGAGAAAGAGGACAGAGGCAAAGACCCTGGGCCTAGTATGGGCAATTTTTCAGAGCGCAGCGTTGCATTGTGCAGATCTGGCTCTCGCTGTGGGTTTCGATGGAAGCCGTGTTTAGTATCAAGGATCTGACTTTTTGAAAATCTTATTTTAAGTCCCTCCCTTTATATAAACTGTGAAGCTCTATTCATTTGGCTTTACACCTTTAGAATGGGTCTTTGTCTGGAAGAATCAGGTGTGTCCTCTTTGAGTGCTCTCTTTCACAGCATCGGTCTTTGCGTCCAAAGCACCCTTGGTCCTTAGGGCTTCCCACATGAGGTGGTGAGCTATGGACATCTCAAGCTTTGAAGCCCAGCGCTTCCTTCGAGGGTCCTGCTGTGTTCTGGAGGCTCCTGGCATCCTTATGCTCCATCGTTCACAGCTGTAACAATCAGCATGTGTGCCTTCCTCCCTCACTTGGGCATGACCCTTTGGTAAAGTGCTTGGGTCTGTGATGCCATTCCAGAGCTCCCTTCCCTATGTGGATGGGCTTAGGCTGCGGCCCTGGAGTCTCAGGCGAGGGGCAGGTGGAGTCTCAGGTGAGGGGCAGGGGAGGCACCGGGGAGGTAGAAGGAGCTGGCATTGGTGATTTGCCAACAGAGCAGGTGCCCAGGAGCATCTGAGAAAGAGGGCCTCCTTCACTAGGAGGAGCTAGGATTTTAAGGTGCCCATTTACTCTCACCTGATCTCAAGGAGTTGGGGAGAGCAAGGCAGAGAGGCTTAGGGCGGGGTGCTACTGGTTGTGACTGCAGTGGTGCTCACACCAGAATTCTCTCCTAGAAGAGCTCCGGTGTGAATTCTTCTCCAGGTTGCCCTGTGTTCCCTGACCGGCAGTGTGCCTAGGTGCTCTGCCAGCTGCTACCCCATGAGGTTGACAGTCCAGGGGGCCCCATCACTGCAGTGGGGGGAAGCTGAGTTCTCTTGCCTCTCTGTCCAGTATACAAGGCCAGTGTTGTTACTGGGGTGGCTACCCCTTTTGCTCAGAGTAATTTCTTGTGAACTCTCCTGTTGATAAACGGAACGAAGTTGGCTTCATTTCCCCTTAACCAAGGCTTGAAGGTAAAGTATAACTTCAAGTGCCCTGTTGGTTTTCATGTATTTCGGTGCTGAACATTTTTGCCCTGGGTTATGGATTTGATGTTTCCTTCCGGTCTTGGTGGAAGTATCTGTGTGAAGTGTGAGTTAATTTTTGTGTGTGTGTCTGTGTGTGTGGTACTTGGGGTGGAACCCAGGGGCTTTTCTACCTCCAGGCTATAATCCCAGACCTATTTTATACTTTATTTGAAAATAGGATCTCACTAAGTTGCTGAGAGCCTCACTAAGTAGCTGAGGCTGACTTTGAACCTGTGCGATCCTCCTGTCTCAGCCTCCCAAGAGCTGGCATTACAAGCGTGGGCCATGTGAAGTGTGAGTTAGCCATTTGGTAAACTCTTTTTCCTATGGCTAGTTAATGGGACCAAAATATTGATGGAGACAGGGGTGGGGCTGTCAACTGCTTATATTTGAGAGTTCATCACTGGCATGGATGAATCTAGCAATTTGCACTGGGTAATAGTAATTAGGGAAAGAAGTAAACTTTTTCAGGTTGATGGTGTATTTTCCATGACACTCCAGTGTTCTTGGGGAAGGATAAGGAGGACGGTGGGAGAGTGTGCCCTGCCCTGGTGTGGGTCAGCCTTTGCAAGAGCTGTAGAGCCTGGCATCGATGGTGCTGAGGACCAGGACGCCATGCTGGGCAAGTCTGCAGCAGAGCCGGCTTCTCCGGGACGCCTTCACAGTTGGCCAGGGAGGTTAATCCCCATCAGCTGGGAGCCCTGCCTGCACTGGCCATGGCTACCTTGAATTCTGGATGAGGGTCAGAGAAACTCAATACATTTATTCATCCAGTGAGCGGTGAGTGGCAGCAGCCTCGCCAAGGCCAGCTCTCTTTCAGCTCTCTGATGAGATGTATTATTATTGTTGTTAATGGGTTGGCTAAAGAAGCGGCTCTGGGAGAATCAGGGCTTTGTTCTGCTGTCCACGCTCAAGTGGTTTCTACTAGTGTCCCGTAGTCATTCCACAAACATTTACCAAGCACCTACTGTGTGCTGGGACTGTGTTAGCATAAGCACAGACTTAGTTAATGAACCACCTCGCGTGGCTGGCCTTAAGAGGGGCCGGATAATTGGGATCCTTTGTGTCTCTTCTTCCCTGTCCTTTGGTGACTTCCCACCAGGAAAAGGAAGTAACAGTCAGCTTCAACCAGTTTACTTTGGTAATAGCAGCTTTAGAAAAGGCTTGGAGCTGGAAATCCAAACAGTTGAGAAAGAGGAGGTTTGGGGATGGCTGCTGGAGTTTTGTTACTCCTCCTAGCCCTCAGACGCCAGCCCAGTTACCACTGAAAATGACCTTTTTGACGTTGAACTGTCTTGTCAGTAAGTCATGGATACACACTGAGAATAGAAATCCAGGCCGTGCTATGCGGCCTCGCCAGCCCATCGTCCTGTCGCAGCGAGTGTCACCATGATGCCGACCATCAAATGCTAGCCATGTGCCTGGCTCTTTACCTCACACCCACAGGACCCCCACCCAGGAAGTTTACCTTCACCAGAAGCCCAGGACACTGCGGGGAGTGGGGGACGGGAAGGGACAGAAACCTTCTCTTGGGTGAGACCTTGTCTTTGCTTGAATCCGTCAAGGGAATTGTGTTTGTCCCTCTTAATAGGGAGGGCCTTTATTTTTATTTTTATTTTTATTTTATTTTATTTTTTTTGCGGGTCTGAGGGTGGAACTCAAGGGGATTCGACCTCCGAGCTACACCTCCTGCCCTATTTTTTATTCTTTATTTTGAAACCGGGTCTCACTGAGTTGCAGAGGGCCTCACTGAGTAGCTGAGACTGTCCGCGAACTGCGATCCTCCGGTCTCAGCCTCCCAAATGCTGGGATTACAAGCGTGCGCCACCATGCCCGGCTCGGGAGGGCCTTTATAAATAAAATTTTATATAATAAAACGTTTTCCTCTTAAAATCTGCTTTTAAAAATATATAGAGTGGAGTACAACAAGAACAGATGGATAACTCCACCCGGTGTTTTTCTGTTCGTTGAGGACTTGCAATGGCTGACTCAGTGTCAGGCTTCAAGGGGATGGATAAGGTAGGGACGCAGCTCCTGGGTCAGCTTCCTCCCTACAAAATATCGGGTGGCTGAACAGGAGCTCTTTTGACTTACTGGTGTCTAGGAGATGTTTTGGTCAGCTTTCCCTTCTCTGTAACCAACATACCTGACAAGAACGCCTCGCTGTTAGAGGAGGAAAGGTTTATGGGGCTCACAGTTTTCGGGGTCTCAGGCTCCAAGGTGAACAGTGGCGACAGAAGGGTTAGTGTGTGTGTCCGTGTGTGTGTGTGTGTGTGTGTGTGTGTGTGTGTGTGTGTGTGTGATATCTTGGTGGCCCAGAACTGAGATAGAGAGACAAAGAAGAGGTGGGTCTGATGACCTCTGAACCTTGCTGCTTTGGGACATGTTTTTTAACACAGGAGCTTTGGAGGGCTTTTTTTTTTTTTTTTAGTCTGAACTATAATAGGAGAGAATTGAAAACTGGATTTCAGCCGGGCATGTGGCACACGCTTGTAATCCCAGCATTTGGGAGGCTGAGACAGGAGGCTCACAGTTCATAGCCCGTCTCAGCTACTTAGTGAGGCCCTCTGCAACTCAGTGAGACCCTGTTTCAAAATAAAGAATAAAAAATAGGGCTGGGGTGGAGTTCTGAGATAGAATGCCTCCGGGTTATAGCCCCAGTACCACAGAAAGAAAGAAAGAAAGAAAGAAAGAAAGAAAGAAAGAAAGAAAGAAAGAAAGAAAGAAAGAAAGAAAGAAAGAAAATTTAATTTCATTCAGTACTTAGGTTGTTTTGTCTCTGCCTTGCCAGCTGCTGGATCATCTTCAACTGAAGACAGATCTGGTCAGTGGTTTTCAGGCCATGTGCTTGCTCATAGAGAAAGAGCAATCCCTCTCTCCCTCCCTCCCTCCCTCCCTCCTTCTCTTCCTTCCTTCCTATACTTTTATTGGTACAGTGTAATTATACATTATAGTGAGATTCAAAATGATACAAACATACAAACACACATTTCTTGGTGTATGTGTGCCTGCCCCTCCCTCCTTCTCCCTCCCATACATGTCAGTGAGACTGATAGCAAAACCTTCTTGTACGGACCTGGCTTCAGCTTTCTTAAGAGTGAGAGAGCTTCTTTCCCCAGGTTCCCAGATGCCTCTTTGCATCCACTGGCTGAATTATCTTGTCCACCCCACCCTGGAACCATCGGTGGCAAAGAGCAATGGAGTTGTAATGATTGGCCTGGGCTATCAGCTAGAGAACGAGTCCCTCTGCTCAGCACAGGGTCTCCAATGAAAAACAAACACGAGCAGGGCGTACAATGGAAGAAATGCCATCTAGTAAGACCGTGACATCAAGATACGGGGTCAGGGACCGAGTAATGGAGGAGAAGTCCCGGCTTTGTTTGTGAGCAGCCTTCTATGGGGCTCTGTAACGTACCAGCTTCTCTCTCCTCACCCTTGGGGAATAGGTCTTGAAGTCTAAGGTGCTTTCTTCTATGATATTTGTGGCCACTGTGCCCGGCGCACAGTAGAGGCTTAATATGATCTGGAATAAACAGAGCAAGGAGAGATGTCTCATATTCCTTCATGTTTAACTCTTATCAAACATTGCCGCCAATAAATGTATTATTGATATCCTTATTCATTAAATATCTTAGAACAGCTTTATCGAAGTATATGCCACATATCATACAATCCACCTATTTAAACTGCACAATTCAGTGTTCTTTGTTTGTTCACATAGTTGTGTACCTTCCACCACAGTCAATTTTAGAACCTTTTCATCATCTCCCCAGAGACTCTGTACCCATCATAAGTCCCTCCCCATCCCCCCTTCCCAAGCCCCTGGCCACCACTAATCTACCTTCCTTTCCCTGGAGTTTCCTGTTTTGGTCATCCCAGATAAATGAAATCATACAATATAGAGTTGTTTTTGTTTGGCTTCATAGCATAATGTTTTCAGGGTTCATCAGTTGTACTGGTACTTGGCCATAAATATTCATATAAATATTCATATTTATGGCCAAGTGATATTCCATTGTCTGGCTCCACTATTTATTATTAGCCCATTATCAGATAGTGAACACTTGCATTGTTTTCAGTTTTGGGCTCCTATGCATGGCATGCTATGAACATTTGTATACTTACAAATTATTTTGTGGCTTGTGTTTATTTCTCTTGGGGATATCATCTGTATCTATGTATCTATCTAGAATGACTGGGCCATACAGTGACTGTGTTTAGTCTTTTGAGGAACTGCCAAGCTGTTTTCCAGGAGCTAAGTGGGGACCTCAGTAGAGTAGGGGTCAGATATTTGCTTGCATTATCTACACCTTGCAGGAACTGGGGCAGAGTCTCAGATGGTACAGGCGGAGCCGGGACTCAAAGCCAGGTCTTCTCATAACAGCATCCTATTGAGCCCAGGCACGAGTCCAGGTCTGCAGAATCACTGACCACAGAGAACGGACTGGGGCCAAAGGCCTCAAGTTGATGAGAGGGTGTCGGCACTCACGGGGCGAAGACAAGAGCTCCCTGCCTCCTGGAGGGACGCTGGGGTTGCTCCTTTGAACCACTTATGATGCTGCCCTGAAATAAGGCATCTGGAGAGGAAGCTAATCAACCAGCACTGGCGTTGTTTAGAATTATTTGTATGATAAAGTAGGGCATATATTTTAGTTTGTAATTATACAACTAATACTAGAAAACATTTGCAAGGAAAAGAATTAAATAATGTAAAAGGACAGAGAGCCAAGTGAGAGCCCCCGACATCTTCCCGACCCCTCTGTAGCATCACCCCCACCCTAGACAAGCGCTATTTACAGCTGGTTGTTCATTCAGTCTTTTTTTTACATTTATATTCTTATATACATAGTTGTAGAGAGATAATACATTATTCAATTGTTATAAAACTTTCTGTAATGACAAAAAAATCCCTTCATATCATCAAGATATTTTCATCAGTACAAACTGGACTGTCTTAAGTGCAGCATATATGTTTCAAGGTATAGATGTGTGCTGTTAGTGATGACCATTTAGATTATTTTTAGTATGTTTCTATTTTAAACACTAGGATGGTTCACACTTGTGCCTTTGATACTATAATACCTTTACAGTTATGTTGTAAAGTTATAGTGTAATACAGTTGGCATATTTATAATTATACCAATTTCAATGTGATATAGTTATAGTTATGATGTAATATCTTTACAGAGAGGTTGCTCAGTTCAATTGCTGACCAGACCTGGCTGAGAAGATTGAAAAAAGTTAAAAATGGTTAAAAATGTTCTGTCTGGTCTTTATTATTGAATGCCCACACCCTCTAAAAAGTATAAATTGAGCATTATTATTGCTAAAAAGAGGTTAGTAATGACTTAATACACAATGGTACTTGTTTACATATTCTCTCATCCAAATTTTATAACAATTTTGTGCAAAACGTGTACTCTTTATCACTGATCTGAATCAAAGACAGATGGGTGTAAAGCCGCACAACTTTTAAGAATCCAGTTTGGGATTTGAACCATCCTCTTCTTTTTTTTATATTTTATTTGGAAACAGGGTCTCACTAGGTTGCTGAGAGCCTCACTAAGTAGCTGAGGCTGGCTTCGAACCCATGCGATCCTCCTGTCTTAGCCTCCCAAGCGTGGGGATGACAAGCGTGGGCCACCACGCCCGGCTTTGGACCATCCTCCTCTGATTACCAGGTCACTCTTTCTTCCCTATTGTTCTGAAGCTGGCCTGTTCTCCTGAGTCCTTTAAAGAGAAAAATTATAGAAGGTAAAATGTCTTTCAAATAATGGAATATTATTCTATGAGCAAGAAAAGAAGAGGGAGGGTCTTTGGATCTGGGGGTGGTGTGGGGGTGAAGGTACTGACACTGCCATTGAGCCCGGGGGTGTGACCCATGATTTTAGGAGGCTCTGATGGTGACTATGCTGAGGCCTTAGTGTCCTGCTATTGTAGGCTGCAGCCTTAGGGTCGTGTTAGGAAATAAATCACCATCAGGAACCCGTGTATTTGGAGGCTTCCCACTCCTGAGGCCTCTCCCAACAGAAGGGCTCTTTGCAGAGGAGCTGTCTCTGACTCCTGAGAGAGTTTTAATTTCTCTACGGGACAAAGGTTATTTTTGGCCTTGGAATGGCTTAGCCCTCTGAGAAGTGGTGCTTTCACAGAGACAGTAGGCTGTGCTGAGGTCAGGATCTAAGTGTTGTTTCTGAACTCTTCCTGGTGCCCAAGGTTCCAGGTCCCAGAGGGAGGTGTGAGCAGCCTTCCAGAATCAGTTCTATGCCATGACAAGAGACCTATGTCCATGGATAGTGGGAGGGTCTCGTTAGCAGTAAAATCATCTCAAATTAAGACATAAATCATTAGGTGTATTTGAAGAAGAGAGCTAAGAAAATCTGGATGGGGGGACACTACCACCACCACCAAACCAAACCAAACCAAAACCCAAACTGCAACCCCCCAAACCCATAATAGGGTAAATGGCATTCTTCTAATGAACATGTCAGCATTTTTAACAGATTGTGTACTCAAGTGCGTGGCGATGCAAAGAGTATATAAATGTCAAAAGCACAAATATAGCCAATGTTTACATTAAGCCTTCCACCTCCAAATCTCACACACAAAAGGTCCCCCTTGTATATGTTTAATTACATCTCTGAATACTCCCTTGATCCCATTTCTCCCTTTTCCCCAAACATATATTTTGGTTACCTCTGTAAAGACACACACTATATATTGGCCTCTCTTGGAACCACAGGGAATGTACTCCACTGAATCACACCTCCCCAGTCGTGTATAAAGCGCAAGGCTTTGCAACCCCAGGGGCAGGGGCAGCAGGGCCTGGGGATCCTCCATGCTGGTTTCCAGCCACAACTGCGCTGGAATGAAAATAGAAAGCAGCCAGGCATGTGCAGAGTCAGCTTTTCTTTGGGCCTCAGCTCAGCTTTCCTGCTGCCCTAAACTTTTCTTTAAAAAGAGAAAAAATAAAAGGAAGACAGAAAAGAAAGGCTGGGGGCAAAGGGAAAGCGACACAGTTTTAAAAATGTTTACTAGTAAAAGAGTGAACATATAAAATAGCAGCTTAGGGCTGTGGGAATGTGTAAAATCAAAACCGAGCCAGTGGTGAGAATCTCGTGCTCTCTCTAGAGCACAGTTCACCATGCATGTGCATGGAAACACAGATGCAGCGGGAGTTTCCTTGCGGGGTGGTGTCAACCGTTTGCAAGGTTGCACAATAAGTGCCATTACTTTATTCGTTAATGAAATAATTCCATTTAGCAATTTTTTTTTTTTTTGCTAATGGAACCCAGGGGCATTCTACCTCCGAGCTACAACCCCAGCCCTATTTTTTATTCTTTCTTTCTTTCTTTCTTTCTTTCTTTCTTTCTTTCTTTCTTTCTCTCTTTCCTTTCCTTTTCTTTTCTTTTCTTTTCTTTTCTTTTCTTTTCTTTTTTTTTTGCGGGCCTAGGATGGAACCCAAGGGCATTCTACCTCTGAGCTACACCCCCTGCCCTGTTTTTTATTCTTTTATTTTTTTTGAAACAGGGTCTCACAGAGTTGCAGAGGGCCTCACTAAGTAGCTGAGCCTGTCTGCAAACCACGATCCTCCAGTCCCAGCCTCCGAATGCTGGGATTACAAACGTGCGCCACCATGCCCGGCTTATTCTTTATTTTGAAACATGGTCTCACCGAGTTGCAAAGGGCCTCACTAGCCACGATCCTCCTGTCTCTGCCTCCCAGATGCTGGGACCACAAGCATGCACCACCACACCTGGCCCATTTAGCAGCTATTTATTGAATACTTATTTGCAAGGCCTCATGCCAGGTACTATGGAGAATCTATAGGAAAGCACTTTCTCTTAGGTGCTGGGAATTAGGACAGCACTCAGTTTTGCAGCCCTGGTGCTAGGTTGTGGGCCGGTCAGAGAACCCACCAGCTGCAGGGAGGCAGGGATGCAGAGGAGAAGGCAAAGGTCTCTCCAGCCTTGAGGCTCCCTGGAGACTGTGAGGGGCGTGGAGCTGGCAGCAAGGCTGGGTGGGATCTCAGAATGTCAGAGAAGGGGAGTAAAGACCAGGAACCCACAGATGGAGCTGCGGGAGCTGGAGGCCCAGCTGGGCGGCTGGTTCCTGGAGAAGCTGGGCCTTCTCATGCTGGTCTGTGACTGCTGCAGGGAGCTAGCTGCCCCTTCATTTCTCTGGGCCTCCTTTTCCTCATCTGCAAAGAAGACAGCTGAGGTTTCTTTTTGTTTCAGTGTACTGAAGAAAGAGAATATTATGTTTGTAACATAGGTTTGCAAGTTGCCCCTAGTTATAGGATTTAGTGGTTGGAAAAGTTTTTAGCCCTTCAAGAGAAAACATCACTGGAGGATATTATACTAAGTGAAAATAGTCAGTCACAAAAAATAAGAAATCAGATGCTTTCCCTAATATGTGAGAGTTAGGGAGGATTGGGTCATAGGAGGAACTCTTGAAAAAGGAAATCCTATAGAGGAGCAAACAAGACAACCTAAAGGAGGAGAAAGGAGGGGGGAAGAGGAAAATCTCTAAAACACACAATGTACTTAAACATATCAAAGTCAAACACTAAGCCGAGCAAGGGAGGGAGGGATGGGGAGGGAATGGGGTGGGAAATGGGTAGGGGTTAAATCAATGATGTGTGCATGTCTCTACACACAAGTTTTTTACCCCAATATGATGTATGAATATAATGCACCAATAAAAAAAAGAGAGAGAGAGAAAACATCAAAAAAAAAAAAAAAACCAAAAAAACAAAGCTTTGTCTTATTTGGGAGTGTTGGTGCATGGCGGAAACCCTAGTATTTAGGAGACTGAGACAGGAGAGTCTAAGTTTCGAGGCCAGCCTCTGCAATTTAGCAAGACCTGCAGCAACATGTGAGATCCCTTTTCAAAATAAAAAAGTAAAATAGGGCTGAGTGTACTCAGAAGTAGAATAACCCTGAGTTGGCACACCCCCATCTCTGGACTTTCTTTTCTTTTTCTTTTGCTTTTTTTAGCAGCACCATTATCACAAGAATACTGCTACAGAAAGGATTTGTGAAAATGTATTTAGTAGAAAAAAAAAAAAAGAAAACCTAGGTAATATGCCAAGCCTTTTTCACAAGCAGTGCTGGAGTCCAAACTTACATACCATAATTCAAATCCAAAGTTTTATTAGTGATAGGATTATTTTAAACATCTGTGTATGTATCTGTAAAAGAAAACAGCCAAGACAGAGGGTGATGCGAACATCAAGTACATTCACATTTTTTCCTTGTTATCATCGCATCCTTCAGACAGCACTGATTAAAAACAAAGACGGTTCCCAGTTTTTGGTTTGATTTGATGCACCAAGTCCAGGCTGGGGACTTCATTCCAGAAAGCACAGGCTTCCTTTCTGGTTGGAAAGGATCCACATTTTGTTTGACCTTCAAATACTCGTGGCCTTACTGGAATACACTGGCCAACTTGTCCTGGCAAGGCCGGAGCAGTTTACGATTGATGTCCACAGGGACTGCCTGAGAGAACAGTTAGGGCAGCGGGAGAAAGGTGACTGTAAGAATGCAGACATTTGCCTCCTTTCCAGCTTAAAAATCAACGGGGTGATTTAAGAGAGGCAGTACTGAAAAACAAGCAAATAAACACACAATTCTCAAAGTTCCTATTTTTCGGAACCTTTGAGAACTTTGCCAAGGTCAGAGTGTTTTTTTGCAGCTGACTTTGGTAGGAAGAGGATATTAGGTTTTATTTATTACACAGGGCTAATATCTATAATCCTTTTCTAAAGATAGTCAAATATAGACCTTGGAAAACAGTTTCCATGGCTTTTGAACAATATGTTCTTTCTGCTGCTTTGTTTATAAAAACATTGTTGGATGGCTAAGGATGTCTACTAATGCAGACTATGGTTGGGCCCAAGGGTTGCTCTTTTTGATCAGTCTGGAATTGAGTCCCAAGTGTACAGTAAGGATAGAAGGTTTTGTTCTTGGGGCTGGAGGTGTAACTCATTGGTAGAGCACTTGCCTTACATGGATTTTATCCCTAGCACCAAGAACAAAAAAGAAAAGTCATTTTTTAATTTTAAAGTAAATATATAACTAGAAACTGGGTATTGAATTTGTTCATTCTTAGCTCAAGCCAGCAATTTTCACTGTGTGGGGGGTCATAATTTGATTACGTTAAGTATGTAGTTGTCGCAGTGATGTATGATAAGGTATGATAGGGATGGTGACATTAAGATGTTTTCTTTAGTAAGTATATCTTTTATATGGGAGTAATTGAAAGTAATCAGTTTAATGTTGTCAGAATCTTGTATTAATCTAGGGAGAAAAAAATCAGTAACTTCTATTCTGTTAATGTAAAAGAATATAAAAAGTATGTATAGCTGGGCATGATGGTGCACACCTGTAATCCCAGTACTTTGGAGGCTGGGACAGGAGGATTGCAGATTCACGACCAGCCTCAGCAATGTAGTGAGACTCTCAGCAACCTAGTGAGAACCTGTTTAAAAAATAAAAAAAAGCCAGGCGTGGTGGCGCATGCATGTAATTCCAGAGCTTGGGAGGCTGAGACAGGAGGATCGCACAGGTTCGAAGCCAGCCTCAGCTACTTAGTAAGGCTCTCAGCAACTTAGTGAGACCCTGTTTCCAAATAAAGTCTAAAAAAAAAAAAAGATCTGGGAGTATAGCCCGAACGCTGGGATTACAAGCGTGTGCCACCACGCCTTGCATAATTAAAATTTTTAGTGCTTCATTTTGCTTTAAGTTAGACTTGAAGGTTAGCACTTACTGCATGAGTCTAAATTTTCAGTTGAGCTTAATATATTGGGATGATAATCTGTACTGATTTTTGAAATATAACCTCACAAAGATGCAAGGTACCTACAATGGGAACAGATGAGGTGCTTGAATTAAGTGGAAACTCACTGACCTAGGAAGATTCAGAAGCAGTTCTGACTGAAGCTCTGCATTGACTTCCTTGGGTTGTTGCTAGTTGTCTGTATGGTTACTGTTCATCCGCAATTACAAAAGTGAATATCCACACTCATTATTACAAATAGAACTATCCAATTAAAAAAAGAGTACACATATAAAAGAACATGTCATACAGTATCTGTTCTTTATATAACATTATAGAAAATTGCCTACTGCGGTTGAGAAAGCAGGAGTGGTCAGTAACATATAAGAGTATGGGGAAAAGAATTGAGAAAAATGAGTAGAAAGATGAGCAAATGTATGTTTTGATAATCTTTGTCCAGTGTTTTCTTAAAGACCAACCTCGGATTTAAAGTATTATCCAGATGTAGTCTTTGGCCTCTGGTAGTTTGCTGATAGGAATTCAGCCTTGAGTTGAACTTGGAGATAGGTCATTTTCTTTTCCTTTTAATTACACAGTGACCAATCTGTTGTAGTTTGTTGATCTATTTTCTCCTCTTACCCTCCTTCTGTTGCTTTCTCCATGAGCTACTGTTTTTTTGTTTTTTGTTTTTTTCCTGGAATGCTGGGCATCCACATTTTGCATTAAGTTTGTGTGCCTCTGTCTTAACCAGGAATGGAGAAAATCTGACCTGATATTTCAATTTGTAAGCATAAGTAGACTCAGAGGGGTCTTAATCCACAGGTATTTACTCAGAATTCCTTAGGTAAGTCACCCCCATTTCCTTAGGTAAGGAACACTGAGCCCAGCTCTCCCAAGCTTACCCATGGAAGCCTCTCCGCTCACGTCTGTGAGCTTTCTTCTTTGCCCTTTGCAGAAAGAGTGATCACAGCTTCTTTCCTGGTCAATTGATTTTATTTTTTTTTGGTGGTACTGGGGGTGGAACCCGGAGGCTTTCTACTTCTGGGCTATACTCCCAGACCCATTTTATATTTTATTGGAAACAGGGTCTCACTAAGTTGCTGAGAGCCTCACTAAGTAGATGAGGCTGGCTTCGAACCTGCGCGATCCTCCTGTCTCAGCCTCCCATGCGCGGGGATTACAAGCGTGTGCCACTACGCCCGGCAGGTCAATTGATTACAGAACATGAGCTAATAGATTTTTTTTTTTTTTTTTGGTTTGGCAAATGTAATTCATTAATCTGTTGTAGGAGTATCTCACTTTGAAGTTTATCTGGTTTTTTTGTTGCCCACTATTTTAGTTCATTTTGGCAAGATGGGGGTAGTATCAGTCCCAGGTAAAGCTCAGGGCAAGAAAACTACGAGAGGTGGCCCCAGTCAATCAGCTTGTTAGTGGCAGAGTTGAGCCTAGACACAGGCTTTCTACCAACAAGGAGAGCCTTTGCCCCATTCTTGTGGTTTTCATTGTATATTATGGGCGTTTTTCTCTCTCACTCTCTGAGCTACACCTCCAGCCTTTTTTTTTAAATTTTGAAAAAGGGTCTCCTCAGTTGCTGAGAGTCTCAGTAAATTGTTGAGGCTGACTTTGAACCTGCAATCTTTCTCTCTCAGCCTCCCAAGTACTAGAATTACAGATGCATGCACACCAGCCCAACTCTGGCTTCTCTTTTGAAGTTGCAAGTGTGGGGTGATAAAGAAAGTAGAGTCTTGGCTATCAAGTTTTCATATATTTTCTGGCAATGTCTTTACGTTTATATAAAACTTACTGGTTTAGTTAAAACCTTTCAAGTACATGATCTCATTTAATAAAATCTGAGTATTATCTAGGGCGTGTATTCTGTGTGTGTGTGTGTGTGATGCTCAAATCTAGGGCCTCATGAATGCATAAGTACTTTACCAGTGACCTACACTCCAAGTCCCTATTCCTATTCCTATTCCTATTCGTGTGTGTGTGTGTGTGTGTGTGTGTGTGTGTGTGTGTGTGTTACTGAGGATGGAACACAGGGACCTTCTACCTCTGGGCTATACCCTCAACCCTATTTTATCTTTTATTTGGAAATCAGGTCTAAGTTGCTGAGGCTGGCTGTGAACCTGCGATCCTCCTGTCTCAGCCTCTCAAGTACAGGAGTTACAAGCACACACCATCATGCCAGGCCCTATTCCTATTTTAATGATGAGAAAACTAGGGTTCAAGGAAAGGGATATGTTATTAGTGAAACTGGAGCTGTTGCCTAAACTGGGTTGTATTAAGACTAAGGCCAGTGAGAATCAAACATGGGCTTTACCTTTCTATAATATATATGGAATCTCTTCTCTGTGCCAGGCGCTGCATCAGATGCTGGGGGTTCATAAATGATTAAATATAAATATATTTACTTTTTATATTCATCCATCCATCCATCCATCCATCTATCCATCCATTCATTCTTTTGGCACTGGAGTTCAACTCTAAGGCCTTGCACCTGCTCAACCCTGAAATCACCCAAAATATCTCCTTCTAAATTTCTGATAGTACAGTAGATGTTCTTATAGTTTGCTGGGTGCTGGAGATCAACTTTGTTCAAGGAAATTAAATTTCAAAGACTATGCAGTAGAACTGCAGCCAGATATGTGTTTACTTTTGTGAGCGCCTGTTTTATTTGCCAGTTTATTTATTCCTATGCATTTAGATAGAAAAATGAATGCAGTCCTTTTTTGGCTCCCTGAAAAAGTTTTTATACTTTCTGGAGTTTCCTCACTTATTGTCTTTAATATTCCAAAGTTTTATTATGACTCATCTTGACTATACAATAATAAAAGTAGGTGCAGGTCTGTTTGAAGACACTCGGGTAATTTGAAGAAGTGTATTTTGAAACCTTTAAATACTAACTTTTCTCTTCAGTTGAGCTTTGTTTCATAGTTACTAATTGTCTATGTTGTTGGACATTTGGGATGAGAGAGAATAAAAAGGAGTTAAAAGAGGATAGTTTATTTTTTTTTCCTGCTCAAATAAGTAGTTTTGCCATAAACTACTGAAAGTTTCCTGTTCTTGTTTGTTAAAAAGTGCACTTTCATTCATTGTTTTCATGCTACTTCCTACACTTTTTACACCTAGGTTGAAATCTGGGATAAGTTATGAGTTAATCATCGAGGGCAAAGAAATTCTTATTTGACTTCAGAAAAGAGCTTAAAAAGGGGACCTTCTTGAGTCTCTATTTGCATATCTACTATTAGCATGTGTCTTTCCTTTCACAATCTTGGATTGCAGAGCACAGTTGGATGTTTGGGGGTGCTGGAGGTTGATTTCAGGGGCATTCTACCTCTGAGCTACACTCCCAGACCTTTTTATGTTGAAACAGAGTCTCACTAAGTTGCTTAGAGGCTCACTAAATTGCTGAAGCTGGCCTCGAACCTGTGATCCTCTTGTCTCAGCCTCCCAAGTACTGAGATTACAGGCATACAACATACCCTGATGGACCCTTATTTCTCATATGGGAAGGCTGGGAGATTACACATTTTGACTTGATTTTAGAACACTGCAGATGGTTATTATCGTACCACAGAGGAACAAAAACTTCGAGTGGCCCCACTTTGGGCTTCCCTTGTGGAATGGTACTTTCCAGCTTGGACTACATGATACATAATGGACCCTTTGTAGCATTGTGCATAAGGGACCACAGATGGGGGTGCATGGTCTCCATGATAGTGTCCCGGGTACTGACTGGAGAGTGAAGACAGGAAGCAGTAGTGAGTACAACTCCCACAGGGGTACACTGGGAGAATGTGCACACGATGCTACAGTTGTCATTGGTCTGGGAGGTGGAAGTTAAATATCTCTTCATCTTGAAAAAGGAAGGCAGGAACCAAGAGAAATTGGGGGAGGGCCAAAAACTATCAAACTCTGCACTTGCCTTTTCTCTCTTGGCATTTTGTGTGTTTGTGTGTAT
Organism: Muscardinus avellanarius; assembly: GCF_963383645.1. Taxonomy (NCBI): domain Eukaryota; kingdom Metazoa; phylum Chordata; class Mammalia; order Rodentia; family Gliridae; genus Muscardinus; species Muscardinus avellanarius. The sequence goes on along the minus strand of NC_137788.1, from coordinate 81,728,664 downwards.
GTGTGTTCTTTCTTTTTTCTAAAAATTACTTTTATTGGTGCATTGTAGTCTCACATCATAATGCAGTTCAGAATATGGACAAACATGCACACAGCACTTGGTGAGCTTCCCCTTCTCTTGGAATTTCTAAAATTGCTTGGAGTCCCAGAAGCAATAGGAGAGTAGGGCTTTAAGCACAGTTATGGTGTTAACTGAACCCCCAACAATTCACTAGTGCATACATTTTGCTTTCTTTGATGGCTTGCTGTTCAGATTACATTATCATGGACAGGGTCCCTAATATTGTCTAGTATTATTATTATACACTATCATTTTTTTACACTTATTTGTCAATTTTATTTTATCTTTTTATTTTTTTCAACTTGTTCAATATTTTATTTTTTTAAATTTTATTTTTATTGGTGCATTGTAATCATACATCACATTGGAATACAAGACTTGAGAGGATATACAAGCACACATCATCCAATTAGCCCTCATCCACTCCCCATCCCATTCCCTCCTCCTCCCTCAATCCCATGCTTGTTTGGTGATTAACTTTGATGCATCTGTTTATGTACCTCCTGTGTTTTAAAGAGGCTCCATCTTCCCCTATTCCATACCCTCTGATTGGTCACCTTAGTTGCTTCACTATAGAGCCCTTTCTTAGCTCGACCTCTTCCTGTTGCCCCTTTCCTCCTAGTTATTGCTGATTAGGGGAAGCATCTGGTTTTAATTTTCTGCGATATTTCTCTGTGCATGCCGCGTTGCAAATACCGATCCCACTCTTGATGGCCCCAGTAGTGGCCTAGCTACCCGGTGGACTGATCCATACCTTGCTGGCTCAAACAGCGGCCTTGCCTCATGGGAGGTCCTAGTTCTGGCCTCGCTGGCCCCGACACTGGCCTAACCTCTCAGCTGGCTGAGATCCCGGCCTCGGAGGCCCCAGCACCGGCCATCCTCACGGCAGGCTCCGATGTTAGCCGATGGCCCCGGCATTGGCCTAACCCCACGGCAGGCTCCGATCCCGGCCTTTGAGGCCCCAGCACCGGCCTTGCATCACGGCAGGCTCCGATCCCAGCCTCGTTGGCCCCAGGACCAGCGTAACCCCTTGGCAGGCTCCAATCCCAGCCTTGGAGGCCCCAGTATCGGCCTTGCCTCATGGCAGGCTCCGATACTGGCCTCGCTGGCCCCAGCACCGGCCTAACCCCTCGGCAGGCTCCAATCCCAGCCTCAGAGGCATCAATAGCGGCCTTGCCTCACGGAAGGCTCCGGTGCCGGCCAGTGGCCCTGGCACTGGCCTAACCCCTCAGCAGGCTCTGATCCTGGCCTCGGGGGCCCCAGCACCGGCCTTGCCTCACGGCTGGCTCCAATGCCGGCCGTTGGCCCCGGCACCGGCCTAAGCCCTCCACAGGCTCCGATCCCAGCCTCGGAGGCCCCAGCACCAGCCTTGCCTCACGGCAGGCTCCGATCCCAGCTTTGCTGTGTCCGTCGCCCGCCTCACCCCTCAGCAGGCTCTAATCTGAGTACCCTCTTCGCCCAACTATTTGTCCCACATTCTCGAGGGTGCGTGGTGGTAGCATTCTGCCTCTGGGGTCATTACTTCAAAGGTTCCAGGTGTAATGCATCAGATCTCTGCCTCCCCTGAGTACTGGCCACTGCCATTGCCACTGCCTCCAACATTTCAAATCTTTCCCAAGCTCTTTTTCCACTCTGAATGTTGTCCAGTCTTCCTAAGCATGCGCGATGGCAGCATTCAACCTTTGGTGTAATTTCTCAAAAAAAAAAAAATAATAAGGTTGGTAGGCTCCAATTTCTGCTTCTCCTGAATGCAAGTCTCCACCGCCAACGCGGAGACCGCTTTCAGCACTGCCTTTCTCCTTGGTCTCCGCTAAAGTCTTTCTCCTTATAGGTGATATCCAAGATTCTTAAAAATGTAGAGAAGAAGCAGTCCTCCTTAGCGGGAAATTTTTCCAATAATTCCAGTTCATTTGGATAAGTTTTGTCTGCATCTCCAGTATCCTGGCATCTGCCACCTCCTTGACCCCTCTCCGATATTTTCCTTTTTTCTTTTCCTTTTATACAGGGTCCTTCCGGGTGGAAAGGGGTTCGCTTAGGGGTGCCCCACCAACGCCTGCCCATCCGCCCATGGTCAGGGACAGAGGCCCGGACCACAGGGTCCTTCCGGGTGGGGAGGGGATCGCCAAGGGGTGCCCTGCCAGCGCCTGCCCACCCGCCCAGGGTCGGGGACAGGGGCCCGGACCACAGGGTCCTTCTGGGTGGAGAGGGGGTCGCTGAAGGGTGCCCCGCCAGCGCCTGCCCACCCACCCAGGGTCGGGGACAGGGGTCCGGACCACAGGGTCCTTCTGGGTGGAAAGGTGGTTGCCGAAGGGTGCCCCGCCAGCGCCTGCCCACCCATACACTGTCAGTTTTATAGTAGGTTCTTGTGTCATGAAGGAAGCCGAAATGTTTTAATGAGTCACAAGAAAGATAGATGTCAAAAATCTTTTTAGATTAAGCCCGGGATGGTTGTGCACGCTTGTAACCCCAGTACTTGGGAGGCTGAGATAGGAAGAATGCAAGTTCGAAGCCAGCCTCAACAGCTTAGTGAGGCTCTCAGGAACTTAGTGCAACCCTGTTTCCAAGTAAAATATAAAGTAGGTCTGGAGGTGTAGCTTGGAGGTAGAAATCTCCTGGATTCCATCCCCAGTGCGCCACACACACACACACACACACACACACACACACACACACACATCTTTATAGGTTAGTCTGTAAATGGGGTGGAGAGCCTCCTCCCGGCCCTCACCAGAACTAGCCAACTTGGAATGGAATGTGAATGAGTGTAAATAGATGGTAAGTGATGAACCTCGTGTAGACACAGGCTTTTAGATAGAGTGAGAAAAAGAAAAATACCCAGGGGTATAGAAAGTATAGGCAGAATTATAAAGTGTAGACACTTGAGACCATTTGGTGGAGATTAAAAACTGAGACAGTACTGATCTTTAATAAACCATGACTCATATTTATAGTGATGACTAAATATTCAAGAAAAAAACAGTAAGTGAAATTCAGGATTTTTAAAATATATAAGGTAGCTCGGAAATAATTGTGTGTGTATAGTAAATTTTAGATAGATTTCTCTTAAAAATAATGTAATTCTCTTTCTTGAAAGGAGTAAAGCTGTAGTTGTTTGGAAATTTTGCTATGTGGAATATCTTATTACCTATCAGTGTTGAACAAATGAGGTATTTATTTTTTGTTGGGAAGAGAAGAAGGGAGTCTGATATGAAATACTGAGAGAAGGAAAGGAATTAATTGTTACTTTAAATAATAGATGTAGCATTGGTGTATTTTTCGGTGCAGATCTTAAAACAGAGTCCTTTTTGTTGCAGGAACTGGCATGTAATGCTTATTATTTTCAGATCGCCCATCTGAAAGCATCGGAGCTTGTCTCCGAGTGAGAAAAGGTGAATTCCCTCTGGCAGTGTGGTTTCCGCAGGTTCACTTGGGAGGAAAGGAGAGGAGCCAGTTTATCCAGAGTGGAAAAACACCGAAGAAAAGCTTCCCTCAAAATAACACACACAGATTGTAGAAAAACAGAAATTGCTTTGACCGAATGTGACAAACTTAAAAAAAGTAAAAAGGCTTTGGCTTTGAAACATCATATAACACATCTGTTCTGAAAGGCTGCTTTGTCAGATACAGATGTGTGTTTTACAGTCTTTCTGTGTGTGGTTTTGTTGCGCATATGCTCAGTAGATGTGCTGTGGAACAGGTATCTTATTTATCCCAGTTGTTAATTGGTGTGGGGGGGATTTTATTACACAACAGGACAGTAATTTATGTACAATGACTCCTAAAATTACCAACCTTGTAATAATAATAGGTCTCTTAAATTCAAACCTAGAAAACTAAGGTTTTTTTTGTCCAAAGAACTGGGTTTTTAAAAAAAATTTTAAGCATCACATTTCCTTTTGATCTTGGCTACTAGAAAGCTTGGAGCTGGGTTTGGTATACAAATAAAATGTTCTCCTTTAGCTAGGTTATCGATAAGATTTCTCTTTGCCAGAGTAACATTTTAATTGATTGACAGCTAACATAGTTTTTCTGGGCTTTTTTGTTATTGTTGTTGTTATTATATGCCCTTCAATATCCTTTCTGGAAATAATTGAGTATATAAGTAATAAGGAAAGCTATAACATGACATCATGGTTGAATTAGTAATTTCCTAGGAACAGAGCCCACTGAAGCCAGGGATCCTGGTTACACCTATCACGGATCTCTAGGACCAGAAGCCATGGCAGAACTTGTCTGAAAACTAGGATGGAGTTGGAACCAAATGCCTTTTTGTTCTCTAATCTGTAGAGATCTCTTAAACCTTCTGGGTGACAATAAGGATAGTGAGCTACCTAGTGTACAAAGTTCCATTAGGTTCACCTCTTCTATGATTTCTAACATAAAGGGAGATTGAGATGGGTTATAAAGCGTTTTTCTCCCCAGGACGTGTCCCATTGCTGGAGATAGGATAATAGTTATAATGGTAATAATAATTAATGATAATAATAATAATAATGATGATGATGATGATGATGTAATTTCAGTAACTGTCCTTGAGTAGATAAAGAAGTAGAGGCAGGGAATTACAAAGCTATAATGTGGCAGGCCGGCGACTGGCTCCACAGTCTAGAGAATTAGCAGCTTGGGTTTTGCTGTTCGGCTGATGAACTCATCACTCAGCAAGCATTTATGAACTGCCAGGCATGGTACCGAGCACCGCGATGAAGGATGCAAGAAAAACACTGTCCTGGCTCTCGTGGAGTTTCCAGCTCAGAGAGGATATACAAGCACGTGCCCCAGTGAAAGAAGCCATCGGCTTATGGAAGTGGATATTTGTTATAAAGGGAAAGTATAAGTGTAACAGGTTTAAGGGGGTCTCTGAATTTAATTGGGCACACAATATGATCGTAGGCTAGAGCTACTTAGCTGGGCCCAGTCTTCCCTTCTGAAGGCCCAGTGTCCCCATCTACACTGAATAGTTTCCTGCTGCTGCTTTTGACTGACCCACAGCTGCCGCACACTCTGGAAGCCCCAGCTCCATCGCTCCTGAAGACCCTTGTAGCTTCCCTGGAACCAAGTGCTCACCTGTGACCACGTGTTCACCAAGCCCTACAGACCGTCAGCTCTCAGGTTCCCTCTTAGCAGGGGCACCTGAGCAGTGAGCCAGCTAGCTAGAAGAGGAAGGAATACAGCTTAGTCTTGTAATGGGATTTGACGTATACATTAAGCCGGGCGATTTGGCATTCATGTTAAGCATTTCCTTCATTCCTTAACAACCATGCTGTTGAGTGCCCTGATTATATGTAAAACCTTTCAAGTAAGTGTGCTTCAGTTCATGGCTCACTTTGTACACATGGCTGGAATTAGTAATATTTTGCATGGCCAAACCAAAGTTTGTCGGTTTTCCTTTTTTAATCTCTTTTCTCCCTTCTGTTATCAGGACCTGAGGTTATGGGCTATGATTTCATCTCCCCAGAGGTGTGGTTCCCGCTCTCTCCTTCCTGACCCTCCTGCCTCCCCATCTTCTTGGCTTGCCGCTTTCCCCCCTGCCCACCGACCCTGCCCACCAGTCCTACCGCACACTCATCAGCCCCAGAGTCGGCCCCTGCACTGTGTTACGACTCCGGAGTTCTGTGTATAGTTTCACCTCTCCAGTCTTTTTTTTTTTTTTTCTTGCCAGACAACAGTTTGAGGTAAAAAAGAGAAAATTAGAGGCCAGGGGAATGGCCCCGGGGTACAGCATGTTCTGAGCTTGTGCAATGCCATTAAATTCAACCCCCAGCATAGAGGGGGAGGAGACTAGCTTGGTGACCTGATTATCTTAGGTATAAGTCAAGGCTGAGCCATGAGCAGATTGGGGAATGTCACTCCTCAAGGTCAGTGCGGGGCAGATTTGTATACCTTAAAGTCTTGACTTTGCCACAAAACTATTTTGAAATAGGATCTTGCTAAGTGGCTGAAGGTCTCGCTAAATTGCTGAGGCTGGTCTAGAACCTGTGATCCTCCTGTCTCAGCCTCCCAAGTATTGGGATTATAAGGCATTCACCCCCATACCTGGCTTCAGCGATCCTCCTGTCTCAGCCTCCCAAGTATTGGGATTATAAGGCATTCACCCCCATACCTGGCTACGAAGTGTACTTTTTTTTTTCCTTTTCTATATTTTGAAATTTCTTTCTTGCTGTACGGGGGATGGAACTCAGAGCCTCCTGTGTGCTAGGGCAAGCGCTCTGTCCCTGAGCTACAGTCTCCAACCCAGACTGTACTTTCTTTCAGTTACTTTGTATCTGCCAAACTCAGGGTCGGAGGAGGGGGGAAACCCAAAGAACAAAACTTCTATCCTCCAAACCTTCAAACTTCTATCCTCCAAACCTTCAGATGTTCTTGTCTCTGGGCTGAGACCAATAACATCCTATATAAACCCTAATCACCTATAAATGAATACTGTAGCCAGAGTCCCCTTCCATCTTAGCTTCCTGTAGGTCTTGTCAGAAGAGCAGGAACTGGGTACCATCTTTTTTTTTTTTTTTGGTGGTACTGGGGTTCCTGGAAGCCCTTCTACCGCCGGGCTACACTCCCAGGCTGATTTTCTATTTTTTAATTTGGAAACAGGGTCTCTTAAGCTAGGCTCCGAACCTGTGCCATCCTCCTGTCTCCACCTCCCAAGCCTGCGCCACGCCCGGCTGGGTACCATCTTATAAATCAAGAGTCAACAAGCAAAGTCTGGCCGGGGTGGAGCCTGATCACCCTCCTAGATTTCCAGAACACTCTGGAAGCTCAAATGTGGACCTCGCCCCTTTGCCAGTTAAGACTCCAGAATGTACTCAGAAAGCGGGGATTTTTACTCTGTGCATAAAACTGTGCATAGTTTTATTTTAAATCTTCCCAGTGTATTCTTAGAAATACTTTTTGGGAAGTAATGGCTAGGGAGTAGTAGAAGAATATCTTATCTTAGCTATTTTATTAATCACTCTAAAAGCTCACAAAGAAAACATTTTTCAACTCTAAAGAAGATGTTTTCATTCATTTATTTCCCCCACCCCCCACTGCCTCGAGGCTTTCCATTTCTAATGGTACTTGAAATTTGTAAACCATTTTCATCTGCAGTGCCTGATTTGATCTGTAAGTTGAGCATGTCAGAGTGAGAGAGATTGTAGGAAGCTTAAAAACAAGGTCAGGGTCCGGGTGTAGTTCAGAGGTAGCGCCATTGTCTAGCATGAGTGAGGCCCTGAGTCCCATCCCCAGCACCACAGAAAGAAAAGCAACAAAAACAAAGTCAAACAAAAGTCAAACAACCAGTAAGCCTCAGATCCGGACTTGACACCAGCTGTGTATCTCCTGGCCCACTACCCCATGATTCTCTAATGCAGGAGACCCTCCCTTTTTCTTTAATTTTTTTGGTGCTGGGGATCAAACGTGTTAAGCACAGGCTTTACCATTGGGCGACTCCAAGCCCTTTTAGGGCCTCCTCTTGCTATGTCTAGTGGTGACATCTGGGATGTGCTCCCTCTGCTGCCCCCTCTGGTCATAAAGATATAAAACAAACAGCAGTCCTTCCTCTCAGCTGCGCAGACCCCTCTGTATACACTTCTGGGTGGTATCTTGCTTGGGTGGAGTACCCTTTATAACTTGAGAATTTAGATTCTTTTTTGGGGGGTGTGTGGTGCTGGGGATGGAACCCAGGGGCATTCTACCACTGTGCTACCTCCCTAGCCCGATTTTTTTATTCTTTATTTTGAAGCAGGATCTCACTGAGTGGCGGAGGGCCTCATTAAATAGCTGAGGCTGCTGGTGAACCCAGATCCTCTCGTCTCAGCCTCCCAAGTATTGGGATTACAAGTGTGCGCCGCTACGCCTGGCTCAGAATTTAGGTTCTTAGTGAAGCTTTGCCCCTCCCCCCCCAACATTAAAAACACAATTAGAACACAGGAAATTCTTCAACATGGTTGCACCATGATTCTAACCCAACAATATATACAAATAAGTGCTGGCTTTTAGCCTAACAAATTGGCATTTGACTTCTTGGAAAAGACTTGGTTCTCAAGAGGAAGGCTTGGATTTAGATAGTCCCTGGGAGGATGAAAGGAACCATGATAAGATATGCCTAAAGAGTTATGCTGTAGAAAGAGCTGCCCAGCCGAGAGATCCTTGTTGCAGGCCTTGGAACCCGCCTCTCTTTGTCTAGGAATAAACTTCAGCCTGCAGCTAAGTTTTATTGTTGAAAATCCCAGGTGGGGGCTGTAGGAGAAGGGCCCCCCATTCCACAGCTCCATTGCCAAGGGCTGCAGATCCCAAGGCTTGTAATCGGAGACAGTGGGGCCAGAGCACATGGTCTGTACAGACGAGCGCTCGCCACTCAGGGCCTCGCAGGTGGTTTTTCCTCCAAGGTTTGTTTTTGCGTCACATCCTGATGTTTGTCACATTCTTGTCTCATAAAGCCAGACTGTGCTGCTGGCTGAGAAACCAACCTGAGTGCCCTTTCTGACACATCCTGGCATCGCCTGGGGCCGAAGGGACGTCCAGCTCCAGGGCAGCACAGATCCTGCGTTGCCCAGTCCCACAGTCTGTGGGAGTCTGTCCCTCGTTGCAGCTGACAGGATTGCGGAATTCCCTGTGGGACAATAACAGAAACCCTCATGAGTCAATGGTGTTGGTGGAATTCAATCTCCCCACTGCGATGTCTTGGTCCCAGGCTATAACGTTACCCCTTAATTCCCTCTGCGTCTTTACCACTTTTATTACAGCTGAACACACGCTCCTCATTAGTACCCTGGGTGATATGGGGGGATCAGAGCACTGGAAATTATGTGGAATCGGTACCAGATGTTTGCGTCAACTTGGTGTGCATTGGTTTTGCGAATGTTTGCAGATCACATTTATTAAACGTGAAGATTACTTGCTATACCTTCCTCCAAACAATACCCTCCCCTCAATATTTTGCTCTGTGCTTCACGAGGCATAGCATTAAGGCTTTCTTTGGGGATAGATTAAAGTGTGTGCAGCAAATGCCTCGTCTGCATTCTATCAAGTCCCGGGGCTGGCCTGCAGCCAGCGTGGACGTGGGGGTTCTGTAACTGAGATCGGAATGCTGTGTTGTAGCTGAGGGACAAAATGAAGGGGGAGCCTATTTGCATTTTTTTCCCTTTAAGTAGAACCGGGAATTTAGACATCGATGTTATAGTCACTAGGTCTTAGGAGCATTTCCCATATATCTGGATAATTGAGCATTACTGAAAAAGACAAAGAGGACATTTGGTAGAATGAGAAAGAAATTTGTGCTTCTTCACTGAGCTTCTGAAGTCTTTTTTTAAGCTAACCAGAAGTTGCAGATGTGAACCGAGAAGTTTTATTTTACTCTATTTTATTTTATCTTATCAGGCAGGAATTATGGTTTACGTTTGGCCCGGGCACCCAGTGTGAAGGGCAGGACTGGGAAGCGCAAACAAATTCAGCTGATACTCTATCACCTCAATTAGGACTTGGACCTGGACCTGGAGTCTGATGGACCCAGGTTTGGGGTCCCTCTGTCACTTGCTGGTGTGGCGTGCTCTTTGGCAAGTTACTTAACCCCTTCAAGTCTGAGTTTCTGTCACTCTAAAATCAGGGTTTGGACACTGTCTCCATAGTAGTGTTATGAAGAGTGGAAACAGAGTGTACGGAGTATGTGGCCCAGAGTGGGCGAGTGATGGCCGGCCTTGGGACCAGTCACCTCTGGCTCAGCAGCGGCGCTACCCAGCGCTGCCTCAAGTGGCCCAGCTGCTGACCGCCCGCATGGTGGGGGCTCCTTGTCAGCGGGCTCTGGCCGGGGCCAGGAGAGCTTCTCACCACAGGCTGAGCTTGCGTCTGCGCTGTCTTCCCGCCAACCACACTTTCAGCAAATAGAAGTAGCATCTCGGGGGGCCAGGGGCCAGGTGTCTCTCCCTTTGGCTGAGAGGGTGTATGGAACTGGAGGGACAGAGCCTGACTTCAGACCAGGAGGGACGAGGACAATTGGAATAAGACACAGCACCCAGCAGAATGTAAGGTCAGATTTCTCCAGGAGCCAGTGGGAAGAGAAAGCTCACATTTTGAGACCATGGAAAAGTTCCATTCTTTTAGGAATGGAAGCCCCAAAGAATCCTGGACAGAGCCAGGCACAGTGGCACAGCCTAGTAATCCCAGTACTTAGGAGGCTGAGACAGGATGATTGCAGGTTTGAGGACAGCCCCAGCAATTCAGTGAGACTCTGTTTTAAAACAAAAAATAAAAAGCACTGGGGATGAGGCTTGGAAGTAGAATGCCCCTGGGTTCAATCCACAGTACCATAAAAAATGAACGAATAAATAAATAGATAATAAATAAAGCAATCAATAAGAACCTGGACAGGATGTGTTCCAAATGCCCAGAATAAACAGAACTCCCTGAGTGGGAGGCAGCGGTGCGGCGTCTCTGGAGGCAAACCTGCATGTCCACTCTTGCCAGGAAGTGCTGCAATGAAATATGCATCCTGCCCCGTGGCTTGCAACAATCCACTTACAGTGGGAATAACAATATTTCTTCAACCCACCTTCCAGGGTTTCTTTGAAACTCCTCATGAAGTATCTGCAACTTGCCTTTTTGGTGATAACCACGAGGAGAGAGAGGCATGTGAGCCAGGAGTCAGTGGACACTGTTGTCCCCAGCCAGCGTTTCTTTCCTCGTCCCGGAGGCCCTGGTTGATCCTGACTCTTGCCATGTTGGTCAGGATCCTCACCACGCATGCCCCTCATGGCCCCTTGGCTGTGGGACGAGATTACATGGGGAAACAGAGCGTAGGCTTCCAGCCACGGCCACTGGGGGCTGTCCCTGGGGGCTTGCACCGGCAGCTCCAGAGCTTGTGGGCACTGCACAGGTGCAAAATGTTATCTGTGGAATCTGGATGTTCATTGTACAATGGTTTCAACATCTCCGTATGTTGAAATCTTTCATTTAAAAAATGCTGCGGGGAAGGGAAGGCTTATAGACTATGAGACCAAAAAAGAAATGCCTCCAGGAACCACACTCACTGCTGATGAGAGTGAAGTGGTACCGTTTTTCAATGGTATCACGGTGAGGAATGATAGGGAGAGTGTTACAATAGTCCCCTACTTGTCTGAAATTTCTCTGGATCACCTCCTGGTTCCATCCCCTTCTCAACTATATTGGGGTGCCTTCTGGACCGGGCTAAGGTGTGTGGCACTAGACAGAGGGATTTGTTTCTTTCCTGGTATTTGCAGTCTTCTGGAGTGCATGTACATCAAGCAAATAATTACAAGTAATTGCATACATCTGATCACATGACGTGCTTTCAAGAGAAATGGTGCCATGAGAATATGAAGAAGTAGAAAACAATAGCTCTCCAACCTAGTGAGAGGAGAGGGCGCTTCCTCTGGGACCTGAGGCTTGAGCAGGGCTTGGTCTTGCTAAGGCAGGGGAGGGAGCAGAGAGGGTGGGAAAGAGTTCATGAAAGAAACTTTGTGTGTATGAAGGTCCCAGGGAAGGGGTTTGATGAAGTAAAAGAAGGGGAGTGTATTAATTAGGGTAGGGTAAGCTGCAGGTGTCAGAAAACCCAACGTGACTTTGGGCTTGAATAAGAGAAAAGTCAACATGTGTTTTATAAATAAGCAGTTGAGAGCCTGTTCACCAAGCTCGCCGGCAATTTCTTTTTGCTTTGCCCTTTTTACTGTACCGCTTCCCTCTTACGGCCCCAAACAGCTGTTCTAGTGCTATTATAGAAGCTCTGTCTAGCCGGGCATGGTGGTGCACGCTTGTAGTCCCCGTGCTTGGGAGGCTGAGACAGGAGGATCGCACAGGTTCTAAGCCAGCCTCGGCTACTTAGTGAGGCTCTCGGCAACTTAGTGAGACCCTGTTTCCAAAAAATATATAAAATAGGTCTGGGAGTATAGCCCGGAGGTAGAAAGCCTCTGGGTTCCACTCCCAGTACCACAAAAAAAAAAAAAAAAAAAAAAAAAAGGAGCTCTGTCTATATTCTAGTCAGTGGGAAGGAGGCGAGGATGGAAGGTCACATCTCCTCCCTTTCACAAAGAAACTACCTGGAAGTTGTATATGTCTCTTCTGGTTATGTGTCAGCCAGAATTTGGTCACATGTCAATTACCTAGCTGCAGGTGGGGCTGTACCTCCATGTTGGATGGGCATGTGCCTGGCTAACAAGCAAGTGGAACAATGGATACTGGGCAGCAGGTCTGTGCCTCAGCCAGAATGGCTAAGACAGGGTGAGCAAGGGCCGGAGCGGGGAGGGATGAGGCCAGGCTGGGGCGGTGCCAGGTTGTAAGGGCCTTGGAAGCCATCACAAGGTCTGGGGGCTTTATCTGGAGAGCAGCAAGAGGTCAGGAAGTCTTTTTAAGCAGACCACAATCAGACTTACACTTCATAAGAGGGCTATTTTCTTTTTAATGTTTAAGAGTTTTATTTTCTTTTCATCTTCTCCCTTTAGTTTTAATTTTTTCCATTGGTACGTTTTGTATTCTTTGCGTTCTGATCCAATTATTTCTTTATAATACATTTCTAGAGGGTAAGAACTTGCTGGGTCAAAGAGATATGAACTTTTTATTTTTATTTTTTAGGCTTTTGATACCATTGAAAAATGGTACCACTTCACTCACATCAGCAGTGAGTGTGGTTCCTGGAGGCATTTCTTTTTTGGTCTCATAGTCTATAAGCCTTCCCTTCCCCGCAGCATTTTTTAAATGAAAGATTTCAACATACGGAGATGTTGAAACCATTGTACAATGAACATCCAGATTCCACAGATAACATTTTGCAATAGTCACTTTATCAAGTTTCTATCATCCATCAATCCATCTTTTTTTTTTTTTTTTTTTTTTTGGGTGCATTTCAGAGTAAGTTACAGGCCTTAGGACATTTTACCCCTACATCTGCGACTGCTCTTTGGTTCTCACTGAAAGCGTGGGACACTAGCCCCGGGATTAACATCAATACCTCCCTTCAGGATTCTACCCACAAAGAGAGAAATCAGCCCCAGAGGCAGGTCCAACTCTGCAGTCTCTGGGGACTGCAGTGACCTTGGAATAGTTAACAGGTGCACTGAGCTCCTCTCTCTCTCTCTCTCTCTCTCTCTCTCTCTCTCTCTCTCTCTCTCCCTCCCTCCCTCCCTCCCTCCCCCTCCCTCCCTCCCTCCCTCCCTCCCTCCCTCCCTCCCTCCCTCCCTCTCTCTCTCTCTCTCTCTCTCTCTCTCTCTCTCTCTCTCTCTCTGTGGTCTGGGGATGGAACCCAGGGGCTTTTGACCTCCTCTGAGGTACACACCCATTGCCTTATTTTTTCATTCTTTATTTTGAAATAGGGTCTCATTGAGTTGCAAAGAGCCTCACTAAGTAGCTGAGGCTGGCTGCGAACTGTGATCCTTCGCCTCTGGAATGCTGGGATTACAAGTGTGCGTCAGCACGCCCAGTTTGAGCTTTTCTTCTTTTTCTTTAAAATGTACTGAAACTAGCCGGGCGGGCGTGGTGACACATGCTTGTAATCCCCACGCTTGGGAAGTGAGACAGGAGGATCCTGCAGTTTCAAAGCCAGCCTTGCTGGCTTAAGAGACCCTGTTTCCAAATACAAATATAAAATAGGTGTGGGAGTGTAGCCTGGAGAAGGGTTCCATCCTCAGTACTACCCCCCCTCCAAAAAGTACTGAAACTACCTTTTTATGACGTGTTGGGAGTATGTACAGAAGCTTAATGAACGGGAACAATTTCTTTATGGTTTTTACTAGAATAGTCTAACATGATGTGTTGATTTGTTGAAGGCACCATTTCTTACATAATCTTGGTGATAGAGGTGGATAATTCCTGAATTTTTCTTCTTTTTTTTTTCATTTTGGCATAGGCCAATCACATGGTGTTGTTGTTGTTGTGTGTGTGTGTGTGTGTGTGTGTGTGTGTGTGTGTGTGTGTGTTTTAAACTTGAAGGAAAAATTCAATAACTTCAAAAACCCCAGCATGTCAATGGTCATGGGCACTCTATCCTGACACTGTTAGTCAGCTTTCCATTGCTGCATCGAACCACTGAGACAAACAACTTGAAAGAAAGAAAGAAAGCTGGCTGTGGTGGTGTATAAATGTAATCCCAGTACCAGGGAGGCTGAGACAGGAGGATCGCAGATTTACTGGCCAGCCTCAGCTACTTAGTGAGGCCCTCCGCAGCTTAGTGAGACCCTGTTTCAAAATAAAGAATAAAAAATAGGGCCGGGGGTGTAGCTAAGAGGTAGAATGCCCCTCCTGGGTTCAATCCCAAGTACTGCAATAAATAAATAAGTAAGTAAATAAATAAATAAATAAATAAGGTTTACTGGGCTTATGGTTTCAGAGGTTTCAGTCCGTGGCCATTTGGCCCTGTCACTTTGGGCCTGTGACAGTCGTGCACATCATGGCAGAGGATAATGCTCACTTCATTGTCGTTGGGACACAAAAAGAGAGAATAAGGAAGGGCTTGGGGTCCCCATGGCCCTTCACGCCCATGCCTCCAATGACCTAACTGTCTTCCATTAGACCCCAACTCTTGAAGGCTCCACCACCTCCCTAAAGAGTACACAGGCTGGCAACCAAGCCTCTATTTAACACAGCCTCTAACACAGCTCTGAGGACACTGGCGATCCAAAGTGGAGTGCCGGGTGTATTTAAACATCAGCTTCAGTGGATCCAGTCAAGATATGCTCTCACACACTTGATCAGGCTGTGCCCTGTGCATCGCTTTCTCTTTTCTTTGACCTTGGAATGACATATTACCCCTGGCTAGAGCTACGACTCACAAAGAGGGGTCTGCTCTTCTATTACCCCCACACGACAGAGAACACAGCTGTCAGGCAGAGTGCTCCCTGGGCACCGGGCCTCCCCTCTCCCCTTCCCGCCCTCCCTGGGTGGGACCTGGCCCTCCAGTTTGTTTTTTGTGGAGTTTTGTTTCTGCCCCTTTGTGAAGATGAGCATGGTGGTTATTTAAGGAAGACCCATGGGCAATGGTGGCACTGGAAAAAAGAACACAAGAAGCAGGTTGTAGGTCTTTTTGCTAATGGGTTTTGGATCAAATGACTGGCCAGTCAGAGCTTTGCAAACACATAAAAAATCAAGATTAAAAGCATTTATAGCCAGGCGTGGTGGCGCACGCTTGTAATCCCTGCGCTTGGGAGGCTGAGATAGGAGGAGTGCACAGGTTCGAAGTCAGCCTCGGCTACTTAGTGAGACCCCGTTTCCAAATAAAATATAAAATAGGTCTGGGAGTGTAGCCCGGAGGTAGAAAGCCTCTGGGTTCCACCCCTAGTACCACCAAAAAAAAAAAAAAAAAAAAAGCATTTATATTTGTGCTTAATTTATAATCATTGCAAAATCATGGCAGGAAGTCCTGAGACCATTTCAGAGGGTTTCCCAGTGTGGGTCTTTAGAGCCAGTGTGTACCCCCAGAATCGAGTAGGAACAGAAGATTTTCCCTGGGGCTCAGGAAGGCACCACCGTCCGGCACTGCCGTGACATCTTCCCTCACCACCACCTGCTTTCTCAGAAAGCAGCTGGGCACTGTCCAGCGATACTGAGTGGCAGTGATTATTTGAGAAGGCACATACTTCATTTCAGACCTGATTGCTGTTATCAACCTAGATAATTTCTGCGAGTCCTGAAATAGACCTGGCCCCCCAGGCAGGGTGTCAGCTTATGGTGTGGCCGTGGGTGCAGGCGCCGCGGCTGCTTCTGAGCTATGTGTACCTTTTAGATTGGGACTGCAGTCCTAGAAAATACCTTTATTATGTAGAAAAGTCAGAAAGAGCTCCTTGGAATGCACCCAGACCTTGTATATGGGTTCCATTTGAAAGGGTGGGCGGTATGTTCAAGTCCCAGGGGGCCTCAGCTACTGACCTGGGACAGTACCAGCAAGTGTGCAGAAGTGGGTGAAGATGAAGTATTCTAAGGATAAAGGGAGATTTCCCCTCTGCTCTCTGACAGTACGGTGAACTGAGCTGATGAAAACAGACTAAATAGGAGACAGGGCACACAGCGTTATTATTTTATTAATTAATTTATATTTTGCAGCACTGGGATTGAACCAAAGGAGATTCTACCACTGAGCTGTCCCTTCAGCCTTTTTTTTTTTTTAACTTTTAAAAATTTTAGACAATGTCACTGGGCGTGGTGGGCACGCTTGTAATCCCCGTGCTTGGGAGGCGGAGACAGGAGGATTGCACCGGTTCAAAACAAGCCTCGCTGGCTTAAGAGACCCTGTTTCCAAATAAAAATATAAAAAAATAGGTCTGGGAGTATAGCCCGGAGGTAGAAGGGTTTCCAGGAACCTCAGTACCACCGCCAAAAAAAAAAAAAAAAAAAAAATTTGTTTAGACAATGTCTCACCAAGTTGCTGAGGCTGGCTTACAACCTACAATCCTCCTACCTCATCCTCCCAAGTAGCTGGAATTACAGGCCTGTGCTATCACACTTAGTAACATACAAACCTATTAACCTGCAGAAGAAAGTTGTTTCCAGAATGAAATGACAAGAAAACTAGCCTATTCTTCTGAAACTCAATCTCTTTTAAATTTTTTGGATGATTTTGGAGTATATTTGATTTTCTAAATTCCTATTTATTTTTTTATTTATTTATTGTGGTACTAGGGCTTAGGCTGGGAGTGTTCTACCACTGAGCTACACCCCAGGCCTTTTTATTTTTCATTTTGAAACAGGTCCTCACTAAATTAATGAGGCTGGCCTCGAACCTGTGATCCTCCTGTCTAATCCTCCCAAGTTCTGGGATCACAGGCGTGTGCCACTACACCTAGTCTAAGTCCCCTTTTAGACCCACAAGGCGCAAATGCAGTCCTCTGGATGAAGGACACCCACCACTGACATTTGGGTTTAATTCTTCCTTCCTGTCTTGGAAGGAAGTCAGAGGTACATGAGATGGATGGCTTATGGTCCCCTTGAGTTCTGGAAGCAACCTCCTTATTGTAAAGGTTCCTGTGGTGGGCTCCCAGTGGATTGATGACTGAAAATGCTCTTTTTCGGTAGACTGGCTGCTCTTTCTGAGTGGTTCGTGTCTGTGATTCTGTCCGCAGGTCCAGAGGCCAGCACGCAGTGTGAACTGTCACCCGTCAATGCCTCCCACCCTGTCCAGGCCTTGATGGAGAGCTTCACCGTCCTGTCGGGCTGTGCCAGCAGAGGCACGACTGCACTGCCGCAGGAGGTGCACGTCCTCAACCTCCGCGCTGCTGACCAGGGCCCAGGCCGGCTGCAGAGAGAGGTAGGCGCAGACGTCGGCTTCCAATGCACACCCTGCTGAGTCTGCAAAGATGCTTTTCAGAACAGAGTCTTTTTCTCCTCTCCAGAGATTCAACAGGAATGCTCGTGTATGAAGACAAGAGAGAACAGGACTTAGAATAACAGACATCTCTCTGACTTGGGCAACCTGAAGAGTTGTCTCTCTAGGGATTGCTTGCTTCTCTTCCTTTCCTGGCTCTGCATATGGGGAAGCACATTTGTAAGAATTCTGTGTTCTACTGGGGATGGTGGTACACCTCTGGAATCCCAGTATGTGGAAGGCTGAGAGAGGAGGATTGCAGGTTGGAGGCCAACCTTAGCAATTTAGCCCCTCAGCGACTTAATGAGACCCTGTTTAAAAATAAAAAGTAAAATAAGGCTTGAAATGTAGCTCAGAGCAACCGCCCCCCATGGTGTTCAATTTCCAGTACCACCACCACCAATAAATTAATAGAATCTCACTTTCTAAGTATGACTGTGAGAGATTAATGTGTTATTCCTCTGTTATCATAATAGGTGTTCTCATCCTCTTTCTTCCTTCGCTTTATCTTCTGAACCTATTGCTCCTCCAGCATTGGTCAGGGGAAACGGGGACATTCTAGAATAAAGGTAGCAGTACTTTGGGCTTTGGTGAAAGTCCCAAGGGCAGCTCCTTATTGCAGCTTTTCAAAGATGGCTGTGTGGTGGCGATGGCAGGGATGGGTTCAGTCTGTGCTTACACCGCGTCATGGCTCTCCCACGCTACCCCACCAGCACCTGTCATTTTACAAGTGCCGAAACAGGTGCACAGATAATTCACTGGCCCAAGGTCATCCCCCGCCAAGAGAAATGACCTCCACTTCCCATGACTCAAAAACGGCCTTAGTCGTGGGCACAGGGGCATCGTGCTTCTTTGTGAGGACCGACTTCCCCACCAGATCACTCACAGTTGTCAACTTTCTGTTTTTTAGCTTCAGTGTGTGAGAGGTGTTACCACTCAGGTATTATCTCTCCAAGGAGAAGGAATCACTCTGAACCCTGACTGCAGTGAAGCGCAGGGAAAACTAACGCAGGATGGGATTTACCTGTGAGCTTTCCCCCGGCCAAGAAAGCGGATTTCCAGAACCACTTGATTATGGGCCTTCGGCACCCTGCCTTTTGGGGGGAGCAGGGACAGGAGAGCCATGATGCCTCTCGAAGGAAAAGCAAACTGATTTTAATCCCGTGAATGTGTGCAGAGTGGGCTCATTTCAAAGATGGATCATCTGACCTTTCCAGCTCCGCTGGAAATTATTGTTAATACTCTTGGTTGCTTGCCATTGTTGCTGCAACCCATATTTCAGGTCAGATTTCTTTATCCCAGTAATGTGTCTTTAATTCTTAACGTATGGGGGAGTCTGTGGTGGGAGGGAGAGGAGGAGAGGAGGAAATGCAGTTCCTCGAGGTGAGGCATTGCTGACTCCAGCAACTCCTCAGCAGGAGCAATTACTCATTCTATATATGCGCCTCTCCGCGGAACCCAGAAGAGAAAGCAAGCCCAAGCCGCCACGGAAGCAGCAACAGCTGAAAATTCTTGATGTTAAATTGTGTGGTCTTGTTGTCAACCTTGAAAATAGTCTACTGGAGGGACAGAAAAACACCTTTAAGAGGAGCAACACGCTGAGCGTGGTGGCGCACGCTTGTGATCCCAGCATTCGGGAGGCTGAGACAGAAGGATCGTGGTTCGAGGACAGCTTGAGCTACTAAGTGAGGCCCTTTGCAACTCAGTGAGACCCTATTTCAAAATAAAGAATAAAAAATGGGCTTGGGGTGTAGCTCAGAGGTAGAATGCCCCTGGGTTCTATCCCTAGTACCCCCCAAAAATAAAAAAGAAGCAACACAACACCCCCTCCCCACTTTTCTCTACTACGTTAGATCAGAGTGCTGAAGATGTATAAAACCAGCCAGCATCATGGGGCACAGCCTGAGAAGGAAAGAGGGCCCACAGAGGATAATTCCAAGCTTCTCTGAAACCCTGAACCTTGTTCTCAGCACCTCACTGGTGTACGGATGATCTGGGACTGGTGATTTGAAGACATTCCTGAGAATAGGTTACAGAGGGCAGTTGTGTCCTTTGCTTGTTTGGGGGCCTGTAAGGATTAGATGAGTTTAAATAGAGTTCAGACCTGTTTGAAAACATGGTGTTGGGGTAGCAGATCTTGGGAATTTCCATCTGGCTTTGGCCTGCTGCCCCTTAGTAGACCTCTGCATTTACCGAGGGAAGGTAGAGGATGACAGAGCCAGCCAAAGAAAGAGCAGAAGAGTTCATTGGTGGATGGCAAGACGGGGTGGAGAAGTTCACACCCCCTGCCCTGTTCCTATATAACTGTGGAGAGATAGTATTATGGCTGTGCACGCAGTTTTGAAAAATTGCTTAAGCCATGGGACCCAGAAATTCCACTCCTAGATATCTACCCAATAGAAATAATAACATAGCTTGCACAAAAACTTGCCCATGGATTTCATGCTGTTATTATTCATGACACTTAAAAGATAGAAATAACTTGAATGTCCATCCTCTGGTGAATGGATAAATAGGATGGAGTATATCCATACAGTGGAATGTTATGTGTAAAAAGAAATTAAATACTGATACATGCTGTAACCTGGATGCACACCTTAAAATATGCTAAATGAAAGATAGAGTAAACCGTTGTTATGTAATCTCACTCTTATGACATGGCCAGAGTCGATGTATTTATGAAGACAAAGTTTAATGAGTACTCACTTAGTGCTAGGTGGGGAAGGGTGAAGTAGAGGTTTACTACTAATGGTTATAGAGTTCTTAGGGTGGGAGTAAAAATATTCTAAAATTAAAATTGTGGTCATGATTTTACAGCAGTGCAAATATACTAAAAACCGTTGAATTATAATTGAAAGGGGTGAATTTGATAGTAGGTGAATTGTATCCCAATAAAACCATTGAAAAAGAATCTTTCAACCTGCCAACATTCTAATTAACCCATAAAGTGTACCTTGGCTTCATTCACTTTTATTTTTATACTAAAATTACTTCCTCCTCCAACCTAAACTCACCCAACTCTTTTTTTTTTTTTTTGCTGTTCTCAATGGATAACTTGGTTTTATAAATATACCATGATACGTGTTATGCTAGAGCTAATGGCTTATTCATTTGGGGGGGACAGCGGTGGGAGGGCCAGAGGCAGCCTTTGTACAGTCTCTGCCAAACATTTAAGACAAGCATTTTTCAAGATGAACAGTGTCCTTGCTCACAAATTAGCAAAATAATCATGCTGGCTCCCAGCCACACTCTGCTGATTGCAGTAGTCATTTTTCACCTTCATCCTTGAGTGTCAGGGAATTCCTAAGTCAACCCTATTTCCCCTCGGCTGGTTAGCGGTGCTGGATCAGCAGCGAGATCTGTGATAAATAGCTCCTTCCCTAACATTTGACTCAACTCCCGCCTCCCAGGTGCCTGTGGCCTTTCGGCTGAGCAGAAGTTTCTTGTTTTCCAGGGCAGAGGAGGTGAAAGAGCCTACAACTAGAAGCAGTCATCACAGCAAGTCAAATTTGGGGGAAACGGTTTTGCTCAAGTCGGATAAACAATTATATGGGCCAAGAGGGGTTTGTATCAGAAACACACTTGCTATAGCGATATCAGAAATCCCTCTGCTCCAAAGCAGCCGCTCCTGTTGCTTCCCTGCCGGGTCCACATCACGATGGGAAGACTTGTAGCTGTGTTTTTTCTTCTGAGACCACACATCTCATTTGCAGTCATTGGTTTTAGAAATAACAACAGCCTTGGAAGTGCACAGGAAACTGGAAAAAGACTGCCTGGCGACAGAGGAGGGCCAAAGAGGGTGAACAGCCCTTAGAGACTGGATTGTCTTTTGGAATGAGCGGGGTCTGTGTCGTGGCTTTCGTCACGGTGAAAGCCAGCTCCCAGCCTGTGAAGCGCGGTGCTTCAGGGTGTTTCCTGGTTCCTGGGAAGGGCTACACCATTGCTTGTTTATAGCAACACACTTTCATTAGTTTCTGGAATGGCAACAATTTTGTTTCCTATGGTCTACTTTTTACTTGCAGTCCGCTTTAATGTGGTGGTGTGTGTCATTTCTATTTCCGACCTTGCTAATTGCTTGCTTATTTTGAAAAGCTGTTGAGGGCAAGCCCCTCATTAGCTATTGCACATGCATAGGAGAGATGTGGGCCTTTACATGTATGTATATTGGGTGTGCCAGGGCCTGGCTGTGGGGTGGAGTGTGGACCAGAGTCTCCACTGACATCGACAGAAGCCAGGTTTAGTAATGCCACCCACTGGCTCACATCGTTTTATATATTTGCTTCTCTGCCTCATGCCAAACGAGAATTTTGGATGGGCTTGCAACAAGAGTCGAACGAACCATGTAAGCAGAAGCACAAAATGAGAACCAAAGAAGAAAGAGGAGTGAGGGTCCTCGGCCGTGTGGGTCATGTGGTTGCTATGACCAGGTTTGAAATCTGGCTCCAAGCTTCTTGGCCCGCTCGGCCAGATGGGACATGTGGCCAGTCACACATGTGGCTTGCAATCGCTTTTACTTTTTTTTTTTTTTTTTTTTTGGTGGTACTGGGGTTCCTGGAAGCCCTTCTACCTCCGGGCTACACTCCCAGACCTATTTTTATATTTTTATTTAGAAACAGGGTCTCCTAAGCCAGCGCGCGCGGCTGGCTTTGAACCAGCACAATCCTCCTGTCTCCGCCTCCCAAGCGCGGGGATTACAAGCGTGCGCCACCACGCCCGGCAATCGCTTTTACTTTATAATCGCTTTTACTTTATACCTTTTCCCAAGACTGGGACGTGAACTTGGCCTCTTCTTAGATCTTTCTGAGGGCAGAGAAGACCACAGTGAGCAGAAAGAGAAAGATGTCAATATATCTAAAACACTAAGCAACCGTCCTGCTCGCCTTCTAACAGCCCCTTTGTCCCCCCAAACAGCAGCAGCTGCATCTAGTGGTGGTGGTGGGGTTGCTGGCCGCCGGCCGCCCTGGGGCCCGTGTCAGCTCTGCCCGGGGATCTTTGGGTTTCGGGAGGTTTGCCACCAGAGGGTGAGCTGCGGAGCTGCCTCCAGCAGAGTCTGTTAATGGCTGCAGTTGAAGTTTTTCCATGCTTCGAGATGGTCTCTCTTTTACTTCCAGCCTCCAAAACCCGCTTATCTAGTGGGTGGGCTTTCGCTGTGGGCTGAGCCAGCAGGTGTCAGGGGACAGTTCAAGCCCTGTGCTTTTTTCCAGGCTTTGGAGCCCTTGGTTTTTCCCTTGGGGCTCTGGGGTAGGATTGAGGTTGGTCTGTATGGCAGAGTCTCTTTTTTCCTTCTCGTGGTTCAGGATTATCATACCAACTGTCAGTAATTATAAAGCATAGGCCTGAGCTCAGGAGCCCCTGCCCCCAGCCTCCATGAGGCTGTTAATCCCCACACGAAATGCCACCGCCCGGGGGGCTTTTCTCTATTTCCATCGATAATCTTCTCCATAATGCTTTCAGCAGCCCTCACAAAAGCGCCCACCTGTCCTCTGCTGATAATCCAGTACTTCTTGTGACCAAATTTGCTTTAACTGTGTGGGGAGGACAGGCAAAATAGTGGCTCTTTCCGGGCCTGGGATGTAGGTGAAGAGGAGGAGCGCTTTCCTGGCCTGTACCAGGAGGCCCAGCGTTCAGTCTCCAGCAGTGCCAGACCAACAAATAAAAAGTCTCTTCCTGTGAAGAACAAAAAGCCAGGTCTCAATATTTGGACTCTGCCATCTGATAACATCTCATTTTTGTTGTTGTTTACTTTGAGGAAATCGGTAGTTTTAGGGATCTTTACCTGTCTATGTACTTATCTGTCATCGCTGGTCTTTCTTCCGGCTTTCACAGTATTAATAGATGGACAACGCTTTTCCTCTTTTTCCCTCGCAGTTATCAGAATACAGACACTGCGGTGTTGGAGAGGGGGCAATGGCAATGGGTATATGTCTTGCCCATTACAACAAAAATAACTGATGCCAAATTTCAAGGCTGGCTTTTAAAATTATTATTATTGCAGTTCTGGGGATGGATCCCAGGAACATTCTACCTCCGAGCTACATGCCCAGCCCGATTTTTTATTCTTTATTTCGAAACAGGGTCTCACTGAGTTGCAAAGGGCCTCAGTAGTAGCTGAGGCTGTCTGCGAACTGCTATCCTCCTATCTCAGCCTCCCAGATGCTGGGATTATAAGTGTGTGCCACCATGCCCACCTAAGGCTGGCTTTTTGGAAAGTATACCCACCAGAGCAAAAACAGCACATGAACCTCAGCAAATGAGCTGCATTCTGTCTCCATGTGGAACACTTTTTTCTCTGCTGTTATTCATGAATGATTTCTCAATGCTAGTCCTGTGCATGGGGGAGTGGTAAAAGAACCCAGTCAAGGCTATTTATGTTTGTGATATCTTATACATAGTATGAACTAAGCAAGTGTCAAAATAAACTCCCCTCACACACAGACACTGTATACTGGTGAAATTCAGTTTCTACACAAGTCCCCTCCATACATAAGCTCTGCCTGGTGTTTATTTAAAAGGAAGTTGTCCTGGAATTTGCCCCAATGACAGGTAAGATTATCTCAAAACTGACCATTTTGTCACAGACCTACAACAGATACATTAAATGTCCCCAAATCAATCAATCTTTCTTTCTTTTCTTTCTTTCCTTCTTTCTTTCTTTCTCTTTCACTCTCTCCTCCTTCTCCCCCTCTCTCCCTCTTCCTTCCTCCCTTTTCCTCTTTCTCTTTCCCTCCCTTTTCCTCTCCCTCCCTCCCTCTTTTTCCCCATGCATCTAAGTGTCGCTATAGACATTATTTCATTACCTTCAAAGGCATCTGACCTTGTCTTATGGGATCAAAGACCCCAAATGAAGAGGATGTGCCATCATTTAAAGAGTTGCCCCTTCACTCGGTGCTCAGTGCAGTTTCCATGGTGACCCCCAGCTGGGAAGATGGAAGGTCCTGACTGGGGCCTGGATCAAGGAGTAGGAGCAGGGTCCAGCACAGCAGAGCAAGGCTGTTGCAACAGAGGACGGTGCAGGCCAATGCTGGAACTGGCCAAACTCGTCAAGGATGATGTCTAACATGCCGGGGCAAGATGTGTAATCTGAAACTACAGCTAACTCTCAAGTAAGGACTCTCCACAGATGCAGTTTGGGAATTTTTCAAAAAGGGAAAGCAGAAATAAAAAAAAGATACCAGGAGCCGGGTGTGCTGGTGCACACTTGTAATCACAGTACTATACAAAAGGATCCGGGTTCACGGCCAGCTTAGTTACTTAGTGAGACCCTGTTTCAAAATAAAGAATAAAAAATTGGGCTGCAGGTGTAGCTCAGAGGTAGAATGTCCTTGGGTTCAATCCCTAGCACCCAGCAACACACACACACACACACACACACACACACACACACACACACATACACACACACACACCAGAAAACACCAGACACATAGCCGGGCGTGGTGGCGCATGCTTGTAATCCCCGCGCTTGGGAGGCGGAGACAGGAGGATCGCGCAGGTTCGAAGCCAGCCGCGCTGGCGTAAGTGACCCTGTTTCAAAAATATAAAATAGGTCTGGGAGTGTAGCCCGGAGGAAGAAGGGCTTCCAGGAACCCCAGTACCACAAAAAAAAAAAAAAAAGAAAAAGAAAACACCAGACACAAACAGACCAGGACCCACGCTGAGCTAAGCAGTTACCATGTTCCTCCCAGGATTGGGGCTGGCTACATGCCTCTGTCTTACCCTGTCTTTTATCATAGGGATGTCTAGTTGCTGTAGAATTGCTCTAGAAAAGCCTAGTCCTGGCCCACCCGGGGGATTAAGCTTGGTTGGACTCTGACATTTGAGCATGAAGTAATGAATTCCGGGTTATGTTCTTTGCTAGCTGAAAGTTATCAGATTGGGAGGAAAAAACAAAAACAAAACCCCTCTATTATATCCTTTTTCCTCGGGATGGAGAAGAGACTGTCCTGACCCATTAAAAATGTGTCCAGCAGCAGCATTTCCCAACCAGTGTGATAGTCTGTGTTCTTGGAGGTTAGAGTTGCAGCCCTGACCCACACTGTTGTCATGGTAACTGCTCTTGACTTTTTAAATTTCCTGAAAATCTCATTAGAAAATGTTTCTACAAGAGCACCCTCCACATTTGCAAATGTGACTTTTTGCTCCTCTTAGATTTTTATTTTTTTGAGAGTAAAATAAGCCATAATATAAAGCAAGGGGCAGGTCTACAAAACTGAGACCCAGATGTATCATTTGGGCAAGGGCCCAGTCTGTGTGAGTGCGTGCAAAATATCCAATTATCCAACTTGTGTTTCTTATTTCCATTGCTTATCTGCTATCTTGACATTTTATTCAAAAATAAAAGGAAATTTACTCCTAATGACTCTCATTTGAATACACAAATTCTGCAGAAGTATTTGTTTATTATATTACGGTCCATCCCTTTTCCCACTGTTTTCTAAAATGTCTGTGTAAATTAGACACATATGTATTTCTTTGCTCTTCTTCCTCCGATGATGACGAGGTTGTGGGTGAACTGGTCTCTCTGATTGCCTCTGGCTGCTGTCTTATTTCTCTATTCCTTTCCTCCCTGGTCTCCTGGTTGAGTGGTCATTTTTCTTCCCTCTCTGCTGCCTGACTTCTGCTCCCAAGCTCATCTCTGGTTATTGCTGATGATGTCCTTTGGACCAACTCATGGGATGCTGGCACTGGCGAGGGGCTCACATGGGCAGGCCAGAGAAGGGAATGACTCCTTGCTCACCATCAAACACCATGACTCCAGCTCCTACCAAAGAGCTCTTTGACTACATCACTTTTCCCCACTCCTCATTTTTTTGCTTCCTTCAAGGTTGTTGGGCACACCCTCTTTTGGCACCTGCCCGTCGGTTTCAGGATTCACCTGGTTCTGCTTCTTCCTTTCCACCTGTTTCTGTTTCTTTCCTTCTTTCTCTGGGGTTCCTGACCTACAAGCCACTGACCCTCTATTTACCTCTGTCCACTCTCCCTGAGGCAGCCTGTCTGTTCTTAGGATTTTGGTTGTCACCTCCTGCCCATGACTTCCAGCACTCTCTTGCAGGCTTCTCAAGTGGTGCCCCAGTCAGTCTCTCCTGCACCCCTCCTCCCAGTCTTGCTTCGAGCTCCCGGGTGCATGATCTGTGGTATGGAGGGGTGGCTTACAGTATAATCCAGATGCAGAGCTAATGCCAGCGCTGTCACATCCAAAGCATGTGGCCCTGGGTGTCCTACTTGATCCTCTAAGCCCCACTTTCTTCACCTGTGAATAGAGAAGACAAGAGCGCTGTTTCTGGGTGTTCTCTGATGATCGAGAGACAACTCTGTGCATGCAGGGTTGGCACGTGTGCCTGGCACCTCCTAGTAAACAATCAAATGCTTGCAAATCGGGCTTTTACCATCTCTAAAACTGAACACGAAAAGCTTGCTAAGCCACTTCTCTGGTCCCAGTGCTGGGCTGCAGGCGGAGCCCCTGCCATCCATCAGTGTCTACACTGTCATCCCGCTTGCAGCTCTTGAACCACCTCGGGTTCCCTCTCCTCCCTTCAAACTCTGTTTGGGTCACGGTTTCCTCAGCAGTTTCCTTTGAATGTCTCTGTTCCTGTGCACTTACCTTGCAGCTTCCTTCATCAATTTCCTGGGACTGGCATCGTCAGCTTTAGATCCTGATTCTTTCCAGCTAGTTTGGGAACCACCTCACAGAAAGATCTACTCTAAATAATACTCCTGTAACGCCCTCGTTGACACATTCACAGTCCCATTAAATGAGTTGTTTACTAAGAGCCCACTGTGTAGACAGTCTGCTCTAGATTTATACTCATCGTTATGTCTTTAGCACCTATTGACATTAAAGGAAAATACGCTTAATGTACCATGACTAATGAAATGCCTACTTTATTGACAAAAGTTTGCAGCAGCCCAAGGATGGGAGTGGTACTTCTACCTACAGGTGAGGAAAGGATTCCAAAGGACAGAGCATTTGGTGGAGGGCTTAGCAGTGAGGCAGGCACCGCAGGTGGCAGGGCACGGCCTTGGTGTGCACCGAGGGAAGAGTGGAACCCCCGTGTGGAGGGAACGTCTTCCCTGTTTGTGCACACGGTGTGGCTGGTAAACAGATGGGGGTGGCAAACTGTGGCCCTTTGAACAAATCCTGCCTGCTGCCTGTTTTTGTTTTTTAACTAGCTTTGTTGAGACACTATTTATGTACCATAAAGTTCTCCTGTTTAAACTGCATAAGTAGCTGGGCGTGGTGGTGCACACTTGTAATCCCAGCATTCGGGAGGCTGAGACAGAAGAATCATAGGTTCGCAGACAGCCTTAGCTACTTAGTGAGGCGCTCTGCAACTTAGTGAGACCCTGTTTCAAAATAAAGAATAAAAATTGGAAGTGTAGCTCAGAGGTAGAATGGCCCTGCATTCAATCCCCAGCGCCACAAAAAATAAAAAAATAAAAATATGAACTGCACAATTCAACCGCTTTTAGTATACTTAATAGAGGCGTGTGGCAAGTACTATAATCCAATTTTAGAATTACTTTTATCACCTCCCTCAAGAAATCTTGGACTCGTTATCAGCCACTGCCCCCGTTTCTTTGTGCCCCCTGCCCAGCCCAAGGCAACAGCCAATCCACTTTCTTTCTAGATTTGGGTTTTCTGGGCATTTGCATGAATGGAATCGTGCAGCATGCACTCTTTTGTGACAGGCTTTTTTCACTTTGCATAATGGACTGAGACCCATCCGTGTTGTAGCATGTGTCCGTTATTCCTTTCCTTTTTATTCCTAAGTAGTATCCCATTGCACAGCCACACCATGCTGTGCTTTTCCATCTATAAGTCTGATACCTATTTTCATAAAGTTTTTTTTTTTCTGGTTCTGGGGACCAAACATTCTACTTTGGAGCTATACCCTCAGCCTTTTTTTAAATTTTTTTATTTTTTTTATTATTGTGAAACAGGGTCTCCTTGAGTGGCTGAGAACTTCACTAAGTTGCTGAAGCTGGCTACGAACCTGTGAGTCTCTTTTCTCAGCCTCCCAAGTGCTGGGATTACAGGCTTGCACCACCATGCCCAGCTTAAAGTTTTATTAGGGCCAGGCATGGTGGCCCACGCTTGTAATCCCAGTACTTGAGAGGCTGAGAAGAGGATCGAAGGTTCATAGCCAGCCTCAGCAACTTAGTGAGACCCTGTTCCAAAATAAAGAATTAAAAAAAAAGGGCTGGGGATATAGCTCAGCGATAGAATGCCTCGGCGTCCAATCGCCAGTACTACAAACGAATAAATAAATAAATTAATTAATTAAATTTATTAGGGCACAGCTGCACCCAATTGTTTCCATATTGTCTAGGGCTGCTTTCTTTTTACAGTGGCCAAGTTGGATACTATGAGAGAATCTCCAGCAGCTTTGAATAGTTACTGTTTGACCCTTTGCAGAAGAGCTTGCCCGCTCTTGGGATGCAGGTTGAATCCCTTGGAGATGCTCAAGAGCAGATGGTAGGACCTCACCCCTGGGCATGGTACCTGTGCTCCCAGCTCCTTGGGAGGCTGAGGCTAGAGGACCATTTAAGCCCAGGAGTTCAGGGCCACCCTGGGCATCACAGTGAAATCCTGTCAAAACAACAAACAAGGCTGGGCGTGGTGGCGCACCCTTGTAATCCCCGCGCTTGGAAGGCGGAGACAGGAGGATCGCGCTGGTTCGGAGCCAGCCTCGCTGGCTTAAGAGACGCTGTTTCCAATATATATATATATGGTCTGGGAGTGTAGCCCGGAGGTAGAAGGGCTTCCAGGAACCCCAGTACCACCAAAAACAGAACAACAACAAAAAAACAAACAAACAAACAGTAACAACAACAAAACCCACCAAAGGACACTGGCCAGTGCCTCAGCCCGGCTTTATTAGATAAGTCCATTGCTCTGTGTCTTTGTCTTTAATCCCACCTGCACTCGTGTATCTGGTCTCTCGGGTCTTGCCTTGTTAGAAGCCCATGTTGAAGTCGTACCCCTCCAGCAACCTTTCTCTTGACCCTTCTCCATTCCCCCTTTTAAAATGTCGCTCTGAATCCTCCCTTCCCCAGCCTCGCTCTGCCCCTTCCAGGGCGCAGGATCACATTTCCCTGTACTCTTTGCTGCGGAATCCTGTGCGTTAGTCCTGCACACCCACCTGGCGAGAGGCCTTGGGCTTCTTTTGTGGTATGTAGACTGGATTCTCACATGGCGCGTGGACGTTATTTCAAGCATCACGGTAAGGTGCTTGAAGGACTCTCCTTTGTCCACCGTGCATGTTTATTCGGTTTGCACTGTATCGGTGTTTGGTCCCTAGACTTTTCCATTTTCTATTTCTGTTTTGATACATTTTTCTTAAATCTCATTTAATCCACCTTACAGTTTCCTTTAAACTCCACAGATCTCTGTTTCCATCTTTTTCCAGCCTGTTTCTGAATCTCCGTAATATTCTTCTTTGCTTTTAGGAGTTTTAGTCATCTCCCACTAAACTAGTTAGTCTTTCTCTCTTCTGGGGAAAAAGCTATAAATGGTTTTTGACTCTGCTGCTCCCGTGGGCAGCTCATTTGATCTTGAGCTGAGCTTGAAGTTGGGCCATTGAGAATGTCAGTCCTCATGATGTCGGGGTGACTCTCAGCCAAATCTTAATATTGCTGGAATTAATTAACGTTGATTCCTCCAATTGAAGAGAGCATTTTACTCTACTGTGTATTATTAACCACCTAATAACCTGATTTAAAAAATTTTTTGTTTTCTTGCTCCATGAGTCCTTAAAATATCCCTGCCTGTATAGTAATTTGTTCCTTGTTTAATGTGGCTCTTTCCTTTGTTTACTCTGGACTCGAGTCTTTGTAGCTTGTTTTCTAAGTCAGCTCAGAAGTTGCTGGTCATTGGATTTGGCAGCGTTTTCAAGCTTTACCCACCAGAACCCTACAGGAAGTTGTGTGTCGGCCAGAAGAGTCTGTTTACTTAGAGCATGGTGTCCTGCAGAAGCAAGCCATTTACGAGGGGCTGGTTTTAAAGACACAGGAATCCGACTCTGTTTGGAGGACCTGCCCTGCGCTCTGGCCTGCGCCGGCCCACACATGCGCCCCAGGCTTTCCTTCCCAGCCTACAGGGGCACTTGGGCTTGAGTGAGGGATAACTGGAGGAGTCCTCGCCCTCAGCTTTTCAGCCTTGTCTGGAAGGCCAACATTTCAAGACCCAGGTCCTAGGTGGCCCTTGGAACTCATGAGAATGGGATTGATTAAAAAAACAACTTTCTCGTGAATCCCAGCCAAGAAATGAGCTGATATTTGTGCCACGCGACACTTGTCTTGGGGACGGGGCAGGCCTGCTGGGCCCCCTGGTATCGGTTGGGTTGGCAGGGCTAGCCATGATGTTCCCTCTTTCTGCCTTCTTTGCCCATGTCTCGCTCTCTCTCTCCAGCCCGTCCTCCCTTACCTGCTTTAGCTCTGTTGGACCAGATGGCCAGGACGGGAGCCTCTGTCGGCTGAGGGAGCCAGCTGGAGGGCGGTGGGCGCTGGGCCTGCAATCTACCGCTCCCCTCTTGTCAGGAAGCCTGGGGAGCCAGAGCTGAGACCTCTTCTACAGGGTTTCTGTGAGACCGTCTACCTCCCCAGGACCCCCTCATCTTCAAGGGGCCGGGTGGAGCAGGATCCTTTGACCTGGGAGAGTCTGGGGCCTGGTCCACTGGACTCTCTCAGGCCACTTCATAGTTGGGGCTCCTCTGGGGGACCCAGCCCCTCCTGCCCTCTAATGGACCTCCTCACAGAATCCCTTTTTACTTTTGTTTTATCTACCTCTTAGCAGAACAACAGAGATAAATTAAGCAGTGGCACTCCACTAGCTGAGTTTGGGGGGAAGTTCTTATTTCAAAGAAAAAAAATATTACTTTAAAAATTACTTGCCAAATTTTTTTTCAAAAGCCAAAACTTTTTTTCTTAAAAAAAAAAAAAAAAGGAGCTGGCGTGGTGGTGCACTCTTGTAATCCAAGCATTTGGGAGACTGAGACAGAAGGATCAGGATTCTCAGACAGCCTCAGCTACTTAGTGAGGCCCTCTGCAACTCAGTGAGACCCTGTTTTAAAATAAAGAATAAGAAAACAGGGCCGGGGATGTCGCTCAGAGATAGAATGTCCTGGATTCCATCCCCAGTATACCGCAAAAAAAAAAAAAGAAAAAAAGAAAAAAAGAAAAGAGGGAGACATTTTCCCAGTGAGGACTGGATTGTTTAAATTGTCCAAACCTTTATCTTCTTTTTCTCGTTAGGTAAGTCTCACTCTTGGGTGATTTCTTCACTCATTGAAGTGCTAGCTATTCACAGGTGCCCACCACACCCTCAGGCTGCCCCTCTGCTCATCGCATCCCCGTCCCCTTCCTGCCAATGAGACCTACCTGCTCTCACCTGCACCTTCCCAGCCAGGTGACTCATTCCCTCAACCCCCAGGAAGAGGGATCCAGGGTGCTGGGGTGCCTAAACCAGGGTTGGAGGGGGGGGAATTACTTGTGACATTTCTGTGCAAATTTTATGTAAACCACTGTTACATAAGGTATTCAGATTGAATTCCACTAGATTATGAGTTAGCCTAATAAATAAGCACCCTCTACTACCATTCGATTTCCTCCCCTTTCCCCAGAACCTTGATCCTGGTTCCTGGAATCAGAATTCAAGCCAGATGAGCCCCCTCCCCTGAGGCAGAGTGGATGGGTGTGCAGTCTTGAGGCAGTATACTTAGGAGACTGGAATTTTTATTTTTGTAAATGCAAGTCAGGGGAGGGGCTGGAGAGCTATTGCTTTAGACTGTTCTTATTTTTGTTTCTTTTTAAATGAGTGCTACCTTATTTTGGAATTGCAGCAACTTGGGAAATTTACTGGAATTCTGCCAGCTGTCACCACCTGAATGAATTTGATTGTACCCTTCCTCCCACCCATTGACCTGTCTTTTACTCTGTCTGGGGGTGCTGGGGTGCAGACTTTCTGGAGTTAGTCCTTTTGATGCCCGAGCACTCTAGTTTTTTTCCCTGTAAAGGTTGGTTCAGCCACAAATCAATTGATTCTGCTGTCTCAATTTCAAAATAAAAAGAAACTTAGAATAAATAAGTAAATAAATAAATTTCTGGGTGTGGTGGCCCACGCTTGTAACCCCAGTACTGGGAGGCTGAGACAGGAGGATCGTGGATTCCTGGCCAGCCTTAACTACTTAGTGAGGCCCTCTGCAACTTAGTGAGACCCTGTTTCAAAATAAAGAATAAAAAAATAGGGCTGGGGGTTTAGCTCAGAGGTAGAATGCCCCTGGGTTGCATCCCCAGTACTGCAATAAATAAATAAATAAATACATAAATACATAAATAGACTTAATATGTATATCACCATTTTTTAATAATCTGGTAGGATTTTGCTAAAGCTCTGTTGAAGGTTCTATATTTCCAATTCCTGGGAATGATTCTTTGCCAAAATCATTTGCTACTATCTTAGTTCCAAGACACCCTACGATTTTCCCTTGAACAAGAGTTCTTCAGCTGAATCTAGAAAGTTCACATCTGTTGGAGGAGGAAAGGTAAATTTTAAGGTAAATGTGGATTTTTAAAAATATACAGGATTGAATGCGGTATATTTTACCTCTGAGATGTACCACCAGTTCTATTTACTTATTTATTTTGGTGGTACTGGGTGTTGAACCTACAAGCATTCTGCCTCTGAGCTATACCCCCAGCCCTCTTTTTATTTTTTATTTTGAAACAGGCTCTCACTAAGTTGCAGAAGTTCTCACTAAGTTGCTGAGACTGACTGCAAACTTGTGACTCTCAGCCTCCCAAATTCTAGGATTATAGGCATGTACCACCATACCTAGCTTTAAAATTATTTATTTATTTATTTATTTTTGCGCGTATGGAGATGGAACCCAGAGGCATTTGACCTCTGAGTATATCCCCTGCCCTAATTTTTATTCTTTATTTTGAAATAGGGTTTCACTAAGTTGCAAAGGGCCTCATTAAGTAGCTGAGGCTGTTCGTGAACCGCGATCTTCCAGTCTCAGCCTCTCGAATGCTGGGATTACAAGCATGCGCCACCATGCCCGGCTTTTTTTTTTTTTTTAATAGGATCGCCTGAGTTGCCAAGGGCCTTACTAAATTTCTGAGGCTGGCTGAGGCCTCAGAATCCTGTAATCCACCTATCTCAGCCTCCCAAAAACTGAGATTACAAGTATGTGCCACCACACCCAGCTAGATATATTAGAAGATATACTAGATATACTAGATTCAGATGTTTGTGAAGACATACTAGATTAGATGTTATCCAGTGTGAGAGCCATGGACAGCCAGTGTTAGGACCCACGATCACTGCCATAGCCTAACTCTTGCCTGGAGCCTACGCTCCATTGTGCACATTAGCACTGAATTTAATTTGCTTGACATGTGTATACACATATCTGATTCTTTTTGAATTTTCATCAGCAAGTTGCTGATGTGGCTGCAGTTTCCCTGTGTCTACTGGGTCTACCACAGGGTAGGTGGCTGGTACCTGTGTGCTAATTTCAATGGAAATTGCATTGATGTCTTCAGAGGTGGCCCTCATGAGCATGACTTTTTTTTTGGGGGGTGGTACTGGGGGTGGAACCCAGGGGCTTTTCTACCTCTGGATCATATTCCCAGACATATTTTATACTTTATTTGGAAACAGGGTCTCACTAAGTTGCTGAGAGGCTCACTAAGTAGCTGAGGCTGGCTTTGAACCTGTGCGATCCCCCTGTCTCAGCCTCCCAAATGGATTAAAAGCGTGCGCCACCACACCTGGGTTGAACATGACTTTTCTTCCAGTGATGTGTGCACGTACCCAGGTGCCTTGGGGAAGAGGAGCAAAGAAATAGAACACTCGCTGAAGACAGAGAGGAAAGGAGGGAGAGGATGAGGTATTAGATTTTGTGGCTTTAGCCAAGCTCCCAGGGTCTTTTAATGACCTGTAGTTAGTGTTTTTTTTTTTTTTTTTTTTTCCTGTGAGGCATAAGTCACACTGAGATTTCCGCCTCTGAATAGCTCCCAAAGAGCATTGATTTTCTTGGAGTCTATTTCTCTTTCCTATTTCTTTCAACTGCAAGCAGACAGACGTGCAAGCTGGGACCCAGCAGTTCCTGAAGGTAGAGAAGGCTGAAATTCAGGGGAGGGGACAGGGCACAGTTCCCCTGGGATGTGCAAACTTCAGTGTGAGCCTGTGGCCTGTAGCTTGTCTCCTTTGCTTACCAAGCTCAGTCTTAAATTTTGGGTCTTCCAAAAACATTCAAAGGCAGCTGAGGAGCCTCATTTCCGGGGATGATGCACTTTGCCTCAGTCATCTGTGCCCGGAGCACTTTTCGGGTGATGACTCTCTTTTGTGTTCTCATCTGGCGCAGCCGACCAGGGCCTGCATCTCTTCCAGCCCCCAGTCCTTTCTTCTGAGCCCGGCATCCCGAGAGGGCTCCCGAGCTAGCTTCGTCTGCTGTTAGTGCACGTGCAGCTATTTATTTTTGTTTCCTGCTTTCATAAGGTTTGAAGATTCTACTCTTTCTTCCCTTATCACCACTGGTTGTTAAGGCAGTGAGTCTCTAAGTGGAATGGCAATTGGTACCATTGTGGACAAATATTTTCCTGAAAGAATGGTGTTCTTTTTTTTTTTTTTAATGCTGTTAAAAATCGAATTCTCAGTGTTTTAGTTGGAAGCTGTTCAGTTTTCCCAAATCATAAAATCTTTCAAAGCCTTCTCCAAGTGACTTTTTCTTGATTCAGTTCTCTTCTTACTTGCATTTAAAAAAAAAAAAAAAAAGACAGAAAGAAAGAGAAAAATCTCAGCCTGTTTCCAAACAGCAACATGACTTTCTAGAGCAATAACCATGGGTGCTTTTGGTCCGTGTGCCTGTGTTCTTATATACATTTCCTAAACACTTGAGCTGGCTTGGTACAATTACTGTGTATACATTCTACATGTGTTTCCTATTTTTTATGACTCATACTTACGGTACTCATAAAGATTTATCCTTTATCTTGGCTCTGAGTAATGAGCCCGCATGTACATTTCCAGCAGAGATGTGGGCTGGGCTTGTGCCTGTAATCCTGCAGGAGAGGCCTCTGGAAGCCAGGCGCTGGCGGTGTTCGTGGTCATCTGTGGGTAAGATGCGCGTTTCCTCCCCCAGGGAACTCATTTTCTGTGAGTTGACCAAATTCTCGTTTTTCCAGGTTTTCCTTTTCCTTTGCCCCTTTTAGCTGCTTATGAGCGAGACACCGGAGCATGGAGAGAGGAAGCAAGTGCTCTCTCTGCTCCTTCTCGTGGCTGGAAACCATGGTGAAGGGTTTGGTGGAGCAAGAAATGGAAATAAGTAACTGAAATGGTATTTGTAATATGTGGCAATAAACACAGAGGGTCTCCTGGGGCGCAGATGAACTGGTTTTGGAACCAAGAGACACAGGTGGCTTCGGTCTGCTCAAAAGAAGCTGGGACAAGGACTGCAGCAAGACAGGCAGTACGGTGCTCCTCCTTTTGGGATGCCATGTGTACACCCTTCTTATAGTGCCGGGAGCTCTCCAGTTGATGGCCGAAATACAGGGAGATGAGAGCTACATTCTTGTGCTCATCTGTGTGCCTGGGTACCATCTGGCTTCAAAGCCTCAGGTCCCCAGGAGCCAGCAAGCAACTGAGCTCTATAGGAGTAGTTCCCATGGTGAGAGCAGCACCAAGCTGCTGCTCTCAGGGAAGCCCCCAGATATCACCTCCTATCAGATATTTTTAATTTTTCCAGCCCCAGATCAGTGACTCACCTTGCATTAGGGTTGACATTGGTTGACATATTGTCTTACTGTGTTACCAGGGTGACAAAATTAAGAGAGTTAGCAGAAGATCCAATTCTCCTGTAAAAGAGGAAAAAGTTCTTAAGTCTTTATTCACACCGATGGATCTTACTGCCTTCATTCCTGTGGTAGGCCCACAAAGATATGTCCATGACCTGACTCCCCAAACCTGTGAATGGTACCTTCTATAGAAAAAGTCTTTGTTGATGTCATTAAGACTCTTGAGATGGGAAGATTAGTTTGAAATATCTGGGTGGCCCCTGAATACAACTACATATATCCATGTGAGAGGAAGATCTGATGAAGAGGAGAAGACAGTATGACCTTAGAGGCAGGGATTAGCGGGGTGGGCTCACAAGCCAGGGAATACCAGCAGCCAACAGAAACTGCAAGAAGCAAGGAGCAGATACACTTCTAGAGCCTCCAGAGGGAGTATGGCTCTGCTGACTTCCTACTTTGGGCCCCAAAATACTGATTTTGAACTTGTGATCTCTAGAACTAGAGAGAATAAATTTCTGTCATTTTAAGCCACTGCAGTTGTGGCTGCTCATTACAGCAGCTGCAAGAAGCCAATACATGCTCTGTCTCACATTAGTTTGATGAATTATCCTGAATTCCCCACCCCCTCCTGTCTCTAAGTTGTTCCTCAGTCTCTGTAAAGGACACTGCCACCCAGTTGCCAAGCCCCCAAACCTTGGGATTTATGTGTCTTCCTGTGTTTTTTCAGATTCAATACTATTAGTTTTATGATAAGAATATTTTCTGAACCTGCCTACCTTCAACTACCACCTTTGGTCTGAAGCACTAGCACACATTTACCTGAGGTGCAATGAACCTCAAACCTGTTGAGTTCCTCTTTTACGTTAGAATTTTGTCTCCTGTTAACTCTTTTAATTGTCACCCTGTGGCACAGTAAGACAATATGTCAGCCATAACTAAGAGTGTAGGGTTTGGGTAGAATGCCCACGCTGGGATCTCAGTTCTACTGTTTATAGCTGTATGTCTTTGGGCAAGTTAATTAACTTTTCTATGCCTCATTTTTTTCTCCTGTGGGGATAATGATAGAATGTGTTTCAGGGGATTGTTGTGACAGTTAAATAATTTAAAGGTGACAGGTGGTGGGATATAATCAGCACTCAATAAATGTCAGCTACTATCATTATTAGCTAACATGATCTATTCTCTACAATAGCAGCCAGCACAATTCTTTAACAACTTAAGTCCATTCACGAAATTCACCAGCTCAGCTTCCTGCAGTGGTTTCCCATTACATTTAAAATAAAATCTCCAATCCTTTCTGAGGCCCTAACGGATCTTCCAGCGTCTCACCACTGCACACTGTCCTGTGGTTCACGGGCCCCATGCCTAGCCTCCCTCTTTTGAACGAATCCTTCCTTTTTGCCTGGAGTGTTTTACCCAGGCCTGCTCAGCAGTATACATACCAGGAGTTGAACTCAGGGGCCTTCTACCTCTGAGCTACACCCCCAGCCCTAATTTTTATTCTTTATTTTGAAACAGAGTCTCACTAGGTTGCAGAAGGCCTCACTAAGTAGCTAAGGCTGTCCTTGAACCTGTGATCCTCCTGTTTCAGCCTCCCAGGTACTGGAATTACAAGTGTGCACCACCAGGCCCAGCTGACCCTGGTTTTTTTTTTTTTGTGTGTGGTACTGGGGGTGGAACCCATAGGCTTTCTACCTCTGGGCTATACTCTCAGACCCATTTTTTATACTTTATTTGGAAACAGGGTCTCACTAAGTTGCTGAGAGCCTCACTAAGTAGCTGAGGCTGGCTTTGAACCTGTGCGATCCTCCTGTCTCAGCCTCCCAAGCGTGGGGATTACAGCGTGTGCCACCACACTCGGCTTAGTTTTGTTTTTATAATCTCAAAGCTGTTGGGTAGGCTGAACTCTTGATATTTCTTTAAGTGCTATTGGCTTTTTTGAGTCTATGTTGAGATGAAGGCTATATTTAAATATAGTTACTTCAGGGCTCCAATATGAAAAGCAGCATAATTTTCATTTAGTAAAAATACCAATAAACAATTAGAGTTGAAAATATTTCTGGGATTGTTAACCTAGAAAATATCCTTAAAGAAACCCTCAGCACACAGTGGCTGCCTACTAGCTGAAATGTAAATAAAGGTTAATGGATGACTTATTTTTTAAAAAAAAAGTGAAACAAAACCCCTAGATTAAATAGGATTTACAGATTTGGGGGCAAATCTGGTCTCTAGATATTTGAGGAAATGCTTTTGAATTTTATACCTTAGATCTTACTGCCTTGTACAGTTAAAAAGAATCATAATTTTTTCAAAGAACTGTCCCATCAGGACAGAATACACACATGGATATCTCTCTCTCTCTCTCTCTCTCTCTCTCTCTCTCTCTCTCTCTCTCTCTCTCTCTCTCTCTCTCTCTTGCATTTATTGAAATACAGAAGATTAGAGGAATTAATCATTTCAGTTTGCTATGAGAAGGGCCCACCCCACCTAAATTAGAACCAGGTGGCGGGCTTCATGGACAATGTGCCAGTACATAGCATTGTTGTCTTGACGAAGGC
Source organism: Muscardinus avellanarius (assembly GCF_963383645.1). NCBI lineage: Eukaryota > Metazoa > Chordata > Mammalia > Rodentia > Gliridae > Muscardinus > Muscardinus avellanarius. The sequence continues at coordinate 81,689,970 of NC_137788.1, read as the reverse complement.
AACAGCCCTCAGAATTTATGATCCTCAGTGCATCCCAGAGACCAAGAACAACACCTGTGAACAGAAATGACCGAGACCTAGAAACAGCATCTCCCTAGACACACGTAATGGAGTAGACTTAATCAACTACAGCTGGACTGAAATAAACAAGCGCTAAGAAACCAGGCCCATTGGAAGGGGCGGGCTGGAGCTAGGCTCCTTGCTGGAGTAATTGGACCCAGGTGTGCTAACCTGGCACTGCCTTTTGGAGGTGAGCATTTGGAGATGCTTGAAGTAGGGTTATGGTTTGGCCTCAAGCTGGAGGCAGAATTTTCCAAGACTAGAGGAGAAGAGTGGCAAACAAACTAAAGCCAATCAAGGAGTATGAAGTATGTGAAGAATAGCAAGTACCTTGTCAGCTGTGACAGCTTGTGCCTGCCGACCTTGCCGGCTGAGGCTTCTGCTGGGAGAGTGGGTGTTGAGCTGTGTACTACTGCAGGTCTTTAGAGCTGGATGAACTGATGCCATATTCAACACCAGAGGGTTATTTAGGTAGGATAATAATAAATGTTAGTCCTCAAACTTCCCAGCTCCAGATTGGGAGAAACCATGAGCTTTACCCACAGTCTGGTGCCTGTGCCTACCTGGGAAGCAGTTCATTGCTCTAGAATCTAGTACTTTTTATGCTCCTAAGTTCTAGAAGGCTTACTCTAGGGCAGAGATTTAATTTGTGTTCAGAAATGTGGGATCCTCCAGAGCAGACAAAGTGCTGGGGGCAGGTATGGAGTAGAGGTGGCCTTGTCAGGACCTTTCTCTGTTGGATTCAGAAGTCCCCAAAGTTGCAGTGAAATTCAGCGAGCAAGGTCGAGGCCTATCTAGGTTAGTGGTGCCTGCCCAGGAATACCATATCTGGGTCAACATTCTAACTGATATAATCCAAATGACTGACCACGTAACTTAGAGGAAAGAAGACTGATTTGCTCACCCTTTCTTGGAGATTCCTGGTTTAGTCCACATGAGGCCAGAATCTATGGATCTCAGGGGATGGTGGCCGGAAGCAGAGAGAGAGGGAGGGAGGGAGAGAGAGAGAGAGAGAGAGAGAGAGAGAGAGAGAGAGAGGCAGGCTCTGCTCTCACCTCATGGGGGCTGGAAGCAGAAAGGGAGAGAGAGAAAAAGAGGGCAAGCCAGCAAGCAAAGGGATTCAAAGACAAAAGCCGGGCCCCCGAGGCCGCACCCCGAGAATGCACTTTGTTGAGCCACATCTCACCCGCCTAGATTACCACGCAGGCCATGGTAAATCCAAGGTAAATCCACAAGAATGGATTTATCTACTGAAGAGATCACAACCCTCTTGAGTCAATTACATCAACTCTGGACATTCGTACATGTGCTCTTCAGGAGACATTGTGTATCTAACCGTGACACAGTGAAGATGCAGTGAAGATCCACCCTGGTGAAGACAGCGAACTTGGGCTGTCTTCAGCCTGATCTATAGTGAGCTCCCAATCCCAAAGCGCAGGGGAAGCTGACAAGTTGCAAAATAAAAGCCATTCATTTTTTTTGTTTTTGTTTTTGTTTCCCTTTTGTTCTTGGGGGTTGAACCCAAGGGCATTCTACCTCCAAGTCACATTCCTGGCCCTTTTTATTTCTGAAACAGGGTCTAAGTTGCTGAGGCTGGCCTTAGCCCTGTGATCCTCCTATCTCAGCCTCCCAAGTACTGGGATTATAGGTGTGTACCACCACACCCAGCTCCATTAGTTCTTTATTAGAAAACCAGAGGGTCAAGAGTTATGTGTACAACTGTCATCAATTTGTCATCCTGCTTCAAATCCAGCAACCTTTAGGCAGAAGATAATGGCCAGGAGGAAGATGGCTTAGTTGGAGAGATAGTCGAGCACTGATAGGCTTCATTCCTCAGAATTACAAAACTCAGGATTCTAGTTAGTCTTCTGAGCACTTGAGCAAGCAAGAGAGTTTTAGCTCTGTTTTACTCACTTGGAAACTGAGGGCGTGAGATATTAAATGTTCCACCCAAGGTCAGGAGCTACGAAGCGATAGGTGGAACCCAGTGGAGTCACCATGCACCTCCTTAGACACAGCCGACTGCAAGCCGAGTGGCTTCGGGCAGGCTGGGCTTCCCTGATGTGTAGACAGCTCTTTGATGGCTAGATCATTATTTGCTAAGCACCTGCTATTTGGCAGGCACAGTGCCAGGCACCGGCAGCAAAGACACAGTGGATAGTGGGCTCCTACTCCGTTGAGATAATCTCAGCTTTTCTTAAATGTGGGCTTATATGGTGCTCCTGGGGTTGTTTGTCAACTTAATCATATTGGAGATAAGTCTTTGAGCTGCAATAGAACAGCCATCTGGTAAGAATTAAATGTGAATAGCTGGGTTGTCATCTATAGGTGAAGAGCTTAGGAAGAGGGACAGGTTGGGGCGCCCTGTTATTAACGATATCTCTGTTCTATACAAACAACTCTCTTTACTGGATTATCTGTGCCAAAATATTACTAAATAGCTTGGAAACAGGTTAGTGTTTTGCCCTTTAGGGGAAAAAAAGACCATGGAGTTGAATTTGGAAAGGAATCTTGGAAAATGTTTCCATAAAACAATGTATCATTCACATGCCCCCAAATTCAGCACTGCAGGCTTCTGCTGGCAGAATCAGGTGATCTTTGAAATATATTCTGACTTGATCTTGGAATCTTACATATCTTGAGTAGGCTGAAAGCTGGTTATTTTTGTTTTATTGCCAATGACCTTTTTAAAAAAATCAAAAGTGCCCACCAGATATTTTTTAGAAAGAAGCCAAGAGGCTTTCTATTTTCATTCTCTCTCTCTCTCTCTCTCTCTCTCTCTCTCTCTCTCTCTCTCTCTCTCTCTCTCTCTCTCTTCCTTGTGGTACTGAGGGTTGAATCCAGGGGCAAGCTATACCTCCAGCATATTTTCTTTCTTTTTTTTTTCTTTTTCTTTTTTTGTTTGGAAACAGGGTCTCACTAGGTTGCTACTGCTGCCCTTAAACCTGTGATCCTCCCGTCTCTGCCTTCTAAGTACTAGGATTAGAGACATGGCTTCTATTTTCTTTTCCCTTTGATTTTATAAAGCTATAAATGAAAGCATTTCCCAGCACAAAGTTGTGAGTTCATCCTCTATGTTGGCTTATCTTTCCTTTGTCTTTCATGCATTCGTTCATTTAATCTTCCTAAAAATGTGCATTTACTATGGCAGATGCTGTGGTAGGACTGTAGATAGAGTGGTCAGTGAGACAGGTCCAGCCCTTCCTGGTGGTTTTGAAGACAGGGCACCTGGGCATTGTTCAAGTGATCAGAAGGGGTGAAGGTTAGGAGGAGCTTCGTTGAGGAAGCGCTTGAATAGAGACCTGGGTGATGAAAAGGGTCCAGCCATGCAGAGAGCTGGGGGAAGAGGTCAGGTGACAGGTGAGGGCTCTGCCAAGGTCAAGGTCCCAAGCTTGGCAGCAGCTGGTTAGAGGCACGGTAGCCAGCGTGTCCGGAGGAGGGTGGTGGGTCATGGTTTACTTGGGTCAGATCACAGGGTGCTCTGCAGGGGAAGAAGTTGTTTCTTGGTATTTCTTCTGTTTCTGTGTTCTTTTCCACTGCTTAAGAGCTGGTGCTGAATTCTGAAGACCTGGGGAGCCCCTGTTTCCCAATAAAAAGGGAGACGTGACTCGCCCAGTGGTGGCTGGCTGAGTGGAAGCTGGGTGGCAGATGTGGATATTTGGGTTCTAGTCTGTGATGCCATAACCAGCTGTGAAACGTGGGCAAATATATGACCTCCTAGGGCTTCAATTTCCTTCACATTTGGAGTAGACTATTGCTAAACTCTCCTTTATCACTAAGAATCAGGGATTTTCTTATATACACGTTCCATTTGGGTTTTATCTCTTCTTCCAGACTTTTTATTAGTATTCTTATAGTAGTCAAGTCTACTTATAGGTTCTAATTTCAATTCTTCCCTTATGCCTTTGCTTCTAGAGCACCCAGTAAAGTACTAGGAGGAGGGGGGTGACAGGAGGAAGTAAATAAGGGGGGAGGAAGGGAACTTTATAACTTCACTTGTGTGCCTGATGGCGTCCATTCCTGGTACCCTGAAAAGGTTCCCAGTCACTTAGTGAGTGGATTGTGGTGGGTAATCCCTGTTTTCAGGTGAGGATTTATGAGTTGACCCAGAGCAGCCATTGTCCCTTTTAAAGAAAATTTATGCTGGCTAGATGGGGTTTTCAGAACCTTCCAGTGTGATAATGTTGCTTGCATTTACTTTTTTTTTGGTGGTACTGGGGCTCCTGGAAGCCCTTCTACATCCGGGCTATACTACCAGACCTATTTTTACCTTTATTTTTTTTTTGGAAACAGGGTCTCCTGAGCCAGCGCACAGGGCTGGCTTTGAACCTGCAGGATCCTCCTGTCTCTGCCTCCCAAGCGCAGGGATTACAAGCGTGCGCCACCACGCCTGGCTCTTGCATTCACTTTTTAAAAAAAATTTATTGGTGCATTGTACTCATACATCATAGTGAGGTAAAAAACTTGTGTGGACATACATATACACATCGCCCAATTAGCCCCTGCCCAATTCCCACCCCATTCCCTCCCCATCCCTCCTAAGCTTGGCTTAGTGGTTGACTTCGATATGTTTAAGTACATTGTGTGCTTTAGAGAATTTCCTTCTTCCCCCCTCTTGCATTCACTTTGACAGGTTAAACTAAACTTTTTCAGATTATTTATTTATTTATTTATTGGTATGGGGATTGAACCCAGGGGTACCCTACTTCTGGGCCACATCTCCAGCCCATTTTTATTTTTTATAGAATAAAAAAAGATTTTATAAAGTAAAATCTCACTAGGTTGAGGAGAGTCTCTCTAAGTTGCTGAGGCTGGCCTTGAACCTCTGGTCCTCCCATCTCAGCTTCCCAAATACTGAGATTATAGGTATGTCCCACTACACGTGGCTCAATTGTTCCTTTTATTTAAATTATTTTTTCTGTACTGGGGATGGAACCCAGGGGCATTCTACCTCCAAGATACACCCCCAACCCTATTTTTAAAATTTCTTTATATTTATTTATTTATTTATTTATTTATTTATTTATTTATTTGTGGTACTGGGGTTACTGGAAACCCTTCTACCTCTGGACTACACTTCCAGACCTATTTTATATTTTTATTTGGAAACAGGGTCTCTTAAGCCAAAGAGGCTGGCTTTGAACCTGCTCCATCCTCCTGTCTCCGCCTCCCAAGCGCGGGAATTACAAGCATGTGCCACCATGCCCGGCTTTCTTTCTTTCTTTCTTTCTTTCTTTCTTTCTTTCTTTTCTTTCTTTCTTGGTACTGGGGTTCCTGGAAACCCTCCTACCTCCGGGCTACACTCCCAGACCTATTTTTACATTTTTATCTGGAAACAGGTTCTCCTAAGCCAGCGCGCACGGCTGGCTTCGAACCTGCACGATCCTCCTGTCTCTGCCTCCCAAGCACGGGGATTACAAGCGTGCGCCACCACGCCCGGCTAATTCTTTATTTTAAAACAAGGTCTCACTAAGTTGCTAAGGCTGGCTGTGAATCGGGATCCTCCTGTCTCGGCCTCTCAAGTACTGCGGTCACCATGTCTGGCTATGTTCCTTTTAATTGGGTACTTGTTTCCTCATGTTTTTTGTTTTTTTGGTTTTTTTTTTTTTTTTTTTAGTATGATCTGGCTTTATGAAATTGATGATTGGGTTTCACTGGCTTTTTCTTTCTTGTCAGCCTCGTCTGTTCTTAGGGACTTGTCTGCCCTGAAGATGTCTCTGCTCTATCATCAGCTGCTCAGAACAGCCGTCCATCTATAGGTGCCATGTGATCGCCTCTAGTTTCTTCATTTATGGTGAAAGTGAAGCCCACAGTAAGATACTTCTGCCAAACTTATTTTAAGTTTGATGCCAGAAATCTTACAGTAGGAGGAAGATAAGATTGGAAAGCACCGGTGCTTGTGGTTTATAATGAAAGTTAATTTCCCCTGTTTCTCAGGCAAAGGGAATAAACATTTTTTCATCCAGGGCAAAAATAAATGATTATTTTCTGGAAGTCAGAAAGTCCTAGTTTTTTTTTTTTTTTTTTTTTTTTCCCCCGGTACTGGGAATGGAACCCAGGGACATTCTACTTCCAAGCTACATGCCCATCCCTATTTTTTATTCTTTATTTTGAAACAGCATCTCGCTGAGTTGCAAAGGGCCTCACTAAGTAGCTGAGGCTGTCCACAAATGCAATCCTCCTGTCTCAGCTTCCCAAATGCTGGGATTATAAGCGTGCACCACTACCGCCTGCCTAGAAAGTCCTATTTTCATTCTAAAATTGCTTACCAACAGCTTGCTGACTTTCTTTTTTGAAATAGGAGATCTGAGAGAGATTATGAACCCAAATTGTTTCAGTCATATACTGGAAATTTCAGTAGTTATGAAGTCTTGCCAGGATTTAGGATAGCATCTCAGGAGACTTTGTAGGGTGAGGAAAGGTGACCTGAGTGTGCTTCAGAGCACTAAAGCAGAGGGACACAGAAGAGGTTTAATCTAGCAAGTTCCTCACACAGTAGAGAGCTATGGGTAGCACTCAATGGATTTTTCCATGGAATAATATAACCAGGACGAGAGTCACCAGGCCCTGTGAGTTGTTCCTTGTAAAAATGTGCACGGCTCATGAACACAGCTCACATGCTTGATTCATTGATTGTTTTTGGTTAAAACATGCTCATGGGTATGGTGAGTGCCAATAATTCCAGTACTTGGCAGGCAGAGACAGGAGGATTACAGATTCATGGCCAGACTCAGCAACTTAGGTAGACCCTCAGCAATTTAGTAAGACCTTATTTAAAAAACCAACCAAACAAAAAGGGCTGGGAGTGTAGCTCAGAGGTAGAATGCCCATGGATTCAATCCCCAGGATATATATATATAAATATAAATATATATGTACATATGGGTGTATATCACTCAACAAATTATGTATACATACATCCAGTATCTTTATATATGGGTATATATATATATATATATACTCACACATTCATAACTAAACAAGTATATATTGAGGACTAATGGACAAAGTCTAGGAGACCTGGGATTGAGGACTTCAGTTTGATTTTCTCACCTTGCAAGATATTCCTTGGTAGTCCACTAACAATCTAAAGGGATACTGCGATCCTCCAGTCTCTGCCTCCCAAATGCTGGGATTACATGCATGGGCCACCACATCTGGCTTATTTATTTTTATTTTTGTGGCACTGGGAATTGAACCCAGAGGCATTCTACCTCTGAGCTAAATCCCCAGCCTGATATTATATCTTATTTGGAAACAGGGTGTCACTAAGCTGCAGAGGCCTCGCTGAGTTGTCGAGGCTGTGTCTTTGAACCTGCGATCTTCCTGTCTCAGCCTCACAAGTACTAGGATCATAGGTGTGTGCTACCACACCTGGTTGACTGTGAACTTGTTAAGAAAAAGTCTTGCTTCTGATTCCCACTTGAAAGTTTTCATTACTTAGGGTGTTTCCCAAATTCAAGCTTATATATGCTGTCTTCACAGTTTGTGTAGTCTTCATATAGTACCTGTATCATTATTTAGCTAATATTTTTAAAAATATACTCACTAAAAAAAAACTACAGGAAACCAGCATATCCTTAACATATTATCTATAAAAATAAATATATAAGCTATATTTTTAAAAGTATTAGGTATCTCTACACTTTGAGGAGATTGATTTAGCAAAGTGCCTTACAAGTAGTAGCTATTTGGTATCTACAGGATTAATAAATATATTAAGATGTGTAAAATAAGAACCCCATTTCCTTGGAAATCTAATAACTGTGCATGTCAGCCTGGAGATGAAATAGGGAGAAGCTAACAGACACTGAGCAAGAGAGGTTAGAATGCCCGTAAGTTTAATCCCCTGTGACTCTGACACATCTCTCTCTCTCTCTCTCTCTCTCTCTCTCTCTCTCTCTCTCTCTCTCTCTCTCCCTCTCTCTCTCTCTCTCTCACGCACACACGCACACACGCACACACGCACCCTTACTCACTGAGCAAGTCTTTAAGCCAAGCCATTGATTCTGTTTGTGAAGCATGTAGATGTAGACATTACTAATTACTTCCTTATATACTGTGAACTGCTGGTCCAGCAAGCCTGAGGAACAATAAATTCTGTGGCTGGCAGACCCTCTGCTGATTCCCTGGGCATCCTGCTGAAACGCCAGGAGTTGTGCAAATGGAGTGTCTCCACAAGAGATTTAGGAAGCAGCACTGCTCACGGGACACGTCTAGTTGAATTTCTAAGTGTTCTTGTTCAAGGTAGTTTGAGTGACAGATTCCTCAGTACTCTTATGTTCTTTATGAATGTGGTATAGATTTCCACTGTAATTGAGGTTTGAGACTATTTTCTATAAATTCTTGCTAATGGGAATTATATGTTTTTCTCATCTAATATTTGATGAGTTTGTAAGGCTATTCAGGTGGACCATTTTGAGTTATTTTATTTAAGTTTGAAATTTTTTTGTGGTACTGGGAGTGGAACCCAGGGGCTTTTTACCTCCAGGCTATATCCTCATCCTTATTTTATTTTTTATTTGGAAACAGGTTCTCACTAAGTTGCTGAGGCTGACTTTGAACCTGTGACCCTCCTGTCTCAGTCTCCCAAGTACTGGAATTACAGGTGTGCACCACCATGTCCTGGCTTATTTTTTATTTTAAAACATGGTCTCACTAAGTTGTAGAGGGCCTTGCTAAGTTGCTGAGGCTGGCCTCCAACCTGTGATCTTCCTGTCTTAAGTACTAGGATTATAGGCATGAGCCATCAAACCTGGCTGGGATTCCTAAAAAAAAAAAAAAAAAAAAAAAAAAAAAAACAAACAACAAACAAAAAAAAGTTCTGTATATTCAAGCCAGTTAAAACAGTTATTTATATTTAAGCCAGTTAATATATTTAACAGTTCAATTAATCATAATAAAAACAGAATTTTTAAGTTCATGAAGAAATTTCTAAATTGCTATACTCTATAGTTGCTGCTCTACATAGTATGGAACTAACACATAAAGTTTTTATTTACTATTGAAACTTTTGTAGAGATTTAGGATAACAGATCAAAGGCTCTAGAGCGCGTCGTTTTCTCACTTAGTGTTTAGTAAGGTTTAGAGATTTTTTTTTCTTCTTAAAGCTGTAGGAATTAGTCCATGGAAGGTCAACATGGGATAAAGTTTTTTTAATGTTTTATCAGAAACATCATCCTCTTTTTTTTTTTTTTACTCTTAAATCCAGGGTTGGGATCAACAGCTGTTCCGACATGGGCAGGGTAACTTGATATACTGGCATACATTTTTACCCGGGTCTGCTCTTAGTGCAGATTTGAAATGGTTGTTTTGGAAAAATGTGCTATGGATTTCTCTCTAGACCTTCCACCAGAGTAGCCTAGCGAGTCCTTGGCACTCCCTGTGCATCTTTCATAAGGGAACTTTGATGCTGTGACTTGACGCCTTGAAACCAGCACAACAATATGGTGCTTGAGAAGCCCTGTTTACTTTGATCGTCTTTCAACTTCTGTGCCCCGGCCTTTTCGCGGAGGACAGATTGCTGTAGCAGAGTTCTGGGGCTGAAGCCCATGGACTGTTTTTGTAGTCTGGTTGCTGTGGTGATTCTTAGCCTGCCGTGACTCTCCCCGTCTCTAGGGAAATAAAGACCTTTGCAGCTGTCTCGACCTTTTTGGGATTGTATCTGGTGGAGGTCTTCACCGAGCTTGTGGCAAACCCGGCAGGAATGGGTCTTTGTCCACAAATATGTGGAATCAGGGCATCTCTTTTAGGATATGTTGTTTTTAAAAACGAACGGCAGCACACGCCTGTAATTCCAGTACTTGGGAAGCTGAGACAGGAGGATCGCAGATTTGAGGCCAGTCTGAGCAACTTAGTGAGGCCTTATTTTAAAATAAAAATAAAATAGGGTTGGGGATGTAGCTCAGAGGTAGAATGCCCCTGGATTCAATCCCCTACAGTAGCACAAAACAAACACAAACACAAGCAAACAAAAACCGGCTCCCTATCCTCCTAAATTGTATGAGGCCTTTGAAGCGTCTATACCCCTGGCTGAAGGCGGAATTAAGGGAGTGGTGGATGTGCTGTTGATCATGAAAGTGGTCTGAGTGAGAGCCAGGAAGACGAAGGAAGAAGTTTCTGAAGTTTTCAGGTGGGGAAGGTAGAATGTGGTAGCAGAGCAGAAGCTTAATGGGGCTCACGTGTGCCCAGAGAAGATGGTTCAGAAAGGATGCGGCTGTCCTTCTGGAAGACTGTGAGGAAATCTGAAACCTCAGCCTGAAGATAATACAAACAAGAGCCGTTTTCCACAAGAACCAAGGGAATAGAGAAAATTTGCTGTGGTTTTAAAGAAGAGATGTAATAACAGCTCACACTTACAGAGCATTTACCATGTGCCACTCACAGTTCTAAATGTTTCACACAAGTGGCATATTTAATCCTTTGACATCTGATGAGATAGACACAGTTATTATCCCCATGCTGAAACTAAGGCAACCGATGGTCGTGGAGTCTTAGCCTGCTCAAGGTCCGAGGCTCGTAAGAGGAGAGCAGATTCCCGCCCAGAGCCAGGCTCTGAGTCACTGTTCTTACCCACCCGGTCAAACTGCCTGTAATTTAGAAAGAAAGACAGAGTGACCCAAAGGATTGGGTTACAGGAGATGCTGGCCAACTGGAAGAAAGTGGGGATCTTGGAAGAGAGAAAATGAAAATTTTGCTTTAAAATGTGTTGGCTCATTTATTTATTCGTTACATATTTATACACTTCCATCTAGCTGCCAGGCATTGGACCTGGCTATAAGGTGGTAAAGAGACAAAGTCCCAGCACCTCCCGTATGAGTTTCTGTCACAATGATGAAGGACCTTCCATTGTCAAGGTTTAGGGAAAGGGTTTATTTTGGCACACCGCTTTGGGGTTCTGGCCCTTGATCATCAGCCCTGTTGCTCTGGGTGTGTGGCAAGGCAGCAGAGCATCTTGGGAGTGCATGGCAGAGCAACTCCCGCCCATCAGCCAGGAAGCGGCAGTGACAGATCCCCACGGCCCAGTGACCTGAGGACTTTTCCGGGGGCCTACCTCTTCAAGGTCCACGGCTCCTTCCAATGGTGCCGCCTGGGGATGAGCCTTTAACACATGGACCTCAGTGTCCAACTCAGCACTTCCTTTGAGATAGTCTGTACATGCAACCTTCACTCATGTAAAACCGAAGATGGCAGATACAGTGAGATAAGAGTCAGCAGGACACAGGTCAAGACCATTTGCTGGGAAGAGCCTCTGACTGGGAGCACTGATGACATGAGGCTTCTGAAAGAGCATGCTATTTTTTTTTTTCCAAGAGAAGAACAAAGTCAATCCTATGTGAAAATATAAAACTGTAATTAATACATTAATGCATATATCTGCCTCTTTCTAAAAAGAGTTAAGAAGCTTTATTTGCTGCACTTACATATAGTTTGCCTTTGAAATTTCCAAAGCGCTTTAAAACAATATGTCCACTTTATAAATAGCTCTGGTGTAGGTAGGTTGCAGGGTAGTAAATGGAGATTACATCATAAAAAGAAAGGGGATTCAAGAAGGGTCTAGGAGGTCAATCTTTATATGAGAAAGTTGAGAACCTGTTTGTAGCTAACATGTCATTTTTAATACACATAACCTGTATGGTATGAGAGCTTTACAAGTACAACTTTTTTATTTCACATAATAACTCAAAAAATAGATATCATCCTGGTTTTTTTTTTTTAGATGAAGAAACAGTGGCACAGAGTCAAGCAACTTTTGCCAAGGTCACATGGTTAAGGGAACTGATGAGCTGGAGTCGACACCAAGACTTTGGGGCCCGGATCCACACTGTCCTTCAGTGCACTACACTGAAGGCCATGCCTCCCTTTAAGGATGTAAATCAAAACACAGTTCAACTTTGAATCTCACTATGATGTGTCATTATATTGTACCAATAAAAGTATATATGAAAAAGGCAGTCCATTAGATGGTAAGGCATTCTTAGAGTAGCTGAGACCAATGTTAAGCCCTTAACGCCTGGCTAGTCACTGTCCTAAGAAGGACATATCCATTTTGCCCATTATTCACACCTTATTTCTTGATGCCGAATGGGAACCTTCTATGGTGAATGGATAATAGAATAGGAAACAAACAAATCACACGTTTTTTCTTTACTTGGTAACTTTGGTGAGAAGGTTTAATGTTGTAGAAGTGGATGGCTACTTGGGTAGGTAACTTACTTTATCAGGTTCTGGTCTTTCAGGTTATTTTAGAAAATTGCTCTTCTGCAATGGTCTGGAAATGTAACTCCTTATCTTTTTTTTTGAGATTATAAAACTTTTCTTGTTCCTTAGAGTTTATGAAGAATTATATTTATAACAAATATAAATTATTTAACCTGAGCAATCTTATGAAGTTGAGCTCTTTTAAGATTTGGAGAGAGTTTTTTTTTTTTTTTTAATGGTGGTGCTGGGATTTGAACTCAGGAACATTCCACATTCGAGCTTATACCCCAGCCCTGTGTGTGTGTGTGTGTGAGTGTGTGTGTGAGTGTGTGTGTGTGTGTGTGTGTGTGTGTGTGTGTGTGTGTGTTTGGAACAGGGACTTGCTTAGGTTACTGAGAGTCTTTCTTTGGGAGGGGGAGTCTGGGGATGGAACCCAGGGGCATTTGACCTCCGAGCTACACCCCTTGGCCTATTTTTTGTTCTTTATTTTGAAACAGGGTCTCACTGAGTTGTGGAGGGCCTCACTAAGTAGCTGAGGCTGTCCATGAACGGCGATCCTCCAGTCTCAGCCTCCTGAATTCTGGGGTTACAAGCGAGCGTCACCACGCCCGGCTTTACTGGGAGTCTTTTTTCATTGCTGAGGTTGTTCTTCATCCTCTAGAACCCTTCAGTTTCAACCTCCCAAATACTAGAATTACACACATACACTACCATGCCTGGCAAGAGATTTATATTTTATAAGTACAATGGCTTATTCAAAGTTAGTTCTAACTTTTAGATCTAGATACATAAGCAAGAGGCAACAAGGTCCCTCAGATTCCCAGATTCCTAGACATGGACAGATATGACCTGAACCTGAAAACCAGTACAGTTTTCCAGACTTTGTGAAATTCTAAAGAACTGTCAGCACTTCTCTATTAGATTTCTATCATTTTCTTTTGACAGAGTTACTTGTTGAGAAACATTCTCAAGGACTTGCCAAATATAGAAAATTGAAAAAAATGAATTTAGGAAACATCTTTAGAAAATAAATGAAATGAGAAGTAGATGCGAATCTGAAAGGCTTAAGAAAAGTGTGCAATGATGTTATGGAATTACTGGATTCTAGGGTCAGAAAGGGGCTCAGTGGTCATTTAAAATAGTTTGGAAACACTTGGTTTCTAAAATCTTTGATAATCAGTCATCCAGCCAATCTAGCCACTTTAAAAATTCTGAAAAACAAGAACATTTATTGTGGTGATAGCTTTTTGCCTATCTCCTAACAGAAGTTTGGATGAGCACATCTCAGTCATGGTGATATACTATAATCATCCTCCATGTATCTTTCTTCACAATGGGCTGTGAGCACATTGGGGAAGGATAGGCTTTCTATTGCCAATAATTGACATGGCACCTGGCACATAATAGGTGCTTAACTAATGGTGTTTGGATAAGTACAAAAAAGTACATAGGTAACACAAGTTATCAACCAAAGCTCAGCATGTGATTTAGCTTTAAATCCCTTAGATCTGAAGTCTTGAGGATTGATGGGACCTTTCAGCTTTTTACAATAAGATGAATTCTTTATGGTAACAAACGAAGGTCTTTTCCAAATGAAGATTTATTTATTTATTTATTTATTTATTTTGGTGGTACTGGGGTTCCTGGAAACCCTTCTACCTCCGGGCTACACTTCCAGTCCTAATTTTTAAATATTTTTATTTGGAAACAGGGTCTCTTAAGCCAGCGAGGCTGACTTCAAACCTGCCTGATCCTCCTGTCTCTGCCTCCCAAGCGCGGGGGTTACAAGCGTGCGCCACCACACCCGGCTTCCAAATGAGGTTTAAAACTCTAGACTTGAGCTGGTCTATCCCACATAAAAGTTCAAACCACTGATTTATCATTGTTGATTTTAGGTGTCAACTCAGCTGGTTTATGGGATACCCAGAATATTGGTAAAGCATTATGTCTGGGCGTGTCTGTTGGGGCTTCCAGAGGAGATTAGTGTTTGAATCAGTGAACCAGGTAAGGAAGCTCTGCCTTCTGTGTTGGCAGGCACCGTCCAGTCCACTTGGAGTCCAGATAGAGCAAAGAGCAGGGAAAGTGGACGCATTTTCTTTTCTGAGCCAGAACACCCATTTCCTACAAGATGTATCCTTTGTGTCTGACTCTTTTTTACTTCACATGTTTTGAAGGTTCATCCCTGTTGTATTGTACATCATAATTTATTTTTTAATAGCCAAAAAATATTTTCTTGCATGGGTGATACCACATTTTATTTCAGATCACATTTTTATAGGGAGATGTGTCATATTTTAAGTCAAATTTCTTTTATATTTTGTCTGAACATCACAAATAGAGAATCTCATTGATTTCTTCAAGATCCTAGTAATGACCTAGATATTTTGTTAAGCACCCCCTACTGCTTTCACTGCTCCCATTTTGGTTAGAATTACTGCTTATTAGTAGTATTTTCAAAGTATGAGTCAGAAGCAATATTGTAGACTATATTAGTTTTGCTGAAAATGAGAGGTAGAAGACCAAGCATTTGAGACTTAACTCACTTATAAATTAGAACTTCAGCAGTGTGACCTTGATATCTTCTAGGCCTTCCAGACTTTGGTCAGAAGTAGGACATTTTTTAGACATGTGTTAGGAAGGAGTAGCTTGGCCCCTCTCCATCTGCAAAGCTTCCACAACTCTCTCAGACTCTGTCAGCGCAGGTGTCCAGCCGAATGCCTTCCATGTTCCTCACACTGAGTGGAATTCAGATGTTAGAAGCTCATCTTGGGTCTAAAAAGGGAGGCTAGCCAGGCGTGGTGGCGCATGCCTGTCTGTAATCACAGCGTTTGAGAGGCTGAGATAGGAGGATCACAGTTCGCAGACAGCCTTAACTACTTAGGCCCTTCGCAACTCAGTGAGACCCTGTTTCAAAATAAAGAATAAAAAATAAAAAATAGCTTGGAGGTTGAATGACTCTGGGTTCTATCCCCAGTACCTCAAAAAATAAATAAATAAATAAATAAAAATAAAAAAAGAAGAAAGAAAGAAATAAAAAGGGAGACTATGTCTAAAAATGAAAGTTAAAATACTATTTCCAAATACTGCCTCATATTGCCCAATATCAAATATGGGAAACAAACTTTTTATTTTATTTTATTTTATTTTATTTTATTTTATTTTATTTTATTTTACTGTGGGTCTGGGGATAGAACCCAGGGGCATTTGACCTCCAAGCTACAGCCCCTGCCTGCCCTACTTTTTTTTTTTTTTTGGTGGTACTGGGGTTCCTGGAAGCCCTTCTACCTCCGGCTACACTCCCACGTGCTACACTCCCAGACCTATTTTTGTACTTTTTTGTGTGTAAACAGGGTCTCTTAAGCCAGCGCGGCTGGCTTCAAACCTGCGCGATCCTCCTGTCTCTGCCTCCCAAGCGCGGGGATTACAAGCATGTGCCACCACACCCAGCATGCCCTACTTTTTATTCTTTATTTTGAAACAGGGCCTCACTGAGTAGCTGAGGCTGGCCAAGAACCGCAGTCCCGGGTCTCAGCCTCCCAAATGCTGGGATTACAAATGTGCCACCACACCCAGCTCAAACATTTTAATTATTCACTTGGAAGACAGCCCGTGTCATCTCTTCTGTTGTTTTATCACAATCACAAATTCCCAGTTGTGTGAATTGATTGAATTTGCTGGTTATGCATATAGGTTTGGTAAGACTATGGTAACTTTGTTGCTGAGAAATGAATCCCTGATCTTGTATCAGTACATACCTTGAAAACCAAATGACTTTTGTCAGAATTTACACCCATTTTATTCAGAGGTAAAATCCATTCTTAGTCCCTGCCATAACCTTTAAGTTTTTACCTCCTGATTTACCTTGAAGTAAATACCCTTCAGACTTGCCGCGATTTAGGTCTTGGACTTTTTCTTCCTTTTCCTTTTTTCCCCCCTTTTAAATTTTATCTTAGGATATTAATAAGTATTTAAAAGATTTTTAAGGCTATAGAGGAGCCAGGCAACCTCCTCTGCACTGTAGCTTTGTCCCTTCTTTGTCAGAACAAGCACATCAGATCACTCTCAATGCTGCCTCAAGAAAATAGGCTGAGGCCAGGCGTGGTGGCTCACGCTTGTAATTCCCGAATTCGGGAGGCTGAGACCAGAGGATCACAGTCCTCACAGTCTGCAGACAGCCTCAGCTACTTAGTGAAACCTTACTTATTTTGAAAAATAGGAGAGGGTGTAGCTTAGAGATCGAATGCCCCTGTGTTCCATCCCTAGACCCGCAAAAGAGAGAAGAGAAGAGAAGAGAAGAGAAGAAAGGAAAGAAAGAAAGAAAGAGAGAGAGAAAGAAAATACTCTGAGACAGGAGGATTGAGGTTCACAGCTCACCTTGGCTACTTATTGAGGCCCTTTGTAACTTGATGAGACTGTTTCAAAACAAAAAATAAAAAATAGGGCTGGGGGTGTAGCTCGGAGGTAGATAGTCCCTGGGTTCCATCCTTACTACTGAAAGAAAGAAAGAAAGAAAAAAAGAAAGAAAGAAACTTAAACCCTTGCTTTGTGACTTTAAGAAGATATTATCTAACCATCTGAGACACCAGTTACCACATTTCAAGTCCCCAGTGCTTATTTTGACAGCCTTCCCTTCCCTCTGCTTTTCACCACCACAGGTTCTTCACCCAGAAAGCACATTATAGGACTCACCATAAACTGATTGTGCAGAAGAAAACAGGCAGAAGTACTGAACTCGGATGTAAACAGGGCAAGATTATTTGCTCCATTGTGCATCAGGCTGTTCTAACATCTATAACCTGAGTTAAAGCACTTATAGTTCCATGCTTCAAAAGATAGTGAAAGAAAAGAATGCTTTCCTTCAGAATATATATTCCCTTAATATGGACTGATAACATGTCCTCCCACCTTTGACTCCAGGTTACTTTCCCTCCCTTTCTCAAGAGGAAAACTGAAGTTCCTCTAAAAGCATTTCTTTAAAGTCGTAACCAGGCTGGACCCGGATACCCTCAGGGGGCCAGGACTGTGAACTTCAGGCGTTGTTTTTGTTATAGCTTTCAAAGGAAACCAGACCTCACAGAATTCCCAAGATTTCCTATCTTGACCAGAATTTGTAATTTATTCTAATCTACACATCCCCTGCAGCAGCCCCATGGGCGATCAGTTGGCACCTCTGTAACTCCTACAGTGTGTGTGTGTGTGTGTGTGTGTGTGTGTGTGTGTGTGTGTGTGTGTGTGTAAATCCAGAGGAAGGCACTAATGCAGAGGCCAGAGCCTGGGTTCCTGTGGCCCCAGCATTCTTTCTTGGGTTTATTGTTCTGCACTCATAGTGTCTGAGACACACTTGATTCTCTGGGATTTGAAAGGCCACCAACCCCTTTCTAAGTTTCTTGGCACATCCATTGATGACAGCAGGGAGCATTAGGAAGCTTTTGTAGTGCAGGAGGAGGGGGATTCACATCAAAGCACACGCACATCTCTGCTATAGACTATTCACTGGCCTCCAGCTTGTGCTAGCTTGCCTAAGCCGGACCCTGCCTTCTCCCTGCCCTTGTGTCCTGCTTCCAATGCCTGCACAGCAGCTTCCCCTTCTCCTCATAACCTCGAGGCCAGCATCCAAGAGTGAGCATGAGGTGGGGAGGTTGGGGCCAAGAGGCAGACAGAGATGTATTCGTCCTAATCCCAGCACCTCCACTTTCTAGCCATGACGTTGGATAAATTATTTACCTCTCCGGGCGTGGTGGCGCACGCTTGTAATCCCCGCACTTGGGAGGCAGAGACAGGAGGATCGCGCAGGTTCGAAGCCAGCCGTGTACGTTGGTTTAGGAGACCCTGTTTCCAAAATGAAAATGTAAAAATAGGTCTGGGAGTGTAGCCCGGAGATAGAAGGGCTTCCAGGAACCCCAGTACCACCAAAAAAAAAAAAAAAAAAAAAAAAAAAAAATTATTTACCTCAAGCTGAGCATGACAGCACACACTTTTAACCTCAGTACTTAGGAGGCTGAGACAGGGGGATCACAGGTTCAATCCTTAGTAAAACACACACACACACACCTTTTTTTTTTTCTTGGTGGTACTGGGGTTCCTGGAAACCCTTCTACCTCTGGGCTATACTCCCAGTACTATTTATACTTTTTTTTATTTGGAAACAGCGTCTCTTAAGCCAGCGCGCTGGCTTCGAACCTGTGCAATCCTCCTCTCTCCGCCTCCCAAGCGCGGGGATTACAAGTGTGCACCACCACGCCTGGCACACTTATTTACCTTTGAAAACCAATTCCTTCATCTTTGCAAGGAGGATATATATGCAGAAAGCATCCCTCTGATGAGAGTAGCAAGTCTTAGCACAATAGAAAAGCTTGGAGGTTTACCTGTTGTCTTTCCTTGGAAGGGAGTGATGATGGATATCACTGTGGCTGCCGCCACTGGTGTGTGTGTGTGTGTGTGTGTGTGTGTGTGTGTGTGTGTGTGTACGTACTAGGGACTGGACCCAGGGCATTTTACCTTTGAGCTACATCCTCAGCCCCCCCCCCCCTTTTTGAAATAGGATCTTGCTAAAGTTGCTGAGACTGGCCTCAAATCTGTTATTTCTCCCATCTTGGCCTCCCAAGTATTAGCAGGATTATAGGCATCCTCCACATGTCTGCCTATCACTGTTCTTATTAACAACTATCATTAGAGTGTTGTGTTTTTAAATTTTTTCTTTGCAGTCCTGGGATTGATTGCACTCCGGGTCTTAGAGCGTACTAGGCAACTGCTCTACCACTGAGCTGCCCTGACCCCCACCCCAATTGGAGTGTTTTTGAATGTCCATAGCTTAGAGTCTCCTCTTCAGCTTTCTTTTTTACACTAGAAAAATAACACTGGACCCCCAGTAGGAATTTTTCTTTTACCAACTTCAGGTTAATATACTTTCTGAGACTGTATCTTAGCCCAGGAATCCAAATGCCATCCTTGGATACCATGAGTATCTTGAATCTCTGCCTGAACACCATTGTATTTTGTGACTTTTGCATTTACAAATGTATTAATTTTAAGATGGTACCCAAATATAAATCTTGACTGCAGATAGCAAATTGAAATGATTACTCCAGTGTCTTGTTCACGTGGGAGCTGGGTTCTTGCTATGCCTGTTTTGTGAATAAGCTTTGGATAACCACACCAACAGTTCTCTTTATGTAATTCCCTTTACTGCAGTAGCAACACATAGGCTATTCTTACATCCTACAGTTAAAGAGATAGACATATCAAAATACTGGTTTACTTAACAGGTAAATAGCAGAAACAATTTCAAACACATTGTAAACAGTACAGGTTGAGAGGAGATACATTTGCATATGCCATAGTTATATGGAACTTTGGTTACATATTAGTGTTAGAAGCAATAATAGTGATTGGAATGAGTGTTTACTAAATGTGACAGGGAACATAAGAAGATAAAGCAACCCCCCCTCACTTTAGTCAGTCTGCAAATATTGAGTTCTTTAAGTTTGCTTAGAATTTTAATTTTTAAAAAAATTTTTTGGGGGTACGGGGGATTGAATCCAGGGGCATTCTACCACTGAGTTATGCCCCCAACCCCATTTTTTTTTTTTATTCTTTATTTTGAAACAGTCTCACTAAGTTGCAGAGGCCTCACTAAGTAGCTGAGGCTGGCCGCAAACCATGATCCTCCTGTCTCAGCCTCCCAGGTACTAGGGTTACAAGAGTGTGCCACCACGCCTGGCTTTTTAAAACAGTTTTAACACACTACATTGCCGGAATGAAAACCATTTAAATATGCTTTCTAGAACATTTGGTCAAGATGTTTTTAATCATTGTCTAACCTTGAGAAGGAGACTATATTTCAAAGATTATTTTTCACACTCTAATTTTTAATTTGCATAGCTGTTAGATAAGATAAAGTTTCCATTTTCTCTTTTACCTCGGATGGTCCCCGTGCACATCCTAAGAGCTGGCCTCCCTGCCCTGTACACACAGCTGAGGATGACATTCGGTTGTTTATTCCCACAAGGTCTCCATGTGGCCTTGGAATCCTCTCCGCGCCCCTCGCAGTTTTGGTAGTTGGAATCTGTTTGCTTTTCTTGACTGTTTTAGAGTTCAAGTTGAACGTGATGACAAAGTTAGTGTTCTCTTTATTAGGTTCCCCCCTCCTTTTTGGCCAGAAAAACAGGACAACATGACCTTATTATTTGAGTCACATTTTATTATTAACTTTTATTGATTCTTTTATTCATTTTGCAGAAACCTTGTTGCTTGCTTACTAGCTCTCAGGCCATGTGCTAGGCCCAAGGCTGCAGAAACGAGTGTGACTCAGTTTCTGCCCTTGGAGAATGCCCCGTGGACGTCACAGTGTGCCGATGGTGATGGTGCCCCATGCGGCTCTGGCTCTGCTGACGGAAGGGAAGGATTTCCCTGGAGTTGCATCCTGAGGGGGATGCAGGTGACCACCTGGGGACATGGCCGTAGGGCATCTCAGGCCAGAAGCCAAAAGATTTGGTGTGTTAGTGACATATTAGATGACATTCACACCGCCTGTGCTTAACAGTGAAGGACAGTAGAAAAGTGGCTGTCAGTGTCCTGAGATTTGCAATCGGCCATGGCCCACAGAGGGCCCAGTAGCCTTCTTACACAGGAACATACCTATGTCCAGAGCCACAGTGCACCCTGCCGCTCTTCCCCACAGGGGCTGAGCCATGGGCTACCCTGGGAAGGGAGGTTCAGGGTCCCTTGAATCCCCTTGCAGCGCTCCCAGGACCCCTTTCAAGGGCCATGGCCTGCAAGTTGCATAAATACTCTTCTGTTTATATGAGTTCTTGTCCCTCGACCCCCAACCCAAATTTAGTTCCCAGTATTTTTCCAGAGCATTTAAACTATGGAGCAGAGAAGACAGACTTATTTCTGCATTAAATTGCACACTTTTAGGTTTTCCTCCCTCTTTTGTGGTTATATTAGATTATTTTCAGAAGCTCCCAGGGAATCTAGAATCATGTCCTTGCTGGGGAAGGAAGGGCTAGTTTGGGAATTGACAGACTGTTCCTCTTAGCACAGCAAGTAGTTCTAAGAGGATAACTTTGGGAAAGAGCTTGATACCATTTGCAGTGTGAATTCCTTGACCCCAGTGCTTCTTTAGATCAGGGAGACTGGCAGCTGACTCCCTGTGGTGGGGGTGGAGACGCGGCCCAGATTCCTTGAATTCTGCATCAACTAATTGATGTTCCTTTAGAAATTCAGGGAAATGCAAAAACAAAACAATAAAGAAACTTTCAAAAACTCCAAATCCATCCCTCCAAGAACATTTCAAGGGATTCTTTTTCTGCCAGTTCCTAAATGGTAAAGACAAGCAAGAGTCAATAAAGCCTTAGCTGTAAGGGTTCCTCAGCCTGAATACCCTGGACCACCGAGGCAACAACACACTCCAGGGTGTTTCCACCCCCAGTGGTCAGCCTCACATTCCAGACTCAAGGAGCTCCTAAAAGTCACACTGTCCACACGTAAGGAAAATTGAGTTCCACCGAGGGCCCCTGGTGTCTTGAATAGGTCTGCGCCTCACCGTCTGTCTGTGTGGTATGGGGGTGCTGGGGGTCAAGGCGCAGGGGGCTTTCAGTTACTACCAACACCGTTGCCAAGAGAACGGGGCGGACAACGTCTGTTTACAGGCTGGCCATGATTTTACAGGTCTTGGTTACAAGACACACTGCTGGAGTTCTTTTCTTATCTATCTTAGTATAAACTGATTATTGAATCGTCCCTTTCAGAGCACTATTTGGTCTGGTTTTAGATAATAGGAGTCTCCTTGGTGATGTTTCGGATGACTTCATTGCCTCGTGGGTCCACAGGGGCTGTTCTAAGAATCAGAAATGTTGAAATAAAACCTCACTGACACATTAGCAAAATGGGACAGCTGCTAGACACCCATATCAGTTGTGTTTTTCCCCTTTTGCTTGTGTTTGTTTTAACAAATCCCAGGAGTAGAGGTCTTACCAATAAAAAATATTTTGAAATCTCTATGGTAGGGATATCTTTTCTATGCTATTAGTGCACTGCTGTTACACATCTTAGTGAGGTTCTCTGTGATTCAAGCAGGCGTGCACACAGCTCTTGGTGTACGTCCATCCAAATCCCCCCCACAGCCCCCTCCTTCCTCCCTGTACATGCTAATGAAGCAGTGATAATACCTATATATTGCCAAAGCATTATTTGAACTGTTTCCTTCCTCAGCTCTCCTCCCCTCCCACCTCCCTCTCTACCTCCTGCCACTATTTTATTGGCCTCGCTTGGGATTTATCTAGTTTTTTTTATGTTTCCTATGTTGTCTGTAGCTTTCACATATGACAGAAAACATGGTCCTTGATTTTCTGAGAATGGTTGAGCTCACTTAGCGTTATCTCCTCTACTAGCTCCACCCATTGTTTCCCTACTGATGACATAATTTTGTTCTTCTTTATGGCTGAGTAGAATTCCATTGTGTGTATATACCACATTTTCTTTTTCTATTCATCTGTTGATGGGCACCTGGGTTGGTTTCAGATTTGGCTATTATGAATTGTTACAGTTTTCTTACTTTAGTTCTTTTGGGAAAATACTGAGAAGTGGTATATCTGGGCCATATGATGGTTCCATTCCCAGTCTTTTGAGTAACCTCCAATCAGATCTCCATAGTGGTTGTACTAATTTATAACCTATGGTAGGGATATCTTGAAGCTATGCTATGAATTCTGAAAAATTAAAAACAATTTTCAGCTGGGTATGGTGGCGCACCCTTGTAATCCCAGTGCTTGGGAGGCTGAGACAGGAGGACTGCACAGGTTCGAAGCCAGCCTCAGCTACTAAGTGAGGCTCTCAGCAACTTAGTGAGATCTTATTTACAAATAAAATATAAAATAGGTCTGGGAGTATAGCCTGGAGATAGAAAGCCCCTGGGTTCCATCTCCAGTACCACAAAAAAAAAAAAAAAAAAGAAACAATTTTTATATCTTTCTATAAAGAGAATGGGGTATTTTTCTTCTTCCTTGTAAGTATAGAATTCATTTTCATAAAGTGGTTCACAGAATTTGAAACTGTGCACACACACACACACACACACACACACACACATACACACAGTATTTTTGCTTATCAAAGATAATCCAACTGAGAAGCCTTTCCTAGGCTTCACAGGTTAAGAGTTTTGTCCTTTTTTTCTGGTAACCTTGTGGGCAAGAGCATGCTTCCTAAATGGGGGACAGGAAGGCTGTCTTCCCACTCAGAGTCTCTGTGCTCCTTACACCTGGCCTTGACTGGACAGTGTTGTGTCCAGAATTCTAGGGAAAAAAAACCAGAAAAGATTTGCTTTGAATTTTGTTACAAAAATCACATCTAGCATGCTAAAGGGCACAGAAACCTCAGAAGGCCTGTAGAAACAGATGTTGTCAAACTGATTAGACCAATGACCGCTGCTCCTTTTAGAGCAGGGGTCAGTGAGGTGTGGGGGACAGTGTCTCCATATGGGAGGTGACCACGCAGATTCACTTGCACTTTCTCACACTGCCAGGAGACAGGCAGGATGAGAGCATAGCTCTTGACAGGACTCCCTGGACCACTAGATGGTCAGAGGATGGGCCTGAAGAGGCCACGGAAATCCTGGCAACTACATGGGAAAGCTTTTTAGCTCTGTGTCGTCTTCTATGAAGTTCTTCCCCTGAAAGGATGCTAGTTGAGGACCAGAAGTGATCTTTCTAGTTTAATTTGATGGAGCTATTTGGTTTCCATTTCTGCCACTATTATTTTCTAGCCCTTTTACAATGGATTCCTTAACCTGAGTTAGTGAGATCTGTGATGGATTTATTTCCCTGAAATTACCTGCAAAATTTTAGTGTGTGTGTGTGTGTGTGTGTGTGTGTGTGTGTGAGAGAGAGAGAGAGAGAGAGAGAGAGAGAGAGAGAGAGAGAGAGAGAGAGAGGGAGGGAGGGAGGGGGAGGGAGAGAGAGAAAGAGAGAGAGAGAGAGAGAGAAAGAGAGAGAGAGAGAGAGAGAGAGAGAGAGAGAGAGAGAGAGAGAGAGAGAGAGAGAAGCTTCATACTTGCATCAAAGTCTCAAGTCTCAAATGTTCTGTGACTCACAAAGATTAACAAAGAAGCCACAGGTTTAGAGATGGGTCAATTGCCTCTTTACTTGGGATGTGTCCCTATCAGCCCCATTCCCTAAGTTCAGTTCCTTATAACTTTTGAAGCGCATAGACTGAGCCGGTGGGTACATTTTTCTGTGTAAATTTGGTGAAAGATTGAGTGTCAACTCTTTAAGCTACTGTTTGGATTTTGAAGCTAGAATGATTGGATACCCTTTGTATCATTTATTTCTCCATGGGACATTTTCCCACTGCAGTTGTCTTATTCTGGTCCTTACACCACCATCACCGGACAGTATAATGAAGAACCTTAGCAGAATGTTCTTAGGTTTGGAACTATCATCTGTCCTGAGTTATAATTGATCCTAAGGAAGATTTTCTTTTCTTTTCTTTTTTCTTTCTTCAACCTAGGAAAAATTTATGTAACTTAGCCAGGGAGTCTCTGAGATATTCTGTACAGGTTCTCCCCACATTCCTGAGACCTTTCATACTTTTCTTCTCTCACTGGTTGTTTTCAGCCGTCCTCTGTCTTCTCTGCTGCAAGATTTGCTCAAGTGGAAGAACTACAGAGAGAAAATGCGTCGAGGGATAGGTGAGCAGGTGTTGGCGGGGTTCCTTGTTCCTGCCAAATGATCTTTTTTGAAAAAAGTATCGGGTCCTTTTCTTTTAATTTCCCAATTGCAGTGCGAATTCTTTTTGCCAAATGGCTTTTGGGGTTACGCCTGGGACCTGTGTGCCAGAGTCAGAGATTCATCTTGGCCAGACACTGCCACATATTGAAGAGGGAGCCATTTCCAGGAAAGCACAGAGAGCGGAGGCTCCTAGGAATAGTTCCTTGACTGTCTGAGCCAGGCCCTGACGCTGTGGACCATCTGGAAAATTTTGGACTTGAGCACCAATATCTGTTTCATATATCTTCTTGTTTCATAAGCTTTTTTAAAGTAATCTTTTTCATTTGAAATATATAGTTTTTGTTTCATAGTGTACATTTTGACCAAAGTTTTTGTGTCTCTATGAGCTTTCAGAAGAACTGCGTATCTGCGGACTGCAAAGTAAATCAGGATTTCTTTTCTTTGTGCCGTGATGGTGCTTGAGAAACAGTTTTGAATCAGTGAGCAGGGAATGCTCTTACTGACACGTGCTATTCCTGCGAATCGGTGTTGCCTTGTGGGCTTCAGGGTCTCCTGGACCAGCGGCGAGGCTGTCTCTCCTTTCTCACTCTTCACTGCGTGCACCTCTCGGCTCAGCGAGTGCTGTGGCTCCTGTCTTTGCCCCTGCTCTGTTCCTACACCCTCTCTTATCTTCAGTAGCTATCGATCCATGTATTTCTAAATGCAGACAGCATCTCCAAAATGGGCTGTGAGTCTATACAACCAAGGAACATGTTATTTTGCTGTAGCTGTGTTTGACATCACAGTTCATTTTGTACTTTGATTTGGCAAGTGCTTATGCCAAATTAAAAAAAAAAATCCTAGCTATGTGCAGAAATAGCTCATGATGGTTTAAAGATTGTTTATATTTTTATATTTTCCTGCAAATTAGCTAGCTAAATCCCTTTGAAGTTACATCTATGCATCTATGTCTCTCTCTGTGTGTGTGTGTGTGTGTGTGTGTGTGTGTGTGTGTGTGTGTGTGTGTGAGATATATATACTGGGGACTGAACTCAGGGAGTTCTATCCCTAGCTCTTTTTTGTTTCAAAACAGAGTTTCACTAGGTTGTTGAAAGTCTCTCTAAGTTGCTGAGGCTGGTTTTGAGCCTGTGATCCTTCTGTTTCAGCCTCCCAAGCACCAATATTACAGACATGTGCCACCATGCCTGGCTTCTTCAGCCTTTAAAAACAAACAAAAACTTTTAGGTTTTCATAAATATTCATAAGTTTGCTCTGATCAATTAATCAATATTTTATTACATATTATACATTAAGCATAGTATTAAATGCAAGACATATATTTGCTTGTGTCTATTTTGGAATTAGAGATACTCATTCAATAGTTAACAAACAAGATATATACTGTGGTGCAAATTATTCATAGAACAAAGTATTTTTGTGTGGGGCATACAAACAAGACATACTATGGTACAAGTTGCTTATAAAATAAAGCACTTTTGTGGCACTGACAAATAGAGATGAAAACATTTGGTTGACATTAAGATGATGCTTACTGTTTGCTAAAGCATGAGTTTTGAAGATAAGTAAAACCTAATGCCTTTTTCTTATACATTTATTGGTGCATTATAGTCTCAGCATAATGCAGTTCATGGTGATCGTGACAGAGACGCACACGGCACTTGGCGGGCTTTCTCCTGACTCCCTCCCTATCCCCCTTTCCCATACGTGAAACTGAGATTGGCATTGGTGTTCTCACACATGAACATAATGTCAATGGAAGGGATTTCTTCATTTAATTCTCCCCCGTCCCCTAGACCACCTCCCTCGCTCCACTGGAGTATACTGTCATAGATGATGTTGGTTGTAAGCAGTCCTTAGGAAAGAAGGTAGAGATCCAGGTGGGTCAGCAGCCACCAGGAAGATGTGAAGCAGCCAGCTTTCTGTGCCCTGTCCCTGGTGACTGTAGGCTCGGAGCACGGCTCGAGACCGGTGACTCTTCCGAAGGGCTACAGCTGAGATGTCTGTTCTTTCTCCGTGTACCCCTTAGTCTGCGTATTTCCAGCCTGAGTCCTCTTTTGTCTTCCCCTCCCTTGTTACTTTATGGTGGTCTTCAGTGAGTTCACCCCGTCTGTTTAAGTGTGTGATTCTTGGGTTTTGCCTCTGGCTGGCGCGTCTTGCTCTCCCGTGCTTCTCTGTGTTAGGGCGACTGCCCTTGTCCCACGTGCTCCCAGAGGACATTGCGAGTCTGCTTTTCTGGCTCTACCCACATGTTCTTTCTGATAAAGCCAACGATGCTAAATGGTGACCTACAGTGGCCTTGATCCTCTGTCAGAACCGACCACAGCTGTCCCAGCTGGGCTCACATCCCTGTTCCGTTTTGCTGTTTCTTTGTTTTGGGAGGAGGCGGTACACCATCAGCGTCCATTCTGCATGTTCCCTGCACTTCCTGTCTTTGGAAAGCCCCTTTGCACGGGGAGCGGGGACGGTGCCAGCACTGGCAGCTCCGTTGGCGTCCCCTTTGCCTTCACGCTTGGCACTTTTCGTTGGCAGAACGTACTTAGCTTTACCTGAGAGAGGAGAAAGCCATTTCTCTGAAGGGCCCCAGGGTTAACCCGCCCCTGGGGAATTCCTTCTCTAGTTTTCAGCAGAGTTATTTGACTGAGAGGATAAGTCAGTCCTGAAGGAAGGTAACCTTTATTCCACCTCTGCCAATTTGTGTCCTTTTCTTGGGATGAGTCGTGTTTTGATTGAGATTAGTAGGGATAAACTATATGAAACAGCTATGTTGTATGCAGGGGATAAAAAAAAGAAAGACCCAACATCAGCAGTATCATCTAGTTAAACCTGGTGTGTCTTATTCACAGACTTAGGGCTAATTTCTAGCTTCTCCTCTGAATGGTAAGTTGTGAAAAGGTGCCCAGGTGCTACATGGAGTGATTCACACAAAAGCCCGCACTGAGATGTCTCTTCTGTTGCTTTCTAGGTGACTCTGCACCTGAATCCCATCTCCTCGGTCCACATTCACCACAAGCCTGTAGTGTTCCTGCTCAACTCCCCGCAGCCCCTGGTCTGGCATTTGAAGACAGAGAGGCTTGCCACTGGGGTCTCCAGACTCTTCTTGGTAAGTGTTTAAAACCCTCTGAGACGGATCCTTAGCACAGGTTATAATGATCCTCAGCATGAGGTTATAATGACCCTAAAACTTTGCAAGATTTTTTTTAAAGGTTTTTCTTTGTATTAAAATACAACCAAGTGCTAGGTGTGGTGGTGCACACCTGCAATCCCAGTACTTGGGAGGATGAGACAGAAGGGTTGCAAGTTAGAGGACAGTCTCAGCAACACCATTGAGACCCTTGGCAACTTAGTGAGACCCTGTTTCAAAAAAATAAAATAGGACCAGGGTATAGCTTGGAGGTAGGATGCCCTTGTGTTCAATCTCTAGGATCACAAAAAATAAAAATAAAACAAAGTAACACCAAGACCCAGTGTGCAGCTTCAATGTGAATAGACTTGGCAATATTCTGATGGCAGAAATAAGCATTTACTGGGGGGGGGGGGAGAAGCACCACTCACATGTCCTCTGTGGCTGGGACTCGTGTCTACTTTGCATGACAGAGAAGGACCTGCATTTATGCCCTGTGTGGCTTGGGTATTTGTTTCAGCTCTGAGGCTCCCCCTGTGGCGTCGGGGCACTCTAAATACTACAGAGAGCCCCTGGGTGTGTGGTCTCTGACCACAGAATAAATATCACAAACCAATTCTATTTGTATATACCATGAACCTTTTCTGATAGGAGGAACTGTTTGTTGAGAAAGTGACACTGTGAGTTCCAAAAATGAAATCATTTGTATTTTATTTTAAAAAGCTGGAACTCAGCTCTGCGCAAAGATCCAAATATTACCTACTATTTGTAAATCATGTCCTTTTAAGTTTGCCAGAACATTCAAGCTCACTAGTTGTGGAGAAATCGATGGAGTGTTTGGATGGAATTTTTGGAGTATGATATCATGTCTGATGATGAGCAACACAGCAGCTCGGGGGTGATAACTCACATTGACTTTGAGAGCGCAGCCCGCTGGAGGCCAGCCTCGGCCTCGGGCTCTCCAGCATCTTGTCCAGGAGCATCTAAGACTCCAGACCCTTAGCTCATAGCTTTCCTCTGGGCTAATTAATAAACTTTGCATAATTAGCGACTTTAAGCCAGTTCTGTAATTTCTTGTCACTTGCATATGAAACATAGCTTTTAAATACTCAGATCCTAGCTGGGCATGGTGGCACACGCTTGTAGTCCCAGCATTTAGGAGGCTGAAACAGGAGGACTGCATTTCGCAGCCAGCCTCAGCAACATAGTGAGGCCCTTTGCAACTCAGTGAGTGAGACCTTGTTTAAAAATAAAGAATTAGCCAGGTGTGGTGGCGCACGCTTGTAATCCCTGTGCTTGGGAGGCAGAGAGAGGAGGATCGAGCTGGTTCGAAGCCAACCTTGCTGGCTTAAGAGACCCTGTTTTTAAAAAATAAAAAATAAAAATAAATTATATATATATATATATATATATATATATATATATATATATATATATATATGTCTGGGAGTGTAACCTGGAGGTAGGAGGGTTTCCAGGAATCCCAGTACCACCAAAAAAAAAAAAAAAAAGAATTAAAAATAGGGCTGGGGGTGTAACTCAGAGGTAGAATGTCCCTGGGTTCCATCCCCAGTACTGTAAAAAAAAAAAAAAAAATCTCAGATCCTTAGCACAAATTTATAATGACCCTAAAACTTGGGAAGATTTTTTTAAAGGCTTTTCTTTGTATTAAAAAAATACCAGCCGGGCATGGTGGTGCACGCTTGTAATCCCAGCATTTGGGAGGCTGAGACCGGAGGATCGTGGTTCATGGACAGCCTCAGCTACTTAGTGAGGCCCTCTGCAACTCAGTGAGACCCTGTTTCAAAATAAAGAATGAAAAAATTGGGCAGGGGTGTAGCTCGGAGGTCAAACGCTTCTGGGTTCCATCCTCAGACCCTCAAAGAAAAAAAAAAAATAGTAAATGCTAAGTGTGGTGGTGCATACCTGTAATTCCAGTACTTGGAAGGCTGAGACAGGAGGATTCCAGGTTTGAGGATAGCCTTAGCAATATAGCAAGACCCTATTTCAAAACAAAACCTAAAAAGGGATAGGTGTGTAGCTTAGAGGTAGAATGCCCCTGGTTTCAATCCCTAGTACCAAAAACAAAAATAATAAAATTGGGCATGGTGGCACACGCTTATAATTACAGTACTTGAGAGGCTGAGTCAGCAGGATCTCAGGTTCACAGCCAGCCTCAGCAACTTAGTGAGGCTTCAGTAACTTAGTGATACCCTGTTTAAAAAAAAAAAAAAGGCTGTGGATATAGCTCAGAAGTAGAATGCCCCTGGGTTCAAGCCCAGTATCACAAAAACAAACAAACAAAATAAAACAAAATAGCAAAACCAAACAAACCAAAAAACCCTCAGAGGTACCCATAGAATAAGGAATTCATACTCAGTACAGTTAGTAAGTAGGCAAATAAGCAAGTAAAAAAGAGGAGAAAGAGAAGCTCCTCTTTATTTTTTTTATTATTATTTTTTTAACCAGTGATCCTTCTATCTTAGCCATTCAAGTACTGGTGTTAGAGGCCTGTGCCACCATACCTGGAGAAGCTCCTCTTTATGGAAGAATGCCAATGAATACATATAGAAGGGATAATGGGGTTAGAAAAATCATCATTTTGTAACCATCATAAGCAAAAGCTGATCGGGTAAGCCTCATCAACAGAGGCTAAACCTAGTAGAAATGGAGGGAGTTTGAGGAATATTTAGATATTCTCCAAATATCTTTTCAACACATTACTTATTGATTATGGAAGAAGAAATAGCCATGCTATACAGTGGAGATACCTGGCGCTTTTTTAACCAAGTGGTCGGAATTAACATCACCAGTGTGAGGGCAGTGGACATCGCGGCCTGTTCATAGACAGGAACTCAGCATCACGTGTGTGGTAGTCTACCCAGACCTGCGTGCAACCCGAATCGAACCATGAGGACAAGGACACTGGACAGAAGCAAGGAGAGACCGCCTATAAAATAACTGGCCTGTCCTCTTTATGCCAGTAGTGAAATTTAAAGTAAGGCTGAGGAGCTGTTCCAGATTAAAGAAGACTAAAGAGACACATGCGGTTCCAGATAGGATCCTGCTAAGTGGGGGCGAGGCAGTTGCCATAAAAAACATTTTGTGGTCAGTGGGCAAAATTAGATGCCACCTTAAATTCAAGTTTATATCAGTATATTTCTTATTTTTGATAATCATGCTGTGGCGATGAAAGACACTATTCTTTTTTTTTTTTTTTTCAGTACTAGGGATGGAACCCAGGGGCACTCTACATCCAAGCTATACCCTGCCCTATTTTTTATTCTTTCTTTTGAAATAGGGTCTCACTGAGTTGCAGAGGGCCTCACTAAGTAGCTGAGGCTGTCCGCGAACCCAGATCCTCCTGTCTCAGCCTCCCGAAAGCTGGGATTACAAGCGTGCGCCACCACACCTGGCTGAAAGAGAATATTCTCCAGAAAAATACTTGATAAACTTAAATATTAAATTGCTCAGGAAGAAAAAATACAGTGTATAGAGAGAATAATAAGGCACACTTGGCAAGATGTTACTTGCAACTTTTCTGTCCCTTAGAACTAATTTCAAAATGAGACATTTAGGCTGAGACAGGAGGATCGCACAGGTTCGAAGCCAGCCTCAGCTACTTAGTGAGGCTCTCAGCATCTTAGTGAGACCCTGTTTCCAAATAAAATATATATTAAAAAAAATAGGTCTAGGAGTATAGCCCAGAGGTAGAAAGCCCCTGGGTTCCACCCCCAGTACCACAAAAATAAATAAATAATTAATTAATTAATTAAAATAAAATCTCAAAGGATACATTTTCAAGGTGGAAGTTACTAAGAACTTAAATTATAGCTTCTTCTAGGAAATGAAACTCTTCATACTTCTACTAAGAAGGCTAAACAGTAATAATTTAGTTGTTGTCATTATTAGTAGTACATTTACTTAGTACTTGGTACATTTCAGGAATGGCACAAAAAGCTCTTATTTTTATCTCATTTGATTCTCAGAATATTCCCAAAGCAGTTGTCTATTTGCCCTTCTTATAAATGAGGAGCTGAGACTTAGAGATTAAATGGTGGCCCAAGTGACAGGGCGGGTTTCTGGCAGAGCCAGGTCTCTACCTCTACTAGGACCTGTTCTACCCATGCTTATGCTGACCTGACTCTCTTCATATGGAATCACTGTCAACCTCCTTTGATTAAGACCATTTGTGATCGGAAGACTTATGGGTATGATCATAGTCATACATGCATTTTGTCCTCATCCTGTAGAGCTGTACTACTCAATACCGGGGGAATTATCTATGCGTGGCTATTTAAATTAATTTTAAAAAACCTATCCACAGAAGAAAAACAAACAACAAAACTACAAAACAAAATCGAAACAAAAGCTTTTTAGGCTGGGGACTTGGCTCAATTCTAGAGAGCTTTCCTACCATGTGTGAGGCCCTGGGTTCAGTTCCCTAGAACTGTCAAAAAAATCCACAGAAGAAAAACAACAAAACTACAAAAAACAACAACAACAACAAAAAACACACAGCCCTAAAGTGCCTGTTGCTTAGCCACATTTCAGGCACTCAATAGTTCCACGAGATCAGGGGCTTCCACAATAGACAGGTCATGGAGGGGTTATGAGCAAAGGTTTTGCCTCCCTTGGTTTGAATCCCAACAATAATTGGGCAAATTAATTTTTGTTAGCCCAATCTTTCTCAGGAAAAAATAATTTGGAAACAATAATAGATTCTACATCATAGAGGTTATTATCTTGATTAAATGAGATTGCCTATTTAAAATTTGTTGGTTCAGCGCCTGACACTGATGGGTTCATCAGCGGTATGTGCCATTGCTGCTGTTATGATTATTAATAGGAAAGAGTGCTTGGGAGGGTGCTGAGTTTTCATTTGTAATTATAAAATATCCAATGTGGCTGACCCCAGCTCGAAAGAAGTTTCTATCTCTCAGGGCTGTAGGTGCAGCTGAACAGAGTGGACCACATGTTTCATAGTCGGATTTATCTCTTGCTGGATCCCCGCTTCAACCCACCACTCTAAGAGT
Organism: Muscardinus avellanarius; assembly: GCF_963383645.1. Lineage (NCBI taxonomy): Eukaryota > Metazoa > Chordata > Mammalia > Rodentia > Gliridae > Muscardinus > Muscardinus avellanarius. The sequence goes on along the minus strand of NC_137788.1, from coordinate 81,656,821 downwards.
TTTAAGGGGAAGCATCTTTCTTTGTTGTTTTACTTTTGTTTAACTGGAACAACTATTTGGCCATCAGTTTAAGACAGATTAACAAAAAGGAAGACCAGTGTCAACCCTATTTGGAGTTAAACCCATGTAAGGAGATCGCCAAACAAGTGTTGAATTGAAAATCACTAGCCCAGGGGAGGCAGCAGGGGAGGCCTGAAGGATGTAAATTCAGGGACACCTGACCCCACTTTGCTGTCCAGCAGGCTTCCTTGAGGGCAGATGCTTTCCTTCCATCTTCATGGCCTGGAGAAGGTGGGGAAGAATCTGCTGCTAATTCAGGTTCTCAGATCAAGAGACAATGAGTGATGGAATCTCTCTCTCTCTTATTTTTTTGAACTCATTGCCACAATTGAGGAAAAGGTAGGGGAGTTCAGCTGGGCAATCATTGTCTGAACTTTCAACCTGATAGGTTTACAGATTTATTTTATTTATGCTAAAAAAGTATTGAGAAGAGCCACAGTATTAAATTGACTTTGGAAACATGCTACAATTTGAATAGATATTTCTCCAAAGAAAGAACACGGGGGAACTGCTGGTCAGAACCACAGTGAGAAGCCACTACCCACTCGCTAGGATGGCTGTCATTGAAAAAGCAGATAATAGTAAGTGTTGTCAAGGATGTAGAGAAATTAGAAGACTCACACACTGCCACTGGGACTGAAAGTCGGTTCTTTGGGAAACAGTTGCACACAGCACCTGTCTGCAGATGTCAAAGCAAATTCATAGTAGTCAAAAAATGGAAACAACTCAAATGTCCATCAACTGATAGACAGATAATGCTTGTCTACACACAGAATATTATTTGACCCTAAAAAAGAACGAACCACCAGGCACAGTGGTGCATGCCTGTCACCCGGCTTCTCGGGAGGTTGAGGAGGCAGGAGGATTGTGAGCTCAAAGCCAACCGGGCAGCACAGGGGAGTAGAGTTCTGATGTTTAACACAACCTGAATGGACCCTGAAAACATGGTAAATGAAGGAAACCAGACACAAAAACTACCTGTTATATAGTCTCGTTATATGAAACGACCAGAACAGGCAAATCCATGGAGAGAGAAAGAATAGGAGTCATTGTCGGGGCAGGGGCGGGGGGAGAACGGGAATGATCTGAGGTTTCTTTTGAGTGATTAAAAAAAATGTTTAAGAATTACAGGCCGGGCATGGTGGTGCACGCTTGTAATCCCCGCACTTGGGAGGCAGAGACAGGAGGATCACGCAAGTTCGAAGCCAGCCATGCTGGTTTAAGAGACCCTGTTTAAAAAAAAAAATAAATTAAAAAAAATATATATATATATATAGAGAGGGGGGGGGATGGATATATGTCTGGGAGTATAGCCCGGAGATAGAAGGACTTCCAGGAACCCCAGTACCACCAAAAAAAAAAAAAAAAAAAAAAAAAAAGAATTACATAGTGGCAAGTATAGTGTGCTTTAAGAATGTACTAAAAACACTGGATTGTACAATTGAAAAGGGTGATATTAATAGTATTTGAATTATGTCTTATAATAGTGTTTAAAAAATTCTGGCAGCACTCTCAAAGTGATGGTGTAAGGGCTGGGGACATAGAGCACTGGCCTAGCACACACAAGTCTCTTATTTGATTCAGAGCACTAGAAATGTAAGAACAAATAAAAAATAATGGTGCAAAATTAATGAACTAGATGATGACGATGGTGCTGCTGACGATGGTTTTTGGCACCGGGGATTGAATCCAGGGCCTAGTGCATGCTAAGCAGGTACTCTGCCACTGAGATACACTCCCAGCCCTGAAGTAGATCTTAAAATGTATCTTTTTACTTTATCTCATGTACATCCCTGATTTTTGTTTTGAATCTTGCCTTATTTGCATTCCAAACCTGAGCATTCTCTCCTATGAGGTCTACAGACTTGGAGCCTGGGACAAACAGAAAATTTCAAGATGAGACTCTCATGTTTGACTTCTAATAACATAATGCTTAATCCAGAGGTCACGGGCAGCCTATTTATGTCAGAATTAGCTGCTTTGCATGCTCATAAGGAAAAAAACGGATATCTAAGATTAGGAAAGTCTCGAGAACTCACGAAACAAGCAGCTTCTTCCAAACTCATTTTCTCCTGGGATTACTGTGCTGTGATCTCCCCACCCAGTCACTTATCGTTGAATCCAGAGAAGAAATGCATGTGAGTGGGGGAGGGAGAGCGGAAGGGGATGAATGTGGTCTCCGAATGTGGGTACTAGAGTTGGCAAATAAAAACACAGGCTGTCCAGTATGAATTTTGGATACATACCAAGTCCTTTTTTTAGTATGTTTATGCAATATGTGTGATATGCTGACAGTAAAAAGATACTTATTATTTATCAGAAATTCAGCTTTCAGTGGGTGCCCTGAGTTTTACCTGGCAGCCCAGAGGTATCTTAGGTCTTCCCATCTGCTGTGTTTCTTATTGATGCCCTGGCTTGACTGTCAGGAGACCTGGGTACCAGTCATGGCTCTACCACTATCTGCTTATATGTCACTGGACTAAACTACGTAGGCCTCGGTTCCCACATCTCTAAGAAGAGGGGGCTGGATTAACGGGTCCCTAAAGTTTCTCGAGGCTTTTAAACTCTGATGCCTTGGATAATACAGCTGCTAGATATTATATCCCAGTTTAATTGGAAACAGAAAATGGCAGTACAAACATCGTCTCTTCAGTAAATCCAAGTAAATATCAAGGCAGGGCAGTTGAAATAAATGAGAGAAACCAAACATTACGCAGTTGGCTTTGGATTAAAAACAAATCAAAACTTAATCTTAATGAAAAATGCAAATTAATACCAGGAACGTGCTTAATATTTAAAAACCAGTTTAACATTTCCAAGAATGGGGAGAGGTGGGTAAAGAAGCCATGCTTGCCAAGAGCTGGTTTATTCCTTTTACTTAAACTGGAGGCAAAAAAAAAAAAAGTCCAAATATTTTGGGCCTCTGCCACCAAACCACAGGCAGTTCTCTGGTCTGTACTGCAGTTTGGATGACTGACAAGGCTCGGTGAAAAACAAGTGCTATTTGTTTTCCTGTGCCTAGTATTTAACTGGAAATCAGAAGGTTAAATTTCCAATCAGTTGTTAAACAGCCCCAGATGTGTGCTCGGTGCTCACTGGGGAGGGATATGCACAGCCCGTGCCACAGCGCATGTCCAGCCGGTACCTTTGTATGAAGCCAAGTAATGTGTAACTCAGGGCTGCAGCGTCCAAAAATGCCTCAAGAATAACTCAGATGTTCAAGTTTGCCGGTGGGGAGGAGGGAACTTAAAAGACATATATTCTGTGTTGTATTGCATTGCAGTGCATTAAAAAAAAAAACCTTGAAAATAATTTTATTTTTCTATTCTCGTTTCCTTCTTTCCCTTCTTTGGCAGCCCCTCCCCCGTGTCCAGCAAAACCACAACATTAGCATACCTAGTAGGAGAGTTTGTGTATTTACTTGTTCATTCACCCAAGCCCAGTTCGGTTGCCTGCTGGGAACTAAGCCAGCTATAAAGGGTGTGAGGGGAAAGGGGGTGACTTGCCTGTCCTGAGGGAGCTTCCTCTTATATGGGAGACCTGGTTAGGAAACTGGGAGTTGCGGTTCAATGTAGTAAGTACCATTGTTGAATCTGGAAATTGGAGAAAATGAGGGTTCTCTTGCAAATGCAACTAGAGACAGCGTCCTTCGGAAGCCTGGCCCTGGGTGGCTTGTGGCGGGTGGGTCAGGACGCTGTGCACAAACACTGCTTCCTGCATGGCTAGGAGTGTCACCCCTGTCTACCAGGGCTCTGGATGCACCATTTTGGATTTTCCAGTGAGGTCTTTCTCCAAATAAATTCTCTCTTGAAGGCAGATTAAATAACTAAACGTTTCAAGATTGGTGGTGGTTCTGTTAAACGGCTCTGGTGGGATGAGTCACTGTATCCTGCGGGCTGTTCTAAGTGGTTGTGTACCGAGCATTTCTATCACAGAGGCTGCTTATCTGTTGGTTTTGTGGCTTGTCCTTAAGAGCCTTAATTATATGGGGCTTGATCCTCTCCTGAGCCAGGGTCAGTCAACTACCATATTCCTAGGAATGAGTTTCTGGGTCCTTTGTGGTAAGCGTTCTTCCTAAATGTCACTGTGGCAATTAGAACACTGGAGAGAGTCCAGTTCCAGCTGGTAAACTTGGTTCAGAAGGATTTTTCCTAACTCACTGGGTTAAGGCTGGTGAATACTGCCAGTGAGTGAGTAGCCCGGGGCCCTGGTGAGGTTTGCCCGGGTGTCTTTCCTGAGCAAGACATCCTGCCCAGGAGGGCTCATGCAAGTGAAAACTTTTCCTGGCCCTGGCTGGACATGTTGTGTCATGTCTGTGCAGGCATAGCCCCAGCCCTGTGAAGTCTTTACTTTCATTCAACAAAACGAGGTTAAATAAACTTGCTTACACTGAGGAGGAAGGTTGGGGTTTCTCTGTGTAGATTCCCAGGGTGTTCTTTGGGGCTTTATTGTCCAAGGCTGATTTGGTAATCTGATGCATCTGACTGTCTCAAGCATTGGGCAGCTGTATCAAATATTCATCCCTGGTGCTATGGGCGACGTGGTGGAAACGTCCAGAGAGCCATTTGCTAGAAAAATAGAGTGTTTTGTTAAGGGAGTTTGCAGGATGGTTTATATTCACCTAATGGGGCAATCTGTCGCCCCAAAAGGCCCTGGAAGACCAACATGAATGCTCTTGGCTGTGCCTCAGTCTTCCTGCCAGTTTCAGACAGTGATGCCCATGGTAGGGGTCCCCACGGGTGTCCCCCATGCCTCATCTCAGAAAGCACCTGCAGGATGTCCCAGCTCTCTACCTGCCATGGGTCGTTGGGTTTATGGAAGCAACCTGGTTCAAGGACCCGTGTCATCTGACCCCTGGCTTGGAAGCTACTTCTGATTTCTGCAGGGAAAGGAAGAACCCTTTAGCTTTTGTTACTTCTGAGTACAGGGGAGGATTTGTACCCTGTGATTTGCTTTTGCCCTTGGTTGCTAGCACCCCATCTCCAGGAAGCCTGGGGCCTTTGTTGTGAACATGGGCTCTTGATGCCATAGTGTTGGGAGTCCTCACTGGCCTGCCTCTGCCTGGTCCCATTCAGGTGGTGAATGGCAGTGTGACACTAGGACCCGGCTGTACCTGGAAGCCAGGGCGCATCTATCTGCCAGCTCTGGAAAAAAATCCCACAGTGGTTATACCTGCCTTCCTGCCTTCCTTCCTTTCTTCCTTCTTCCTTCCTTCCTTCCTTCCTTCTTTCCTGGAATTGAACCCCAGGGCATTCTATCCCTGAGTTACACTCCAAACCCTTTTTATTTTTTGTTTTGAAACAGAATTTTGCTAGGTTGTATCACGTGAAGTTGTCCTCCGACTGGACACTCCTGTCTCAGCCTCCCAAGAACTGAGATTACAGGTGTGTGCTGCCAGGGTTTTTATGTTTGTTTGTTTGTTTGTTTGTTTTTCTAGCAGTTTTATTACAGGCTCTGGTCTGCCCTAGTGAGAAATGAAGCATGGGCTGTCAACCTCAAGGTCTGTCCGACAACCTTTGTGACCTGTTGCAAGGAAGCACATGTTTGTATGTTTATATTTGACAAATACTTAATAGTGAGTGCCATGTGCTCTTCTGAACACATAGATTACTTAATCTTCATGATAATAGATAATATCATCTTCCTTTTTAAGACAAGGAAGCTGAGGGAAAATCTGTGCACAGTCCCATAGCTAGTAAGTGATGGATGTGACCCATCTGAAGGGCTTCGGATAGCGCCCAGCACTATTCTATGGTACTCAGTAAACGTTGGCAGTAGCAGCAGTGCTTTCCAGAGTGGTAGGTGGTGAGCTCACCAGGGACAGTCGTTCCCCCTGACTCTAGGGCATACCTGTGAGCTCATCTGTAGCCGTGTCCTTCAGCATGGTGCCACTGATGACCACCCAAGAGCAGGCCTTCAGAACTGAGCCTTTAGCACGAAGGTGTCGTTTCAACAGAGCTCGTTGCAAGTGGCCCCTTTCACTGCTGGAATCTGGGTCATGCCAGTACTCCACTCAGATAAGGGGTTTCAAATGGTTTTTTGACCCCTTTTCCAAGAATGCTTTCCCCAGGGACTCCTGGTTGGACTGAGCCTGGCTCGGCCCCACTGGGCCACCTCACTTGGTATCTGTCTCTGTCCTTCTCTCTCTGGGCATCATTTCGTCATCTATATTATTTGTGTTTGGTTTAAATGTCTTGACTTAGGCAGAGGAGACCCCTGAGGTCTTCAGAGACTGTTAAATACAAGCTGAAAAGTGAGAGTTGGATAAGACTGTGGCCCGCTAAGAGGACCCTCTGCCTTTGTGAGAGCCAATTGTAGGAAGTTTTAAGAGGGTTCTAACTGGTTATTTTGGGCTGGAGGCTCCATCTCTGGTCCTGCCCCCTAAAGAACTACCCTTTAGAGTCTTAGACCCTTTCTTCCCAAAGCTGTTCTGGGATCTGTCGCTGCGCAGTGGGCCAGAACTTAGAGCTGCATTTCTTCTGTGGCTTGAATCATAACTCATAGAAACCATATCAGTCAGGATTTAGCCAGAGAATCAGAACCAGGAGGTTGTACACGGGAAGAGATTTACTTCAAGGATTTGGCTTACGCAATTGTGAGGACAGGCAGGGTGAGTTGGAGATCTGGAGGGAGGCCGTCAAGAAGGGCAGCTGTACCCAGGGGTCTGCACAGGAGCTGCTGTCGGCACCTGGAATTCCTTCTTCCTCAGGGAGACCTCTGCTGTGCACCTAAGGGCTTTCCACTGACTGCATTGGGCCCGCCTGGATTACCCAGGACTGGATTACCCAGGACCGTCTCCAGAGCTTCCTCAGAATCTTTCAATTATGGATGTTAGTTACCTCTAAAAAAAGGCCTACGCAAGTAGATGAAGGTTTGATTAAACAATCACACCATGGCCTAGCTAGGTTCATATGTAAAGCTGACCATTTACATTTAAAATTTATACAGCCTGCTATTCTTGCTGCGTTGTATCCACTGTTGTCTCTATTCAACCATTTGAAGCTCTTGAGGCAATTGGTTGTTGTTTACCATAATTTGCATTCCAGCCACATCATTCATTTTTGAAGTGATTGGTCCTCTTTCTATCTGCCCGTTCCATTCTTTCTCCCCACTTTTGCCAGTACAGCTCATTAAGCTGCCGGGGAAGGGGTACAGAGAAGAAAACCACCCAACAAGCAGAGAAGGTAGTACCCCCTAGTTTGCCTTCCTGCTTTTCCTTTTTGTTTTCATAAAAGCCTGTTTGCATTTGTGTATTCAATCCTAGTAGAAAACTTGGCTCAAGTTCTGCAGGTCTTCGCTGAACTGATTCCCTCGCCAAAGGAGATGAACTTGCCAGGCACATTCTGTACCTATCTTCCCAGTGAAAAGAGCATACCTTCTGGAGTCCAGTGGTTTGAACATGTGCTCACACCTTGCTAAAACTACATGTTCTATCACCTTACCTAATCGCTCAGAGCCTAGTTTTCTTTAGATGTCAAATATAAAGGTCAGAAGCTGTAATGTAGACTATTAAGAGCTCATATGGAGCCTTTATGATTATTATCTCGTGGGATCCTGTTAGTATAGGGCTTAGGGAAACCCCATCTACACTACCTGGATGACTGGATTTGGTAGTGACTCCTCCATGGTGGTGTAGCAGAAGGCACGCCAGTGAGGAAGAGGTCTTTGGCTCTGTTGCCAACACTGCTGTCTGCCATCTCTGTGCCTTGGGTAGACCCTTTAGCTTCTTTGAGCCTCAATTTCCTTGTCTGTATAGTGGAACTGAGATTATCAGCATCACTGAAGAAGATCCCACTTGGAGTCAAGTGTTTATAAAATTCAGTTTGTACCATTGAACCTGGCTTGGCAGGTTGACCATAACCTAAAGAGAAGAAAGAAAAAAGTCTCCCCACCCCCCAACTTAGGGATTTCCCAGGAAGCACACTTGGAGGGCAAAGCTAGACTGGAGAGTGTGGCAAGTAGCAGTCACAATACCAACCAACATTTTATGCAGGAATAACACCCTTTACATAGCAAAGGCACTACACATTTTGAACAAACTCCTTTTAATACCATGCCAAGCTGGGCACAGTGAGACACCTGTAATCCCAGTACTGGGGAGGCTGAGACAGGAGGATCACAGGTTCAAGGACAGTAAGTCTCAGCAACTTAGCAAGACCTTGTTTAAAAATAAAAAATAAAAAGGGTTGGGAGTATATCTTGGAGGTAGAATGCCTGCAGGTTCAATCCCCAGTACCAAAATACACACACACACACACACACACACACACACACACACACACATATCCATGCTAATGTAAGAAGATGAAGGGGGAGGGGCGAGGTGACTGTACGAGTCTGGGGAGATAATAAGGCCGAGGAGGATCCCTTTGCAGCCTGGAACTCTACTTTGGAACACTGTTAGAATGCAGCTCACATCTCCTTCGTTTGGTGACCTGTGGGACTAGTTCTTCTTTCATGGTGGAGTGAGATCTTTTTCTTCTCTTTGTGCATGTGTCCACTCATACATTGCTGTTCTTGTATTGTGTCCGTGGGGGACTGGAGTGTTGTGTTTGCCCTGGCTCACATTCAGGTTTGTGCACCGTCAGATTCAGGGGCTACAGCTCACAGCTTCCCCCAGGGACACACGCAAACACAGAATGTTAAAAAAACACGGGCACTTGCAATCCTCGGTTCTTTACTTTTCAGCAAAAATTTAAAAAAACCAAAAAGCAGAGGGTAATAATCCCAAGGGTTTTGAAAAAATTAATAGTTGAGTCTGTGTTAAGTCATTTTATTGGAAGAAAGTAATCTGGTTTCGGATACAAAATAAAAACACCCAAGAATTTATAAATGGTCGTGTGGATTTTTGTTTCTTGAATGTATGATTGGCAGATACTGTAATCATATGGCTCATGAATATGTAGCTTTGCAAATTATGAATGTAGGTTTCATGGGCATGGAAGTTATTATTTCTTTAAAACAACCCCTTTTTATAAAACAACATTGAGTCATGATATATGTTAATAGAAAACATGTTTCAGATCACATTTCTCATCTCGGGCTTAGCGGGAAACAAGCGCCGCCCTCGAGGAGCTGGGGAGGGAGAGCTTGAGCTCTCCTTCATTCAAGATGTAGAGTTCAGTCCTCATTTGGAAGGTAAATATTTCAATGCTGTTTCAGTGAGTTTGTCTTTGCTGGACTCTGTGCGCACAAAATACATCAAAGCATAATCTCTTAATGCCTTTCTGTGCGGGGGGCTGTTATGAGTCCTAGAGTCAATTTGCAGGTCCCACTGAAATATAAACATAGAGTCTATAGAAACACCTATTCTTCTTTACCATATGTCTTTCCCTGCTGGAATTGAGCTAGCAAATTCTTGGCATGGCAGGTGTTTCTGAAATATCTTTTTTTTTTTCTGCTTCATTTGTTTTCCTTACTTTGCTCCTTCTATTTTCCTAAGCAGGCAATTCCAAAAAGAGATTTGCTCGTGCAGGAGGTCAGAGAAAGTGAAGAGGAATAGTGAAAAATTTTGTGTCAGGCTGGACAGAAGAGAGAGAATAGCTGATTCTCACTTTGCAAGTGTTGAACTTCCACCAGTACCAAAGTCATGGGACTGTGTGAAGCTGGGTGTGTGAGTTAGAGCCGCCCTGGGAATAGCTGGCGCTCACCCAACCGATAACTCAAGCCCCAAATGGGCCACAGCTGAGCCACAGGGCGTGTGTGTGTGTGTGTGTGTGTGTGTGTGTGTGTGTGTGTGTGTGTGATATTCCTGGAACGGCTTTTCCTCTGAGGTCTCGGCAGGCTTTTCTTTATCACTGGGGAGCTGAGGCTTCTCTTATTTCACAAGACCCACTTCTTTCTTTTCAAATGTGCAAGATGACTCCATCCACGGCTTGGCTTTTCTGTTTCCCTCTTGGCTTTTTCCCCCCTCAGATCAGGGGAGGAGATTTATGCCTCTTCTCCAGACAATCTCACTCAAGCTTTGTAAAGATGATTTGGAGTTTAAATAAAATTTGTGCCTAGAGCCTAGAGCAGTGTTCCTCAAGTCCGCTTCGGAATCATAAGTGATGGGAAGAGGACCAGATTGTGGTTTCCCAGCTCCTAAGTTCACACCACTTTAGAACCTGCATTTAACATTTCTTTCTGTGATACGCTCGTCTGAAGATGACAGATGGGGAGACACCGGGCTTGAGATATCTCGGCTTTGCTTTATATTCTGAGACCGGACCAAGAAGCCCATGGGTAGATGGATATTATCAGCTTATAAAAATGGTCCTTCTTAGGGTCATACTGGAGGAGGACATAGAGCGAGTACTATCTGATAGAAATATTATGCAAACTGCATATATATTTTTTAATACTAGAGATTGAACCCAGGGGCATTCACCTCTAAGCTACACTCCAAGTCCTACTTTTTATTTTGAAACAAGGTCTCACTAAGATGCTGAGAATCTCACTAAGTTGCTAAGGCTGTCCTGAGAACCTCCTGTCTCAGCCTCCCAAGTACTGAGATTACAGGTGTGTGCCGCCGTTTTTGGCTTCGCATATGTAATTTTAAGTATCTACTGGTATATTTTGAAAAGCAAAGGAACTTGGTGCAGTGGCATGTGCCCATAGTCTCAGCTACTGGGGAGGGTGAGGCAGGAGGACTGTGTGAGCCAAGGAGTTTGAGACCAACAAACAAGACCCCCTAAAAGAGAAAAGAAAGAGAAAAGAGAGAAATTTAATCAATACATCCCAAATAATATCATGTAAACTTATAATCAGCCAACCAGTCAATCAAAATTAACAAGATTTTTTTTTTTTTTACTTTTTCTTATACTAAATCTTCAAGCTCAGGTATATATTTAACATTTCCAACACAGGCCAGTTAAACCAGCAGCACTGAGGTGCTTAACGGTGACGTGCGGCCCTGGCTGCTGTCTTGGTCAGCATCGCTGTGGGGCAAAGGTGGCCTTGCTGAAGCCCCCGGTGGTGCATGATTGATAGTGTCATTATTCTTAGTTCTCTACTCCTGAACGTTTCTGGAGCCTTCCTTCCTCAGCACAGAACTTTAGGCAGGCTCTGCCGATGAATCCGACTTCCAGACTCACTTTTTAAACAAACCCGAGTATCTTTCCTGTACTCATCACTGTTGGTGCTTGGATTGTACTCATGTACAAAGCCGACTTCAAGTCCAGCCTCTGACAGAGCTTTTGCTCTAGCAGGAGGAGATGGACTTAAGCATAACAAATAAATATATTGTGTGGTCTTTTAGAAAGTGTCAAGTTCTATAGAAACAACACACCAAGCTGCCAGGGTTGCGCGAGGTGGGTGCATGGTCATCTTGTATATATTTTTTGTTGTGTTGGGGATTGAACCTGGTGCTTTGCAGTGCTAGGCGAGTACTCTTACCTCTGAGCGCCACCCCCAGCTTGCACTGTAATTTCAGTAGCCCCCCCCCCCCCCAGAAGGTAACATTTGAGTGGTTTTGAAGGGGGTGAGCCCAAGGTGAGACATAATTGCCACCTGTGATGGGCAAGACCGTACCCTAGGGAGAGTTTGTCCTGGGTTGGGGTCCAGGAGGCAGGCGAGCGGCCATAGAGGCCTCACAGCAACGCTCCCCTTGGAGGAGTGGCCATTGAGGCCTCATAGCAAAGCTCCCCTTGGTCCTGGAGAGTAACCACCTTGGGGGAGGCCAGGGAGAGGCTGAGACGCAGCCACCAGGCCTCTGAGTCACTTGATGTGCTCAGTGCTAAAATGAAGAAACCGGCTTCCAGGAGAAAGCCGTGCCCATCAGCGAGGGCCCGTTCGTGTCACTGGCGGGATCCACCCTGGGGCCGCCGTGGATCTGCTTAGGACCGTAAGAGTTAAAGCTGAAACACAGGTGTGGAAACAAAAGGGACTGGTTGCCTCTTTTGCTTTTTTCACAAACTTTTGGATGAGGGTTGTTGAATCTGATCCAGAAAAAATAATAAACTTGGCTCTCGCTGCCTAGCCGTAAGTTCTTGTAATAAAACTCCCAGCACTGGCAGAGAGAGTAATGTTCTGCTCTTTAAAAAAGTCTGGTAGCGTAACCAGAATTTAAGATAGAAATGTCGTGTGTGGTGCAAGTAGGGAAGAATATTCAGGCGAGGAAGGGGCTCCGGCATCCCGGGATTCGTTAGATCGTAAAGTGCTTCGCAGTCGCCCCTTTGACAGACCCTCGCTAAGACCCGAGATCCTTGGAACCCTGTGCTCTCTACATTCCCACAAGAAGACATTTGTCATGTCAGGGAATGTCAGGGGATTGAGTTTTAATTAGCAAGCGGGAGGAAAGTTCAGTGTATTGTGGGGGGAGACACGGAACTACTAAATATGCTTTAATAATTGGTTTTTAGCTAGAGTTATGAGGTGAAAAATCAAATCATTAGCATTAAAGCCTGGCCTAAAGCTCACATTCTGGGCAGTGAGGGAAAAGAGAAGGTTGGGGTAACGGGAATGAAGGAATTATGGCATACGCTTTCCTGTAAGTAACGACATTGAGCTTTCGTTGAACAAGCAATTATTGGGTGTCTGCTTTATACCTTACCCTGTGCCAAGAGATTCAGACTGAACAAGATGCTTCCTTGGCCCTCATACTGTTGTTCATGTTAAGTTGTATTCGTTTGCTTTTTCGACCCAAATACCTGACAGGTGCGACTTAGAGGAGGAAAAGTTTATTTAGCTCCTGGTTTCAGAGGTTCAGTCCATGCTTGGCTGGCTCCAAGACAGAAATATCATGGCAGTGGAAAGCCATTCAGCTTGTGGCAGCTGGGAAGGAGAGAGAGGAGAAAGAGAGAGAGAGAGAGAGAGAGAGAGAGAGAGAGAGAAAGAGAGAGAGAGAGAGAGGGAGAAAGGAGAGAGAGAGAGAGAGAGAGGGAGAAAGGAGAGAGAGAGAAGAGAGAGAGAGAGAGAGAGAGAGAGAGAGAGAGAGAGAGAGAGAGAGAGAGAGAACACGCAGGGACAGATATAGTCCTTAAGGCCGTGCCAGCAGCGATTCCCCCCTCCAGCCATATCCCATCTGCCTACAGTTACCACCCTGTAAGCCCATTCAAATTATTAATCCATCAGTGGACTAGTCTATTGATAAGGTCAGAGCACTCGTGATTCAATTATTTCACCTCTGAGCATTGCTGCATTGCCCAGACATGAGCTTTTCTGGAGGACCTTCCATATCCTAACCCTAATGCAAATGAAGGTGCTAGGTGTGTTGGTAAATGGAGCAGTGCATGTGTGAGAGGGGATGGACTGGAGCAGGTGCAGGACATGTGAACAGCTCCCTCCCGAGGAAAGCAGGGAGCCTGGGCGGCTTCACAGAGAGGGCGCTCCCTATAGGAGGACACAGAGCAGTACACCAGGTGAGCAAGACAGAATGGAGCTGTCCAGGCAGGGGAGCAAGAGGCAAGAAGACCTGGGAGCACGTGGCCACAGGACACGTTCTGCAGCTCTGATTGGTTCCATGTGATGAGTCTTGGGTGCGTGGGGAGGTGCGTGAACTGAGAGTCATCAGAGACCCCCCTTTGGCCACGTGCCCTGTGAGGATATTTAGCTGCTCTTCTATATCATTGCCTGTTTTCTTTTTGGAAAGATTGTCCAAGTGAAAGTGTAAAGGAGGGAGATAGGAAACGGGATCAGCTACTGTCACCGTTTGGTTGACACAGAAGGGCCAGAAATGGCATAATAGCCTGGCAAGGACCCAAGACGAAGGATGAGAGATGGAATAAATAGCCTTGGGAAGTTTCTGCCATTTTATCTAAATATAAAATCGTTGTTCTTAACCTTTGTGTGTTTTTTTTTCAAACAATTCCATGCTTACTCATTGTAACATAATAAGAAATATAACCTCTGACCCATTTCCTGGCACATAGCTCCTAGAACCTGGACATCTCCACGGTGATAAATATCTTTCTCTATGCCAATAAAATAACATTTATTGGGGGCTCCTGGATGGTATCTTGATGGGAGCTGGTTGGGAGGAAAAACAACCATCTAATGAGAGATTGAAACTTTCAGCCAGTCACCCATGTCTGGGGAGCTAGAGGTTGACTTAATCACCAGTGGCCAAAGATTTAATTCGACCCTGCCCACTTGAAGAAGCCTCCATTAAAAAAAAAAAATCCCTAAAGTGGGCTTTAAGTGCTTCTGGATCGGTGGACCTGTGGAGGTGCTGGGAGGGTGGTGTCTCTACAAAGGCCTGAAAGCTGTGCCCCCTTTCCTCTGCACAAATCTCTTTCATCTGGCAGTCCCTAAGATATTTCCTCTATGATAATCAGGTGAACAGAGTTCTGTACACCATTTTATTAAATAAGTAAAGCTAAGGAAGGGGTTGTGGGACTCTCTGATTTATAGTCTGTCAGTGAGAAGCACAGGTGACAACCTGGATGTACAGTTGGGGTCCTGAAATGGGGTCAATTTTGTGGAACTCAGCCCTTATCCTGCAGGATCTGACGCTTTCTCTAGGTGGGTAGGGAATTAAATTGAATTACACGATGCCAATGGACGTCCAGTGAGTTAGAAAATTAGTTGTGTGACAAATAATCACAGGTGGTGTCAGAGATGAACTGTTGAAAGTGGCAAAGTATAGAGATAAACTGTTTCCCTGGCTGGGGAGCCGAGGCACGACACAGACATCACGTATCTATTTCACTGCATCTCTTGGCAGAGTGAGGCATGATGCCCTTTACAAACACAAGGACAACTCTTTGCAGGGTTGCTTTGTAGTTGGGTGAAGGCCCTGGAAACGTGGGCATGTGGAGAAACCTGTGAGGCCCAGATCGCAGCCTCTTTGCTCTTCCTTTGCTACCACAGACCTTACACTCACCATGTCTCCATGTGAATGCTCCCCCCTGGAGCCTGCTAGGCTCTCTCTTTCATTTCCTCAGGTCTTTAACTTCTCACTGACTTTCTCCATTATAATATTTAAAGGTACAGCACCCTTCTTCTCTCCCCTTAGTTTTTCTTTCTCTCTGGCACTTGTTCACAAGTGGAGGTGGCAAGCCCTGTGTGTGTAGAGTCAATGTCTCAGTTCCGGTGAAGGCCAGGCAGTTGTTGTAGAACTGAGAAGAACCAATGTTTTGGTGTTTCAATATGAAGGCCATTCGCAGGAGACTTCTTTCCTGCTCTGGGATGGTCACCTTTTTTCTACGCAAGTCTTCAAACTAGTTATATGGTCCCCTACACAATAGTGAAGACCATGTGTTCTACTTAGCCTACCAATTTAAATGTTAATCTTATCCCAAAACATCCTCAGTAAAGAAAAAAAGAACCTAGAATAGCATTTGACCAAATATCTGGGCACCCTGTGGCCTAGTCAAGTCGGTGCCTAAAGCTAGCCATCACAGTACATTTGTCAGACTACACCTGCGACCCCGAATCTAGTCCCAGCGCCACGTTTTGGAGACTGTGCCGGTGACGATCTGACCAACACAGTGTCAGGGGAGTAGTTGGAGAAGGTGGGGATGTTGTCCTGAAGAGGGAGCACGCTATAAAGATCCGGTGACATCTTTAAATATTTGAAGACTTATATCACAGAAGAAAGAGGACGGAATCCTTTCACCTGGCAGATATGGCTCAGACTAGAAGAGGTGAATCTTATAGACAGACAGAAAGAACAGAAACCTTTTGCCTTGGGAGCTAGCGAGGTCTCCTTCCTCGAAGAGTTCAAACAAAAACTGGCCACAACAGGAGTGAGAAGACTCTCATTCTGCTCCCTGGGGGAGGCTGCTAGCTCTGTGAGGCTCCTTCCTCTACTGTGGAAACCACAGTAGCCTTCCTCACCGGTCCTGAGGATCAAATGATGTAACACCCAAACAGTTCCTCCTACCACTCCGTGTGGGTAGGAGGCCTTTGTGGAGCTGGGAGAGCCAGCGTCAGGAGACAGTGCCGACAAACCATGCGCCAAGCAGGAAATTTCCAGTGACCTGCAGTCCGCTCCCAAATTCCTCAGCCCTGAGTGTAAGGACCTTCCAGCTGCTGGCTGGGTGGAAGACACACTGGGGCAGGGCTGGTGGCCCATGGGGCACCGGCAGCAACTGTCTCTCCTGGAAGAGTCAGCCTCATTGTGGTATCACTTTGTAATTACTTCCAGGCACAGTCTCAAGTTGCTCCTGATTTCCTCTCTTGTTTATACTGTTGACTTTCTTGCCTCCGGAACACACCAGTGTGATATAATACTTCACTCACTCTGAAAAAATAAAGTACTCTTTTTATAACATATGTAAAACCCAGGGTTATATTGCATGGTTATATTGCATGAGGACGCAAGCGGCAGACGTCCGAGGCTCCTGGTCCACATGTCCAGGAGCTGTGCTGGACAAAGGCCTCCAACTGCTGTGGTTGGTTATATTTTTTCCAGGATTAATAAAAATGTCTTTTTAGTACAAGTGCTTTTTAATGAAAAGATTTCACTGTAAGGCTAAAGTCAGGAAGCCAGATAAAGATGACTTGAGGTTTAGAGCTGATGGGTAGCTGCGTCCCGGGAGTTGTATGGAGATGAGTGTGGTTAGCGTTAGGTGGAAAGGTGGCTTCCTAGTTTTTCACATATGGGTGACATCTAATCAACGTTAAAGCTAAATGTTCTCTGTTAGTTTTTCTTATAATTGGCATCAGGGCACCTAGAAATTGCCATAACACACTCGATGATACTTCACAGTGCCCACGACCTAGTTGGTAGGCAATTAGTAGTCACTCTTGTGAAATTATTTATTATTTATTTATTTATTTTTGGTGGTACTGGGGCTCCTGGAAACCCTTCTACCTCCGGGCTACACTCCCAGACCTATTTTATATTTTTATTTGGAAACAGGGTCTCCTAAGCCAGCGCGGCTGGCTTCGAACCTACACGATCCTCCTGTCTCCACCTCCCAAGCGTGGGGATTACAAGCGTGCGCCACCACACCTGGCTTGTGAAATAATTTATACCCAGTTTATTAGTGATTAGCTCTGGGATTCCCAAGCCAGTACAAACCAGAAAAGGCTTCTGATTTCCTTAGCAAATACAAAGCAGATTGATTTCTGTCATAGAAAGGGCCTTCAACTGGAGTATTCAAACTGGGGATCCAGCAGGTGTTGTAGTGCTAATAACAGTTTAGCTACCACCACCTCTCCCTTCATCTCCAGGTTTGAGCTGCTGAGGTAGATGTAGAGAGATTTCTTGGTCTCTGCATTGTTGACATTTTGGACAATTTTTTGTTGTTGTTGTTGTTGTGGGAGTCGTCCTGCATTGTAGGAACATTAGCAGCATCTCTGGCCTTACTCTATAGCTGCTAAAGCACCTTCCTACTGGTTATGACAATCAAAAATGTTTCTTTTTTTTTCTCTTCTTTTTTGCGGTACTGGGAATGGAACCCAGAGGCGTTCTACCCTGAGCTACACCCCTAGCCCTATTTTTTATTCTTTATTTGAAAACAGGATCTCACTGAGTTGCAAAGGGCCTCACTAAGTAGCTGAGGCTGTCCATGAACTGCGATCTTCCTGTCTCAGCCTCCCGAATGCTGGGATTACAAGCATGTGCCACCATGCCCGGGTTTAAAAATGTTTATTGACAGACATTGCCAAGCATCTCCAGGGGATACCACCTTCCTGGTTAAGAAGCTCAGACATAGAGACAGTGTGAGTTGACCCCCGCACCCGGGGCCTGTGCTGTAATGGTGCCTTCCACATGGCAGACCACTTGCACTTACCATGGCAGGCATTCCCAAACATGGCTGAACATTGGAATTGCCCAAGGAGTTTTAAAAAATATGATGCCCCAGGGAAAAACTTTCTCAATAAGACCCTAAAGACACAAGAAATTAAAACAAGGATTAATATGTGGGATTGCATTAAACTGAAGAGCTTCTGTGCAGCAAAGGAAACTCTCAAGAACTTTAATAGAGAGATGACAGAATGGGACACGATCTTTGCCAGCTATTCCTCCAATAGAAGACCTAACATCTAGAATATACAGAGAATTCAAGAAACTTACCACCAAATAAACCAATAACCCAATCAATAGATGGGCAAGTGAACTCAATAGATACTTCACAAAAGAAGAAATACAAATGGCTAATAAGTATATAAAAAATGCCCAGTATCATTAGCAATCAGAGAGATGCAAATCAAAACTACTCTGAGTTTTCACAGAACCCTCATTAGAATGGCAATCATTAAAAACACAAACAATAACAAATGCTAGGGAGGACATGGAGAAGCAGGAGCTCTGATACACTGTTGATGGGACTATAAATTAGTGCATCCACTTTGGAAAACAGTGTGGAAGGTCCTCAGAAAAATGGGAATGAACCTACCATATGATCCAGCTATACCACTCCTGAGTATCTACCCAAAAGAACTGATACCAGACTGCCAGAGTAATGCAATTTATAACTGGCAAACTATGAACTAGCTGAGATATCCATCAACAGATGAATACATTATAAAATTATAGGATAAACACACAATGGAATTCTACTCAGCCACAAAGAAGAACAATATTATATCATTTGCAGGGAAATGGGTGGAACCGGAGAGTATTATGCTTAGTGAGATTAGTTACAAAGAGTGAAAGGTAGCCGAGCGCACGCCTGTGATCCCAGCATTTGGGAGGCTGAGATGGGAGGATGGCGGTTCGCGGACATTCTCAGCTACTTAGTGAGGGCCTTTGCAACTCATTGAGACCCTGTTTCAAAATAAAGGATAAAAAATAGGACTGGGAGTATAGTCCAGAGGTCTATTGACCCTGAATTCCATCCCCAGTACCTCAAAAAAAAAAAAAAAGTGAAAGGTCAGATATTTAGATATATTCCTTCATATGTATAAACTAGGGAGAAATTGAGACATAGGAGGGAACCTAACTTAGTGAAGCTGGAAGGGGAGGGAGACACGATGAGGGAAATGCTTCCGTTGATATGGTGTACACGCAAATCTCTGAATGCCAATCACAGTGTTCATGGGGAGGGTGTGGGTAGGAGCTGGAGGAGGCTGGCTGAGTGCTGTGTACATGCATGCTCTGTCACTCCAAACTTGTTTTGATATATGATTCCAATGCACCTCCCCCCAAAAAAATCTGATGCCTGGGCTCTATCTAAAGGTTCTCACAGGTCTGGGATGTATCCTGGGCATTGGGGTATTTAGAAGCTGTTCAGGGAAATCTGGTTTTGAGCCAATACAGAGACCACAGCATTAGTAGATTATGGAATCAATGCAGTGAAGGCATCATTTGCCAGCATCTAATATATAGAAATTATTGATGCTTAGCACAATAGCTGGGTGCAAGTACTATTGTGTGTGTGTATATTAAGGTTGAAAATGCTGCTGTAAGCAATAGAACCATTAGCAAAAATCCCTGCCCTCAACTTGCTTTTTGGTCTGGCCATTTATAACCCCTTCAAAACTGCTTACTTTTCATGAAGAGTAAACAGTTAATGTGAAATTTAATGCAAGACATTTATAATTCTATGACTGGTGAGTCTTTTGCCTATATTTTGAGTTTTTATCTTGACATTGATAAAAACAGTTGTTTTATAAATGCTAGCCAGTAACATGCCTGTTTTCACCAGCAACTAAGTACAATTATAGCATAGCAACACGATGATTTTCTTTTTTGTACATGTTAATTATTTGTACCCCATGATATGCTAGGTCAGCCCTGGGCTAAATACACCCGCAGTAATGTGACACCACATAAACCACCCTATAAATTTTATTAGGACCCGTTTAACAGCCTTTTTACTTCATTATCTATGAAAAAAATTTTGGGGAGGTCTTGCAAAATTAGCTGTTGCACACATTCATCTCACCGCCCTAAGCAGGGGGACACAGTAGATGGTTGGCCACCTGTGGCCATTCTTTTTCTCTCAGTGCTCAGGATGACTTGGTTGGCAGATGTTGAAGCTGTGAATGATCTAGAAATCACGTTCGGTTGCTCGCAGGACCTTCAGATCCCTTGCCCTGATCCTGAGCCCATTACAAGCCCAGAAGAACACCCGCCGATGCTTCCCACTTGACTTGCAGCACTTTACAGTCAGATCCTCGGTACCCATGGCAGACCCATAGATGCTCAGGTCCCTTATACAAAATGGCATAGTATTTGCATAAAACCCACACACATCTTTTGTATTTTAAGTAATATAGCGATGATTATACAATATAGTGTAAATCTTTGTAAATGCTTGTTACACTGTATTGTTTAGGGAAAGAATGACAGGGAAAAGAAGTCTGCATACAGTCCAGGTGCAAATTTTTTTACAAATAAATTTTCTTTGTGTGTATATGGTACTGGGGATGAAACCCAGGGGCATTCTACCTCGGAGCTACACCCCCAGCCCTATTTTTATTTTTATTTTGAAACAGAGTCTCACTCGGTTGATGAGAGTTTCACACAGATACTTTCAATTTGTAGTTAGTTGAGTCTAGTGATAGTGAACCAGGTGAATGGATTGTCAACTCTACCCGAACAGAATATGTTCAGCACAGATACTTGGAAAAAAAGCAATGATAACTCTTGTGATTACTCACACTTTACAATGTAGTCTCTGTCACAAAGTTCTTTCAAAATTCAAAGGTAGCTGGGAGTGATGGCGCACCCTTGTAATCCCAGTGCTTGGAAAGATCGCACAGGTTCAAAGCCAGCCTCAGCTATTAGTGAGGCTCTCAGCAACTTAGTGAGACCCTGTTTCCAAATAAAGTATAAAATAGGTCTGGGAGTACAGCCCAGAGGTAGAAAAGCCCCTGGGTTCCACTCCCAAAACCACAAAAATAATAATAATTTAAAAAAATTCAAAGGTACATCTTGTGTGAGTGCTTTTGCCATTGTCTGAGACAACTGAGCTTGAGATTATTATTTTTTTAATCAGCTACTGAAAAAAAGCTGGTCTGCCTGTCTAATAATGGGAAGAGACCAATTGGGTATCGGCAAATACCCATTAATGGTCTGCTATTTACGATTCAGCTCTGGGTGGCTGCACCATTTAAATATGCAACTGTGGAGACCCCTGGAGAAACCAGGCCCAGTAAGACGCTGGGTTCTGGGCAGGGGTTGCGCGCGGCGCACAAAAGCCGGGGCCTGGGTCGCGGGACCCTGGGCCCCGGGCTGAACTGCGCGTAGCACGCCAGACCCCTGGAGAAACCAGGCCCAGTAAGACGCTGGGTTCTGGGTGGGGGTCGCGGGCGGGGCACGCCTAATGGGGCCCGGGTCGCGGGACTCTGGGCCCCTGCCGAACTGCGCGTAGCACGCCAGACCCCTGGAGAAACCGGACCCAGTAAGACGCTGGGTTCTGGGCGGGGGTCGCGGGCTGGGCACGCCAGATGGGGCCCGGGTCGCGGGACTCTGGGCCCCTGCCGAACTGCGCGTAGCACGCCAGACCCCTGGAGAAACCGGACCCAGTAAGACGCTGGGTTCTGGGCGGGGGTCGCGGGCTGGGCACGCCAGATGGGGCCCGGGTCGCGGGACTCTGGGTCCCGGCCGAACTGCGAGTAGCACGCCAGACCCCTGGAGAAACCGGGCCCAGAACAGAAAAAGATAAAGAAAAATATCGGAGAGGTGGTAAGAAAGCCGTTATGGATGCCAGGACACTGGAGATGCAGACAAAACTTATCTAAATGCACTGGAACTTATGGAAAAATTCGCCGTGAAAGAGGACTGCTATTTCTCTATATTGTTAAGAATCTCAGACATCACATATAAGGAGAGAGTTTAGCGGAGACCAAGGAGAAATGCGGTGTTGAAAGAGTTCTTCGCGATGGTGGTGGAGACTTGTATTAAGGAGAAGCAGAAACCGGATCTTACCAACTTTATTTTTTTTGGAGAAATTACACTAAATGTCGAATGCTACCATCACGCATGCTTAGGAACACTGGACAACTTTCAGAGTGGAAAAAGAGCCTGGGAAGGATTTGAAACGGTGGAGGCAGTGACAATGCCAGTGGCCAATATTCGGGGGAGGCAGAGATCTGATACATTACAACTGGAACCTTTGAAATAATAACCACAGAGACAGTGATCGGAACCTGCTGAGGGGTTAGGCGGGCGCTGGGGCCAGTGGCCGACATCTGAGCTTGCTGTGAGGCAAGGCCACTACTGAGGCCTCCGTGGCCGGGATTGGAACCTGCAGAGGGGTTAGACCGATGCTGGGGCCAGCGAGGCCGGCATTGGAGCCTGCCATGATGCAAGGCTTGTGCTAGGGCCTCCGAGGTCGGGTCCGGAACTTGCTGAGGGGTTAGGCCGGTGCTGGGGTCAGCGAGGCCGGCATCGGAGCCTGCCGTGAGGCAAGGCCAGTGTTGGGGCCCCCGAGGACGGGACCGGAGCCTGCTGAGGGGTTAGGCCGGTGCTGGGGCCAGCGAGGCTGGCATCAGAGCCTGCCATGAGGCAAGGCCGGTACTTGGGCCTCCGAGGCCAGGATAAGAGCCTGCCGAGGGGTTAGGCCGGTGCTGGGGCCTCCGAGGCCAGGATAAGAGCCTGCTGAGGGATTAGGCCGGTGCTGGGGCCAGCGAGGCCGGCATTGGAGCCTGCCTTGAGGCATGACCAGTGCTGGGGCCTCCGAGGCCGGGATCGGAGCCTGCCGAGGGGTTAGGCCGCTGCTGGGGCCAGTGAGGCCAGCATCGGAGCCTGCCTTGAGGCAAGGCCGGTACTGGGGCCTCCGAGGCCAGGACAAGAGCTTGCCGAGGGGTTAGGCCGGTGCTGGGGCCAGCGAGGCCGGCATCGGAGCCTGCCGTGAGGCATGACCAGTGCTGGGGCCGCTGAGGCCGGGATCGGAGCCTGCCGAGGGGTTAGGCCGCTGCTGGGGCCAGCGAGGCCGGCATCAGAGCCTGCCGTGAGGCAAGGCCGGTACTGGGGCCTCCGAGGCCAGGATAAGAGCCTGCTGAGGGGTTAGGCCAGTGCTGGGGCCAGCGAGGCCGGCATCGGAGCCTGCCTTGAGGCAAGGCCGGTACTGGGGCCTCGAGGCCAGGATAAGAGCCTGCCGAGGGATTAGGCCGGTGCTGGGGCCAGCGAGGCCGGCATCGGAGCCTGCCGTGAGGCAAGGCCGGTACTGGGGCCTCCGAGGCCAGGATAAGAGCTTGCCGAGGGGTTAGGCCGCTGCTGGGGCCAACGAGGCCGGCAGCGGAGCCTGCCGTGAGGCATGACCAGTGCTGGGGCCTCCGAGGCCGGGATCGGAGCATGCCGCGGGGTTAGGCCGGTGCTGGGGCCAGCGAGGCCGGCATCGGAGCCTGCCGTGAGGCAAGGCCGGTACTGGGGCCTCCGAGGCCAGGATAAGAGTCTGCCAAGGGGTTAGGCCGGTGCTGGGGCCAGCGAGGCCGGCATCGGAGCCTGCCTTGAGGCATGACCAGTGCTGGGGCCTCCGAGGCCGGGATCGGAGCCTGCCGAGGGGTTAGGCCGCTGCTGGGGCCAGCGAGGCCGGCATCGGAGCCTGCCGTGAGGCAAGGCCGGTACTGGGGCCTCTGAGGCCGGGATCGGAG
The DNA here is from genome assembly GCF_963383645.1 of Muscardinus avellanarius. Taxonomy (NCBI): domain Eukaryota; kingdom Metazoa; phylum Chordata; class Mammalia; order Rodentia; family Gliridae; genus Muscardinus; species Muscardinus avellanarius. The sequence goes on along the minus strand of NC_137788.1, from coordinate 81,633,346 downwards.
CCTGCCGAGGGGTTAGGCCGCTGCTGGGGCCAGTGAGGCCGGCATCGGAGCCTGCCGTGAGGCAAGGCCGGTACTGGGGCCTCTAGGCCAGGATAAGAGCCTGCCGAGGGGTAAGGCCGGTGCTGGGGCCAGCGAGGCCGGCATCGGAGCCTGCTGTGAGGCAAAGCCGGTACTGGGGCCTCCGAGGCCAGGATAAGAGCTTGCCGAGGGGTTAGGCCGGTGCTGGGGCCAACAAGGCCGGCAGCAGAGCCTGCCGTGAGGCATGACCAGTGCTAGGGCCTCCGAGGCCGGGATCGGAGCCTGCCGAGGGATTAGGCCGGTGCTGGGGCCAACGAGGCCAGCATCGGAGCCTGCCTTGAGGCAAGGCCGGTACTGGGGCCTCCGAGGCCAGGATAAGAGCCTGCCAAGGGGTTAGGCCGGTGCTGGGGCCAGCGAGGCCGGCATCGGAGCCTGCCTTGAGGCATGACCAGTGCTGGGGCCTCTGAGGCCGGGATCGGAGCCTGCCGAGGGGTTAGGCCGCTGCTGCGTCCAGCGAGGCCAGCATCGGAGCCTGCCGTGAGGCAAGGCCGGTACTGGGGCCTCGAGGCCAGGATAAGAGCCTGCCGAGGGATTAGGCCGGTGCTGGGGCCAGCGAGGCCGGCATCGGAGCCTGCCATGAGGCAAGGCCGGTACTGGGGCCTCCGAGGCCAGGATAAGAGCTTGCTGAGGGGTTAGGCCGGTGCTGGGGCCAACGAGGCCGGCAGCGGAGCCTGCCGTGAGGCATGACCAGTGCTGGGGCCTCCGAGGCCGGGATCGGAGCATGCCGAGGGGTTAGGCCGGTGCTGGGGCCAGCGAGGCCGGCATCGGAGCCTGCCGTGAGGCAAGGCCGGTACTGGGGCCTCCGAGGCCAGGATAAGAGTCTGCCAAGGGGTTAGGCCGGTGCTGGGGCCAGCGAGGCCGGCATCGGAGCCTGCCTTGAGGCATGACCAGTGCTGGGGCCTCCGAGGCCGGGATCGGAGCCGGCCGAGGGGTTAGGCCGCTGCTGGGGCCAGCGAGGCCGGCATCGGAGCCTGCCGTGAGGCAAGGCCGGTACTGGGGCCTCCGAGGCCAGGACAAGAGCCTGCCGAGGGGTTAGGCCGGTGCTGGGGCCAGCGAGGCCGGCATCGGAGCCTGCCTTGAGGCATGACCAGTGCTGGGGCCTCTGAGGCCGGGATTGGAGCCTGCCGAGGGGTTAGGCCGCTGCTGGGGCCAGCGAGGCCGGCATCGGAGCCTGCCTTGAGGCAAGGCCGGTACTGGGGCCACTGAGGCCGGGATCGGAGCCTGCCGAGGGGTTAGGCCGGTGCTGGGGCCAGCGAGGCTGGCATCGGAGCCTGCCGTGAGGCAAGGCCGGTACTGGGGCCTCCGAGGCCAGGACAAGAGCCTGCCGAGGGGTTAGGCCGGTGCTGGGGCCAGCGAGGCCGGCATCGGAGCCTGCCTTGAGGCATGACCAGTGCTGGGGCCTCTGAGGCCGGGATTGGAGCCTGCCGAGGGGTTAGGCCGCTGCTGGGGCCAGCGAGGCCGGCATCGGAGCCTGCCTTGAGGCAAGGCCGGTACTGGGGCCTCTGAGGCCGGGATCGGAGCCTGCCGAGGGGTTAGGCCACTGCTGGGGCCAGTGAGGCCGGCATCGGAGCCTGCCGTGAGGCAAGGCCGGTACTGGGGCCTCCGAGGCCAGGATAAGAGCCTGCTGAGGGGTTAGGCTGGTGCTGGGGCCAGCGAGGCCGGCATCGGAGCCTGCCTTGAGGCAAGGCCGGTACTGGGGCCTCGAGGCCAGGATAAGAGCCTGCCAAGGGGTTAGGCCGGTGCTGGGGCCAGTGAGGCCGGCATCGGAGCCTGCCGTGAGGCATTACCAGTGTTGGGGCCTCCGAGGCCGGGACTGGAATCCTGCCAAGGGGTTAGACTGGTGCAGGGGCCAATGGCCAGCATCGGAGCCTGGCGTGAGGCAAGTTCACTCCTGCGGCCTCCAAGGTCGGGACAAAAGCCAGCTTAGGGGTTTGACCGGTTCAGGGGCCAGCGAGACCAGAACTGGGTCCTCCCATGAGGCAAGGCCGCTGCGTGAGCCAGCGAGGTCTGGATCAGTCCACTGAGTAGCCAGGGCACTACTGGGACCATCAAGAGTGGGATTGGTACTTACAACGCAGCATGCACAGAGAAATATCACAGAAAATATAAATCAGACGCTTCCCTTAATCAGCAATAACTAGGAGGAAACGGGCAACAGGAAGAGGTTGAGCTATAGAAAGGGCCCTATAGTGAAGCAACTAATGTGACCAATCAGAGGGTATGTAATACTGGAGGACGGAGCCTCTTTAAAATGCAGGAGGTACATAAACAAATGTATCAAAGTAAATCACCAAAGAAGTGTGGGTTGGAGGGAGGGGGAGGGAATGGGACGGGGGCTGCAGGAGGGCTAATTGGATGATGTGTGCTTGTATATCCTCTCAAGTCTTGTACTCCAATGTGATTGATATATGACTACAATGCACCAATTTAAAAAATAAATTAATTAAAAAAAATAAAAAAAATAAATAAATAAAATAAATAAATAAATAAATAAATATGCAACTGTGTTTCCTCTAGGTGTCTGAGGGTTCCACGGTCCAGCTTTCATCAGGAAACTTCTCCTTGACAGCAAAAATAGAAGAAAGGAACTTCCCCCAGGGAAATGAACATCTGCTCAATTGGGCCCGAAAGGAGTACGGAGCAGTTACTTCATTCACCGAACTCAAGATAGCAAGGAACATTTATATTAAAGTGGGGGAAGGTAAGTTTTAAGTGGCTTCAGCTAAGGACTGATTTACGACACTCAGTTGTTTTCTTTTCTGAGACCAGGTGGTCGGGACTGGGAATCATAGGATTCCCAGTGTTGAAGCTGGCAGGGACCTGAGGGATTATTCAGATCTGCTCTCTCCCACCTCCCCTCCTTCCATTCTCCTTCTGTGGAAACTGGCCTGGTAATGACCACATAAAAAAGAGAAAAGGTTGGTTGAGAGAATGGAAGATTGTTGTGCAGGATTGAGAAGACATCTGTGCATGGAGTCATAAGGGAGTTGAAAGTGAGACATGGGTGTGGAAGAGGCAGTGATAACTATCCCATGAAGAAAGCTGGCAGTGCGGGTCAGTGGGTAGGACTTCTTATTCTTCTGCAGATGTTGCAAGCCAATGTCAGTTTATGGTGTCCTGTCGTCAGTTAAATTTTGGACGACAGCAGAGGGGAAATTGTCAAATGTATTTTTTAATGTTAATGCTTGTTACAAGGACAAGTCATTAGAGAAAAGAACTGTCCGGTCTTGATAACAGACTGCTCATTTAATTTCCTTGCCTTGAGAGGGATCTAAATAGGCAATGACTCAATTTTGAAAGCCAATTATTTAAATTTTTTCATCCTTATTTTTAGTTGAATGCATTTGAAGCCCCCATGAGTTACTCGGAAATAACTCTGGTAAAGGAGTCCCTGTCACAGCGAGTGATGTGTGAACATAATACTCCTGGTTTTCAGCATCCAGAGCTTTCTGTTGAGTTCTGAAGCATTTTCCCCCTGTACAGACAGCGGGGCAGGGAAGAAAGGGTTACTGAATGCTCGACCTAAACTCTGTTTTGGAACCCGGATGCTTAAAAGTGTGTGAGACAGGTGCAGGGAAGGTTGACACTGTCTTCAACTCCGTGTGCTATGTGCAGAGGCCACATCGGGTGCTTTCCCATGCACTGCACTTAGCCCACAGTAACCCCAGGAGAGAGATGCTATTTCTACCACTTTACAGAAGGCTCAGTGGAGGATGAAGCGAACTTGCTCAGATTCACATCACCAGCAAGTGGCAAAGCCAGCTCTCAGCCCAGGCTCCTTGACTCTTGTGGCTGACGCATATTGCCTGCTGTTGTACTTTAAGTCTTAGCCCCAAAGGCACAACTTTACAATGGAAGTGGGCTGCAGGATGGAAAGTCTTGTCTAGTTGGGATGAGAGGAAGGGTTTTAGGTGAGAGGTGTAGATCTGTTACAAGGTTCTCATGGTAGCCAGGTAGATAATAATAGAGGTCAGGCCCCATTAAGCAAAATAAAAGATCTCCTTTAATAAAAGTTATAAGTCTGGGCGGATACTACATATTTCTGAAGCAGTAATGCTATGAATTTCTAGTAGCATAAAGAATGTTGATTGCCCCCCTTGAAATTTTTCAGAAAAAAAAAAATTGCTACAGTAACATTTAAAGTGCTGGCCCTGTTCCCTTGACAGTACATGAGTTTCCCTGCACAGCAGTCACCTGCCCTATGAGCTGGCGGTGAAGCTGCACACTGGGTAGGGGCAGTGAACTTACAAGACCTGGTGTCCAGTCCAGGAAAAACGGATTAACTTCTCAGTAACTCCCAGTTTACTCCTTTGGAGCCCCTGAAACCTGGCTGCAGCCATCAGCAGGGTCTAAGTCTCCGGCCCATGGGAGAGGAGCCACTGGAGAGCATGCGGCTCCTGGGGCAGGTCGGTGAGCCTCAGGCAGTCTTGTCCATTATCAGCCTGGGTCAGACTCCACCGAGCAGCCTCGGCACTTAGCTTCTCAGAACCCACCTGCCCCAAGCCCCCTTCTTCCCAGAGACCCCTGGCTGTGTGCTTCTTCTTGCTCAAACTCGGCTGTCCTCAGCGCGGGGCAGTGCTGGGAGCTTGCTAGAGATGCTGTTTCTTAGCCCCCACCCCCAGGCAGCCACCCCGGGGTCGGGATCAGCCGTGGGGCTTTTGGGGAACCCTCTGGGAGATCCCGAGACTCACTCACATCGAGAACTGCTCTGACCTGTCCATGAGGAGTAGAAAAATGGAATGTTGCTTCCGGTCCCAACTGGCCCTCATCAATGTGCCTCCAGCGTCACAGATTTACCACAGCCCCTCAGTTTCCACAGCAGGAAAGAGAGGCGTTTATACTACCTCCCAGGCTCATTCTTGCTTTCCAAGTGTGTCCTTCTGGGTCTCAAAGTCATGTGCCGACTTTTTCTTAAGCTGTAAACAAGCCATGTGATGCTTTCCTAACCTTAACCCTAACTCTAACCCAAAACTTGCCGGGCTTCTACCTGGGCATCCCCCCTTGTGGTTTTCTTTCTACTTGGCACTGGTGTAGGTTTCGATGCCAGGCACGCAGAAAGTCACTTGGCGAGGGAGGGCACATATGCAACAAAGAGTGATCAGCTTGTTCAGCTTAGTGACAATGGCATCTGGGACCGGGGCCCTTAATAACAGCCGCTTTGAATAATGAAACGTTTCCCAGTGGCCTCTCAACGTGGGTGAAATTCTTTGTCATTTGTCTCAAATCTCACATCATGTTTCTGAATTCAGGAAATGTGCACCACGTGCCTATTGCACACCAGGTACAAGCCAAGCGCACCTGGGTCTGGAAACACAGGCTGCAGTCCCAGGAGGGTCCTGGTGTCCTGAGTTCTCTGGCCCATACACATACCTTCTGATTCTCGATTAAATTTTAACACTGTCATCTCAATATCACTTTCCGTCCTGTGATCTGGGGGAGGTATCACAGGCTGCAGCTGCCCGGTGTGCATACCTCATCTGCACATCTGGCAAAACCCTCAGCAGATGTGGAGGAAGGCTGCTCTAGCAGCCCAGGGGAGGAGCCTTGGGCTCTTCTCTCCCGAGGGGGATGTTGGAAAAGTATGCAGAGTGGAAAGCCAGCGCTGTCTTGCAGAGGCCTTGCAAACTGCCATGGTCCTCTCTGCTGGCGCTGGTGCAGGGGATGGCGCAGGGGTTGGATCTAGGATTCTCAGCATGTGCCGTAGACTTTTAGCACAGGTGAGGTTGCACAGGCTTGGGGGGGGGGGGCAGCACCAACCCAAACTTGAAGTCTCCTGGGCCGATTCCTCACTCAGGGTGGTGGTAGGGAAGACTTTCCTGTGCACATGAACCCTGGCATCCCGTTCTTAAAATGAAAAAGGCAGAAATCTGTTTCCTTACAGTGCCAGGTCTCTGATTAATTGCCCCCTCTGAAAAGCTTGCTACCCCTAGAACTTCCTTGACACTGGTCCTAGCTGTCTTCTGGCCAGCAGTTTCTTTCAAGTTCTGTTGAAACATTTAGAGCACTGGATGGAAATCCCATCAAGCGCAGTGCTGTGCAGCTGGTGTACTGCTGAGGGAGCGTCTTCAGACCCTCTGTCTTTGCATTACTTTCCTGAGCGGAGGTGGTGAGCAGCCGTTGGCACAGCAATGTTTGTAAAAACATCCTGAAACCCCTAAGGCGCTATGTAAACATCGGTTGTCTGGGTCAAGATTAGGAAAAGGGCCAAAGCCTGCCCTCCCTGTTTTCCCCCCAGATTCATACCGTTATTCTTCAGGGTGTAAAATGTTGTGAGGAATAAATAGGAAGGAATGATTAATGCTTTATGTTGGACCAGAAAATTAATTAGAGGGCTGGTTCTCCTGTTAACTGAAATGATTCAGTGAGGATGCTGACTCTGAAATATCTATTGGATTTTTTTTTCCCCCCCGTGGGTCTGGGGATTGAACCCAGGGGCATTCTAACTCTGAGCTACACCCTCAGCCCTACTTTTTTATTCTTTATTTTTGAAATAGGGTCTCACTGAGTTGCAAAGGGCCTCACTAAATAGTAGCTGAGGCTGTCCACAAACCATGATCCTCTGGTCTCAGCCTCCCAAATGCTGGGATTACAAGCGTGTACCATCACGCCCAGCTTCCTATTGGATTTTCAGGTGGGAGATGCTTGGTAGACAGATGACAGTATGCATCCGCAGCTCAGAAAAGGAGTCATGGTCTGGGTTCAACCGGAAGCTGTGAGAACAACTGAGATTATCTAGGGAAAATAGGAGACCAAGTGGGATTGAGGGAGGAGCTGGGATTCTCAGCCTTGGCGCCCATTAGGATCAAGTACAGAGCTGTTCAGCTGCCTAGGCCCCACCTCAATGCTCTGAGTCAGGTTCTTCAGCATGGGGTCCTAATAGCTGGGATTCTGACGTGCACCTGGACTGAGGACCACTGCCAGGAAAGAGACTGAAACATAGGCCAGAGGACACAGGCTAGGACAAGAAAGGAGAGAATTTTGACAAAAAGGGCCACTGGTGTTGGTCAGTAGGAAGTTGCTGCGAAGGAGGCATTTCAGAGCAGGCTGAGGAGGTCGTGGACTGAGGCCCTTCCTTGGGCCTGCAGTTCCGTGTGTCATGCTGTTGCTCAGTCCTACTGGCACCCCTTGCCTGGTCACATGGAGCTCCGTGGTTTGACAGGTGGCTCTCTGCTTTCTTACTTTCAGATCAAGTGTTCCCTCCCACATGCAACATAGGGAAGAATTTTCTCTCCCTCAATTACCTTGCTGAGTACCTCCAGCCCAAAGCAGCGGAAGGTTGTGTGATGTCCAGCCAGCCCCAGGGCAAGGAAGTACACATCATCGAGCTAATCACCCCCAACTCGAACCCTTACAGGTGAGCACGGGCATTTGTCCTCTGAACTGAAAAGAGATGGAAGTAAAGATGGAGGTGCAGCCCTCCCTGTGCAGGAGGGAAGGAGCCCCCTCCCCATGCTTCTGGTGTGGTTCACAAAAGCTTTGAAGAGGCAGTAAAGGCACAGTGGTGCCAGGCATGGTGGTGCACACCTGTAATCCCAGCTGCTTCAGAGGATGAGGAGGGAGGATCACAGATTCAAGGCCAGTCTAAGGAATTTAGTGGGACCCTGTCTCAACATAAAAAATTAAAAGGGCCGGGAGTATAGCTCAGTAATAGAGTGCTTGCCTAGCATGTGTGAAGCCATGAGTTAAATCCCCAGCACAAAATTTAAAAGGCAAGCAATCAAGAAAAGCATAGTGGTATAGTTTATATTCTGTATCTATCTCTAGATGCTATATTGTATGCTCCAGAGGGGTTCTTAAATCCTGTTCTGAATTTTTAGGTATTAGTTATAAGACATAGTCATTCTTGCTCCTTCATGATCTCCTTTGACTGAGGTTGGCCCTGTTGAGGAAAATCACAAAATGTGCCTCATTAGCATAATTATTATTTTAATAACATTCTGAGTTTTATATGTTTTGGTGTGTGTGTGTGTGTGTGTGTGTGTGTGTGTGTGTATGTTGTCGTTGTTGTTGTTGTTGTTGTTGTCTCAGGCATTGAACCCAGGGGTAGAATGCCCACCCTAGCCCTATTTTATTTTATTTTTTAATTTTAAAACAGGATTTCACCAGGTACCAGGTACTTTGACCTTGAACCTATAATCTTCCTATCTGAGCCTCCTAAAACCTGAGATTATAGGCATACACCACCACGCCTGGCTAGTAACATTCTGTTTTTAATAAAGTTCTGTTCACAGTGTCCGGAGATTGCTGAATGCACTCAGAACTATCTGCTTTAAAGCTCTGTGTGTTGTGTTTGGGCAAAGTAGGGTGTGTGTGTTGGGGAAGCGGCTCTTCATGGAGATCTCCCAAGGTGTACTAGACCCAGCTTACCTCTCTCTTGTCTAATTTTCCTCTCTCACTCTCCTGACTTCCTACCCCTAGACCAGAAATTTGATATTCCATATGAGAAGAATTAGATAATTTTAAAAGAAATAAAAGGAAAAAGCAATTCCTTCTCCCACTTTAGTCTCTATTTCATGTGGGGTAGTGACTTAAAATTACACCGTGAAGAAGCCAGGTGTGGTGGCATACACCTGTGATCCCAGTACCTGGGAGGCTGAGGCAGGAAGACTGAAGATTTGAGTCAGCTTTAGCAACTTAGCAAGACCTTGTTTTCCAACAAAAAATAAAAAAATATAGCTCAGAGATAAATGCCCCTGGGTTCAATCCCCACTACAAAAATATATTTTTATATTATAAAAAGATTTCAAAGATAAAATTATAATCGAGCTTTATTTCAAAAGCGAGTAACTTACAAATCAGTTTTGGTAAGAGTTCATTCTGTCCCACATGAAGAATTTTGTGGAAAATTAAAAAAAGAAATGGGAATACAAGAAATCTGGCAAATGCGCTCAGATATTGAGCCTGGGGCTTCATTTGAGTACACCCTGCACTTTATACTTTACAAGTGTGTAAAACCAAGAGAGACATAAATTTAGAATGACAGGGATGTTATTGTTTAGTAAAAAAAAAAAATTCTTTTTTATACTGAATTCTTAGAAGTTTGGGTTGAATTCATCAATTTTCCAGCAACCACTTGGTTGACCATCTGTTTTCTTTATTTTAATAATTGTATATCCAGAAGTTTGAGAAAGCAAACACAGATAGGATTCTTTAACAGTTGCTAATAGCGTAAGCAAAACTTACATAAGTCAAGACACTCTCAGGCCTTTTGCCTCTTCTTTTGTTCTGAAGTTTCCTAGTGCTTTCACTAGCAGGCCTCCCTCCTCTCTGCCACCAGCCACCCCCCTCACCAAACTGCCACCCACTTCCAGTTTTGAAGAACTCTGAGCATCCAGCTAGTTGGAAAGTTACACACCGAAGGTGCTGGGCGTTGAGAAAGCAACAATCCTGCTTCAGAAGTAAACTCCTTGGGTTCCTTCAAGTTCATTTCAAACAGTGGCTGCTTTAAGTAACCACTTTCCCCTCACCCCCCCCCCCCAAATAAAGAAGAGAAAACCTTGAGTGGCTAATTTTCAGCCCACATGTGTTTCTATTGTTATGTAAAATGGCTTTGTTATGCGTGAAATAGCAATCTGTTTTGCACATGTCATTTGCCTGGGATCCACTCCAGCTTCTTAATCAACTGGCCAGACACTGGAAACGCGAAGCCTTGGAAGAGAGGAGAGAGCTGCAGCTTCCTGGCCTTGCGGTCCTAACTTTGCCTTTGTTTTCCACTCAGTGCTTTCCAGGTGGACATAATAGTTGACATCAGACCTTCTCGCGAGGATCCTGAGGTGGTCAAAAATCTCGTCCTGATCTTGAAGTGCAAAAAGTCTGTCAACTGGGTGATCAAATCTTTCGATGTTAAGGGAAACCTGAAAGTTATTGTAAGTTGGCCATGCATTTCTTTGCTTTGGTGAATGACGGTAGTTTAAATCCTGCTTATGAGTGCTATTTTTGTAAATGTTTTGCCTCCTTGGACTCTCTAAGCTCTCTCAAGTTGTTATTATTATTATTATTATTATTATTATTATTATTATTAATTATTATTATTATTTCGCAAAATAGGCTACTCCTTGACTTCTTCTGTCAAGTGTGGTGGCCAAAATGTGGCCTCTGGGAACAAGATAGGCTGAGAATTGAATCCTGCCCTTTTTTTTTTTTTTTTTTTTTGCGGTATTGGGGAAGGAACCCAGGAGCATTTTACCTCCAAGCTGCAACCCCAGCCCTATTTTTTATTCTTTATTTTGAAACAGGGTCTCACTGAGTTGCAAAGGGCCTCAGTAGTAGCTGAGGCTGTCCGCAAACCATGATCCTCCTGTCTCAGCCTCGCAAAAGCTGGGTTTACAAACGTGTGCCACCACGCCCAGCTGAATCCTGCCTCTTTACAGACTGTGACCTTGGACAGGCCCTTTAGCCTTTCTGAGCCTCCCCTTGCTTACCTGTGAAATTTCTGAAATGTGTTAGTGTGCGTCCCAGTCATAGTGAGTGTAAAATAAGAAACACAGCCTTTCATGGTTGAATGTCTTGTAAGGGCCTCAGTGTCATACCCTGAATATCAGCTCTTACTTTGGGGTTAGGTGCTGAAGAAAGCTATGGGCAATTACACTGACCCCGGCTCACATCATAAACTTTTTTCTTTTAGTTAAATATGTAGTATTGGCATAAATTTTTGTTTGTTTCTAACTTAGGAGTCAAATAGTGGTGGATGAGCCAAGAACCTGTGAGCATGTGCTGGCCTGACCCTTAAGCATCCTAATTCACATAGGGCGTGTGTGCCCTTTAGATCTTTAGTGCGATGGCGTGATAGGAAGCAACAGCTCGTTTCCTGAAAAGTTGAACATTGAAGTCCTGGCGAAATAAATCTTATCCTAGATATGCTTAGGGAGTGACTATTTGGCACAATATTGGAGTAAATTATATTAAAAATTAAAGAGACAGGTGTGGCGGTGCATGCCTGTAATCCCAGTACTTGGGAGGCTGAGACAGGAGGATCTGAGGTTCAAAACCAGCTTCAGTAACTTAGACCCTGTTTCCACATAAAAAAATAAAAATATTGGCTAGGGGTGTAACTGGGAGATAGAATGCCCCTAGGTTCAAGGTTCAATCTCTAGCACGAGAGAAAGAGAGAGAGAGAGAGAGAGAGAGAGAGAGAGAGAGAGAGAGAGAGAGAGAAAGGAAGATCCGTTCCCATTTTTTACTCCTTAGCTTCTCTTTGGTAGGCATTAGAGTTTATACATTGTCTTTTTTAAAAAGTTGATCACTTTCTCTCTCCCGTTGGGCTGGCTCCTGTGTTTTCAGTGCTTGGGGAGAGGATTGCCTCGGGTTTTGGTGTTGTTCCTTCAAGCATGGCGCCTTCTGTGTGCTCAGCAGCACCAACAACCCCCTAGGCAACATCGTGAACACATACCGACCGGCGGCAATGGGCAGAGCTGAGAGCACACATGACTTAATTTGAAAGTAGTCATGTCTGGTTCCTGTGAGTCTTAAATTTTTTTTCTAAGCTTTGAGAGAGTTCTACTGACCCATCAGGTGTGTAGTGGTGATGCGTTAATCTGGTGTCACACATGAAGCCCAGCTTGATTTTTCTGAAGTCACAGCTATTTTGATTTCCTTGCCTGGTGCGGCATGAGGGTTGTTGATGACCTGGGATGTCTGCTGCTTTTGCTCCCTGGCACACCAACCAAATGTTTTTAATTTCAGAATAACAAAAACAGGAAAGGGAATCATGCTTTGAAAGGCAGAAAACATACGGTACATTTTAATTCCCTGCCGGAGTCCTTGTGTAAATATTCCTTCAGCCCTGACCCTTCAATGGCTCTTTCTCTCCTTGAGTATGTGTGCCTGGTGCATGGCAGCTCTGGAGTTCACTCCCAATGTCCCCATCTCTCATATGAATCAGAAAGGCCAGAAACGCGATTGCTCACCCCAAGCGAGATCTGTTTATATTCTTCTCCCTGGCTGTACTCCTACTCCAGGCCGATTCTGGACAATGCATGACAACATTACTAAACAATTAGGTAATGTTTCATGGTGTTCTCTTCTCTCCTCCCAGTCAGTTTCATGCTGTGTGATTTCCTAACTCCAGTCTCAAACATGAATCCTGACTATGCTGCAGTCTGAAGGTTCCTGCTAAGACAAAATTTGGATCGCTGCTCAGAAAGAGAGAGGAGATTCTTAGAGACCTTGTCCTTAGTCTTTCCTATAGAGATAGCTTGGTGGAGTGGAAGGAATCCCAGCTCAGGGACAGGGCTAGATTCAAGTCTCATCTCTAATTGTCATTCTTCCCACAGACGCTGGGCAGTGTGGTTGAGTCTGTTTACCCACCTGTGAAATGGGTATGGGGATTGCATTCACCTTGTGCACCGTGGCTAAGTTTGCTCATTGGTTTGTTCACTCATTATTCATTCAGCAAGTATTTGTTAAGGGCCTGCAGGATATTTCCTCTGAAGCAAAGAGCACACTGCCTGCACAGAGCGAATTCTTAGCTTCCTATGCAACTCAACCTAGGAATTTCAGGTTCTCCGCTAACCAAGGAGTAGCAATACCATTCTCCTTATATTTTAGAGGACAGTTAGATAATATATGTAAAGCCCCTATCACAGTATACGGCATAAAAAGGGGTTCATTTTCCTTCTATAAGTATTTTCTTTAAAAGTTTGTTTGTAAGTTGGGCACTGTGGCACAAATCTCTCATCTCAGTATTTGGGAGGTTGAGATAGGAGGATCGCAGGTTCCAGGCCAGCAATTTAGTTAGACCCTGTTAAAAAATAAAACTAAAATAGAACTGGGGGTATAGCTCAGGGATAGAATGCCCCTGGGTTCAATCTTTAGTAAACCCCCCCCCCCACACTAAGTGTCTGTAGGAGCAAAGAGGGTACCTCTTTAAACAAGGCAAAAACAATGAAAAATGGATACTAATGGAACCTTCATGAACTCAATAAATCAGTGAAGCTAGCCAGGTGTGGTGGCTCATGCCTGTAATACCAGTACTTGGGAGGCTGAGACAGGAGGATCGTAGGTTAGATGCCAGCCTCAGCAACTTAGCAAGACCTGTATCAAAATAAAAAAGAAAAAGGGCTGGGGGTGTAGCTCAAAGGTAGAATACTCCTAGGTTCAATCCTCAGTACTAAAACACACACACACACACACACACACACACACACACACACACAACCTCAATAGGGTAAACTTTAAAAAGCGAACATTAAACATGGAAAGCTCGTGCTTGTGTCTGTTGGAAGTGGAGCCTGGGCAGAGTGCACCCTCCAGGTTGTAAACTGGTCAGTCAGAAAGAGATGCAGAGGGCTGTGTGGGTTTCGGATGGGAATACTGGAAGTCTCCGCATCCCCAAGTCCAGCTATGGCTCTTTCCTGGGGTCCCCTGGGGAACCCAGAAAAATCACTCCTATAGCAGGAAGAATCCCAGTACATTAAAAAACAAAAACAATACAATGGAGGAAACTTAGTAGAAATGTCTTCCTGTACTGTTTCATGTGGCTCAGGACTTCCAGATTAGTGATGGCCAGCTTTGTTTTAGGAAAGACATTTTAAAAAATCTGAATTTTAAAAAAGTGAGAATATGCATCCTACCGTTGGGTTGGATGACTTTCCTCACTCCCTCCTTCCCCTGTCAGTGCTAATGGAGATACGGTGTGGGGGTGAGGGGAGGGGAGCACTTAGTCTCTACCTAGCTTATCACCTTTTTCTAAGGTGGAGCTGGGAGAGATGGTGATAGTGTTTGGAGATCCCTTTGGGGTTTTTTTTTGTTTGTTTTTTTGTTTTTGTTTTTGTTTTGCGGGTCTGGGGATGGAACCCGGGGGCATTTGACCTCCAAGCTACACCCTCTGCCCTATTTTTTATTCTTTATTTTGAAACAGGGTCTCACTAAGTTGCAGGTGGCCTCACTAAGTAGCTGAAGCTGTCCGCGAACCACGATCCTCCAGTCTCAGCCTCCCGAATGCTGGGATTACAAGCGTGCGCCAGCACACCCGGCTTGGAGACCCCTTTGAATACCCTGATTTGGAGTAGCTCCATTAAGGTTGGGAAAAAAAAGCACAGGGCCTCCCAGAAATACAGACAGAGTGAGGAATTTGCTGGACACTGAGAACCAGCTTGCCTGCCATTGTGTCAAGCCTTGCTGCTTTACAAATGTGGTAGCTGTCTAGCCTTTTACGTTCCCAGCCATAACTGATGTGAAGTGTACTGACAGCTCCCAGGTTTAACATGGAAAGGTGTAAACAGATCGTTGCAAAAGAATAGGTGGCGGTTAGGGTGAGAGCATTCTGAAAACGTATATTTTTTCAGCTGTCCAACATGAAAGACCAGGGCAGATGAGGCCAAACAAGTGTGGTTTAGGCCAAAGTTATGATTCCCACCAATGAAAGAGACATGTTGCTGAAACAGTGTGCACGCCCATAATCCTAGTACTTGGGAGGATGAGAAAGAAGGATCATAGGTTCAAGACCAGCCTCAGCCACTTAGCAAGGACCTCAGCAACATAGTGAGATCCTATTTCAAAATAAAAAATTAAAAAGGGTTGATATGTAGCTCAGAGGTAGAATGTCCTTGGGTTCCATTCCAGTGCCAAAAAAAAAAAAAAAAAAAAAAAAAAAAAATCAAGAGGACAGGCTGCTTTGAAAGCCTGGAAGGAGCTGAGCCTAAGAAACTTCTGTTGACTAAATGAGTAAAAAGAACAAATAGGATCCTTCTTGACATCGTTTTCATTTTCCTTCTCTTTCTTGTCTCCTTCTTTTCTTTCCTCTCTCTCCTCCCTCTACCTCCTTCTTCTTTCCCTTTCTTCTTGCTTTTTAACCCTGTTTTCCCTTAAGGAGTTTTCTCTAAACAGAGTAAAAGCTAAATTATTGTGGATCTGTGAAACTAAGTTTATAAATGCTGCAGAACTCGGTTAAAATTCCAGTGGGTCCCTTTATGTGCAGTGATTGTAACGGGTCAGTTTGGCACTTTCTCCTCAGATAAGCACTTGGGGTCATAGAAAAGAAGACTGGGTAAGATCCTTTAAGCTTGAGATCCTGTTGAAATATATGTGTTCTCAGCCAATCTCCCACAACCAGAGAGGCCAAGAGAGCTTAGAGCCTGTGAATCTCTTAGGGTTTTACAGTGGGAAAGGATTAATATTTTGTCATGTCAGGAACAAACAGAATGGGAAACAAATGAGGAATTTAGAAAAAATGCTTCATGTATGCAGGAGAAAATCATTGGGCATGGAAATTAAAGAGATTTTTATTCAGCATGAAAATGGCATAATCTGCAGGCTGGAAGGGCTTTCCTGCCCTGTTGGTGCAGTTGTTAAAAATGTGTCTTCCCGCTGGGTCCCCTCTGAAGCCCTCAGCTCTCTTGCCCTCTGGCCAGGTCACTACTACAGGAGCCAGCCAGTGACATGACATTTACTTTCTATGTCGTAATTGCTCAGACACGATTTATGTCTATCATTTTAGTTTTGTAACTGATCACTCAGTAGAAGCTTGTTTTATGGCCTCTTTGTATTACTGGATGAAATATTGATAACTTAGAGGGATGATAAGCTTAACTAATTAGTATTTAGAACTTAAAATATGTAAACATACTCAGTTAATAAAACTGGCAAATGAATACAATTTCAAGATTGTTATAAGCTATAGATGAAATAAGAACACTGGCTGATTCCCCATGTGGAAATTAACAGTTTATGAAGTTGAGAAAGTTTCCACACTCAAGTCGCTAGCATGTGCCACCTTCATTTAAACCTATAAGGAATATAAGCACAGACGTTTTGGAGCAACGTGACATGAACATCTGAATGCTTTGTAGATCATTTAAAAAATAAAAATGAAAAAGAAAAGTTTGGTATATATATTTGATATTATATTTTAAACATTGGCTTGGGGATGTAGCTCAAGGGTAGAGTGATTGCCTAGCATGCCTGAGGCTCTGGGTTCCACACCCAACACTGTAAATAGTAATAATATGATACAATAATTATAGTAACATAATACTAATTATTATTGTTACAAAAGTAATGTAAAAATTAAATTAGCTCTCTGGTAACAAATTAGGTACACTTAATTTGTAGCTACTTAGCTGTTGGATTATTTTTTTCATCAACATAAGCATTCCAAACAGTGTGATCAAACAGTATGAACAGAAGTCTCTTAATCTGCTATTAAAGATTTTCCTATCAGTGTTCTTAGCCCAAGGAAAAGAGAGATCAAAAGAACAAATAATCCCTCATACACAATATAGAATGTTTGTTTTATTCTTTTATTATACAATTATTTAAAGCACTGTTTAATTTTAATTTCACCCATGAGTGAAACTTTATGGTTATCTCTAGGCTCCCAACAGCATCAGCTTTGGGAAAGAGAGTGAGAAATCAATGACAATGACCAAGTCAGTAAGAGACGACGTCCCTTCCACCCAAGAGAATCTGGTGAAGTGGGCTTTGGACAATGGCTATAGCCCAGTAACATCATATACGGTGGCTCCTGTGGCTAATAGATTTCATCTTAGGCTTGAAAACAACGGTAAGTGTGATTTTTATCGTGGTGGTTGTTTATTTAAAAAAAAAATCCTCCAAATGAATCTTTCAAGTGAGAGACTCTCATTTCAGCTTGAATGGTGCTGTTTTTCTGTTGCACATTTTAATAATTTCTTTGAATACTTTCTACCACAAGACCTTAAACTGTCTAGACTTGCGTTAGATTCTTTTGATGAAACTGTAATACAGATTTGCATGCAATAGAATTGATTGCGTGTTGGAGAATGTTATTGTAGACCATCTACATTATGATTACAGTAAGAATCAGTGAGAGCCTGGGTTCTCAGAGTCACCTAATGACCATGCATAGCTGAGAATACAGAGGGACTGCAGAAAAGAAGTCTATGGTCAGAGACTATAGCTTATAGGAAAATATTCATGAGGACTCATACTTGGGTTTTCTTACCCAGTGGGAAGGCCAGAATTGTCACCCCAATTTGATGGAGCAGAGAGCAGAGGATCAACAAGTTCTTGAGGGTTTCCAGAGACTTATAGCTAGCATGATTCAAGCCCTCAGTTTTCTGATCCCCGTGCCTGCTCCTCACCCTGTGGTGCCTCTGCGGAGTGCAGCTGGTGGGATGAAGGCCACGGGAATCAAATCCTTGGCTCTGCCATCTGTGCACTGTTTGGGAGAAAGCTGCTTCCCCAGTTAGCCTCAGATTCCTCTTTAGCAATCCAGGGGAAATAATAGCGCCTACCTTACAAGGTTGTTAGGAAGATTTTTTTTTTTTTTATTAACGTACAAGTTAAGAACTCTCCAAAGCTGTGGCTTCTTTTGGATTTGATTAGCTGTAGCATACAGAATCCTTTCTGAAAGGATTATATAGGAGAGTTTATGTCCATGGTCATCATCACAACCAACCTCCGCCGAGACGGATTTGACCTCAATCATTTATTGGTTGGCTTAGATAGTAGTAGAGAATATCGGGAAAGTTACCGTTTTTTTCTTTAAATTGTTGACAATATGACAGAATATTGAATATTACTTGTATGGAAATGCTGCTTCCTCTGAAGGAATAATGAGCCTAAGCAGCTTTTTCTTTTCTCTCCTTAGGGACTGCATTGTAGGCCAGAGTCCCCACATACCTTTTAGAGTTTGGCAGTCAAACAGGTGGTAGTAAAATCATTTAAAAATACAACAGTGTTTTGGCTTGAGGTGTATCTCAGTGGAAGAGTACTTGCCTAGCATGCTCAAGGCCCTGGGTTCAATCCCCAACATTGCAAATAAATAAATAAATATAAAAATAAATATAAAAATACCAATACTGTTTTAAAAAAAACTTTTGAGAAACCATTTAGAAAATTTCTAGATTCAGCCGGGTGTGGTGGTGCATGCTTGTAATCCCAGTACTTGGGAGGCTGAGACAGGAGGATGGCAGGTTTGTGACCAGCCTCAGCTACTTAGTGAGGCCTTCTGAAACTTAGTGAGACCTTCTTTCAAAATAAAGAATAAAAAATAGGGCTGGGGTTGTAGCTCGGAGGTAGAATGTCCCTGGGTTCCATCCCCAATACAGCTAAAAACCAACCAACAAATGTCAACAACAACAAAAACCCTCTAGACTCAAATGAAGCAAAAATGGCATTTGAATGGAATAATATTGCCCCACATAACTTACTCTAGTTACATACTTGTTAAAAATTGGTAGGGACTTAGAATTTTTCTACCACAGTGCATCTCAATCTTGGCTGCACATTGCAATTGCAATAGGGAGATTAAAACATTAATGATTGTGTTCAGCCCTAGCGAGCCTGAGTTTTGATTGGCTTGGAGTGTAACCTGGACACCGGGATTTTTTTTTCTAAAGCTCCAAAAGTGTTTTTTGGGTGGGACTGGAGATTGAACCCAGGGGCATTCTACCTTCAGCACACCCCTCCCCCAGCCCCTTTTGTTTTGAACCAAGGTCTTGGTAAGTTGCTGAGACTGGCCTGGAACCTGCAGTCCTCCTGTCTCAGCCTCTCAAGTACTGGGAACACAGTCATACACCACCAGGCTCAGCAAAGCTCCGAAAGTAATTTTAATGCACAGCTGAAGTTGAAGACCAGCACTATGACCCAAGCCTTTCATTTTTAAAAATGGGAAACTGAGCCAGGCGTGGTGGCGCACGCTTGTAATCCCAGCATTCAGGAGGCTGAGGCAGGAGGATGGTGGTCCACGGCCAGCCTTAGCTACTTAGTGAGGCCCCCACAACTCAGAGACCCTGTTTCAAAATAAAGAATAAAATATAGGGCTGGGGGTAGCTCAGAGGTAGAATGCCCCTGGGTTCCATCCCCAATACTGCAAAAAAAAAGGGAAAAAAAATGGGAAACCGAGACACGGAAAGAAGTAAGCCACTTGCCCAAAGCCACTTAGCTAATTAGACACCAAGACTAGAATTCAGGCTGCTCGACTCCGAATCACTTTTTTACATGGTTTGTTAGACATAGGGTGACAGACACCTGCCCGTTCGCTGCTAATTTCTCCTGTTCTGCCTCTACCAATGACTGTGGAATCGCACACCAATGATGCTTGACCTTCTTCTGTCACCACAGAGGAGATGAGAGATGAAGAAGTGCATACGATTCCTCCTGAGCTCCGGATCCTGCTAAATCCCGGCTCCCTGCCTGGCCCAGAGAACCCGCCCTTCCGGGGAGGAGGAGGCCAAGCCGGAGGGCTCCCCTTTCCTTTCCCGGATATCTCCAGGAGAGGCTGGAAGGAAGGGGGAGAAGATAGGATCCGCCATCCGAAGGACTCTGTCATCCCCAGCCTACAACTGTTTCCTGGCCCCAGAGAGCCGGAAGAGGCTCAAGGGAGCGTGGACGTTGCCCTGTCGGTCAGATGTGACAGTGAAAAGATGGTCGTGGCTATAGAAAAAGACTCTGTGCAGGTCCGCTCAGCCTCTCAAAGGAGAGGCCATCTCCTTCCCAGTCTGGCCCCAGTCTGTTCATTATCTCCCTCTCGCCCTTTCACTCTTGAGCTCGGGAGGCTTGCTCCTGTGTTCTCGGTGGGGTTGGATGAGTCCACTTCCTCTTGGCTGCCATTCTCACTTGGTTCCTGTTGTTCTCGGTGAGGGGATTCCAGATTTTCACGCGTCAATATTTTGCTACCGAATCTGTCAGGCCAACGAACACAGTCGTTGGGTCTGTTGACAGGTAGCCGCCTGGGAAGAGGCATGTAGGGGCTGGGGACAATGCAATCCTCCACAGGCCTTTACTTAGAAGACCCCCGTGTGTGTTAACTGTGTGCCGCAGAACTGCCTCTGAGCCCCCCGTTATGTCTTTAATGGCTGTCATTTCAGGCCAGCAGCCACTCAGGGGTGGAGGTCACCCTGCTGGATCCTGCCTGCAAGGCCAAGGTGAATGACACCCATTTCATTTTGGAGTCTCCCCTGAATGGCTGCAGAACTCGGCACCGGCAGTCCACCACGGATGGCACGGTTTACTATAACTCGGTGAGTGTTCTGCAAAACCAAGCTTTGCCCTCTGCCAAAGCCTTGCTGGTGCTACTTTACAACTAATCTCAACATTTCTATGAATGTGAGGAGGGGCCTGCACATAAAGCCAGGTATCAGTTCTCAGCAAAGTGCAATGCACTTTGACCTTGAACACTTGTGTTTTCTTTGCTTTTTTGGTGAGTCTCTGGGAGTGGGAAGGCCCTGTTTTCTCAGCTGGAGTTGCAGTGATCTCACTCACTCCCTCTTTCTATCTCCTGAGGGCAAAGGGTTCACTGGCAAGTGATCGTGACTTCTCTCAATGGCCGAGCTGCAGGGTCAAGTGCCCTGGTCCTACCAGGGATAAAACTCAGGGCCTTGGACTGTGAGTGAATAGCTCTGACCAGGTGCATGGTCCCTCAGCCACCACTGCATCAACACAGAAAGAGATGTTAAAATCTGAAAACAACATTCAAGGAATTACTAAGCCAGCCTGTGTCTGTCTGTCTGTCTGTCTGTCTGTCTCTCTCTCTCTCTCTCTCTGCCTCTGTGAAAGACACTAAGTTGAAGAGAATCTCCTACTTTTGAAGACACATGGAGGAAGATCCCACAGATTCCCCCAATGATAATCTGTGTCAATAGCTAAACTTCTCCTTCCAGAAATCTTTCCTGTCTGTTGATCTAAGTTTTTTCTCTTCAGATTAAACCTGTCCTCTTAGAGACAGAAACTGGGCAGTAAAGATGAAAAGAATTTGCAACATAAAGCCAGGCACAGTGATACATGCCTCTGCTCTCTGTACTTGAGAGGCTCAGGCAGGAGAATCATAGATTTGAGGCCAAGCTTAACAACTTAGGGAGATCCTATTTCAAAATTTCAAAATAAAGAAGGCTGAGAGTGTAACCCAGAGGTAGAATGCCCCTGGGTTCAATTCCCAGTACAAAAAAAAAAAAAAGAATATGAAACATGAAATCTCATAGAAGAACTTCAAAGTGCTAATTTTTGAGTCTGGATTATACTTTTGATGGTAAAAAAAAAAAAAAAAAAAGGCTTCAAGGTTTCCATGTCTGCCTTTGACACAATGTGTGTCTATGCTCTTAGCAACTACTCCAGCGTTGACAGGGGATGGGGTGGCTGCGGCTGCTGGTTCTTGCCACTGCCTGTCAACAGATAAACGACTCAGTCCAGGGGAGAGGCTGGAGATGAGGTGCTCCTGTCAGTGGCTCGGGTGGGAGTGGCTCTCCTGTGGGCCCAGGTTTATTGTTCCTCAGAGAACCTCAGGAGACTGGAGCTGGAAAAATCCCTCAGATGATCTCATTCCATTTCCTCATTTCACAGGTGAGGGAATTGTACTGGGGAGTTAAGACTTGCTTAGATCTAAGGGACTCGTTCATGGATGAGCGAGGACCGAACCCAGCTTCCTGATTGCTGGTCCACTGATCTGTCCTCAACACCAGGCCAGCCTAGCACCCAAATAACTCACTTATTAACCTTGGCTTCCTGCTGATGTTAACACTCATTTTCTTGGAATTATCCATTTTCTCCTATTAGAATGAATGTCATATCAGACTGCTACATTTGGCTTTGCCATTTTAAAACTGGTGTCCAAGTTGACACCAATAAAGTGATAATCTGCCTGTTAACCTGTCTGTTAAGAAAAAAGAAGTATCAGTTCCTTCAGCAGAGAAGGAACATACTGTGATTCTATAAAATACCTTCTTTTTCAGATTTTTTAAAATTTTTATTGTGATGTCCTGTGGGTTTCTTCAGTTACGTAGATACTTTCTTTTCAGGAGCTGATAAAGAAGAAAGAGGCCATTTTTCTTCATTTTCTTCCCATTCTGTTTCCTTCAATGAATATTTTAACTGTTGGTTCCAACCATAACTGTTTGTAATAATGTTATTATATATTTTTTGTTTTGTATCATGTTCAGAATCCAAGCATATGAGACAGAAAGAAATTAGGATTTTGTGTGTGAAGTCATGGTCCTTAGGTGATCTTTTTTGGGGGGGGGTACTGGGGATGGAACCCAGGGGCATTCTATCTCTGAGCTATATCCCTAGACCTATTTTATTCCTTATTTGGAAACAGGGTCTCACTGACTTGTGGAGGGCCTCACTAAGTACCTGTGGCTGGCCTTGAACTTGTGATCCTCCTGTCTCAGCCTTCCAAGTACTGAGATTACAAGCATGTTCCACCACACCTGGCTTTTTTTTTTTTTCTCTATCTTTTTTAGAACTAACCCAGGCACAATAATTTCAAAAAATGTTAAGATATATTGTTCTAGACTAGACCATATTATTTTTGTTCATTTATATACCACACAGAAAGATATGGGGAAAGAAATAAGCAAAGTGTAGTATAAGAGAAAAGATGAGGTGGTTGACTCCATTGTAAACATTGGGCCCTTTGCTTCTGACTCAAACTACAAATTTTTAATCCTACAAATAATAAAAGCTCCTTGGAATAGCCAATTCTTGGTATTTCTTAGAGTTTTTTCTTTTCTTTTTAGCAAAAAGACCTACAAGGAGAAGCCAGTTACAATATAGAAAAGCCTGCTGACAACCCCAATCAGCTCCATTTGTGTCTAGAATTTTCCTACTCTTTA
This sequence comes from Muscardinus avellanarius, assembly GCF_963383645.1. NCBI lineage: Eukaryota > Metazoa > Chordata > Mammalia > Rodentia > Gliridae > Muscardinus > Muscardinus avellanarius. Next base: position 81,610,739 of record NC_137788.1, on the reverse strand, counting down.
AAACAATGTATAAGCCAGGCATGGTGGTGCACGCTTGTAATCCCGGCATTTGGGAGACTGAGACCAGAGGATCATGGTTCGCGGACAGCCTCAGCTACTTAGTGAGGCCCTCTGTAACTTAGTGAGACCCTGTTTCAAAATAAAGAATAAAAAATAGAGCAGGAGGATGTAGCTTGGAGGTCGAATGCCCCTGGGTTCCACCCCCAGACCCGCAAAAAAAAAAAAAAAAAAAAGTATAATTATTCAGTGTAGTTGTAAAATGAATCTGTGTTTTTCACAGGACACAATACAGATTTTAAATCAGATCTTAATTTGAGCCTGCAGTGGGCTTCTCCTTATTCTTTATTGCTTTGAAGATGAAATCCTAAAAAGCTGGGAGATTTTGTTTGTTTGGTTAGTTGGTTGGTTGGTTTTTGTATTAAAGTTTTTAAATTTACATCTGAATGGTTGGTTACATGGGTGTTTGCAGGAAGGAGAATCAAATATGTGTGGTTATAATAGTTTTGTTATAATAGCTGTACTTTTTTTTTCGCCTTTTAGATTGTGATAAAGGCTCCATCCTCTCTGGACAGTAGTGGTTGGCCGGATGGTTATGAAGATTTGGAATCAGGTGATAATGGGTTTCTAGGAGATATGGATGAAGGAGATGCTTCCCTCTTCAGCCGAACTGAAATTGTGGTGGTACGTGTTGGCTTTAGTAGGCAGCTTCTGGAGAATGTTTTCCACTTGATTGGCTTCTACTGGGGACAATCAGAAAATAAAGTTGTATGTTAAAGGTCAGCTCTTATAAAGCTACGAGGCCTTCATCCCTCATGTGATTGTAATTTATCTCTATTTCTTTGGTTTTGTTCCAGTTTAATTGCAGCTTACGGCAGCAGGGGAATCCCAAAAGCTTCCAGGACCAGACCAACAGAAACGTCTCCTTAAACCTGGAGCTGTACAACACTGACCTTTTTATAGCACCTGTCCAGGGGATCTTACCAGTGTCAGAGAATGGATATGTCTATGTTGAGGTGAGACGTGAATGTTATCCTTGGGTTTCTGGCTTAGTGCTGAGTCGTAGTTCATGGGACATTTGCTAAAATACCCTTTGCGGGCCTCTTCCTGTACCTACTCATTCCCCTAACCAGCTCTGGGTGAGGGTTTGACTCAAATAATACTTTTGGGTTACTTCCTGACCAAAGCGGGACATTTCAGGATTAGTATACCATACTAAATTGGGAGGGGGCTTTGTAAGAAGATGAATGTTAAAAAGGTGTGTATGTTGGACGGGGACAGAGTGTGAATTCTAATAAAATTCTGTGCTTGTTTGAACCTTAGCATATTTGGTCAGTGGTTGTAGTGTTGCTTAGTTAGCCATGAATTATTTCAAAGCACTCATATATTATCATTTAAATTGCATCAGTTTTAAGTGAAATGCTGTGTGCCGCCATATCTCATGAAAATATTTTTTCTAAGTCATTATTTAAATATCTGTATACATATATTAAACTGTTTACTATACAGAATAGTAATGTGCATGGCATAAATCTGGAAGACCCACAGACTATTAGATAGTTCTGGAAATAATGAAATAGTAACAGCTAACATTTATTGCCGATTTATGATATGCAAATACAGTTATGTATCAATAATGAACTCTTCAGAGTAAGCCTATGAGCATGGACTAATAGTAGCTTAATAATAGCTCCGTCTTAGGGATGAAAACAAAAACCGGGTCACAAACTTGCCCAAGGTCACACAGCTAGCACTGAGCAGAGTTCCGATTCAGAGATCTCCCTTAGCTACGTGGCTCCAGAATCCACACGGTTGCCCACTAGATGCTACTGTCACTTATTTTCAAAGTGTCATTGGAAGGGCAAGAAAGTATCACCTCATCAGGGCAAATCCCAGGCTCACAGATTGGATTCTAGAGGAGACACAATCTCTGTGGCACCCGGCTGTCTGCTGTGGGTTGTGCTTGGGCACAACTTGTACCATTTGAAGCAGGCACACTGTCTGCTGGTCTTGCAGAGAAGCCATCGTCTGATGAGCTGGTTTGGGGAAGCAAGTTGGTGTTCTGCTTCACTGTGGGAGGAGTGAGAAGCTCACAGGGCGGAAATGGGATCCTTCCATATGTTAGAGTGACTTCAGTGTGTATATCTCTGTTTTGGTGAAGACAAACAGTTCTCACATCTGCATTGGCCCTGGGATGAAGCTGCTGGCTCCAGATGTCTATTTATAACCCCTAACATTTAAATCTAGAATGATAGTACTAATAATGGGTGGTATTTATTAACTGTCTGGGAACCATGTTGTTCCCGTGTAATATTTTCCTTTACTACTGCTCACAGTGACTGTGCCTTGTCAACACTAGCGCCTTCATTCAGAAGGTGAGGACGCTGAGGCTCTGCCCACGTGAGTCTCTGCACACAAGGACAGAGGAGCATGTGGTTTTCTTGGACTCATCTCACTCCAGAACCTAGACTTGCATTTCCAGTCTGTTTTAGAGCAGATTTTACAGACATTTTTTTTTCCCTCTTTGAGAAAATAAAGGTTTGCTAGACATCCTGCCATTCCATAGTTTCTTTGAGACTAAGAAAAGATTTGCAGTGCCTTTGTTATGCATTTGTGCATTGTGGGTTCTGAGTTTGTGTTAGAGGGCACTTTTCATTAGTATTTACCATCTTCCCAAGATAGAAAGTCTTGTTCTGCAGAAATGTTGCAAAGATAATGAAGTACAAATGTTACAGACTGGCACCATAAGGTGACAGCATCCTAGTCATCTTTATCGGCTTCCTCCCGCTTCCCACCATCTTTGTCACTGAGAGTCCCCCCAGTTAACTGCTTAGGGATCTTTCACAATGATTTTGTGGATTCAGAGCCCCATGGATGTCAGGGATTTCCCCTGGGCATCTCAGAATGGAAAGTTTGTTTATAACTCTGTGTCTTTAGAAAGGATTCTGGGGCTATTGGCCTTGTGGGTAAGGACTAACTTTATTTCTAAAGTGTTTAAGTTTATTTTGATCCTAAGTTTAGTCAAGGAATGAGGCACAGAGGGGGAGGGGCAGTTCATGCAGCGACCCACATGTCACCAAACGGAGGATCCAGTCTGTTCTGGGGACTTTAGCTGAGTTCAGGGTAGCTGAGGTTTGAATTCTGTTTACACTTGGCTAAACATGACTTCCTGTTTCTAAAGAAAAGAACCTTAACAAGATTTGGACTTGGCCCATACAAATGTTTTGTAAGAGGGAAGTGTAAATGAGTTGGAAATGGTTCCAGATTAGATTTCCCTTAAAATACCCCTGGGCTTAAAGAGCGAAGGGAGAGTACTTGGCAAGGCTGGTTGGTCCCGTGAGCGGCTGGGACACTTTGCCAAGTCCCTGATGACCACCAGATTGCCCTGTCCCCTGACGTCTAGCTCCAGAGGCCTGCCCGGCCTGCTCACCGAAAAAACAGGACTTGAGATGATTCCGTAGCTTTCATGTTTTAGGCTTGCTCTGATTTTCTGCAATTTAGTCTCGCTCTTCCCCGACTGGGTCATATAGACGCTGCTTCAGTTTTCTATTTTTTGAGCAATTTTTTTTTTGAAAAAGAGCTTGTCGTATATAAGAAATACACTATTATTATGGCTTTGTTATAGGTGTCATTTTGGAAAATTCACTTCGGTGCATGATGTGCTTCTATTTTTATCTCTCAGAGGAATTGTGGGAAGTTGAAGGGACTTATTCATTTTGCATTTGAAACTTCCAGGCTGGCATTTGAACTAGATAGTTCGCTGTCATCATCCCTCTCAAGTTCACATGAGAAGTGTCTCTTCTCTCAATGAGTGCATTACTTCTGTAATTAGAAAGAAGGCTATAAATGTGTTACGGCAATAAAGCACTGTTTCATCCAAAGGACCGTGTTGGTATGTGGTCCCTGTGCCTAAATTAAAGATGCTAACTTGTTCCTGAATTGGTCTTTTGAAGGCGTCTATCACCAAGACTGACCCAGAACTGGGATTCGCCATCCAAACTTGCTTCATCTCTCCGAATTCGAACCCCGATAGGATGTCCGACTACACCATCATTGAGAACATTTGTCCTAAGGATGAATCCGTGACATACTACATCCCCAAGCACGTGCGCTTCCCGAACTCACCCGTCGCGATAGATAAGGAGCGGTTCAGCTTCCTCTTTAAGTCCATGTTCAACGCCTCGCTGCTCTTTCTACATTGTGAGCTGACGCTGTGCAGCAGCAGGGGGAAGGACCCCCAGAAGCTGCCGAAGGTTCGTGGGCACGCATCCCTTTGGATTGGCATTTTGGCATTTTTAGGTGATGTGGTGACCTCCTGGGCAAGTTTAATCCCCGGTTATTGCAGGTTGAGGTTTTGGTTTGGAACTGGCCACGTGAAGTAATAAAGCCAAGATGAGCCGGGAACTGTGAGTTTTAGGGCATCTTAGAGAACAAATCCTGACAGTAGGATTTTTTTTTTTTTTTTTTTTTGGTCGTTTTTCTTTTTTTCCATGTGCGCAACTTCGCAGCTCCTTACGAGGGATAAATCGGAACTGTTTTCCAGTGAGGCGGAGGCCTGGCTTTATCTCCACTGGTCAGATAACACGCCGTGCCAGAATTCAGTGAGCCCAGGGGACAAGCTGAGCACGAGGATTAATTTTTCCAGGTCCCGCTGAGACCTGGGTTGCGATTGTTTTTCGACCTTCTCTGTGTGAGTTGTAAGGTTGACTTGTCTCAGGAGGACTTCCAAGGGAAACTCACAAATGTTTTACTTTTTCTCAGTTTCATATCAGTTCATCGTGTTGGCTCACGTCACGCCCCTTCTTGAAGCAGCACACTCTGTTGCCATAACAGAAATCAGAAGCCTTTGACCTGGCCTGAACGGTGCCCGCAGGGGCGCTGCGACGCTCACTGCGCTCCCTCCTTAGGCCTTGGGTGTGAAATGCGTCTGTGTCTTCTGCTGGAGTTTTGTTTCTGCGACCTGCTGAGATTATGTATCACTTCCTGTGTGCATTTATTCTGTAGATCACATACGCACAGTGTAAACTGGCATTTATCAGTCACATAGTAATTAATGACTCAAAGGCTAAAACTCAAAGCTGTATTATTAATGAATCCTACCATCTAGTATATGGGCGATTTAAAAAAAAAAGGTGGAAAAAGAAGAGGAAGAAATATCATTGACTTACCATGGATCTGAATCCTTTGCACTATTATATTTCCCTGGGCATTCATTTTTTCAAGAATTTTGGCCACCTAGGAAAACACAGCCACGTCTAACCATAATCATTAGGGAACGCATATGGGATGGGTTAGACTGTATGTATCAGTTGCTTTGCTTTTGGAACCATCAATGTCTTAGGCTCTTCGCTCTGCCTCCCTGCAGTGCATGCCTCCCGATGAAGCCTGTGACTCGCTGGACGCCTCCATGATTTGGACCATGATGCAGAATAAGAGGTCGTTCATCAAACCGCTGGCCGTGGTCCTCGTAGCAGAACCAAAAGGTGCGCTCTGGGAGGCTCAGTCAGAGGATAGGGGCCAAAGGGCTGCTCTTAAAGCTAGCCAATACTATGAAGTCTGCTTTTATTTATTTGTTTTGCGGTACTGGGGATTGGACCTGGGGCATTCTATCTCTGAGCGACACTCCCAGCCCTAATTTTTATTCTCTTTATTTATTTTATTTTATTTTTTTGGTAGTACTGAGGATGGAACCCTTCTACATCCGGGCTACACTCCCAGACCTAGTTTTATATTTTTTATTTGGAAACAGGGTCTCTTAAGCCAGCGAGGCTGGCTTAGAACCTGTGCGTGATCCTCCTGTCTCCGCCTCCTAAGTGCGGGGATTACAAGCGTGCGCCAACACGCCCGGCTATTCTCTTTATTTTGAAACAGGGTCTCACTGAGCTGCAAAGGGCCTCACTAAGTAGCTGAGGCTGTCCATGAACTGTGATCCTCCTGTCTCAGTCTCCCAAGTATTGGGATTGTGAGCTTGCGCCACCATGCCTGGTTTGAAAATCTGGTTTTATTCAAAAGTGAAATGATAGGCCTGATAGTAACTTGTGTGTGTGTGTGTGTGTGTGTGTGTGTGTGTGTGTGTGTGTGTGTTGCTAGGGATTGACCCCAGTGGTGCTCTCTACCACTAAGCTATACACCTAGTCATTATTTTTTAAATTTTAAGACAGGGTCTAAGTTATCCAGTACAGGCGAGCACCGTGTTGCCTGGCCTGGGAAAGGATTCTTTGCCCAAGGAGTCTTCTCTTTAGCTAGTTCTCCTACTGCCATTCTGGCTGAGTGGTGATACATTTACAACTTATTTCTTTTTTAAAAAAATTAGATCATAGTCAAGGTTATCTCTGATATTATATCACTCTCCCCTGCAATCAGAAATGCTTCCATGAAGCTGGGCATGGTGGCGCACGCTTGTAATCCCCGCACTTGGGAGGCGGAGACAGGAGGATCGCACTGGTTCGAAGCCAGCCTCACTGGCTTAAGAGACCCTGTTTCCAAAATTAAAAAATATATAAAAATAGGTCTGGGAGTGTAGCCAGGAGGTAGAAAGGTTTCCAGGAACCCCAGTACCACCAAAAAAGAAAGAAAGAAAGAAAGAAAGAAAGAAAGAAAGAAAGAAAGAAAGAGGGAAGGAAGAAAGAAAGAAAGAAAGAAAGAAAGAAAGAAAGAAAGAAAGAAATGCTTCCATGAACATGCAAGAGAGGGCCAGAGGCACCCAGTGTTCTGGAACTTGCTCACAGGCCACTGCCCATCTTTCCATGACTTATTACTGATAGGCAGGTTAGTTGCAAGCTATTGTGATGCTTTGTTAAAATTGCGGATGTTTTTGAAAGAGGGTTGTGTCTGTGATCATGTCTACGTGAGGTGTTGGCGGAAGAAAGAAGATTGAAAACAGCTGCCCAAGTGCATTTCATTGTATTTTTCTGGTCCTGGGGATTGAATCCAGGGGCTCTCTACCTCTGAGCTACACCCCCAGCCCTGTTTTTTTATTCTTTATTTTTTAAACAGGGTTTCACTAAATTGCAAAAGGCCTCAGTAAGTAGCTGAGGCTGGCCGAGAACCTGTGATCATCCTGTCTCAGCCTCCCAAGTACTGAGATTACAAGCATGTGCCACCACTCCTGGCTTAAATACATTTTATAATTTGATTTTCAGAATGTTACACAGTTGCATTTGCTGCCTGAAGCCAATGATGCCTCTTCCTATACATGCAGGAACATTTAGCAATCTGCATCCTCTTAAAGAAAAAGAAGGATGTGCCCTGTGAGGTGTGGTTTTGGTACCTAGGAGGGCAAGCAATGCAGGGCCAGGCCCAGCATAGGCCCAGCCAGCCAAACCAGCCAGCAAAGAAGCAGAGCAGATGTCAGAGATGGAGATGAGGCCCTGTGGGCTGTGCAGAGAGCCATCCAACAGGGACCACATCACAGCTCCAGGCAGCACAAACAAGCACAGACACAGCAGGTAGCTGTCAACACCTGAGGGGTGGAACCAGATGTCACATGAGATATCTGGGTAGTTAGAGTGTCCCTGTCTAGAAGCAACCTGTCACTCTCCAGAAGCATTGGTGTCTAACAGTGTCAAGCTGAGAAGGCTGGAGAGTGAAAGTGGATTCCAAGCCTCCAGGGTAAGAGATTCCAGGGCTGAAGCTGCAGCCACCTCACACCACCCTGAAGGGCAGAGAAGAGCCAGGAACCAAGGTCCTTGACAAAAGTCAGCAAGCAGCCTGGCCCAGCTGCTAGAAATAGTAGGGGACCTGCTGGCTGGTGCTGATGTCAGATCTAGGGTGTTAGGGCCTCCTGGGATGGCACTTCTGAGCTGAGCACTGTTGGATTGGGACTTGCCAGAGCTAAGCAGCAGGGCTGGGTCTGGTAGCAGGACCCACCAGGACAAGGGCATGTGGGTTGCCTGGCTTCTAATTTGTCAAAGTGGCTTTTGTGTGGTAACTGTGCCATTCCAATGGTCACACCTGGTGGCTGCCCCCTTCCCAGGGGCCTGCTCTTATCAAAAGGGAAGATCATAGAAGGGGAGGGCAGAGACTTAGAGAACTTTGCTTGGGCTTCATTTTCTTCTGAAAAGGAGGGCTTGGATCCGATGACGTCTAGAAGCCCTCTCAGCTGCAACCCTCCACCCTGCTTTGGCAGGAGGAAAATAATTTTTAATTCATTTCCCAGCTCTCCTAAGTTTGGGCTGACATGTACCTATGAGAAGTCGGATAGTTCTGCGGCAATGTGTTTGTTGTCATTGGTTTTATTTTATTGATTTGTTTTCAGCCATTTGAAAGTCCTAACAGGCATCTTTCTATGTATTGGTTGCCCAAATACTAACTAGTTCCTTTTTATTGGCTGTGGGGCAGTGGGGGCAGGAGAAATAAGGATAAATTAATTGTATTGCAAAGAAATAACACTTGGGCGACAGCTGGCCGTGTTTTGCACTGTGCGAGTGGTTTAACAATAGCACGAGTTACCTCACCCTCCATCTGTGACTCTTACCTATTTTGAGAGAGGTAATTCTGTTGGTAATTGAAGGCAGCAGCCTGCTTTTGCCTGTGCCAGACAATAATTAGGCATTAATATTGCAGCAATATAACTTCCAGCAATTCATTCATTTTTCTTTTAAGTCTGGTACTATTTTTCTAAGTACTTTTTTCTTGTAAATTAGGTAATTACTTTTATTTAAACAGTGTCATTATATTGAAAGTTCTCTCTGTGTGGTTGTAGGTTGTTGTTGTTTTTTTTTTACACAAAAGTTCAAGAAACAAATTTTACCAGATATCAAAGCAGTTTCATGAGATTTGCTAATTGAGACTAGATTTTGGGGGAGTAGCACGTGGGCAAGGGAAGTTTATTGCTTAGATTTGTTAAACACGTTCAGGAAGTTAGACTGTAGGCCAGCTTCCCAGGGGCTGTATGCAAATTCAGATTCTAACTTTGTAGGAACTGGTAGGTTTTTCTGACAGTTCTCAGTTCTGTGATGATTCCTTTCCCCTTGTATGTTTATTTTCATTGACTTTAAAATCATTGCAAATAATGCAGAACACTGGAGTCTCTTTTGCCTCACAGTGAATTGGAGTAGTATGAAAAAAGAATGTTCCATTTTCCAATCGTTGGCTTATTTGATTTATAACAGGGCCATGTATGTTCTTCCTGGGAGCAAGGTAGGTCAGTTACTAGGATTTATTTTGGGAGCTAAGTATTTCCCAGCCGAGGGGCTGCTTCGCTGACTTACTGCATAGGTGGCCTTTGAAGGTCATGCCAAAGTTCCAGCCCCCTCTGTAATTGGTTCATCTTGGTTTTCAATACTTGTGTTTTCTGGGGCAACAGACAGAGAACCAGGCAAACGAGTGGTGCCCACCGTTACTAGCATGGACGTCATTCAGACAGTGTTTTTTCCCTGCATACAGGGAGGGTAGGCCATCGAGGCTACATAAATATTTCTGAGTTCCTCCTCCAGGCCACTGTTTTTAGTGGAGCCTCCCTAAGCACATCTTTACTACCTTGATCTCTAAGTCTTTTGGTAACCAACTATTGGCTAATCATTCTCTCCCTACTTAAACCTTCAACAGTAGATAAAGGTGATGGTGGCAGTGATGATCCAACATCGCGTGAGCATTTACTTTTTGTATAACATCCTGTGCCAAATGCTTTATGTGGATTATCATATTTAATTCTCATAGCGTCTCCATTTACACAGAGATTAAATAACTTTGCCCAGGTCATGTAACCTATAAATGACAGATTTGAAATTCAAGTTTTGGCTTTTTATTTCTATAGCCTGTACTCTTGAACTTTATGCCTTATCCCAGATGGAGGAGGATTCTAATTTTTAATAAAAATGACCAGTAACATAGGCGTCTGCCTCTTATTCAAAGTACCACCTACATACCTGAATGAATAGGAACTGAAAAGAAGAAGAATTTTCAGAAACAAAAAGCCTGTTTTTCTACAGGGTTAAGATGTTAGGAACAGTGTAAACTGTTTTAAAGTATATTAAAGTTCAGGAGAAGTTCTGTGACTTTGGGCTATAACTCACACAGAAGAAAAACAGAAAACACGAATAGTTTATGCATATTCTGGTTTATGGCAAAACAATTAAAATAGTTGAGGTCGTGCCATTCTACCATATTTTTTGAAATATTCTGAAATATAGGCATGTTAGCACTATTTGCTTTGGATGCTGTGACCGCTCTTCACAGCGCTGAGAACAGTTGGGTTTACACAATAAACATGGTACACTACGTCAGTGATGCTTTTAAAAAATGAGAGAGAGGGGGTCATCATTCTTCTGAAACAGAGTGTACATACACAAAGAAATATGGACATAAAAGAGTAGTAAATATCTTTCCCAAATTTGCCATGCTTTATAGGCAATATCTAATTCTCAGCAAGTTAAATGTTTGAAATACTGAATTTTCTTCATATTTCCACTACACAACTTTAAATAACAAAGACACCTGCCTATTATGGACACTCAGTAAATGTTAATTTGCTCTTAACCTCTCAGCCAAAGTAGGTTTTTTTTTTTTTTTTTCCGGTGGGGGGAGTGGAAAGGAAAGTTGTGAATGTCAAATAGAAGTTAATCCCAAAGAGGCATTACTTTTTGGAACATACTTGATTTTTCCAGAACAAATATACTCTAAAGAACCAGCCAAGTTTTGTCCTCCAGCTAAGGTACAACGAGGGGAAACAGTAGAAAGAAGGTCAAAATGCTTCTCTGACAGAATCAGGCACCCAGCTTCTGTCCAATAAGGGAGGGGGTGTTATAGTTTTATAAATCCATTTGCTTCACATTTTTAGACTTTTATCGGTATAGTATAATTATAATAGTGAGATTTGAGGTGATATAAATGTACCTGCACACATTTTGAAACCTTTTTATTTTGGAAAATCTCAACTATACACAAAAGTAGAATGAATCCCCATGAACCTCTTGCCTGTTTCCAATAACTACATATTCATGGACGATCTTTTATTATCTCTTGTTTTTATCTGACTGGATTGTTTGTAAGGAATCTCAGATACTTAAATTAATCTCTTTCATAAATGTTAAAGTATGTGCCTCTACAGGTTACGAATAATCAAAAGTTCTCCAATACAAAACCAATGATCAGGTCGTTTAGGAAGACTACTCTGAAAGTAGCATGAAGATTGGGTTGCTGGGGAAAGTGCTCCTTAAAAATGTTTATAAAGTTCTTCTATATTCTAGGCATATAGTTGACAGATTATCCTGTCTTTAAGGGCATTATATATAGTCTAGTGGAGTGTTTCTCAACCTCAACAGTCTCAACATCTTGGGCTGGATAACTTTTTGTTATTGAAGAGCCATCCTGTGCATTGTTAATTATTTAGCAGCAACCTTGGTCTCAGCCTCTAGATGCCAATAGCAAGCAGGCCCCATCCCCAGCTGTGACAACCTTATATGTCTTTAGATACATCCAAGTTTCCCCAAATCATCCCCATGTAAGAACCACTGTGTAGTGGCAGGGTGCAGATAAATGAACAGGCCCTTGCAATGCATGACACAGACACTGAAGGAACCCAGAGAAGGGGTTCAGAAATAACACAGTAAGGTTAGTAAAATCCATCTTTCAGTGGGGCCTGCAAAAGCCGCCTGAGTCTCCAGGGGGAGATTTCCTTGCCCCATCTGTGGTAGTCAGCATTCCTTCACTATGGCAAAATACTTGATTAAACCAATTTAAAGGAGGAAAGGTTTATTTAATTTTATGCTTTTTATTGGTAGGGTGCAATCATATAGCATAGTGAGACTGCAAGTGATACCAACACACGTGCCCACTTCACTTGGGAAAGCTTCCTTTTGGCTCACTGTTTCAGAGGTTCCAGTCCATGGTCGGCTGGCTCCCTGTTTCTGGGCCTGTGGACAAGGTGGTGAAAGGGATGGTGGTGTAAAGATGCTCACCTTGTGGCAGCTGAGAAGCAGAGAGCAAGAAAGAGGAAGGAGCTGGGGACAAGTCTCCAAGGTCACCCCTCTAAGGACCCACTCCTTTCAACTGAGGCCCACCTCATGCTGGTCCCACTCCCCCCATTCAATGATGAACCCAGTGATGGATTAATCCATTGATGAGATCGGAACACTCGTGATCAATCAAGCCCTCTGAACATAGCTGCACTGGGGAGCACACCTTCAACACAGGAGCCTTTGGGGGGCATTTCGGATCCAACGGAACACCACTCCTCCTCTTTGCCAACTGTCAACCAATGTGAGGACCAGTGTGGCGCCTTTTCCCCCTGTGGACCTGCTCAGGCTGACAGTATTTAGTAGGAGAACTGAATTGAAAATTGGAGGCCCCCAAACCGTGGCCAGTTACTCATGCATAAACCCAGAAACATCCCATTTACGGAAACCATACTTAACAATCCGAGGAGGGAAATTTTGGTTCTAGAGGTAGACCAAAATTTGCTTGGAGTATATGAAAAGATTGAATTCAGAACGTTGATTATAGTTTATTCTCTCTGCAAAGAAATCTATTGTTAAAATTCTCTTTGTAGCAATCTCTAGGGTTCCTTCCTGACAATCTTATCCCTAAACCCAAAGTAAATATTGTTACATTCACTCTTTTCCTTCCAATGTGCCAACTCGATTATAGGGTTCTGGTGGGGATGAAACTATTTTAGTTAGACTCGGGGTTCTGGGGAATTTGGGGACAGAAAGCAAGAGGATGAAATCCTTTAACCTCAGCTCCACAGCCCATTCTTGTTATTGTTTATGTGTGGCCATGAAGGAATTTCAGCCGAGAAACGAGCAACAACTGTTCCTGGTTAGCTCTCTGAGAAGGCCCCACTTGGGGTGGGAGAGAGGATTAGATCATAGCACGAGTCCATTAAGAATTCTTCAGCAATGCAGTCTGTCACACAGGACTTGCTCTGAAACCCAAGTTCTTGCATGTGAGTGAGGGCTCCTCGGAGGGGAATCATTATTTTTAAATCACTTGGGGATTCCGAGTGACAAAGTGTAACCACAGGCGGTTGATTGGATGGAACTCTTCCCAGAAGTGTGTGTACTGCTCACACCGAGCACATCCTGGGATCTTTAAACACTGTGGACTTAGTTCAGTGGATAAAACTACTAATTCTTGGAAGTGGATGAATTTTGTGGTTAGATACCCCTACTTCATAGGATACTTGGGAATTTAAAATGATCTAATGTAAGGCCTTTTGTCAATTGTAAAACACTATTCAAATGTACAAATGTCATGCGTCTCTGTTATTACTGCCAGTAAGGTTGATGGGACCAATCCTGCCCCCCACACACACACCCGGGAGAGCTCAGTTGGTAGTATAGTGAGGCAGTTAGTGTGTTCTGCATTCAGAATCACATTTTCTTAAAAACACACAATCAGCCAGGCCTGTGACTAATACTTGGGACAAGAGGACAGCAAGTTTGAGGCCACCCTCAGTAACTTAGTGAGGCCCTAAGCAACTTGGGAAGACCTTGTTTAAAAAACAATTGATTAAATAAAATAGGGCTGGAGCTGTGGCTCAAAATGGGATGCCTCTGGGTTTAGTCCCCCTACCACAGTAAACACACACAACACACACACACACACACACACACACACACACACACACACACCATTTTTCTTAGTAATTTTATTAAAGTATTTGAGCATATATCCTTAGCCCAGGGCCGCCATTTTTCCCTTTAGTTGCTGGATCTGATTCATTCCTTCCCTGAGAGCTAGACCACTGATGACTCACAGTGGTCAGTCCAGTCAAAAGGGTTAATCCTCAAAATTTACAATCCTGTCTCCTTTTACCTTGTCAATCTCTATTTCCATAAATATCAACTCACTACTTATTTTGGTCAAATTTTCACAAGTCCTTTTTGCTTCACTGGGGGTTCAAGGGATGTGTTTCTATCTTCCTTTTGTGTGTGTGTGATACTAGAGATTGAATCCAGTGGTATTCTACCTCCAAGATACACCCCTAATCCTTTTTAAATTATTGCTATTATTTTGTTTTGAACCAAGGTCTTACTAGGTTGCTTAGAGTCTCACTATATTGCTGAACCTGGTCTTGAACACCTGCGATCCTCCTGTTTCGCCCCCCCCCCGAAGTACTACACCTAGCTACTACAACCATATTTAGTATGATCCTTCTTTATTGAATGAAAATGGAAATGAAAAGTAGCTGAACACCTACTACTTTCTTTTTCTTGGCAATACTGCGGATTGAACCCGGAGCCTTACACCTGCTGGGCAATTGTTCTATCACTGACCTACACTCAAGGGTAGCTCCCTAAATTGCCCAGGCTGGCCTGGAATTTGGGATGCTCCTGCCTTGGCCTCCTGAGTAGCTGGGATTACAGGCATGTGCCATCACACCAGGTGACACTTAGCAATCTAAAGAGAAGGATGGAGTCTGCCAGGGCTCAGTACCATTTTTCTCTAGAAAAGTTTAGAGAGGTAATATGTTTGGTTTGGGGAGCAGGCAGCCCCTGTCTTAATTGCTCAGTTCTGCTGCTATAGCATGAAATTAACCATATTTTATATGTTAAATGAACATGACTGTGACCACAAAAAAAACTTCATTTTTGGAGTAAATTTGAATTTCATATACCTTTCATGTCATAAAAGTCTTTTGATTTTGAGTTTTAAGGAACCATTTCAAGCTGGGCACAGTGGGTGCATGCCTGACATCCCAGTACTTGGGAGGCAGAGACAAGGAGGATCACAGGTTCGAGGCCAGCATGTGGTAACTTAGCAAGACCTTGCTTCAAAATAAAAACTGAAAGGCCTGCCTGGGTGTAGCTCAGAGGTCAAACACCCCTGGGTTCAATCCCCAGTACCCACATAACAAACAAAGAAGGAAGGAAGGAGAGAGAGAAGGAAAGAAAGGCTTTCAAAATATAAAATTCATCCTTCACTCAGAGGCTGTAGCATCCTGAGCCCTGTCTGTGCCCGCACTGTCCAGGGCAGCAAGTCTTGTGAGTGAGCTAGTACTTAATCTGAGCTCTCCAGCGAAGGACAGAGTGACACTCGGCAATCATTTAGCCTGTGAGGCAGGCGTCTGGAATTCTGGTTCAACCCCTGGCCTGATGCTTTCCAGCATCAGTGGGCTAATCACAGGATATCAGAGTCTCAGGCCACTCATTTGTAAAATAGTGATAAAAATTCTTTTCTGCCTCCCTCACCGGACTGGGGTGCACCTCCAATGAGACCTCCCTCACCGGACTGGGGTGCACCTCCAATGAGACCTCCCTCACCGGACTGGGGTGCACCTCCAATGAGACCTCCCTCACCGGACTGGGGTGCACCTCCAGTGAGACCTTGGCTGTGTAGTACTCTACAAACACAAAGCATTACAGAAATATCGATGTAAATGGGCATCTTAGTCATCTCATTCCTTGTTTCCTCCATCCTCAAAAAGGACATCAACGTGTTAGCCCTCTGAAAGGCCCCTACTATGTCAGTCTGGGCCCTGAGGACATAGGGATGAGTAAGAACTAGACTCTGCCCTCTTGTAGAACAAAATGGCAAAAGAAAGAAAAGAAAAGGAAAGCAAGCAAGCAAGCAAGCCAGCCTCTCAGTAAGTTAGGATGTTATATGGCACAGGCTCCAGGGAGGGCTGGAGTGAGCAGGGGTGGGGAGGCCAGCCCTGAGGGGTGGGGTGGGACGGAGCTGGGGAGAGGCAGGGAGGCCTCCCAGCACAATTCCAACAAAACTGGCCTAGGGGTAGAGGGTGTTTGGGAACCGCTTGCCCGGAATGATGACATGGATGATTTGGGAGCTTCAGTAACTGAGTATGAGAAGCTCAGCATGGGCAGAAGACCCCATCAGGAGAGGAACAGAGGGAAGACTTCAGTTTGGTGTAAACAGTTTAGATCCCCCTCCCCAAACAAAGAAGAGTCCTGAAGGGGTTCAATCAGGGCAATAACATTAGCTCTAGGTTCTGGAAAATTCATTCTGGGGCAAATGTGAAAGAGGAAACATTTGGGGGAAGGTGGTGGTAGAGGCAAGGAGACCTCTGTGGTAATGCAGATGCATAGATAATAGTATGAGAGTTGGTGCCTGTAACCCCAGCTGCTCAGGAGACTGGGGCAAGAGGGTCGCAAGTTCAAGGATAGTCTCAGCAACTCAGCAAGACTCCATCTCAAAATAAGTCTTACAAAAGTTGGGGCTGTAGCTCAGTTGTAGAATACTTGCCTCGCATGTGTGAGACCCTGGGTTCAATAAGCACACAATTAAGGAGAGAAGAATAAGGTACAAAATGGGCAAATTCTTCAAAGAATTTAAAAGTTTAATAGTTTTGTAAATACCCTGGGGAAGTATGACAGTTAAAGGCACTGGATCCTTTTGTAAGTTAATATAAATATGCACATACACACACACACATGAATTGTCAGACCAAATTTCCTAAATTTAGATGTTTTTGTTCACATCAGAGAGCCGCTATAAGTGAACAATAACAAATTGCAATGCTTAAAATCTATGGGTGCCAGGTGTGGTGGTGCCACAGGAGGACCACAGGTTTAAGATCAGCCTCAGCAATTTAGTGAGATTCTGAGCAGCCTAGCAAGACATTGTTTTAAAATAAAATTATTAAGCCCGGCATGGTGGCGCACGCTTGTAATCCCCGCACTTGGGAGGCTGAGACAGGAGGATCCCACAGGTTCGAAGCCAGCCTCAGCTACTTACTGAGGCTCTCAGCAACTTAGTGAGACCGTGTTTCCAAATAAAATATAAAATAGGTCTGGGAGTATAGCCCGGAGGTAGAAAGCCTCTGGGTTCCATCCCCAGTACCACCAAAAAAAAAAATAATAATAATAATAAAAAAATATATCTATATATCTATCTATCTATCTCTCTATATATGTGTGTGTGTGTATATATATATATATATATATATATATATATATATATATATAGCTGAGGATGTAGCTGAGATGTAGAGCACCCCTGGGCTCAGTCCCCAGTACCCCCCCCACACACAAATTTATGTGTGACCCATGTTACAGTTTTGATATCTAAAGAGAACCGCTAACAGAGCTTTCTCAAGTATTTCACAAATAGCAGGAAAATGTGTCCCTGCTGCTGAGATTTTGATGACCCTTCGCTTACATCTTGGTTTCTTCATGGAATTCATTATGACTTATGCTTTTGTTCCAGAAATCCCAAGAGTGAAGGAACCAAATCCAGTCCCTCCACGTAAGTCTTTATGCGGCTATTTCGAAATCAGGCCTTGTGGGCCTTTGTAAGAATGAGCTGGTTGGTAAACGCTTGTCAGAATTTGGAGTTTTGATAAGGAGACTTCTGCCTTCATTCTCTCTTCCCCTTTCCTTTTTGTTCTCATACTTTTTTCCGCCCTTTCCTCTGACCTTCCTTTTTCCATTTTAAAACAGATTTGTTGACCTATCAGCATGTGTGTCCTGCAATATAATCTGAGAGAGATAAATCAGTCACCTGCATATGCATACCTGTCGGGACCTGGAAGCATTAGCATGTAGCCCTGGGAGTGGTTTGCTTTCATTGCCAACAGTGTTACCTGCCCAGAGAAGTAGCGCAGAGGGAACTAGTTGCCATGTGTTCAAGACAGTGTCTAGTCCAAGGAAGACAGAGTACCAGAGAGGGCATGTGCGAAGACAGTAGAGCACAGCTGGGCGTGGTGGCACAAACCTAGAATCCCAGTACTTGGGAGGCTAAGACAGGAGGATTGCAGGTTTGAGGTCAGCCTCAGCAACTGAGCAAGACCCTGTTTCAAAATAAAATAATAAAATAAGGCTGAGGGTATAGCTCAAAAGTAGAGTGCCCCTGGATTCAATCCCTAGTATCACAGGGAAGCAGGGAGGGAGGGAGAGAAGGGACGGAGGGGGAGGGAAGGAAGGGAGGGAGGGAGGGAGGGAATAATGGGTTGGAGGTTGTGTAGGCCAAGCTCATCATTTTGTACAGAAGAAAACGTCAACGAGAACTATTTCGGCGAGAGGCCGGTGATTGCCGCTGGCACTGAGGCGGGAGTCGTGCCAGCTTCCCAGCTGCCCACCCAGGGGTCTTCTACATGATGCAGCCTTGGGAGATGATTCTGTGCTGAGATTAGTCTCCAGGGCTGGCTCCATGTGCCGCTCAGTCTGGGGAGTGCCTTATGCAAAACCCTAACAAACGATTCCCCTACGTGGATTATTTAACAAGATTCTAGAAGAATATCACGACTCAGAAGGAGACCCAGGTGGATACATTCTCTCATACTTACCTAGTCTGATTTTCAAAAATGACATCTCCACCTTTGGGATTTTGGAGTGTTTCCATTAAAAACTTGCGATCATGGTCCCTCTTTACATCTGTAGGCATAAAAGGGCAAGCTGTTGACAGGTGTGGTGGTCCTTCCTTATGATCCCTGTACTTGGGAGGCTGAGACAAGAGGGTCACGGGTTCGAGGCCAGCCTCAGCAACTTAGCAAAGCCCTCCACAACTTAGTGAGACTCTTTCAAAATGAAAAAATAAAATAGGGCTGGGGTATAGTATAATTCAGAGATAGAATTCCCCTGGGTTCAATCCCTAGTACTCACACTGTCCCCCAAAAGAACAGGTTGTCTTTTAAAATCTGCCCCACAGATTAGAATAAATAGGTGAATGGCTTGGTTCATTCTAACTCATAGAGTTCTTCCCAGTTCTTATTCTTTCTAGAAGACCCTCATCCATTTTGCAAACTCATTTTTGTGGACCTCCTGCCTTCAGGAAATAAAGTAACCATCATTTTTCAGAACATAAGAGAATTCCAAAGGGCACATGACCAGAAGAGCGGGAATAAGACTTGGGAGTTTGGAGCTTCCAGAGAGTTCTTTCTCTACCGTGATGTAATTTTTTGAAGCCCTTTGGAGGGCTGGGGCGCCTCCAGGGTCACAGTTGACTACAACTGAATCCTTGACATGACAACAAGTCGAAAGGCAAAGAGAATTAATTTATGTAGGGATCAGCCAGAGTTGCTTCTTACTGGAGTGGAAAATAGAGATAGTATTGAAACCACAGGGAGATCTTACACCTTCAACTGATACTCAAAAAACCAGAGACCTCCGTAGATTTATCCTACCCAAGCCCTCTCTTCCTCGGATGCTAATTTTAACTTTTTACAAGTGACTCAGAGAAGACAGTTCTCTTAAATGAAAGGAAATATCCTATTTCTGTGGCCTGGAATTAATTTTAAATATAAAAATCTGCCAAATGGAGGAACAATTGGTTCTATTTATATGTTTTGCTGAGCATGATGCTGACATAGCTCCCCACCGAGCAGAAGTGCCATCCCCTCAAAGAAAGACCAGGAGTGGGTCAAAACGTTCATTGTTTTAAATGACACGGGGCATAGTTGACTCTGTGCTTTCTCCTTCTCGCCTTCTTTTTTCCCTTTTATACTTTGAAATGTTCCCAAAAAATGTTGTATTCTGTCTTTATTGTGCAGTGTGTCTCACTGTTAGAGGCAGTCAGTGAATAAGGAGCAATGAGTAATCATGGAGGTTCTTTATTTCCTTTTTTTTTTTTTTTTTTTGGTGGTACTGGGGTTCCTGGAAGCCCTTCTACCTCTGGGCTACACTCCCAGACCTATTTTATTATTTTTGGAAATAGGGTCTTTTAAGCCAGCGCGGCTGGCTTCCAACCTGCACAATCCTCCTGTCTCCACCTCCCAAACGCAGGGATTACAAGTGTGCGCCACCGCTCCCGGCTTCTTTATTTCCTAAAGCATCTTAACCTGTGGATTTTTAAGACCCTCATTCAAATAGTAGGGCCTCAGATTGGGACAGTGAGACCACCGATTTAAATATTTTACGAAATTTACAAATCTGATTTTTTTTTTTAACAGTACTGAGGATGAAACCCAGGGACATTCTACCGATGAGCTCTACCCCTAGCCCAACTTTTTTATTCTTTATTTTGAAACAGGGTCTCAGTGAGTTGCAAAGAGCCTCACTAAGTAGCTGAGGCTGTCCGCAAACTGCGGTCCTCCTGTCTCAGCCTCCCAAATGCTGGGATTGCAAGCGTGCGCCACCACAACCGGTTTATGAATCTGATTTTTTTTTTTTTTTTTTTTTTTTTTTTTTTTGGTGGTACTGAGGTTCCTGGAAACCCTTCTACCTCCGGGCTACACTCCCAGACCTATTTTTATACTTTTTTTTGGGAAACAGGGTCTCTTAAGCCAGCATGGCTGGCTTCAAACCTGCGCAATCCTCCTGTCTCCACCTCCCAAGCACGGGGATTACAAGCGTGCGCCACCACGCCCGGCTGAATCTGATTTCTTAAAGTAGTTTGTTGTTCACAATAAATAGCAAACTGAGTATGTTTGGAAACTTCATAATTTCACTATTCCGTGCACCCAAAATATTTGCCAGTAGCAAGACAGTATATTTAATTGGAACCCTTATTACATTCTCAAATTTTATTAGTCAGTGCTCCGCCTTTATGACGGTGCTTATAAAACAAATATAAAATTGCAATGTATGATGCAGACTAACTTTGTGTGTATTGGTTTCACTCTTACAGAGATTTTTCACGGTCTGGACACCCTCACCGTCATGGGCATCGCATTTGCAGCGTTCGTGATCGGCGCGCTCCTGACCGGGGCCCTGTGGTACATCTACTCACATACAGGTGAGTTTGCTGGCTGGAGCTTGGTCGGGACGTGTCCTGGGTGCCTGCCAAGCTGGGCCCTCGGTGTTCTGTCAGATGAATGAATGGATAAATAATGAATGAAAGCAAGAGAAAACTCTTTCGCAGTCTTACCACATGTATGTATTTGGCATAAATTGGGTTTTGTAAAAATATAATTTGCTTTGAGCAGGTGGTAGAAATGAATGTTTGAACCGCTTATGTTGATGACAGTTGTGATTATCAGCTTCTAATCAAGCTATTTGGTCATTAGAGTTGAAAGTAATTTAATGTAGAAAAACTAAAAATATAAATCATGTCTCTGAAGATAAAGACTTCAGAATAGACACATACATGTGCAGAAAATAAAAAGGGAAATCAAGAACTTATTATCACATCTGCCGTGGCGTGGAGCACTGTCCGCCCAGACACTCTAATCAGTGACTTAAGCCAGAATTTCTCAACTTTTTTTTATAGTCTTTTAGCACCTGTGCCTTCTTTGAAAAACACAAAATTCTCGTGTCTTTCTATAGTTATTTAAGTTTTTAAAATTCTTTTTTTTTTTGCTTATTCACTTGTTTTTGGTGCCTTGTCATACATCTTAATGGGATACAAGATGGTGGAGGCACACACGCACACATCACTCTCTTAGCCCTACTCTAATTCCCTCCCCCTCCCTCCCCCTCCCTCCTTCTCATGTTCGGCTTAGTGATTGACTTTGATATGTTTGTGAACGTGCATCATGTACATTAGGGAATTTTTATCTTCCCCCCTCTTATTACTCCAATTAAGGCCTCTTTATTTGCTCATCTGTGGTTTCTCCTTCTTTGTCTAGAGTCCCTCCTATGACCTTTTTCCTCTCTAGCTTCCGGATATTAGAAATAGCATCTGATTTCTTACTTTTTGTGACTGACTAATCTCACTTAACACAAAGAAATTTAAATGGCTAATAAATGTATGAAAAATTGCTCAACATCATTATCAACCAGAGAGATGCAAATCAAAACTACCCTGAGATTTCACCTAACTCCAACTAGAATGGCAATCATTCAGAACACAAACAACAACACATGCTGGCGAGGATGTGGAGAGGTGGAAACTCTAATACATTGTTGGTGGGTTTGCGAATTAGTGTAACCACTTTGAAAAACAGTTGAGAGGATCCTCAGAGGAACGGGAATGAATCTACCATATGACCCAGCAATACCACTTCTGGGTATCTACACAACAGAAGGGAAACCAAACTACCAAACTAATGCATGCGTATCTATGTTCATAGCTGTGCAATTCACCATAGCCAAACTATGGAACCAGCCAAGATGTCCATCAACAGATGAATGGCTTACAAAACTATGGGATATGTACACCATGGAATTTTACTCAGCCAAAAAGAACAAAATTACATCATTTACAGGGAAATGGACAAAACTGGAGAACATTATGTTAAGTGAGATTAGTCACCAAAAGTAGGAAATTGGATGCTCTCCTTAAAATTCATTTTTATGAATTGGAAAGGAATAAAAATGGTGAAACAAAGCACTTCCTTTCTAAGCCACGCTCCTCCAGCCCCCAAATTCTAACGTGCCCCTCCCCTTCCTACCAATCCAAAGGCTGAAACTTACTGCCCTGAACTGGGAACCTGTTTGTTGCCAGGAGATAACATAGGCCCAGCAGAGGAACTCTCTAGTCCACAGGGAAAGAAACCCATGGACTGCCTTCTACTGCTTCTAGGTTTCCCTGAAAACAGAGGAAGGAATCACCTGCATTCTGAGACCTGTCTAGGGAGCTAGTGGGCTCCTTTGGCCCTTGGATACCTGGAGTTTACACTGTGAACCTGGGTCAGTGGCACTAGATTCATCTGTCAGATGCCAGTGGCCAGCCCAGCCTCTGTTTAGAACTTCACTCATTCACCACTGACCACTGAACACTGTGATGTTTTACCTCACCTTGGGTCATTCCACCAGCCCACCATAAAACATGCCTAATTTAGAGGGACAAGAAGCACTGAAGGACATTTTTGGGCACTGTGTCTTAGCTTTCTTAATTGCTAGACAAAAACTAAAACTGTTAGCCAGTGATGTTGGCTAACATTACGATTGTAATCCCAGCATTTGGGAGGCTGAAACAAGAGGATCATGGTTCATGGCCAGCCCCATCTACTTATGGGGCCCTTTGCAACTCAGTGAGACCCTGTTTCAAAATAAAGAATAAAAAATAGGACTGGGGGTGTAGCTTGGAGGTAGAATATCCCTGGGTTTCATCCCCAGTACCACACACACAAAAATAAATAAATAAAACAAATAAATAAACTGTTGAGAAAAAAGTTACACAGAGATCCTCTGTTAGATAAAATTTCACTCTTTTTTTATTAGAATTTTCACTCCAAACACCATATTCACTGACTAAGGTATTTTAGATTATGGTAGAAAGGGAGAAACAAACTCTATTGTGCCCAGCATGGAAAGTTCACCCAATTTCAAGCAGAGCCCTGGCAAAAGTGTAGGAGAATTTAATAGTGGGGCTTTAAGCCCTCAAATTATTGTTCCTAATCAGGAACAGTTGACGAAACCTATTTCGTGTGAGAGAAATAAAATAAGAGTTTAATGATTAAGTACAATGATATCTAATGATTCTAAGTCTTGGATGATATCTATGAATCAGTGTAAGAGTATTACTCCGATGGAAAAGTTTATTAAAAAAAAAACAGGAGGGACAGCGCTTAGCACAATAGTATTTTAGAGTGAATAATTTCATCATAGGAATACTGGCATGTTCAGATCTCAAATTAAGTTCTTTGTAACTTTTTCCAACCTCCCGTGAAGTTCCTGGGCTGTTGGCAGCCTCAACTGTCTTTTGGGAATGAACTTGAAAGTACTCCAAGCTGACTGTGCAGCCCTGCAGATTTCATATGGGTGGGTCACCCACACATGCTTCCATGCGCCTGCTCAGCCACGGACGCCTGCATCATCGCACACCCCAAGACCCTCACAGCTCATCTCGGGCTAGGAAGCCAGATCCAGGCAGAATGTGGGGTAACCAAGTGGCACCCACTACAGGAAGTTGCCTAACTAGAGTTTCTCCCGCTGATCCTAGACTCTTGTCTACAGCCAAGCAACACAACCTGATAAAAAGCAATGTTTAGCTGGGCATGGTGGCCCATGCCTGCAATCCCAGTTCTTGGGAGGTCAAGAAGGGAGAATCATAAGTTTGAGGCCAGCCTTAGCAAATTAGTGAGACCCTCAGCAATTTAATACCCTGTTTCAAAATAATAATAATATAGGGCTGGGTGTGTAGCTCAGAAGTAGAATGCCTTGAATTCAATCCCCAGTACCCCTTCCCCAAAAAAGGCAATGGCTGGTTGTATAGCGTATATTGGGTCTCATTAAACTCACTGTCCTTTCCCCAAAACTAGAGTCTTCAGAGGAGATTTCAAAGTATTGTTCGTATAGAAATAGACTTGTCTATAGATTTTTAAAATCCAGAAATTCAGTTGAGTATAGGGGCACACACCTGTAATCCCAATACTTGGGAGACTGCGATAGGAGGATCTTAGGGTCAAGACCAACCTAACAATTTAGTGAGACTTTCAGCAACTCAATGAGACACTTTTTATTTCCTTTCCTTTTCTTTCCCTCTCTTTCTTTCTTCCTTTTAATTTTTTTATTGGTGCACTGTATTCATACATCATAATGGGATAAAAAACTTGTGTAGACATACATGCACACAGCGCCCAGTTAGTCAGTCTTTCTTTCTTTCTTTCTTTCTTTCTTTCTTTCTTTCTTTCTTTCTTTCTTTCTTTCATGGTACTGGGGATGGAATCCAGGACCATTTTACCTACGAGCTACACCCCAAGCCCTATTTTTTAGTCTTTTTTTAATTTTTTGGTGCTACTGGGGTTCCTCAAAGCCCTTCTGCCTCCAGGCTACTCCCAGACATATATATATATATATATATATATATATATATATATATATATATATATATATATATATATATGTATATATGTATATATTATATACATATATATATTATATACATATATATATATTTTTTTTTTTAAACAGGGTCTCTTAAGCCAGCGAGACTGGCTTCGAACCTGTGCGATCCTCCTGTCTCTGCCTCCCAAGTGCAGGGATTACAAGCATGTGCCACCACGCCCGGCTAGTCTTTTTTTATTTTTTGAAACAAGGTCTCACTGAGTTGTGAAGGGCCTTGCTAAGTAGCTGAGGCTCCTCCAGTTTCCTGGTCTCCGAATGCTGAGATTACAAGCGTGCGCCACCATGCCTAGCTTCAGTTTTAGACCTTTTCTGTTGACCTCCTACTGTAGACAGAGAGGATTTAGCTCTCTTTCACCCCTGTTCCCCCACAGTGCATTCATTCCCTACTTGTCCCCTTATTCACCATCCTCCTAATACTGAAAGTTCGGTTAGATCCATATTTGCCAGTTACATTATTATTGTTACCACGCACCAACTTGTCTGCTCATCTTGCAATGGAAGCCAGTCAGTGGAGAGGCCAGGCAGAGGTAGAGAAAGAACTTTATTATCACAAGCCAGCTGATCAGAAGAGGGCAGGGATTCTCATTCCTCGAGAGCCATCCTGCTGAGCTATCATAGGAATGGTTTATGGAGAAGACAGGAGATTGTGGACCTGGCAGGTGTAGTGTGTGCCTAAATGAAGCACATCTGCTTCCAAGTGCCTGGTCTTACGATGCTCTTCAGTTCTCTAGATCTAGAGAACAAAGATCACTGCTTCCTTGGGCTTTGTTCTTGATCCGTTTGCCCGTAGGCAGGTCCTGAAATACTGCTCAAAGGATAAGGTAGAGGAGATACCCGTCCTGATCCGCTCACTGATCACCAGATCACACTTGTGAATTAAGACATACTCACCTGCTTCCTGTAAAAGACAAGAGTCACCTGGAGTTGAATAGGGATCTAGGTGGAGATCTGTCTTCAGCCTCTGACCCGCTCCCCTCTGAGCTCTGCGTCCGGATATTGCCGGCTTCTGCCCTGTCTTTCACCACCATTCTGGGGGTTCCTTTCACTTTTCTTCTGAGTTGCAGATCTGTCATGAGTCCATGCCACCTCCTTCCTGGTTCAAAGGGTACATAGGAGGCAAATGTTTTCTACACCTTGTGTGTCTGAAAATACCATTTTATAGAAACATTTGGAAGATAATTTGGCAAAATATAGAATATTAGATTATGAGTGAATTTTCTTCTAGAATTTGAAAACATTTATTGTTTTCTAATGTGAGGATTGCTGTTGGGAAGGTTAAGGCCATTCAGTTTCCAGTTCCCTTTGTATGTGGCCTGGTGTGTGTGTGTGTGTGTGTGTGTGTGTGTGTGTGTGTGTGTGTATGTGTGTGTGTGTGTGTGTGTGTTCTGTAAGAAATTCTATAGTAATTTCCCTTGATTTAGGTATATTTTCATACATCTTGCTGGGCATTAATTGAGCTCTTTTAGTCATGCCCTTCAGTGCTAAGATTTCTTGAGTCCTTTTTCAGCCAGGTGTGGTAGCATATGCCTATAATCCAAGTACTTGGGAGGTTGAGACAGGAAAGTTACAGGTTCAAGGCTAGTCTCAGCAACTTAGAGAAGGCCTCAGAAACTTATCTGTTTCAAAGTAAAACATAAAATAGAAAACAAAAGAAAGAAAATAAAACAGGGCCAAGGGTGAATAGCTTGGAGATAGAATGCCCTAGGTTCAATCCCCAGCAACACACATACACACACACACACACACACACACACACACACACACACACACATTCTTTCTTCTCACCAATAGTCTCTTATTCTCTCATTTTAGAAATCATTTTATTTAAAAGTTGAACCTCTTGCCTGTTTCTAGAATTTTACTTTTCTGTTTTTCATCTTTTTTTGCCTTTTTTATTTTCTAGGAGATTTCCTCATATTTATCTTTCATTCGATTAGTTTTTAATACCCTGAACTCTTTAAATTCCAAGAATTTTTTCCTATGAATTTATTTTTTAAAGCCCTGCTCTATGCCCTTTGCAATATCTTATCCACCTGAGAATATGAATCCAGGATTATTTCAGAATGGGGAGGCTCTGAGCTTGCTGGTGGGGATTATGAACACCCTTAGGGTGGCTGCCACAGCCATTCTATTCACGCACCCTCTTGTCAGTGCCTAGTGACCTCCTAGCGGCCTCCTCAGGTCTTTCCTCTGTAGCTCACCAGTTTTCCATGTAACAGGCCTTCCTGTTTCCCACCTGGAAGGTACAGGACCAGCTCTTGGAAGAACTTTTTAATGGCCACTGATTAAAATAAACTAACATGGCAACAAATTGTATTTGGCAAATAGATACCGGAAAGCAAAAGTTTGGACTCCCTGGGCGGGGCCCGGTGCTGGCACTTTTACTGAATGTGAATGAGGAGGAGTCTTGTTTTGTCTCTAGAGGAGATGCTGCATCCCAGTTTAGCTACCATCGGGCTGAAGCCCAGGAGAGCAAACACACGCCCAGGTCACGTATTGCCCCTTTTGGGTGCCTTTTCTCGCCCTCAGCCATGCTGCTGTGGCCATCCCAAAACTATTGGTCTCACCCTCTTCAGAGTGAACTTCCTGTTCTCCTCCTGGATGAGAAAGTACCGGGTGCTAGCCCCAGCAGTGGAGGAGGAGATTAAAGCGACCAGCCCCCTGCCTCAGCCCTGGGTTTGCCCTCTCCCGTTCTCATTCCCAGTGCCACCGTTGGCCTAGGAGGTCCCCCGGGCCCTGTGCCGTGGGTCAGTGGCTCCTCAGCCCCCACTGTTGCTTCAGGGTTCTGCCCTCTTGAGTCTGCTGGCCAGTTATTCACCCGTTTCCTCAGCAGCTTCCAAAACTTTATTATTGTTGTCTGCACTCCCTGTTATCTTCTTTTCATGGGTTTGTGCCTTTTGAAAACCTATTCACTGCCAGGCACTGTGGCACACGCCTGTAATCTGAGTACTTGGTAGACTGAGACAGGAGGCAAGCTCCAGCCAACTTAGCAGGATCCTGTTTCAAAATATTAATTAATTAGTTAATTAATTAATTAAAAGGGCTGGGGTATAGCTTAGAGGTAGAATGTCCCGGGCTCAATTCCTAGTATCAGCCAAAAAAGAAAAGGAAGAAGGAAGAAAGAAGGAGGGAGGACAGAAGGAAGGAAGGAAAAAGAAAACCCACTGACCATCACCCTAGAGAGATGTGGAGAGGGACTGCCCAGTGTATGCAGTAAAACGCTGTCTCTTCTCTAAGTCTTAAATCTTGCCCTTTTTTTTTTTTTTTTTTTTTTTTGTGGACTGGGGATGGAACCTAGCAGTATTGTATCTCTAAGCCCCACCCCAAGCCCTAGTTTTTATTCTTTATTTTGAAACAGGGTCCCACTAAATTGTGGAGGGCCTCACTAAGTAGATAAGGTTGGCCGCAAACCTGTAATCCTCCTGTTTTAGCTTCTCAAGTTTTGGGATTACAAGAGTGCACCACCACACCCAGCTACTTGCCCTTGTTTTTGTTTTGTTTTGTTTTGTTTTGTTTTGTTTTGTGGTACTGGGATAGAACCCAGGAGAATTCTACCTCCAGGCTACATCCAGCCCTGTTTTATTTTTTGTTTAGAAACAGCCTTGCTAGGTTGATGAGTCTCACTACTTGCTGAGGCTGTTCTCAAACCTTGATCCTCTGGTCTCAGCCTTCCGAGTAAAGGGATTAAAGGTGTGCACCACCATGCCCAGCTCCTGGGGGATACACCCCCAGCCCGATTTTTTTATTCTTTATTTTGAAACAGGGGCTCACCGAGTTGTTAAAGACCTCACTAGGTAGTTGAGGCTGGCCATGAACCGGCATCCTCCTGTCTCAGCTTCCCAAATGCTGGGATTACAAGCGTGCGCCACCACGCCCACCTCCTTAAATCAGTTTCTTAAAGGGGGGTCTTTGGGAAATTGCTACCTGCTTCAGCATCTCCTTTTTACATTGGGAAGGACAGGGTCAGAAAACTGATGTGACTACTCAGTTACATGGTTATAAGTCAGGATTGGAATCCTGCTTTCTTGATTCAGAGTCTATTTTTATAAAAGAACGATTGCAAATCATTATGAAAGAATGATTTTGTTTGAGTGAAAGGAGAGCAGGTGCTGCGTTCTTTATAGTGCAGTGGGCTCCTACCCTCTCCAGCAGCAGCTCTCTGGCCCAGGGACTTCCACTGTCTGCCTCAGCCTCGCTTCCCGCTGTGTCTCTGTTCATCAGAGCCAGGCTTGAGACCTGGCTGAAGCATCAGACCTCTAAAAACATTGGAGCCTCCAGAGGTGCTCCTGACTCAAAGGTCTGAGCTGACGTGGTAGACTGTGAGTATGTGTTTGTGTGCATGTGTATCCCTCTCACTATGGAGAACTAGCAAGAAAGTCTCCCCAGGATGAGAACAATGATGTTGTGTGATGAAAGAGAGAGAGAGAGAGAGAGAGAGAGAGAGAGAGAGAGAGAGAGAGAGAAAGAAGAGAAGAGGGAGAGAGAGAGAGCACACGCGCACACACACACACACACAAACACACACACACACACACACACACGGTGTATTCAAGAAGATTGTTGAATCCCAGCCTGAGGGATTGGGACACACAGCCTAATTAAAAACTTCTGCATTTTATTTTTTATTTTGCTCTGTGAAACATAGTGTTCCTTCTACTCTTAGATGTTTTTTTTCCTAGTTACACATCTATGCCGCCTTAAATATCTTACAGTTTTATAACTTTAAACCTCTCTTCAGAGGTTGAGACAGGAGGATCGCGCAGGTTCGAAGCCAGCCTCAGCTACTTAGTGAGGCTCTCAGCAACTTAGTGAGACCCTGTTTCCAAATAAAGTATAAAATAGGTCTGGGAGTATAGCCTGGAGATAGAAAGCCCCTGGGTTCCACCCTCAGTATCACCAAAAAAAAAAAAAAAAAAAAAAAACCAACAACAAAAATAAACCCTCTCTTCAAACACATTTCTTGTTTAAGTATCTCACCCCTAAGAACCTGTGAAGTAGAGATTCGAATTATGCTTATTAAAGGAAAATATGGTCAATATACCTGGCTCAGGTGACTGGCATTTGAACTACCTAGAGTGTCAAGTCCATTGCTGAGGATAGCCCTTCCCTAGGGGTTAGAAGGACACCGCTGGAGGCTGCCTTCTGCCTCCACCCAGCCTTCCTGGTCCCTCTGCCTTCTCCCTTCTCCTCTTATTCTTGTCAGACTTTGATAACATCCTCTATAGGGGTCACAGAAGCAAGTTAGAGTAAAACACAGAGGACCAACGTGCAGATGCAAACAAGTTGGCCATCCTGGGAGAATATAGAAAGAAAGTGGGAGGCAGGGCATTTGGGAAGACCCGAATTCCCACCTGGATCATTATTCTTTTTCCCCAGAACTTGTAACAACATCTAACCCACCCCTCCTGGAGAGTTTTGCCTGCCAAAGAAAGATCTTCATACTTGGAGAGTGGGAAGAACAATTTTTTGGAAATGCTAAAAAGTGATTGAAAACTTCTCTAAACCTTTTCTTATAGGAGTGAGCCTGTGAGTTTATTATAGTTAGGATATCAAGAAAATGACATTAATTGGTACAAAATTGCAACAACACAAAAGCCAAGAGGAAAATAAGGAATATTAAGTCTAAATCACCCCAGGCATTCTACCTCCAAGATACACCCCCAGCCCTATTTTTTATTCTTTATTTTGAAACAGTGTCTCACTGAGTCGGAGAGGTCATTACCAAGTAGCTGAGGCTGTTCGTGAAAAGGAAAGGAATTTTATAAATTTTCTCTATAACTAGCCAATTCTCATAACCAGCAAGTTCTTCTCCATCTCACCTAAATCCCTATTTCTGCCATTTAAACTAATTTCCTCATGTTTTGCCCTCCAGGAAGATAAGATAAAGAACACCTGCCTTCTTCTCTTTGTGGTCATCCTCATGGGCAGTATTTAGCCTCATGTGGGCTAAATAATCTAGATTCCGCTCACTATTTTGTTTTTCAGTACTGGGGATTGAACTCAAGGGTATCCTAAGCTAAATCCCTAGCTTTTTTTTTTTTTTTTTTTTTTTTAGTTTTGAGGTAAGGTCTGGCTAAGTTGCTCACTTTGGCCTTGAATTTACGATCTCCTGCCTCAGCTCCTGACCACTGGGATTATAGGTGTGCACCACCATGTCTGGTTCACCTTTTTTCAAAAACTCTTTTCTGGTTTTCTCATAGACCTTTTCCACATTATTCTCATTTCTCATAGATTGTTTCTTCCCCAGCATCCGTCACTGTGAAAGACTTAGCAAATATGAGTGCAGTTGTAAAGTAGACCTCCAAGAGGTGATAAGAAGCCAGATCTGGACAATATTATGCCAAACTGAAGAAACAGAACAGAGTCTCCTTTAAAAAATACTTGTGTTTTTTTTTTGAGCCGGGCATGGTGGTGCACTCTTATTTGTAATCCCAGCATTTGGGAGGCTGAGACAGGAGGATCGTGGTTGGTGGACAGCCTCAGCTACTTAGCAAGGCCTTCCACAACTTAGCAAGACCCTGTTTCAAAAATTAAAAATTAAAAAATGGGGCTGGGGGTGTAGGTCAGAGGTAGAATGCCCCTAAGTTCCATCCCCAGTACCAGGGGAAAAAAAAAAAAAACCATGTTTTTCTGTTTCTTAGAACATCTCTAGCACCAACTATACTCATCCACAGGCTAACATTTGAGATGGGTGGAAATAATCCTTGGTGCTCTTATCTCCAACACACCCTCCAGAGTGCTCCAGGCACCAAATGCCTCTCCCCAAGTCACTCTCCCTCCTCCCCATTCTCTCTTCTCTCTATGTGCTTTGAGATTCAGGAGCAAAGCACAGAGGATGAACACGTGGTCTCTGGTGATCAAGTTTGATAGGTGCAAGTAAGGAGCCTTCCTTGAACTTCTCACATTTCGTAGCCAGTTCTTCTCTGCTTATCCATAAGGTCCTCCCTACCCACTCCTCCAGAAGGAGCCTGGTAGCATTTGACAACCAAGGGATCTTTTAGAGAAAGTTGGTGCCCCAAGAAGCCAGTGTCGCTGTGATGGCAAACACAAAGCCAAGGGCCCAGCTCAGAAACCCCAGGGCACTGTGGGTCCTGTGTGCAGAAACTTTAGCACAGCAAGCTTTCTTCCTCCGGAGGAGCATCTCTGTAGTATCACTTCCATCTGACAGTAAAAAAAAAAAAAAAAAAAAAAAAAAAACCTTTTTCTTAATTTTGCCAAAAGGAACACATTTTTTGAATCTTGGTTATTTTGAGAGATCTTGTGTTTTGCACGTGAATGTGATAGCCACAGAGGAGGAAGGGGTAGTCTACAAGAAAGGGTTCTAAACATCTCCAAGCAGAAGCACCGAGATTCTCCAATTGAATTAAAGTCTGTTAACTTGACTTGTCTACTTAGGTGAAAGATCCTGCAATCTTGAATGTAGGGGTGTGTGTGTGTGTGTGTGTGTGTGTGTGTGTGTGTGTGTGGTGTTTGTTGTTTTACTTTGAACGGTGTTTTGCATCATTGGGGCAAGCATTTCCAAACCCCTGGAAGTTAAAAGATCTCTTTTTAATGGCCACTGATTAAACTGACATGGCAACAAATTGTATTTGGCAAACAGACACCGGAAAGCAAATGTTCAGGCTTCCTGGGCAGGGCGTGGTGCTGGCACTTGTCCTGAAAGTGGACAATCAAGCGCGTGTTGTGTGCTGGAGGAGAGGATCTTATTTGCTGTCGCTAGAGGAGGTGAGGCCTTCCTTGTGCCATGGGCTTGAGTGAAGAAGTCCAGCAGAGTTTGCAGGGAGGGGGCAGCCACCTCCTGCTCGTTGATGTAGGCTTTGTTTAAATAGGAAGAGATTTTTTTTTTTTTTTTTTTTTGGTGGTACTGGGGGGTGGAACCCAGAGGCTTTCTACCTCTGGGCTATACTCTCAGACCTATTTTATATTTTATTTTTTGAAACAGGGTCTCACTAAGTTGCTGAGAGCCTCACTATGTAGCTGAGGCTGGCTTTGAACCTGCGCGATCCTCCTGTCTCAGCCTCCCAAGCGCGGGGATTACAAGCATGTGCCACCACGCCCGGCTTAGGAAAAGAGATTTTTAAAATATGGTTCATACATAGCCACATCCATCCTTCTAATATTAACATAAGGATCCAGCTGAGTGGGAATCAATATGTGAGTTGGAAGGGAGGAGGTTGAATTCTTAAAGTATGAGTTGGTCTGATCTCTGGTGTGTGTGTGTGTGTGTGTGTGTGTGTGTGTGTGTGTGTTGTATACATCAATATAGTCAAGAGCCAGGGGTATCATTCAGTGGCAGAACACTTGCCTAGCATGCACAAGGTTCTGGGTTCAATACCCAGCACTTGAGAGAGAGACAGAAAGAGACAGAATTCTCTGGAGAAAGTAAATTTTTGGCAGAAAGTTTCTGCCATCAAGGCAAAATTCCCATCCTTATCTTCATATGCACATGGAGGTCAGGGGGCAATGCTGGGGAAGGTCCGAAATGTAGATTTCCAGAAGAAAAGGATGAAAATACAGTGTTCCCCTGCTTCTCAAGAGCATCGGCCCCTTTCCCTTCTTCAATACCTCAATCCCAGAAGCAAAGATTAATTCGAGGAAACACAAGGGCCAGAGATACAAGACACACATAAACACTCTGAGGTTGACACACAAGTGCGTGGAGCTTCATAGAACGCTTGACAGAGAGAGCTGGAACTGAACCCAGGGGCACAAGCCGCTTCCACAATTCCAGAACTGCTCTTTGGGCAGAGGCTTTGGTGGGGCCCCAGAAGGGCTCAAGTTCCTGTGTGTGGAGGGCAGAGCTCTGCTTTGCTCCTGTGTTTTGTTTTAATGAAGCAGAAGGGAGGGTTGCTTATCTCAGCCTGATAGATGTGTATTTCAGCATGACAGGAAAGAGGAGGCTCATTCATAAACAAACCTGGCCCTCGGGGGCTTCCTGCATTGGGTGTGTGTGTAGGGGGGCTGCTTACAAGAAGATTATGAAGTTTATGCTCTGAATTTCCAAAGGAAATGTAGTGTTTTTCACTGGGGAGCCCTGATCACTTTTCCCTACCCAGAGCCTCTTTTTGAGGGCTGCACCGAAGCCAGTTTTGCTGAAAAGAAGACTAACTCTAGGGCTTTTGCACTGTTAAATGCAAACCATGTGTGTGACCCGAGGTCTCCTCCCTCTCCACAGCACTGCACATTTGGCACAAAGAATGGGTTTAGCTGAAATGCAGTGAAGTGTGTAATGAAAAGTGGGAGGCTGCGTGTGTTAGGAGATACTCGCAGTGCACTCAACGAGAACCTCCGCGTGGAAGGGGGTGCTCACTGGCAGCCACTGCAGACCCGTGTGCAAACAGCTAAACCCCTTCCACAGAAGCTTCTCCCAAAACAGCCCCCTCCCTACCCTCATGCCTCAGGTTGTGTGCCGGGCACAGATGGCTCTCTCTGCTGTAGCTGGAGCAGAGGCTTGACTTCCCCAGCCCAGTTCTAAACGAGGGCATTCAGAAAAAGGCCCCCGGGGGCTGTGTGTGTGCTTTGCATGCTTGAAGTCCTGGGTTTGATTCTCAGCACCAAGAAGAAAAAATACTTCCAAACTGCCAAGGTTCTCTTATTACAACATAAAGGTCTCCCTCACCCACCAAATGCTGCAAAATCTTTATGAGAAAAGAATGCACAGTGTTTCCTGCGTCCAGGTGCTGGTCAGTTGGCTCATGCAGTCCACATGTTTGTGGTCTTTTCAAAGGTTGTGGGCTCTGAAATCCAGGGCATTTGTCGTCAACTGTCAGAGGTCTTGGCCAGCTGGAGAGCCCTCCTCTTTCCCCCATGCCTGAGGCCTGAAAAACAGAAAAGCCAGCAGAAAAATCTTTTGGCACAAGGTCTTCCAGCCATCCAAGACCTGGGCTAATTGCTTCTGCCTGTGGTTGAGAAAAAGCACCCAACACAATGGCAAATTTGGGGCAGAGGTGTTCTTTTGCAGGACGCACGTGTGTGACATGCATCTTTCTCTACTTCTTCTCTCTATTAACCACAGGGGAGGCCGCAGGAAGGCAGCAAGTCCCCACCTCCCCGCCGGCCTCTGAAAACAGCAGCGCAGCCCACAGCATCGGCAGCACGCAGAGCACGCCTTGCTCCAGCAGCAGCACGGCATAGCCCACCCAGCCCGCCGCCGCCGCCACTGCCGTTGCCACGCGCGGGCCCATGCCGCTGCTGCGCCCAGACTCCCAGGCTCGGCGTGGGCTCCGTTGTAAAGAGAGAGTGAATTTCAGTGTAACAATCACCTGTTGTATTCACCCCTCACCATAGCCATATAAGCGTGCCCCTGGACTTGTGTAACACACTAGAATTCATGTGCAAAAGCTAAGAGGGTGGCCAGGGCCACCAGCTCCTCCCAGCCCAGGGTGGGGGCTTTCAATGTGAAACACGTGCCAGTTTCTCAGATGCTGCTTGGTCCAGGCGAGGACACCCATAACTTGGGGCCCTGTGTTTTACCCAGATTTCAGGACATGGTAAAAGGATAGCTAGATGGCAGAACCAGGGAGGAGATGTAGCCAAGATTCTTGTACCTCCGAACCAAGATGTAAAACTAAGCTGCACCCCTGGATGTGCGCTGCTGACCTCCTGCAGGGCTGCGGGGCTCCCTGGGTGCTGCCCCGGGAAGGCAGCCTGCCACAGGCCAAGGCAACATTCCTTTCTTGTGCTCTGGGCCAAAGCCAATGCTGATGACCTTGTCAGCTTCCTGTTTCTACCCCCCCCCAAAAAAAACATAAATGTCTTAAAAGGCCAAGTTTGTATTTCTTAAAGTCGTATAGAAATGGAAAATGGCCCAAATCTGTAACTATAGATTCGTGCCCAAATCTGACATTTTGTTCTGAGAGATTAATATCTAAATTGGAGCAAGAGTTCCATTGTAAAGTTGAGGAGGAATTTTCAAGGTGATATATGTGTATGTGTATGTAAGTACAAGTATATAATATGTCACCTGGCACATTCATTTTCTAAGACGGAGAGAAAATACGTTGCCCCTTCGAAAATGCTTTAAGCTTCCAGAGTTGGAACATATTTTTAAGTTGTTTTTGGTAGAATAAATGTTTCCACTCAAGACACAACCTTCTAATAAGCCCTCTTGTAAAAACCAAGCCCTCATGCCTTTAATATATCCCAAACTCAAAAAGGATTTGAGGCAAATGCCATTAAACAATAATATGATGCCACTTTGCAGCTAAAGTAAACTCAGTGATACCTCTATGTTAAAAAAGAATGCCAGAGGAGTAACTCCACACCGAATCATTTATTGCCAAAGATAGCTTCGTTGCAAATTACATAGTATTCTTATTCCAGAATTCCCTTAAATGACTTAGGAATCCATAAGGAGAACAAGTTAGATTCTACTCCCAAAATATTCAGAAGCAAATCCCACTGATCTCAGGATAAAGCAGTTGTACCTGGACCTCTATGGAGTCTTTCATAGGAAATGCTAATGAAACTCAAAACCTTGGGGCTCATGCCTGTAAGCCCAGGACTTGGAAAGCTGACAGGAGAATCTCATGTTAGAGGCTAGCCTCAGCAACTTAGACTCTGTTTCAAATGAAAAATAAAATTGGTCTAGGGTGTACCTTAGAGGTAGAATGCCTCTGGATTCAATCTCATCCCCAGTACCAAAACAAACAAAACAAATCTTTGGGGCAAACAAGTGTGTGTGGAGATGGACAATCACTGTTACCCAAGTGTTGAGTAATAGTGATTGGTTGGATAGATGTAGACACTCAATCAGGGTCATTTTAACCAAAGCACATTGTTCAGGGCTAAGATTTCCAGGCCACCTACATTGAGATATAGAAAACTTTCCAGATTCTCACATATGCAGAAAGATGACAAGAGCCTACTTACATTTTTCACATTTTGTACATTTAGTTACATTTTTTAACATAAGGGTATCAGAGTGGAAGACCTAGATTGCGCTACCTGTGTTTGAAAATAATGCGCTTTGCCTAACCTTCAGCAGAATGTATTGTTTTAGCATATTCTATGTATAAAAAAGTTTAAAGGTGTCTTCAAAGAAGACTAGAGTCTTTAAGTCACTTATAGCTATATTTTACTACAAAAAATGTGTATAAAGATATATTTAAGTGTTTCAGATAAATATAAGTTACTCCATATGAAATGTTTAATTTCAGTTACTGTGAATCCTTTTGATCAGTTCTTTGCTTTTTTAAAAAGCCCTTTCCATCTTGTTAAAAAAAAATAATTAGTTATGAGGAGGTAGTAAAAGATCCATTTCTCAAATGGACAAGGTTAAAAACTTCTATAATATATTTAAATGTATATTTTTGAGAGATATGCTACATTACCAATTATTTTATAAATAATCTTAAATTAATTTACAAATTTATAGATTCAAACCAAAAGATTTTTAAAAGAGAGAGAGGGAAACAAAAAAAATCACCTTTTATTTGTTTGAGTCTCATTTTCAGAAATATTTAGATCAAGAAATCTGTGCTGATGAAAGCTGATCTCATCTTGGAGAGTGAATGTTTAGTATTTCTGAAATGTTTCTAAAAAAATGAACATTAAAAAATAGGGTGTTTTCTCATTAGCTTCTTTTTCAGCATTTCTGATGACTTCTTCCTTCACAGTTTTAATACCAAGTACAAACTCTACTTTTATAACATGTTCTGCAAGTTTCTTTAAAGCTGTTTTTATATCCCAGTTGAACTCAAGTCTATCTGCCAAGTCATGTGTTATTTCTGCAGGCAACGCCCGTAACTCACCAAAGCCATTTTGTTGTGTTTGTTGATGCCGAAGCTGTTGTTGAAATCCTTTAAACTTCAAGGCAGATCGTCTGTGTTCGCTTTTTACCATGTGCTTTTCGCTAGCCGTGACTCCGTATTTTAAGAAGTCAGAGATTTCTTCTGTCTAAACTGTCTCTATAGCATTTTCTAAACACGAAATGGTCTTTCCCTTGTCTGGTAATAAGATTGTAAATCTATTTCCTGCGTGTGTTCTCAGCGGGCATGACTGAGTACGTGTGGGGTGCGCACGCGCGTGCCGGCCTTTTGTATTGTAACTACCTCATGGTTTGAGAGATGACTGTACTGCTGGTTGTATTAACAGAGCACATTTTTTTGGGTGAGCTGTGTATGCGACTTTTTAATTTTTTTTTTCCTGTTTGTTTTATCTGGGGGTTGTTCATGAAACTGACAGATTTTTTTTTTTTTTCTGAAAGGACTATTAGCAGTTTCCAAATACAATACTTCTCTCTTCTGGTTTCTCCTGAATGAGCCTGATTTTGTTGCTGTTTCTCATCAAATATAAGGGTAAAAAGAGTGCCCTGAAAATCCCTGTGGCCAGTTTGAACACCCCCTGTTGTAGTCTTTTCTCTGTTCCGTGTGTTGCAATTTTGTGAACATGCTTAGATGTATAGTTTTGATAACCACAGTTTTAAGTCCTTTATCTGTGCATAATAAAAAGATATATATCAATTATTAATATGTGTTTTGTTTGATTATCATTAAATTCTACCCTTGGGCTGATGTAGCACTTTTGCTGTGACTTTCTGTCATAACTGCACTCATGGGGGAGACAGGGAGAAAAGCAAAGAGGCCCATGAGAGCAGAGGGAGGCTGGCGGAGCAGCTGTCACTCTCCTGGAGTCAAGGAGAGAAGTATTTAGGCTCTGCCAGGGTCATCCCCTCCTAATACCCCGATGCTGCTTCCCGTGTTCCGCTCTCAATCAGATACCACCCCTTTTAATAGAAACCAAGGAGTCTAACTGGAGCCTCTTTGGGTTCCTCACCCCCAG
The DNA here is from genome assembly GCF_963383645.1 of Muscardinus avellanarius. Classification (NCBI taxonomy): domain Eukaryota; kingdom Metazoa; phylum Chordata; class Mammalia; order Rodentia; family Gliridae; genus Muscardinus; species Muscardinus avellanarius. The sequence goes on along the minus strand of NC_137788.1, from coordinate 81,572,391 downwards.
TTTCCCAAGTGCATTCCACCCGTAGAAAAGACTTACTCCTCACTCCTACCGCTGCTCCGCACTGCGTCCCTGGAGCTGGATCAGCCCCGTCACCTCCACACTCCTCTTTAGAGCCAGCTTGGGCCCTACAGCTCTTTCTCCAGCACGCAACAAAACAAATGCTAAAGACACGCAAACCACCTCGCTCCCCATCTCGAACTCTTTAAGTGATTCCCTTGTTTGTTTTCAGGATAAAGCTCAAACTCCTAAGATGGTTCAGGTGACAGTCACCTGCCCGCCTGCCAGCTAGTCTCCTGCCTCTCTGGAGCTCAGTTCTGCTAGGCGTGCCCCAGCAGGCAAACCTCTACTACGAAAGTGGTTTTCTTTCACCATCGAAGACTAAATGATAACACCTAAAATGATCTTACAAACCACACTGCCCAATCCCTATCTTCTCCCCCGCCCCTTATTTTCAAATCACCAAATGTTTTATTGAACAATTCTTGTGAGTAACCATTTAATTACTATATATTAGTAAGGTTGGGGTTTTTTTACTGCTTTTCTGTGAATATGAGAATCTGTACTTGGAAAAACTGTAGGCTTGTATTGAATGAGATATACATGAACTGTATAAAGTGTTTTTTATACAAAATATACAGATGAGTACATGTTTTAAACATAAATGTAATTGATAATAGATTATATTTCTATTCAGATACACTTCTCCCTTTTGAGATTTAATGCCATTGCTGGGAGTGGCGGCACATACATTTAACTAAGCCAGGTGAATCACAGGTTGGAGGCTAGCCTTCAGTAACTTTGTGAGACTCTGCTTCCAAATAAAAGATAAAATGGGTGTGGGATATAGCTCAGAGGTAGAATGCCCCTGGATTTAATCCCCAGTACTACACAAAAAATAATAATATATAAAATAGAACTGGGGGTGTATCTTGGAGTTAGAGTGCTCCTGAGTTGAGTCCTTAGCACCAAAAAGAAAAAGGGTTAGTGTCTTCAGTGGTTTCATAGCAAATCTCCAGCCCCTCAGGCCTTGCCAGGCCGGTGCCTGGAGCAGGAAGGGCAGAAGAGCTAAGGGCAAGAGAGTTTGTTCAAGAGAGTCTGAAGATATCAAAGATGAGAGTCTGCCATTTTTTGGTACAGAGTGTCCCCTGGACCCAGCATCTTATAGGTCAGCTAACGTTTCTGCCATTAAACTTTCCTGTGTCTAGGTGATCTTCAGTGAGGCTCTCTGAACTACCTAGAATCGTAGGCAAGAGTTACTGTGGCCTAGTCTGAGATGTTTGTCTGCTTTTGGGTATGGAGGGTTAAACCTCAGGGCCTCTACTTCTGGGCTATGCTCCCAATTCTTTTTATTTTTCTGTTTTGAAACAGAGCCTCACTAAGTTGCTACAGCCTCACTAAATTGCTGAGGCTGTTCTGAAACCTGTGATCCTCCTATCTCAGCCTCCCATGTACTGGAATTACAAGCATATACCACTACCCTTGACATTACTCAATACTATCCTTCTCAGACCCACCATTCACTTCCCTGCAGGAACTAGTGTTAACATCATTTTTCAAATTTAAACATATTGAAACATGTTTATAAATAGAGGAGTTTCTGTTTTGTTTACTGAAAATAGGATCGCACACCATACAACTTGCCTTTTTAACTTAATACCTCCTAGATTAGTAGATACAAAACAAATTCATGCTTTCTGATGTGTACATAGTTCCTACAATTAATTCAGCCTATTTGCTAGTAATGGACATTTAGAGGTTTTATTTTCAGACTTTTGCCAAAATACTCTGCTGAAGTTAATATCCATTTATTATACATCTGTATGCATATATGTATGTTCTTACATTCTAAAATCACAAATAGAAACTTGTAATTTCATTATCACAGTAGAAGAACTTAACATAATAACACAAATTGAAAATCAAAAAGATATGAAAGCTGGGCATGGTGGTACATGTCTGTAATCCCAGTACTTAGGAGATAGAAAGATCACAGATTCAAGACTAGCCTTAGCAACCTAGAGAGACGCTGTTTTACAGTAAAAAATAAAAATGGCTGGGGTGTAACTCAGCATTGGAATGTCCCTGAGTTCAATTCCCAATACAAAAAAAAAGAGGGAAGAAAGGAAGTAAGGGAGGGAGGGGACTTGAACAGTGCAATTAAGCTTGTTCTACTGGGTACACACAGGACCCTGTGACCCCAGTGGGAGAATTTTGTACATAATGAAATATTCACAAAAATTAACCATTACTAGAAACATAATGGAAATATCACAGAACTTAATCATGCTGATTTAACCACAATCAAAGTAGTTTAGAAGTCAATATGAAAAGAGTAGTTTTAAAATACTAAATGTAGCCGGGCAAGGTGGCGCACGCTTGTAATCCCAGCATTCAGGAGGCTGAGACGGAGGATCGCGGTGTGCGGACAGCCTCAGCTACTTAGTGAGGCCCTCTGCAACTCAGTGAGACCCTGTTTCAAAATAAATTTAAAATAAAAAATAGGGCTAGGGGTATAGCTCGGTAATAGAATGCTCCTAGATCCCATCCCCAGTACCCCCCCCCAAAAAAAACTAAATGCATTTATAAAATTTTAAAATACTTCTAAATAATAAATGATTTGAGGAACTCATAATGGAAATAGACTATATATAAGCTTGAAGAATGATGAAAATACACTCCAACGGTAGTGTGCCCTTTCCATTAGGTTGGAACAATCGAAAATGAAGAAAAAGGCAGGGGCAAAATCTTGGGCAGAGTTGTTGCCTAAAGTGATCTACACTTCTTGAGGTTTTGTGTTTATGTTCTTTTAATGTTGTAAGTCAGAATAATAAACTACCCTTTTAATAAACAAGGAAGAAAAGAGAAGAGAATGGTGGATTGGGAACTGGGAAGCAAAATCTAGGTAACTGGCTCACATGATTTCCAGAGTGGGGACGGGAAGTGGGGGGGGGAGTTAAATTGTCAAAACGAATTCAAGAAGCAAAGGAAATTAAAAATAAAAATTTTTATTATTAAGAGAATTAAAATCAGCTGGGCATGGTGGTGCATGCTTGTAATCCCAGTACTTGGAAGGCTGAGACGACGATTGCTTGTCTGAGGCCAGCCTCAGCTACTTAGTGAGGCTCTCCACAATTTAGGGAGAAAAATAAAAAATAAAAAATAGGGTTAGAGTTGTAGCTCGAAGGTAGAATGCCCCTGGGTTCAATTCCCAATACTGCAATAAAAAAAAAGGAAAAAGAAAGAAAATTAAAATCTACTCATGACAAAACAAAACACAAAATTTAGAGTAAAAGAAAAGAAAAATAAGAGATGGAAGTGGCCGTATATGCCTATAATCTGAGGTACTTGGGAGGCCGACACAGGAGGATCACAAATTCAAGGTCAGTCTCTGCCAATTAACAAGATGCTATCTCTGGGGGGGAAAAAGCAAAAACAAAATAAATTAATTAATTAATTAAACCCCGCTGCCAAACTCAAATTTAATTTCTCCTAAGTGGTCAAAGAATAGTTAATGCCAAGATCCTGGTGGTTCTTTTATTTTGGGGATGGCAGGTCAAAGGGAATGAGTCTTTGACATTAATACCTATTGCCACATTACTTTCTCTAAAGGCTTGCAAATTTTCTCAAAGCATGCTGCCTGCCACAGGCAGAGTGTAAGGCAGGCTGTCCATTTCCAGGCTCCTTGTCAATGTCAGGAATGTCAAAACATTTTGGGCTCCAGGTATTAGATTGGATTGGTTTGAATGTCTGCTAGCAGCTGAGTTGCTTGCTTAAGCAATTAAAAGTTAGTCAGGCATGGTGATACATGTTTGCAATCCCAGTACTTGCAGGCTGAAATAGGAGGATCACAGATTCAAGGCCAGGCTCAGCAACTTAACAAGAACCCTGTTTCAAAACAAAAATATAAAGATAAAAAGGGCTGAGGGTGTGGCTCAGAGGTAGAGTACCCAGGGCTCTTAGTACTACAAAAATAAAGTAAAATAAAAATCTACTTCTTAGCATTGTTGTATTAAATGAGATAACCAACATAATGCTCTTAGAATAAAATAATCACTTAATAAATATCATCTCTTATTGTTACAGTGTGCTATATGTTTTGAATTTTGGCAAGTTGATGGTTTGCAACTCATTATTTAAATGTGTGTTATCAGCCAGGGTGGTAGCAAAGGCTTGTAATCCCAGAATTTGGGAGGCTGAGACAGGAGGATTGTGGTTCGCAGATGGCCTCAGCTACTACTTAGTGAAGCCCTTGTTTCTAAATAAAGAATAAAAAAAATAGGGCTGGAGGTGTAGCTCAGAGGTAGAATGCCCCTGGGTTCCATTTCCAGTGCTGAAAAAAAAAAAAAAAGTGCATTATCTGCACTGAGAGTGAGTCTTAAATCATTATTTTATAATCATTGGTCTTTTCCAGATCATTCTGTACATTTTTATATTTTCCTAGTATATCATTGTCGTTTCATTCTGTTTATAATAGATAGTGCCCAGATAAAATTTTCAGTTTTTACATAGTTTAATATGTCTACCTTTTCCTTTCCCCTTTGGTTTTTCCTTTCTTGCTTGGGGTTCTCTAAGCAGGTATATTCTAATACTTTTACATTTTAAAAATTTAGATCTCTAACCCATACTTTTCTGTATGATATGAAGGTCGGGGTCTATTTTTGTTTTCTCCCAGATGATTATTCAGTTCTACTAGGATTTATTTAAAACTCCATCTTCTCCTCATTGCATTTTTTAAAAGAATGGTGAGAGTTGTTCTAGTCAGCATTTTCCATCACTCTGACCCAAATACCAGGCAAACACAGCTTAGAGAAGGAAAGATTCATTTGGGGCTCAGAACTCAGAGGTTTCAGAGGTCATTTCTTGATGGGCCCCAGGGCATGGCAGTGGGAGGCAGAGCAAGAAGAGGGGGCCAGGGACACGCAGTCCCCACGGCCAGGTCCTCAGGACCCACCTCCTCCCCAGCCCTGCCTGCCCCACCTCTGAACTTGCTGCATTGGGGACATGCTTGCAATACATGAGCCTTTTGGGGATGTTCTAAACCCCAACTATAACAGTAGTCTAGGCTTAAGATATGTTAAAATTTAGTATAAAATTATATAACAAAAACAGCATAGTATTAGTATTGGAATAGTTAAATAGATTAGTCAAACAGACAAACAGAGCAACCAGAAATAGATCTAATTTGTTGGAATCTTAACATACAATACGTCCTAGTTTTTATTAGATTGTGTGTGTGTGTGTGTGTGTGTGTGTGTGTGTGTGTGTGTGGTGGTGCTGGGAATTGAGCCCAGGGAATTCTACCTCTAAGCTATACCCCCAGCCCTCTTTATTTTTAATTTTGAAACAGGGTCTCACTAACTTGCTGAGGCTGGTCTTGAACCTGTAATCCTCCTGTTTTAGCCTCCCAAGTACTAGGATTACATACATGCACCACCATGCTGGCTTCATTGACTTCTTAAATGATTCCATGACCCAAAAGAGGTCATAATTCTAAGACTTATGTAAGAGTTTTGTGTCGTCTGATTTCCATGGTGAAAAAAATTTTGATTTTTTTTTTCCTGTTATTTCCAGAAAATTGGAGGAAAGGTTGTCTGGTATATAAAAAGCATATCAATGCTAGCTCTACTCCAGCCTTCTCATGGTTCAACATGGCATTCTTGATAGTTTGCCACGACTTCTCCTCTCTCTCTTTCCCCATAAATGTGTGTGCAAAAATCATTTATAAAGTGTTAGCTTCTTTCTACCACTTGAGAATAGTACAATAATTCTGTAGAATGAAATGAAAGAATATTACCAAGTGCCTTTTTCAAGGAAAATAAAAGGCACTTTTTTTTTTCATCCCACAGCCAGCCAAACCTATAGTATTGCTCTTCCCTAATGTAATATGTTTGAAAATGGGAATGGCTGGATTAATTTTTACAGATGTCATTAATAATACAAAGTTTGAGTTTTGGCATATTTTTTGCCTTTGTCTCTAAATTTCCATCTCAGCTTTTCAGAGGGGCTGAACACGGCAATTTATGTAGATTTGATTTCACACTTAAAATAAAGGTCATATGACATCACCTCCTCTTCCTCAGAAGGTCACAGCATGAATTGATTTTAAATGACTTCTCCATTTACCACCTCTGAGAATTCATTAAATAGAAAAAAAAAAAAAAAAAAAAACCCTGAAAGTAGAACCACATGACTCAAGTGAAACCTAGTTTGGCTTAGAAGGCAATGAGGGTTGGGGTTGAGTGTGTGCTTTGGAACAACTGTCCTAGTGTGTGAGGACTTGCCCCAAGGTGCCTTGAGACCAACGAAAGAGAAGCATCCAGATGGAGTATCAGAGAGCACAATTAATTGAAGGACTTACTGACAGAAGCATAGTCCCAGGTGGCTGTAAGATGGATCTCTGCAATTTGGGTCAGAAAGAGGGGTGAACATATTTATGGGCAAAGACAGAAGTAACTTCATCTTGGCTGGAATGTAGCTGGTTTATCTTATAATAATATCAGAGGCATGTCCCTGGAGCCTGGGTCAACTTGTAAAACCCCACATACGACTCTAATGGCTTTATGCATTTATAGTTTGTTGGGAAAGTGTGGTGGGGGCAGCAAGGGGGAGACCAGCTAAGGTTACTCAGGGGAAATCATCGTGGTTATGACTACAGTCCTGTCAAGCTATATCCATACATTCCATCACTCATAACTGGCTCTTACAATCTCACATGCACCCTCTACCCTGATGCGCCCTGAGCCTGCCAGCCATTTAGCACTGTGTAGGTGGTGTGCGATGGTGCCACTTGTCTAACTTGTAAGCAGTCCAGTGCAACAGTAGAGGCACATGGAAGAAAAAAGACAAAGGACAGTTTTGCAAAGGTTAATAGCAGTCAACTTTTCCTACCGGGAGCCCCAGGAAGCTAACCAATGACTTAGCATGTCTCCTACAGAGGGCATGGGATCAGGCAAGGCGTAGATTTGGGTTTGAGAATAGTGCAGGTTCCAGGGAAAGCAACTAAATCAGCAAGATTGCAACTCTGGACTGAATAAATGTTTAGCAGGGACCTGCAAAGGTAAATCTATCTGCACACTGAATAGAAGCCCACCAGTTACACAGGGACCTCACACAAAACGGAACCTCCTTCACTCTGCAGGAGATGGGGACAATCTGCACTTTATCATGTACTGTGCCTGGGATCAAATGGGTTTTATGCAACCAGACTACCTCTAGGAACTGTACAGATAGTCCAGAGCCATGAATCTTTTTGGGGTTGACAGTATAATACTGTCAACCAGTTAGCAAGATGTCATGCATATAATGAAACTAGACAGTATCAATGGGGAGTGTCCACCGTTTTTCCTCTCAAATGAAGGTAAATTGGTCTCCAAAGTCCAGTTTTAGAGGAATTCTGAAAAAAGCATTGACTCAGTCCAGAACGTCAGGCAGAGAGCCAAGAAAGGATGTGATTTTTTTTCCCATACCTGAGCACAAAGTTGTTGGCACCGCAGCACAGCTATGAAGCGTCCTTCATTGAACTCTCTATAGTCAATGGTCATTTACCGGGTTCTACCTGGTGGGGTGTAATGTATGAGTACAATTTGACGTGATGGCAACCATCTCAATTTGTAACCATCAGGATTTCCTGCTGAGTAAACTCTAGCTGGTTTTTTCTCCATAGTTTCCTAGTAAACCATAAATCAATAAAAACATTAGAGTCATACATGGAACTTTACAATGGGGTCCTGGCTCCAGAAATGCACCTGATTCTTCAGTATTACTGAAAAGTAAACCAGGTATGATACAGCCAACATGAAGCCACTTTTGTCCTAATCCATAAACACACCCCTCTTCATGACCCAAATTGCAAGGTTTTGTATAAGTGCGTACCACCACATCCGGGTTTTTTCTTTATTAATGTGTTCTCACTATTTCCTTTCTGCTTAGAAGCCTCAGAACTGACTATCCTTTTGTAGATCACAGCCTATCATCTGAACAAGGAAAAAGGGAATGGGAAAAACTGTGTTTTGAGTCAGGCGTGGTGGCACATAACTCTAATCCCAGTACTTGGGAAGCTGAGACAGGAGTATCGCAGGTTTGAGGACAGACTCAGCAACGTGGCAAGGCTCTTAGCAACTTAGCAAAACCTTGTTTCCAAATAAAAAATAAAATTGGTCTGGGGATATAGCTCAGAGGTAGAATGCCCTTGGGTTCAATCCACAGCACCAAAAATAAAAATGAAAATGAAAAAACAACTTGGTTCCTTTCACTTGACCAATCCAAGACTCAAAGCTGGAAGTCTTCATAAGTGATCTGGGCAGGGCAGCTCTGGCTGGTCTGTTACTCGTCCAGGTTCATAAACTGCCTGTGACGTGGTTCCTGCAAAGAACACAGTGTCCTTAACAGGAGTGCTGAACTACTGCCGATGTCGAAAGAGGGAAACACATGGATTCTGTTTAGTGCAGGGGAGGTTTAGGAAGGCTCTGTTGTTATTTAAGCCCAATGCAGAGAGTAACAACCTCCCTCAAAAGTAGAAACCAGAGCTTTCAAAATCTTCACCGGAAACACCAAACTTCTGGAGCACCACTTTTTTGAGGTAAGTATGGTACCTCCATTGAGTGTCTAGGTTTCTTATCTTTTTCCTAAGTGGAAACAGGAGATGAAAAAAAAAGTTTCTTAACTCACCAATTAGCCTTAAAAGTAGAAGCATCTGTGGGGACATCGTCTAACCCGCACTACAGGCAAATTCACTATTCTTTGACATTCCATTAAAGCAAGTGATGCGAAAGAGAAATTTATTCAACTAAAGCACCAGCAAAGAAAAAGGTGACAAATCTTTAACCCAGCCAGAGTCCCCATTTTTTTAAACTAGGGATTGAGCTCAGGGGCAGTCTACCTCCGAGGTATACTCCAAGCCCTTTTTATTCTTGAAACAGGGTCTTGCTAAGTTGCTGAGGCTGGCCTCGAACCTGCCATCTTCCTGTCTCAGCTTCTCAAGTACTAGGATTCTAGGCATGTACCACTACACCTGGCTCAGAGTTCTATTTTGACTGATTCTTTTTTTCCTTTGAGTACATTTCACAGAATTCCAATGCACATGCTTGGAACGCTTTAGTTACTGATGGGGACAGTGTCAGAACATGTAGGAAGCACACAGAGGCATGTAATGGGAAATGTAGGATTTATTTCAAGTCCCTTCATAACCTTGGGTCTAAGCTGAGCCACAGTGGAGAAAAACTAAAGCTACAGGAGAGAGATCCACCCACCCATGGGCCGGAGGCTTCCCTCGCCCTCCAGCTGGTCTGTTCCACTCCCTCTTCCATCTGCTTCTCAACACCTCCTCAGATCACTCTGCCCGCCACAGCTCTGCTGATATGCAACCATTTGCATAAAATCCATGAACCACCCAGCTTTAAATTATTTTCCAATTTCTGGGATCTGGTAGTGCCATCATTCACCCTGTGGCTCAAGGAACAAGACTGTTATTTTTCTGTCACCCCTCGGCCCATCCGTCAGTGAGTCCTGTTGATTTGACTTCCCAGACATATTCTGTTTCTCACCATCTGTGCTACCCTATCCCACTCTAAATCACCAGAACATCTAACAGGCTCCCCGTGGCCCCATGTCTCACTACAGTCTTTCTCCTGTGGGCTGCTACAACGGTGTCTTTAAGGCAAATTAGATCTCATCAATCTCCTGTTTAAAATTCAATGTCAGCCCTCCATCACACCTGGAATAAGTTTAGAATTTTTTATTAAGGCCCTAATTTGTTTTTGCTTTTGCTGAACATTTTCTTGTTTATTCGCTTTGGTCCTTTAGCTTTTTTTTATGTGTTGAATAGAAATACAAGCCAGACAAGGTACCTCCTCTCCTCCCTGCTCATTCCAGCCGGGATGCTCTGCAAAGCCTCTGCTGCTCAAGGCCTCGCGTCTGCAGCCCCTCTCCCCGAGCGCTGCTGTCCAGATCCGCACACAGCGGGCTCCTCCTTCGCATTCAGATCCCAGGGCAGGAATCGCATAGGAAAGGCTTTCACTCCGCCACATCATTCAGGTTAAGCCTTTGTGCACCGCTCATGAGTATTTTTCTTATTTTAGTTTGTTTATTGTCAGTCTCTCCCTGGCTGTCTTAACTGTTCTCTCCGCAGAGCTTAGAGCAGTGCCTAGCACATAGTAGGCAAGTCCTGCACACTGTGTGAATGGCGAGCCCTTTCATCTTCTCCTTTGGCATTTCCAGGGAGTGTTTTCTGTCACGCTCCCTATGCTTAATGTTGAAACTAAAGCTGGGTGGGGGGTGCATGCTGCAATCCCGGCTACTCAGGAGGCTGAGGCAGGAAAATTGCAAATTTGAGGCCAGTCTGGGCAACTTAATGAGACCCTGTCTCAAAGTAAAAATTAAAAGGGCTGGAGATGTAGCTCAGTGGTAAAATGTTTGCCTTGCATGGATGAAGCCCTGGGTTGAATTCCTAATAATGGGGAAAAAAAATGTGTGTGTGTGTGTGTGTGTGTGTGTGTGTGTGTGTGCAAGCACTCACATGTGTGCCTGTGACAAACATCAGGCTAGATTTTATTTCACATCTCAGTTGATTTTTCTCGCCACTCTGAGCTAATTAGTATTATGCCTATTTTTATCAATAAAGATGTGAAGCCGGGCGTGGTGGTATGTGCTTGTAATCTTGCTACTCAGGAGACTGAGACAGGATCCAGGTTCAAAGCCAGCTACTTAATGAGGCCCTCTACAATTTAGTGAGACATTGTTTCAAAGATAAAGAATAAAAAGTAGGACTGGGGAGGTAGCTGGGAGGTAGAATGCCCCTGGGTTCCATTCCCAGTACCACAAAAACAAAATTTAAAAGAATAATAAAAAAATAAAGATGTTAAGACTCTGGCTGGGCATGGCGTTTGCCCAGTTATAATCTCGGTACTCAGAAGACTGAGACAGGAGGCTCGTGGGTTTAAGGCCAGCCTCAGCAATTTAGCGAGACCTTGATTCAAAATAAAAACTAAAATAGAACTGGGGATGTAGCTCAGAGGCAGAATGCCTCTGGGTTCAATCCCTGGTACCACAAAAAATAACTAACTCAATAATACTGAGACTCTAGTATACTCCTAGAGAAGTTGTCCAAGAACCCAAGGTCTATTCGCGTGGATTCAGCCCAGCAGGTTTCAAAGGCCACGCTCCTCTCACTTCTGCATACCCGGGACAGCGTCTTACTTGAGTATCTACATGGCCCTTGTAACTATCACACTGGACATGCTCAGTAAGTCAGAGAACCTTAATAAGTCAGAACCTGACAGGATCTTAGTGATCACCGAGACTTAACTGAGCAATGTAGTAAATTAGCAGCAGGCCCAGGATGCCAACATGCGATCTCTGGGTCTTCTTCACTATTCCCCCTCCGTTCCCTTATGCCAAGGGCCAGTCTCACCCCAGGGACTTTGCACTTGCTATCTCCCTTCTTGGGGTGATTTTCCTCCCGATTTTCATGTGACTAACTCTCACCATTCTTGCCTCAGGACAGACATTGCCTCTCTAGACAAGTCATCGCTCATCATACAAATGAAATTAGATACTTTTCTCACTCTAATCTCTCTTGATCCCATTTTTCTGCTTTTATTTTCTTCTGAGTATTTGTCCCAATTTGGAATTTTTTACATTTGTTTTCTTGCTTATTACAAGCCCTTCCCCCTGGACTATGAGTCAGTGAGAGAGGGACCTCATCTGACTTGTTCATGTCTGTGTTTAGAATGATGCTCCCCAGCAGATCTGTAGTAACTCTTATGCAAGTAATAAGCCGGGCGTGGTGGTGCATGCTTGTAATCCCAGAATTCGGGAGGCTGAGACAGGAGGATCGCGGTTCATGGACAGCCTCAGCTTCTTAGTGAGGTCCTTTGCAACTCAGTGAGACCCTGTTTCCTAATAAAAGACAAAAAAATAGGGCTGGGGGTGTAGCTTGGAGGTAGAATGCCCCAGGGTTCCATCCCCAGTACTGAAAAAATAAAAATAAATAAAAATAAAAGCTGATCTTAGGCCTTGTTAGAATAGGCTTTAGTAGAAGAGCCTCGACTTTAAGGCAAGCTTGGTCCCTTCCTCACATGTGGCCTGCTAAGTCCTCTATTGACTTTTTGGAGTGTCCAGTAACATCTCTCTATCTGGATGGTCAGAACTTAAATGTCTCCAGCCCTGTGTTAAGTTGCACTAATTGTTCAGATCACAGCATTCCAGTGTCTGTTTTCTCGGCTAGTTGTTCTTTGTCCAGACTCATACAATCTTGCCCCACAAAAGCACAGCTTGATATTTACTTTACGACTCATGTGGAACGCTAAGCAAATGTCTAGAGTTATTTCTCTGCAAAGATTTCCTCAGTGTCTTGCCTACAAATTCCAACCATCTCAGTAGCCCTGAACTCTGATCTCTGTCATCCTGGCTCAGGAACATGGCCTTCCTCGTCCTCTAAGCTTCCCTCCCTGAACCACAGTGGGTAGAGTGGCCCCCAAGCCAAAGGCCGGGGCACTGGAGGGGCCAGGCCATTTTCTTCCCTTCTTTCAGTAACCACTGTCCTGTCTAAAGTCTGAAAACAATTATTTCCATATTTTTTCCAATTTAAGAGCTGTTTACAACAGGATGACAAGTCTGTTACTAGTTATTCTACAATGGCTAGAAATGGAAGTTGCCTCATTTGTTTTCTCCTCCTCCTCCTCCTCCTCCTCCTCCTCTTCCTTCTCCTCCTCCTCCTTCTTCTCCTCCTTCTCCTCCTTCTCCTTCTCCTTCTTCTCCTTCTCCTCCTTCTCCTTCTCCTTCTCTTTCTCCTTTTCTTTCTTCTTTCTGTACTGGGGATTGAATCCAGAGACATTTTACCAGCAAACTACATCCCCAGCTCTATTTATTTATTTATTTATTTATTTTGAAGGAGGGTTTAAGTTGCTTGAAGAGCTCACTTAATTGCCGAGGCTGGCCGTGAACCTGTGATCCTCAATCTCTCTCAAGTACTGCAATTACAGGCAGGTGCCACCACACCTGGCTTCTTTTGGCGCTTTTGAAGTGTGAAATCAATCTTCTTGGCCCAAACTTGTATGATCCAGAGAACTAGATATTTTTATATTTTTCTTTGGAAAGAATATGATAACTGATGAAGTTTAAAGAAACTCAAAAGATACAACTAAACTGTTGCAATAACTAAATAAATCCCTGTTATAACTCTCTAAGTCACAGAGTTTCAGGATTAAATAAAATAATAGTCATTAGCATAGGCCCGAGAACCAGAGCATGTGGGTATTTGATGAACATAGCATTCTTTTCTTCGCAGGGAGAGGTTTGAAGCCAAGTTCTATTTTAAATGGGTTTGGTGAGCTAGTAATTGAAAAGATTCCTGTGGTGACTCCTTTTCTAAAGCAAAGGATCCTTTTGTGAAATGAATAAACACTTCCTAATCTTTTTGTAAATACAGATTTTTATACATTTGGTTGGCTTAATGTGTTCTGGGAGGACTTTGTTTGCTGAGGCCAAGTGTGGGTGTGAATGTGAATGTGTGTTTTGGGCATGAATAAGAAAGAAGAGGTTTGCCTGTGCCGTATCATAAACCTTGTTGGTCTGGGTAGAAGCCATGAGGTTTTAGATCATATTTTGAATGAGATGATAACACAATAACAAATACAGGATGGGAAATTTCTATACAAAAAGAAATTGCAGCTGGTACACTAATTTCTGATGTTATATGTTCACTGGGTTTTCACAGGACACTTTCTAAGAACCTGGAAGGAAATTAATTGGGCTATGTCTCTGCCACGAAAACTTGCTTTTTCATTTACTTATCTCTGTGTGTGTGTGTGTGTGTGTGTGTGTGTGTGTGTGTGTGTGCTGCACACGTGCATGCACACACATGTGCTGGTACTTGAAATTGAACCCAGGGCATTTTACCTCTAAGCTACACCCCAGTTTTTTTGTTTGTTTCTTTGTTTTGTTTTTAATTTTGAAACAGGGCCTCACTAAACTGCTGAGAGCCTCAGTAAATTGCTGAGACTGGCATGGAACCTGTGATCCTCCTGTCTCAGCCTCCCAAGTACTGGGATTATAAGCATGTATCACTGCATGTGGCTACATACTAGTTTTTTTGTTTTTTGTTTTTTGGGTTTTTTTGGAAATAGGGTCTCTTAAGCCAGAGCGGCTGGCTTCAAACTAGCGTGATCTTCCTGTTTCTGCCTCCCAAGCGTGGGGATACAAGCGTGTGCCACCATGCCTGGCTAAGTATTAATTTTTAGAGTGGAAATAATTTTTTTTTTTGGTACTAGGGATAGAACTCAGAGGCTTTCTACTACAAGCTATACCTCCAGTCCTATTTTTTATTCTTTATTTTGAAACGGGGTCTCACTAAATTGTGGAGGGCCTCACTAAGTAGCTAAAGCTGACTGTGAACCTGTGATCTTCCTGTCTCAGCCTCCCAAGTGTGTGCTACCACACCCGGCAAAAATGGAAATAAATTTAAAATTTTATCATATCAATGAAATAGAGAAGCAAAGCATATGAATATGAAAAGATGTTCCTCTCCAATATAATTGTCAAAAATGGAATCAAAATAGTGTGGTGACATTTTATATCTTTCAGATAAGAAAAGATTTTAAAAAATAATGTGTTTTGCCAATTTAGTTGGCAAAAAGAACAAAAAAAGTTAGAAAACAAGAGTCAATTGAAATATTACTAGAACTGAGACATTAGTCCAGTGCACGGTCATAATACTCTTATATAAAATAGCACTTAATAGCTGAGCATGGTAGCACATGCTTGTAATCCCAATACTTGGGAGGCTGAGACAGGAGGATCACAGGTTTGTGGCCAGCCTCTGCAATTTAATGAGACTCTGTTTTAAAATAAAAAATAAAATAGAGATGAGAGTGAAGCTTAGAGGTAGAATTACCTTGCATTCAACCCCGTACCACACACACACACACACACACACACACACACACACACGACTTGTATAGATATAGACACATTTCTTCCCAAATATCCACAGTAATAAGCTATCAAATATAATGAAAAGATCTCAGCATAGTAGCAACAACATCAAAATTAATGATGCCTGAGAATATATATAACAATAAACGAAGGAACTATATGAAGAAAACAATCTTTTTCTTTTCTTTTCTTTTCTTTTCATGTTAGAGATTAAACCCAGGGCCTTGGTGTTATGAGTCTTACGCAGTGGCAAGAATGACAGGTCACACTTAATGTCTTTCACGAATACTCGGTTTATTTTACAATGCTCATACCACTCCCATCCTCTAACTAAGCCACTGACCAGATAGCATTTGGTTACCTGAGGCAACACGTGTCTCCGCGGGTAACCTAGGTTCAGGATCGCTGTCACAGCCGTCGTCGATAGTCGAGGTACAGATGCTTGATGTCCAGGGAGTCAGACGGGGATGAGCCCGACTGTCATTTAGAGGAATTATCCAGCAGCTACCAGAGGAATGTTTCCTTCTGGCCGGGCTAACTTTCAGCCTCTTAGACAGTTGGGTCAGAGCCACCGATCTAGCCATTTGCTAGGTCGTATATACCCTAAATTGATGTCACTAATTGCGTAGGCTCATTACTTACACTGTCATCTTCTTTTCCCAGCTGTTTCATCATATGGACATATGTCTGGGATGTGTGTCTGTTACTTCGTCCTTGTCTTCCAGTTATCCCATCCTACAGATGTGTGCTGGGGAGTATGTCCATTAATTTGTCTTGGGCATGTCAGTTACATCCTTCTTCTGCCTCATCTTCTTTGCATATCTGGCCAGTCCACCTGTCCCTATGCTATACCTATATCCTGACATTTATTTCATATACTCACAACATTTTTGACATATATTTTGTATGCTCACAACACTTAGGTATCTAAGCACATACTGTACCACTGAGCTAAACTCTAGCCCCATTACAGCATTCTTTACTGAGAGACAGTGAAAACAGAAGAGACACACATCTGAAAAATACAGATGATTTAGAGATTTAGGTGTAAAACAAAATATGAAATCGCAAGCATCCTAGAAGGAAAGATATAGATAATTATGTAATTCTGATATAAAGGAAACTTTCTGTGGATGTCTCCAAAGGCAGAAACCATCAATGAAAAGCTGGACAAACTACATAATAGCTTTTCAGCATATTAGTGAGCACTACAAACTCATACTAAAAGGCAAAATAAACTAATAACTATAAATATTAAATATCACGAGGCTGAGAGGTTTGCAGCCAGCCTCAGCAATTTAGCAAGACCTTGTTTCAAAATAAAAATAAACAGGGCTAGAGGTGTAGTTCAGAGGGGATGCCCCTGGGTTCAGTCCCTGGTAACAAAAAAAAAAGAAAAAAAAAAAAAGAAAAAGAAAAGAAAAACCTAAAACTTATACATCATGTCTGCCAAAGAGAGGAAGAGGCATCAAATGTCAAAGGTGAGTGTCAGCCAGTGGGGCCTCCGAGGTCAGGACCCAGCAAGGCTGGGATCAGAGTCTGCCAGGTGGCCAGGCTGGTGCCGGGGCCTTCAAGAGTGGGATCGGAACCTGCAATGTGGCATACACAGAAAATAAAAAATCAGATGCTTTCCCTAATATGCAAAACCCAGGAAGAAATGGGTAATAGGAGGAAATCTAGTTGAAGAAAGGGCCCTATGGAGGAGCAATTAAGGTGACCAATCAGAGGGGATGGGATGGAGGAAGATGGAATCTCTTTAAAGCACATGATGTATGTAAACAAATATATCAGAGTTAATCACTAAATCAAGCATGGGATCGAGGAAGGAGGAAGGAATGGGATGGAGATCGGATAAAAGCTAATTGGATGATGTGTGCTTGTATATCCTCACAAGTCTTGTATTCCGTTGAGATGTTTGACTACAATGCACCAATAAAAATATATTTAAAAAAAAAGGTGAGTGTCGGCTAGGCATGGTGGCGCACACTTGTAATCTCAGCATTTGGGAGGCTAAAGCAGGAGGATTGGGGTTTGCGGACAGCCTTAGCTACTTAGCGAGGCCCTTTGCAACTCATTGAGACCCTGTTTCAAAATAAAAAATAAAGAAATAGGACTGGGGGTATAGCTCCGAGGAAGTATGCCCCTGGGTTCCATCCTTAGTATCATAAAAAGAGGGGGGGGGGAGGTGTCAGCAGGAGATGGTCTAGAACAGGAGGGAGAGAGTCCTCCTTGAGGCCACTTGCCTGCAAATTGGCCTTTCTCCTCTTGGTCCTGCAAATCCTGTGGGAGGTCAGCTGGTGATCAGAGCAGGGAAGGGGCAATTTCTCAGCCCAGAGGCCCAGGGCTGCTGGGGACCCTTCTCTCTCCCAGTTCCCACCTGCTGGGCCTTCCCTTCCCTTCATACTGGGTGGTCTCCTTGCCAGGTTTAAAAGGATTATCCAGGATCAATAATTGAAATAGTTGTAGTTTTTTTCTAACTGGAGTTAAGTTTATAAGCTTTTTTTATTTAACCACCAAACACCAGAAATAAGATTCTGGAAGCCAGCCAGTTTGACTCGGCGCCAGTACACTTCCTCACGGGCCAGGAGCTCCCTTCCCTTCCTCCCGCTGTTTTTCCCCCTGGTTACTGACATTTCCTCTCCAAAGCTGACCCAACTTCTCAAATTCTTCATCTGAGTAATTCAGGCCCTCTAGGATTCCTAGAGATCCTGCCCTGGCAGTCTAGCAGCACCCCCAGCCCAGCCCAGCCCAGCCCAGCCCAGCCCAGCCCCTGACACCTGAGCTGCCCTGGGCTGCAGGCCCGGCTCCCTGGCGGCTCTGGCTGTACTTTCCTGGGGGAGTTTTAATTTCAGGTTCTGCAAATGCAAAATGAGTCTATGGTGCAGTGGGGGAGGGGAGCAGAGGATGGAAGACTGGTCCCTGCATAGGAGGGTAAGAGCAGTCTTGTTCATACTAAGCCCCAACCGCGGGCTAGAGTCCTTGGTTTATCACCTACCACCTGTGTGCTAAGCACCAACTGTGTCCCAGGCACGCTTCTAGGCTCCAATAAATAAGACAACCTGACCCCCTCACAACATGACATTTACCACCCAGTGGGAAAGACAGACATGGAATGAATAATTCCTCATCACAAACTCAGTAGTTACAAGTGTGAAACTTCTGCTGTCAAGTGGGAACAGTTTCATGGCCTAGTTTCATGAATCCTAGAATGGATTCAGAGGAGCAGTGCAAGGCTGCTCCGGGAGTTTAGGTGGAAGTCCCTTCCTGCTGCCTCCCACACTTAGGGGTGGGTCTTCTTGAGAAAACAGACAGCCTTGACTTGAGTGAGCCCTGAAGGGAAGGCTAGGCAAACCCATCACTTGGCTCCCTGCCTGGGAAACTAGTGTTGGGTTCAGCCCTGCAGCTCTCCGACCTCTCCCAGAGCTGTGGGGCTGGTCCTGTCCCGGTGCACCATCCCACGCTGGCCTTGGAAGCAGTCTGACTCAGCAACCGGCACATGTAGGGCTCCTCCTCTGTCTCCTGCTCTTCCATGCTCAGAACTCGTGTTCCAGATGGGCTCAGCTGGCGAGTGTTTGCTGGTGAGTGTTTGAGACGCATCTCAGCATCTTGTGATGTGTTCCTGACCCTCTGAGCCTGCTGTGAAGTGAGTCACTGGCTCTGACTTGAATCCGGGTGCATACTGATACACCTTCCTCCTGGGTCCATAAACCTAGGCCCAACAACTATTTTGTGTGTGTGGGTGTTGTACTGGGGATTGAAGTCACGGATGCTCTACCACTGAGCTATACCCCAGCCCCCCCCGCCCCCTTTGTGAGGCTAGGTCTCGCCAAGTCGCTGAGGCTGAACTTGCAATCCTCCTGTCTCAGTATCCTTGTACTGGGACGACAGGCCTGCCTATCCACGTCCAGTTTAGACCCAACATCTTGGTGCAGACCAGCGAGTGCCTGGGCGGGACGACTCTCAGTGAGGCACAGCCAGTTGGACTTCTTGCCGTCAATTCGGGTAAGTGGTGAGTTGTCGAGATCAGAACATGGCAGGAGAGGAAGCTTTAGGTCAGTGTGGTTGAGAACCTGGATGTTCACTCAAGATCACAACCTGCCACTGTCATATCCAAGCCCAATGGCCTCGGCTTACTCATGTGTAAGATAAACACCCAATCCATGGATCTTCAGGAAGTTCCTACGATGCATCAGTAGTAGTGCTTCTTGTTATTGGTATTATGAGGTCTTGGAAGGTTTTTTTTTTAATAGCTTTTGCAACTTTAGGCTGGTGGTAATGGTTTTATGCATGGCCCTCTCTTTTCTGCTTTCTTGGGATCATCACTTTACAATAGCTACTGTGGTGGCCTTTCTTCCACTTCTACCAACCAGATAGACAGCAATGGGCCAGACTAATGCCTAGCTCTGGTGAGGCTCTGGTCACACAGGTTTGAGTGGGACGGGAGAAACCCACTCATGACGTGGACTCTTCTTCTGTCTGTGTGCTTGAGGTCTTGCTCTTCTGCAGCTGTTCTCCAGGGTCAGCCTGTTTGAAGCATCCATCACTCATCCACTGACCCACGCAGTCAATTATTCCACAGCCACTACTATCTATTGGATACTGGGAGAAAGACAAGGTCTAAAAAGAAAGCTATTCCTGCAGGTAAAGGGCCCAGAGACCCAGGCAGTACCAATCCTGGCGTATCGGGTGCTGCTGTGAAGGTAGGGGTAGGGTGCCCTGGGTATGTAGGGAAGGTGCCTGAAAGATGCTGGGTGTGAGGGGTCAATGGTGTTCCAAGCTGGGCTCTGGAAGATTCAAAGGATTCTGTCAGGTGAAAGGAAGGAAGGACATTCTGACTGAGAAAGCAGCAGGTGTAGAGGCCTGGAGAGGAAAGAGAAGGCTTGGTGTGGATTCCATACCCAGGGGGGAAGGAGAGGGGAGTGTAGGCTGGGGCCAGGGGCAGGGTGTGCCAGGAACCACTGAACTCCTCTCCAGCTCTCCTGCTGGTGAACTGAACCTGTTGTATTTTCCTATGCTTATTTCCCTAATATTCCTTCTCAAATTGCATTAAAAATGGAGTTAATTTTCATAATTTTCACATGACTTATATGAAACTGGAAGGGTTCATTATATGTTCTGTGATGTTTTCAGATTTCTGATTAAACACACCAGATTGAACACATATGCATATTCCAGACACCTTATAAAAATATCAATGGAATGAGAGAAAAGAGGGGGAAAACAGGTATAAATTCTCAAAGCCAAAGAATGTGGGCGAGGAGACACAGCAGATGAGAAATGCCAGTACATTCTTGGTATATGAAAATCAGAAGGAAGAGCCAGCGAGCTGAGAGGTGACTTAGCCAAGTTCCTTGTGAAACCCACTGCAGTGACAGTGGCTAGGCAGGAAGCTCAGTGGGTGGAGATCTTAGGAGCCACAACAGTGGGGTAGGAGAACAGGACCCTGGGCAGAGAGGATTGGCATGGAGTCGCAGCACGGCCTCAGCGGACCCAGGAGAAGCCCTTCAAACGGAGGCAAGGGCCTGGGTCTTGAGACAGCCTTGGGGGAGGTAGTTCCCTTCAAGGACGGGCCAATTCTTGGAGAGGATCCTGGTTATAAGACCTTATCAGCCAATTTTGCCAGCAACAGAGACATAAGAGACTTAATCAAAGTGAGGAGTTCAGGTGGTGCACCCCAACATTCACTCCAAAGGGATTCACAGGAAAGGCAGAATTGGGAGGGCAGAACCCTCTAAGCACAAGGGGAGATGCGGGGCTGAAAACAGGAACACTAAGAGACGCCCTCCTCTTTCCAGCCCAGGCAGAGGGGTGGAGGTTTAATGTGGGGTGAGGTCTTAGCGGAAGGTTTCCAGTGCTAGTGCAGGGAGACACCTTAAACGGAGGAGGTGGAATCTTCCAGAAACAAGGGCAATTCCACTTTCTGCATGGTGAAACCCCCAACCCCCATCCCTCTCCCCATTTTACCCACAGAATGCTGGCTGTCAGGCACATGGAGCCAGGACAGAAGATGGTAGAACTCTCTGGAAGACTGGCCAGCACTAGGAAAAAGACCTACTGATGCTAAGATTTGGGGGCACCCAAATTTTAAAAAATTGAGCTAGCAGCCTTATCACATTCATGAAGACCACCGTGCCACAAATCCTACCCCCACAGTCACTTAGCTTTTTTTTTTTTTTTTTTTTTTGGTGGTACTGGGGGAGGAACCCAGAGGCTTTCTTCCTCCAGGCTATACTCCCAGACCTTTTTTAATATTTTATTTGGAAACAGGGTCTCACTAAGTTGCTGAGAGCCTCACTAAGTAGCTGAGGCTGGCTTCAAACCCGTGCAATCCTCCTGTTTCAGCCTCCCAAGCATGCGGATTACAAGTGTGCGCCACCACACACGGCAAGCTTTTCTTTTCTTTCTTTCTTTCTTTCTTTCTTTCTTTCTTTCTTTTTTTTTTTTTTTGGTGCTGGGGATTGAACCCCAGGGGCATTCTTTCCCCTCATTAAGTTGCTGAGGGTCTCACTAAATTGCTGAGGCTGGCCTCAAACCTGCAATCCTTCTTCTGTCTCAGCCTCCCCAAGCACTGGGATTACAGACGCGCACCACCACGCCTGCAATCACTTAGCTTTTAATAAATTTTTTAACACCTCACTCTTAAACACAAAGTCAGTGGTGACGCTCATACTTGAGGAAACACCCAATGTGAAAGACCTGGGACATATTTATTAGGATTGTTCTTATAAGTTATCTGCTGATGCTTTTTACCTATTCATAGTACTAATACATATATTTTCAGAAGTATGATTTGGATGACTGCCTCAAAGTTCCTGTGTTGAAAACTGAGCTCCCAGCTCAATGTTTTGGAGAGGCGACCTTTAAGAAGTGATCGGGCCTGCGGCTCTCGGGAATGGCTGAATGCCAGTGGAGCAAACGAGTTAGTTACTGCTGGCGTGGGTTTGTTATGAAACTATGTTCTGGCCAGGCTCGGTGGTGCAGGCTTGTACTCCCAGCTATTCACGAGGCCGAGGCAGAAGGATCACAAGTTGGGGGACAGCCTGGGCAACTGAGCAAGACTCTGTCTCAGAATAAAAAGGGCTGGGGGTGGCCAGGCATGATACCACATGCCCGTAATCCTAGTACTTCAGAAGCTAAAATAGGAGGACCACAGATTCAAGGCCAGCCTTAGCAACTTGGTGAGACTCTGTTTCAAAATAAAACAAAAACAAAAACCCATAAAGGGCTAGAAGGTGTAGCTCAGAGGTAAAATGCCTCTGGGTTCAATCTTTAGCACAAAAAAAAAAAAAAGGAAGGAGGGCTGGGGGGGGGTAGCTCAGTGGTAGATTGAACGTCTTGATTTAATCTCTGCTAATTAATTATGTGATGATTTCTGCCATGTTGGGACGCAACAGGAAGGCCTTCTCCAGATTTGGCCCTTTGGTATAGGACTTCCCGGGCTCTAGAACCATAAGCCAAACACATTTCTGTTCATTATAAACTGTCCAGTCTGTGGTATTCTGTTACAGTAGCATAAAATGGACTAAGACATCAGGCATCCCAGTGAATCTAATAACCATGCAAAAACATATTTAAAAAATATTTCATAGACTGTTGGGCATAGTCGCACATGTCTATAATCCCAGTACTCGGGAGGCTGAGACAGGAGAATCATAGGTTTGAGGCCAACCTCAACAACTTTTAGCAAAGCCCTTGGCAACTTAGTGAGACCCAATTTAAAAATAAAATATAACATAGAGCTGGGGATATAGCTGAGAGGTAGAAAGAATATCCTTGGCTCATCCCCAATACCAGCACCAAAAATAAAAAAGAAGTTCCACAGACACTTGTATAGGACTTTAGATATCAACTAGGGTTATGACTCTCATCTTATGACAAACAAAAAAATCCTAAGGCACCAGGAAGGGAAGCGCTGAGCCAGCTCTAGCAGCCTGCGATGGCCGAGGCAGGGCCAGAAAATCCAGCCTAATCCTTCACCCGCTGCAGTGTGCCGCTCTCCCACCGCCTCTAAACTTGGTCCCGAAAACCACAGTTCCCACCCGACCACTTGATCACCGTACTGGGGAATTACACACAGCCGCCTTTCTTTTCCCTATGGTTTTAAGTCCGGAGATAAATGGTTGAGAGGATTTTAAGCTAACTGGTGACCCCTGTGATTTCAGGCTGTCATTTTGGCAGTTTTCCCATTAGCACCTTGCAAGTCTCCTTCAGGACTAGCACAAGTATTCAGCTGCATTTTTATTTTATTTTATTTATTTGGCAGCACATTAGTATTTTATTTTATTCTGCAGGATGGAACCCAGGGGCATTCTATCTCTGAGCAACAGCCCAGCCCTGTTTTATATTCTTTATTTTGAAACAGGGTCGCACTAAGTTGCAGAGGGCCTCACTAAGTAGCTGAGGCTGTCCGCATCTTGACATTTAAAATAACCCAAGTTACAGTCAAAAGAGATTGGGCTGGGGCCGGGCGTGGTGGCGCACGCTTGTAATCCCCGCGCTTGGGAGGCTGAGACAGGAGGATTGCACGGGTTCGAAGCCAGCCTCAGCAACTTAGTGAGGCTTTCAGCAACTTAGTGAGACCCTGTTTCCAATAAAATATAAAAAAGGTCTGGGAGTATAGCCCGGATGTAGAAAGCCTCTGGGTTCCTCCCCCAGTACCACCAAAAAAAAAAAAAAAAAAAAAAAGAGAGAGAGAGAGAGAGAGAGAGAGAGAGAGAGAGAGAGAGATTAGGCTGTAGGCCTGTCAAGGAATGAAACCACGCTGTTGATCCCTTTTCAGGGGTGGGGGGTCACTAAGTGTCCACCAGAGGCTTTGAGATCCCGACTCTCAGGAAGCTCTGGTCACAGACTAAATACCCAGGTTGGGTGGGGGCACTCTGCGCTCTTCCTGCTGTTCCCACTTAGCATGGCTGATCCCTTGAGAGTGTGGGGGCACGGCAGGTGTCATTTGTAGAATAGTAACTAGAGGGTTTAGAGTTTCTCAGTGTAAACTCGAACTCAAAGAGACATGAGGCATTGGGCAGCATTTTCTCTTGCCAAGGAAATTTCATTGTCCAGAGTAAATGTAAGCAGTCACATTTTGTTGACTTTTAAGTTTAAAGACTAATCGAGCATCCGCTGTAGTTGGGAAGGCTACCACTGAATACTAAATTTCTATCTGTTAACATAACGTTTCCTTTTTCCTTGACAGTGTGCACCACTTAAGCAATACTAGGTCAGACAGTTGCCTCCATTAAGAGGAGAGTAGAATTATCCTAAGTGCAGAAGAAAGAAAACCAGCAGGGAGTGGATTACATCTGTAATCCCAGTTCTTGGGAGGTGGAGACAGGAGGATTGTGGGTTCGAGGCCAGACTTAACAACGTAGTGAGACTCTTAGCATCTTGGCGAGACGCTTTGAGATGTTTCAAAATAAAAAATTAAAAGGGCTGGGGATAGAGTTCAGAGGTAGAATGCTCCTGGTTCAATCTCCAGTACAAACAAAGTTTTAAAGAATACCAAATGAGACTTCCGGGAAGATGGCAACCGAGAAAAGCGGGGCTTAAGAGCCCCGCCAACAACCAATCTCCATTATCACAAAATCAGCGCCTTTCATAGCCCGAAAACACCATCACCAGAGAAACAAAAAAATTCACCAGGCTCCAGAGAGAAAGCGGACTGAGAACAGAGCTCAGAGCCACAGAGTAGATACACCGGCCTCACGCCCGAGGACGCGGCAGCAGCGCCATACTGCCGGCAGCAGCGGCAAATTCACCGGATGGCTACAGCAAGCCGAGATGAGCCGCTGCGGAACAGCCAGGCGGAATCTTTCAGCACAGGGAGCACCTAAAGCTCCCAGTGGCTGAGCTCAGCACATGCTGCAGGGACTCAGAGTGGAACTCAAAACCAGAGAAGAAAAAATACGCCAGTCTCACGGCCGAGGGCGTGGCAGTGGCACTGTTTTGCCACCGGCGGCAGCAGCAGTGAATTCATTGAGTCCAGTACAGCTACATCTGCGTACTCAAGAACAGTGAGTCAAATTGCAGGCCACAGAGGAGAAATCCCAGTACTGTACTACCTGGGACTTGACCCAGTGGGGGAGTGGCGAGAGCAGAGATATCACACCATAGGAGAACGTGCAACCTGGCACCCCCCATAGTCTAAAGCAGCCTCTATCGATTCCCTGGGTCAGAGACTCTGTGATACAACCCAGTAAAGGAGTAGTGGGGTCAGAGATACTACAGACTCGAGATCCAGAGCACCTTAAGCGAAGTCATAGTGACCTAAGGGAAGAACCCAGAGAAGGCACACAAACTTCCGAAATCATGGGAAAGAGGAATAATACTGAAGCAATGAATGCCCACAACCTCACAACATCAGAACCCGATAAAACAGAAAATCAGAGATTTCTAGAAGATCAAATTAGGAAAATAACTGTAGAAATAATAGGGGTGCTTCGAAAAGAACTCAGAGAGAGCCAAAGAGAGATAAAGGATGCAATTAATGAAGTAAAGGCCTCAATTCAAAGCATGAACAACTGATTAGACCACATGGAGAACAGAATCTCGCTCTTAGAAGATGAGCAATCCAAAAATGAACGCATAGTTTCTAATCTAGAAAAAAATATCCGACAGCAGGAATCTGACATTGAAGAAATATGGGCCCATTTTAAGAGACCTAACCTAAGAATAATTGGAATAGAGGAGGGAAAAGAAAGTGAAACCAAAGGGATCAACAATCTCTTCAAGGAAGTAATAGCAGAAAATTTTCCAAACATAGAGCAAGAGGTTGATACACAGGTCCAGGAAACTTATAGAACTCCCTTTAGACAGGATCCGAGAAGAGGATCCCCACGCCACATAATTGTCAAAATGACCAATGTGGAAGCCAAGCAGAGAATCTTAAAGGCAACAAAAACAAAGGGCCAAGTGACATTCAGAGGCAAACCAATTAGAATCACTCCAGACTTCCCAAACCAAGTCATGAGAGCCAGAAGGGCTTGGAGTAACATATTCCAAACTCTGAAAGAAAACAACTTCCAGCCAAAAATTTCCTACCCAGCAAAACTTTCTATCAAATTAGATGGGGGAAATAAGAAGCTTCCATGACAAACAGAAACTGAAGGAATTTATGTCTTCAAAACCAGCGCTAGAGAAAATACTCAAAGAGATTAACCACAAAGAAGAAATAGGTAACACACACCAGAACCAGAGAAACAAGATTTTCCATCCAACAGACAACTAAGATTGGTTATCTGTGGAGATTCATTATTTATGTTAGTCTTTTATCTATCTCTAAATTGTATTGTTTGCTTTCATTGTTGTTAATTTTTAGGATTTCTAGTTGGAATATTAATATACCTTCAGATATAGCATTTGGAAATATTTTTTCCCATTCTATTAGTAACTTTTAACTCTGTTTACACTGTCTTTGGATATACAATATTTTTTTAAATTTTTTAGGGAGTTTGTATACTCTTCTGTTGCCTGTGCCATAGAAATCATATCCAAGAAATCACTGCCAATTTCAATGTTGTGAGGTTTTATGACCCAGATTTTCTCCTAAAAGTTTATAGTCTTAAGATTTATATTTAGGTCTTTTATCTATTTTGAGTTAATATTTGTATATGGGATTAGGTAAGGGTCCAATTTTATTCTTTTCCATGTAAGTATTATTTTTCAACAATATTTAGTTAAAAGATTATTATTTCCACCACCAAATGTTCGTGGAAACCTTGTCAAAAATAGCTTGACAATATAGGGAAGAATTTAGCTCTAGGCTTTTATTTAACTCTAATGGTTTATATATCTGCCTTTAGAACAGTACTACACTGTTTCAATTATTGTAGCTTGATATGGTTTGAAATCAGAAAATATATATCTTCTAGCTTTGTTCTTTTTCAAGATCGTTTTGGGTATCTAGAGTCCATATTCCATATTAGGATAGATTTTTTTTCTGGAAAATAAATATATAAATATATGATAGTTTCACCTAAAAAATAGAAAAAACTATTCTCTGGTAAGAAAGAAAGCAAAAAGAAATATTGAAATGTTTTCATGTAATTTTAATTTTTCAACATTATTTAGTTAAAAGATTATTATTTCCTCCACCAAATGTTCGTGGAAACCTTGTCAAATATAACTTGACAATATATGGAAGAATTTAGCTCTAAGCTTTTATTTAGCTCCAATAGTTTATATATCTGCCTTTAGAACAGTACTACACTGTTTCAATTATTGTATCTTTATATGGTTTGAAATCAGAAAATATACATCTCCTAACTTCGTTCTTTTTCGAGATCATTTTGGGTATCTAGAATCCATATTCCATATTAGGATAGATTTTTTCTGAAAAATAAATATATAAATATATGATAGTTTCACCTAAAAAAAAAAGAAAAAATATTCTCTTGTAAGAAAGAAAGCAAAAAGAAATATTGAAATGTTATCTTTATGTTATCAAAAGCTTGGTATCAGACAAATGAAACTTATGTGAGATTATCATTTTTAATTTTGGATAAATTGCTATAATACTAGATGTCAACCACTAAGCCAAGCATGGGAAGGAGGGATGGGGAGAGAATGGGGTAGGGATCGGGTGGGGGCTGACTGGCGATGTGTGCGTGTATGTCTACAAAAGTTTTCTTTGTATCCCACTATGATGTATGAATACAGTGCACCAATAAAAAATTAAAAAAAAAGAATACCAAATGACATAAAAATTATTGACTTATTATCCAAGAGACCAAAAAGTTATAAAATAATATTTAGACTATTATCAATAGTGTACATATATTTAGGCATAGAAAAGCATCTGAAAGAAAACACATTGACACATTAATAGTAATTATTTCTTTATGGCAAGGATATAGATGGTTTTCACTTTTTTGTGATTTTAATTTTTTTAATTTTCTACAACAACTATATATATGTGTATATATACATATACACACACATTTATATTGCATCATTGGGTCAAAATTAAGATAGGAAGTTGCAACTTAATGAAAAGACAGCACAATGTCACTGATAAGAACAGAATAGTGGAGCCAGACTGCCAGGGTTCAAACCTCAGCTTAACCATTTACTAGCTATGTGACCTGGTTAAGTTACTTATCCTCAGCAGCACATGGTTTTCCACTTATAAAACAGAGTTGATATTACTCCCTACTTCAAAGCTGTCATGAGAATGCAGTGAGTTATCATATCTAAAGCATTTAGAGCAGTACTTGGGACATATTAAGTATATTAAGTGTTATGTATTATTATTATTATTATTATTATTATTATTATTATTACTTTTATACCAGTGGCTGAAATCAGGGGCATTCCTTCTCTGATCTACACCTTCAGGCATATTTTAATTTTTTTTTTTTTAAACAGAGTTTTCTAAGTTTCTGAGAGCCTTGCAAAGTTGCTGAGGCTGGCCTCGAACCTGCGACCCTCCTGTCACCGCCTTCTAAGTACTGGAATTACAGGCGTGCGCCACCTCGCCCGGCTCACCCCACCTTTAAAGATGCACAAGCAGAAGCAAAGGCAGGGCGGGCATTGTGGACTCTTCCAGGCCAAGTGGGTGACTGGGACACACTAACAATGCTCCACAGGCTTAATACACCATCGCTGACGTCAACAGACTTTGCAATAACTCAGGTTTATGTTGTCCTCATTTATTAGCCAAATTCCTAACCAAACCAGCCAGAATATAAACTGAAAATTTAAAAAAATGAAAAATGAAAAATAGAGTGAAGAGAGGAAGAGAGAATTCATCCCATCCCAACTCTCAAACATCTTCCCTCCTGACCCTTGACCTCACTCTGTCCTCCAAACCTCCGCCACCTTCTGAACCCTGGCTCAATCCCCCCCTCACTCATCCCTCGCCTTCCTCAGCCCCTCTCCTGCCATGCCTCCCAGGCCCAGGCTGGGCTCTAAGGACCGACTTCCATACCCAGGAGGCCGATGGCACAGAGAGGGCACAGTCCTGACCCCGCGACCCCTGAGGTCCTGGGAAAGGAGGCTGAATGTGCAGGTCCAGGGAGAGTGGGGAGTGGGGCCTGCGCCATCCGGATGGCCTTATCCGCTGCAGGCCCTGGTTTCCTGGCAGGAAGCCCTAGGCCAGGACACAAAGGGGTTATCAGTCACCATCCGGGAGGAGGACCGGGAGCCCTCCACTCAGCAGGAGGGTTTCCAGGCCTTTCCTGTGTGAAACTTGACTTCCCTGGAAGCTCTTGTTTGGGGCCGGCTTCCTACCCCTCTCACCTCGGGTCAGCTCCCTTTCACTGCCTGGATCTTCCTCCCAGGAGACTCTGTCAACCTGACCCGTCCTATCTCACCATCCTGTATAGAATTCAAGAGCTGGGACTTAATGGGTTAAACTGATAACACTAGAGCCTAGGCAAGAGATCGCCACTCTCTCTAGTTCCCTTTCCTTCTTCAATTGTAAGTTGACGTTTTTATTTATTTGGCTTCCATGGTGAGCATACTCTATCAACTAAGCAAATTAAGTATACTCGTACTGAGGCTTAAGTTATTAATCCAATAGTTGACTTCTTTACCATCTTTTTCTTTTTTTGTGTGGTACTGGGGTTCCTGGAAGCCCTTCTACCTCCGGGCTACACTCCCAGACCTATTTTTTTAAATATATTTTTATTTGGAAACAGGGTCTCTTAAGTCAGCACGGCTGGCTTTGAACCTGCATGATCCTCCTGTCTCCACCTTCCAAGCAAGGGGATTACAAGTGTGCACCACCACGCCCGGCTCTTTGCCATCTCTTAATAAACAGTCTTTTCTGTATTAGAAAGCAGAGATATAGCCGGGAGTGGCGGTGCACGCTTCTAATCCTAGCATTTGGGAGGCAGAGATTGGAGGATCGAGATTTACAGACAGCCTCAGCTACTTAGTGAGGCTCCCTGCCACTTAGTGAGACCCTGTTTCAAAATAAAGAATAAAAAATAGGGCTGGGGGTGTAGCTTGGAGGTAGAATGCCCCTGGGTTCAATCCCCAGTACTGCAAAAAATAAAAATAAATAAATGAAAATAAAAGGCAGAATTGCTTTCAAAACTTTTGTTGGAAAATAAGAGCTACCTTTTACTAGATATTTACTATAGGCATCAAGTGGCTTTATTCATATTAGCTTATGCAATCCTAAGGATCATCTTCCCTCCCTCCCTCCCTCCCTTCTTTCCTTCCTTTCTTCCCTAGAGCTATACTTCCAGCCCTTTTTGAATTTTTATTTTAAAACAGGGTCTCACTAAATTGCGGAGGGTCTCACTGAGTTGCTGAGGCTGCCTCAAACCTGTGGTCCTCCTGTTTCAGACTTCCAAGTACTAGGATTACAGGCATGCACTACCAAATCCCACTGGATTACCTACTTTTTGAATGACAAAACTGACAGGATAGATTGCATAATTCACTGAAATCACCCAGTATGTAAATGCCAGAGCCAGGTTTGAGCCCAGCCCTTGTCACCAACATGCCTCAGATGTTCACTGTCCTGCGGCCTCCCCAAACAGCTGACACCATCCACCCCACCAACATTACCAAATATTACTGTCTTATTAGCTGTGGCTCTACATTTGAAGACTTGTCTCCCTCTCACCTGCATTAATCCCAACCAGTTCACAGCTTCTCAAAATTCATCACCATTGCTGGATACAACAGTGCACGCCCACAATCCTAGTACTTGGGAGGCTGAGACAAGAGGATCATGGTTTGAGATAAAGAATGTGAGAACTTAGTAAGATTCTGTTCCAAAATGAAAAATAAAAGGGCTGGGAATGTAACTTGGATGTAGAATGCCCCTGGGTTCCATCCCCAATCAATCTCTCTCTCTCTCTCTCTCTCTCTCTCTCTCTCTCTCTCTCTCTCTCTCTCTCTCTCTCTCTCTCTCTCTCTCTCTCTCTCTCACACACACACACACACACACACACACACACACACACACACACACACAATCTCACCACCATTGATTGCCCCAGGACTTCCACAAGCACAGAAAAGATGAAAAGATAATGGTGTTTGTTATCACAGACCCCCCCCATGTAATTAAAAAGAACTGAACTAAACTGCAAGGAATACATGAAAAAGTCAAGCAAAGGTACGATTTTTCAGATGTGTGCATCTGTGTATGTGAATATATATGTATGTATATACATATGCCATAAGATACTTTCCAAAGTATTTTGGGGTATTCTTCCTTCCTGGACAGTAATTGGATATTGCCACATCCTACCTCCCAAACTGTATATGGGAAGAGAAAAAACCAAGGAACAGGGGTGAGGAGGAGGAGGAAGGGAGGAGGAAGACAAGCAGCCCCTCCACCCCGCCTTGAGCTCCGGGATTCACGCCCACCTGCCCTCCTTGCAGCCCTGTGATTTCTATGCAGGCCGCACTTGGTCCTCTCCTTTAAGAGGGTGAGCTCCTGAGGGGAGTGCCCGCCCTGTGGGGGACAAGGGAGTCTGGGAGAGGAGGCACAGTGGGCCTCAGAGGGCCAGGCCTGCCCTGACTCAGCTTGTGAGTACCCGCCAGCACCTCCCTGCTGACGCTCTGGTTCCAGGGGGCCGATGTTGTAATGACTCAGATGAGCGCTCAATGCCCAGCAGAGCTGGAGGGATGTCACTGCCTGCTCTGGGTAAACACCCCACAGTCCATTTAAATTATTTCACTTTTATGGCCTCCGGTCAGCCTGTCTTTTGGCAAAGCTCTGAGATCAGGATGATACACGTGGCGGCTCCTCAGAGCTCCGCAGTTGACTAAGGTTCCATCAGACCTTGGTCACACGGCGGCCACTGTGTGCCTTGAGAAGCCCCATGTAGAGTGTGGACAGCAAGAACGTGGGCGGGAAGATGACGGCCCTGCGCTCAGAGCAGCCCCTGCAGGCCCCCTGGGCGAGGCCACCTGTGCAATGGTGACTGTATCCTTCATCCAGAACAGGAATGTGGGTCCTTGGGGTGCTCTGAGAGCTGTGTACCTTGGTGGAGGGGCTTGAGAGTTTTCCAAGGGAATCTGAGTGCATCTATCGATAGCACCGAGATTTCCTAGTTTTTTGAGTCTGGGTTGGGGCATCCTCTTCCTATGCGTTGGCTAATCTGCTCAGAGTTTTGTGAAGTTCATGGCATAGGAGACCTAGGATGATTGATATATCTTTGTGCTTATTTATCTTTTATTTATTACTAGGAATTGAACCCAGGGGCACTCTATCTCTGGAGTACACCCCAGCCCTTTTTTATTTTTATTTTGAAATAGGGTCTCATTAAATTGCTGAGGGTCTTTGTTTTGTGAGTCCGGGGATGGAACCCAGGGGCATTCGACTGTCGAGCGACAACCCTGCCCTATTTTTTATTCTTTATTTTGAAACAGGGTCTCACTAAGTTGTGGAGGGCCTCACTAAGTAGCTGAGGCTGTCCGCGAACCACTATCCTGTCTCAGCCTCCCAAATATTGCGATTACAAGCGTGTGCCACCACGCCTGGCTGCTGAGGGTCTTACTAAATTACTGAGGCTGGCCTTAAACCTGTGATCCTCTTGTCTCAGCCTCTTAAGTACTGGAATTCCAGGTGTGTGTCACAGGGTCCAGTCCTATTTTAATTTTAATTTTTGAATCAGCGTCTCACTATATTGACTCAGCTAGAACCAGCGATCCTCCTGTCTCAGCCTCCCAAGCACTGGAGTTCCAGGTGTGCACCGTTGCACCTGAACCTGATCATTAGTTCTTGAGCCCTTTTGCTTTCTTATTAGTAGTTCTCATATCAGTACATTTTCTCATATGACTTAAAAACAGGAGAAAATGGCTTGGAAGACAAAGGAGATTTGTTCCCCTTTCTCTGGAATGAAGGATAATTCGAAAGACAGGCCTGGTCTCTAAGGATTCTTGATTATGTGCCTTGGTAAGTCATAATCTATTCAAGGGGTTTTTACTGCACCGAGGAAAGTGCTTTAGATTTGTTTGGCGAGTGGAGGCATTGCAAAAGAGACAGGTGAAGTTTTTTTCACAGGTTAAATAGAAAATAAGGACTGAACCTGAAGTTCTTCATAGCTTATGATTCTGCCCGTCCGTGTTCCTCGTGGAGGAAACCTGGGGAATCCAAGGACTCTCTGGTTGTAAACATGGATGGCCTGGACTGGTCATATTAGGTTGGTGGCAACATTCAAAATCTTTATGAATGTTTATAAACCCACAAGTTCTACTTCTAGGGAAATCAGTTGGAGCTGTGCTAAGATGCTGTTGAGTAAAACTCATGAGAGTTTTAGACTGAGCTCCTGCACTAGTCCCAAAAGACTGAACCAAACCAAAACGGAGTCGCTCCTGCAAGGTGCCAGGTAATCAAGCCAAAATTAAAATGGGCCAGTTTCCCCCAAAACAGAAATTCACAGCAGTCAACCCAGTGGAGCCCGGTCAACCTGAGGTGACATGATAAATTCTGTCTGCTCTAACTCAACAGAGGACTGAGTCACTGAGCAACCTGATGCTAAATTTCAGGGTGTGGGGGGTAACTAGGGATTGAACCCAGGGGTGTTCTATCTCTGAACTACAACTCCAGTTCATTTGTTGTTGTTTTTAAACGGTATTTTGCTAAGTTATTGAGAGTCCTGCTGAGGCTGTCTTCTAACTTGGGATCCTCTTGTCTCAGCCTCCCAAGCACTTGGATTACAGATGTGCATGACCATGCCTAGTCTATAGGTTTTATATTTGAGACAGAATCTTGCTAAATTGCCTGGCTGGCCTCAGGATTGTAATCTTCTTGCTTCAAGCCCTTGAGTAGCTGAGATTACAGGTGTGTAGCACCATGCTCAGATCACTTTTTGTGTGTGTGTGTGTGTGTGTGTGTGTGGTATTGGGGGTGGAACCCAGGAGCTTTCTATTTCCGGGCTATACTCCCAGATCTATTTTTTAAAAATATTTTTTAAAATTTGGAAACAGAGTCTCACTAGGTTGCTGACAGCCTCACTAAGTAGCTGAGACTGGCTTCGAACCTGTGCAATCCTCCTGTCTCAGCCTCCCAAGTGCGGGGATCACAAGCATGTGCCACCATGCCTGGTTCCCAGATCACTTTTTAAGTACATTAATGAAAAAATATTTTAATTTTAATGGAGCCTACTTTATCTATTTTCAGTGGTTTTTTTTTCTTATACTGTTAGTATTGCATCTAAGAAGATTCCTAATTTAAGGTCACAAAGAATTGTTCCTTTTTTTTTTGAGAGTTCCATAGTTTTAGCTGTTTCAGTTCCGTGGTCTATTCTGGGTAATTCTTGTGTATGACATAAGGGAGAGTTCACTTTCATTCTTTTGCATCTGGGTATCCGGTTCCCCCACATTATTTGTTAAAGATGATTCTTTGCTCCATTCAGTTATCTTGGCTTACTAGTCAAAAGTCAACTGACCATAAATATAAGGGGTTTCTTCTATATTTCAAATTTTATTTCATTAATTTAGATCTATCTTTATGCTAGTAAAACACTGTCTTTATTATTGTAGCTTTGAAGCACTTTGAAATCAGGAAGTAGGGATAGTTCAACTTTGTTCTTTTTAAAGATATTTCTGGCTATTCTGGGTCTCTTGCATTTTTATAAGAGCTTTAGGATCAGCTTATTAATTTTTGCAAATAAGGATAATATTTTAATAGAAATTTTGTTGAATTTGTGGATCAGTATGGGAAATATTGCCATCTTAACAATATTGAGACCTCTCTTCAATGAAAAGAGAATGTCTTTACCTTTTTTTAGAGGTGTGTGTGTGTGTGTGTGTGTGTGTGTGTGTGTGTGTATGAATTGCTGAGGACTGAATCCAGGGGCATTCTGTCTCTAAGCTACACCCCCATCCTTATTTTATTTTTTATTTTGAAACATGATCTTGCTAAATTGCTGAGAGCCTCACTAAGCCGCTGAGGCTGTCCTTGAACCTGCAATTCTACTATCTCAGCATCCATCCCAACTACTGGAATTACAGGTGTGTGTCACCACACCCAGCTTAGGTATTTAATTTCTTTCAGCAATGTTTTATAATTTCAATACATGTATTGCACTTATTTATTAAATTTATACCTAGGTATTTTATTATACTTGATGCTTGATTCTTTGAGTTTTCATTGCTTGCATATAGCAATATAACAGATATTTGAATATTGATCCTATATCCTGCAACCCTGCTAAACTCATTTATTGGTTTTCATAATTTTTCAGTGAATTCCTGAAGATTTTCTATATGCGAGATCATTTCATCTGCAAATAGTGATAGTTTTACTTCTTTTCAATTCTGAATCCCTCTTGCCTGGTTCCACTGGCTAGAACTTATAGCACAATAGTGAATAAAAGTGAAAAGAGCAGACATTTTGTTTTGTTCCTGATCTTTGGGGAAAATTGTTCAGTCTTTCATTGAAAGTCGGATGTTGGCTGTAAGTGTTTTGTGGTTACCTCTTATTAGGTTGAGGAAGTTACCTTCTGTTCCTAGATTATTGAATGTTTTCTTGTGAATGAGTGCTGGATTTTGTTAAATGCTTTTCTGCATCACTTGAGGTGCTAATTTGAATTTTGTCTTTTATTTTGTTGATATGGTTTATTACATCAATCAATCCTGTGACGTTTGAACAATTTCGAATTTCTGGGATAAATTCTACTTTGTCGTGATGTATGATTCTCTTCCTATATTGCTGGGTTTGGTCTGTTAGTATTTTATAAAGGACTTTTGTAAAGCCAGGCATGGAGATGCACACTGGTAATCCCATTACTTGTGAGGCTGAGATGGGAGTATCCCAGGTTTGTGGCCAGCTCAGACATTTAGTGTAGCTCTCCACAACATAATGAGACCCGGTTTCAAAAAATATATATATATATGGCTGGGGGTGAAGCTCAGAAGTAGAATGCCCCTGGGTTCAATCCCTAGCAACACACACACACACACACACACACACACACACACACACACAGAATTTTTCTATTTATATCCATAGTGTGTGTGTGTGTGTGTGTGTGTGTGTGTGTGTGTGTGTGTGACACATCATTGTTTGGTTTTGTATCAAGGTTAATGCTGGCTTCATAGAACATTTTGGGAGTATTCACTCCTATTTTCTGAAAGAACTATGTGAAGAACTCATATTAATTATTCTTTAAATGGTTAGTAGAATTAACCAGTGTAAAGTCATCTGATTCTAGACATTTCTTTAGGAAAAAGTTTTAAAGTTATTAATTTACTCTCTACTTGTCAAAGTTTCATTTAGATTTTCTACTTCTTGAGACAGTTGCTGTAATGTATGTCTTTCTGGGACTTGTTCATAGAGAGCTGAGATGTGCTTACTCAAGAAAACACCTTGACAGGAGTGTAGCCATCTTGAGTCATAATCGCCATGATGGCCCCAGGCTAATCCTAGCTGGGTTCCCCTGAATAGTTTCCCAGCA
The DNA here is from genome assembly GCF_963383645.1 of Muscardinus avellanarius. Taxonomy (NCBI): domain Eukaryota; kingdom Metazoa; phylum Chordata; class Mammalia; order Rodentia; family Gliridae; genus Muscardinus; species Muscardinus avellanarius. Next base: position 81,536,098 of record NC_137788.1, on the reverse strand, counting down.
AAGCATAAATAGATAAAACCATTAGAGTCATATGTAGGGCTTTACAATTGGACCCTGGATCCAGAGATGCACCTGACTCTTCAATATTAAGATAAAGCAGGTATGTGCCAGCTCTAGGATGAAGTCGCTTTTGTCCTGACCCATAAATACACTTCTCTTTCTGATCCAAATTGTGGGGATTCAGCTGATATCAGTTCTGCCTAGGACCCCACAGCTGTCAGTAAGTTCCCCCATAAATTGTACTCTGCAATCCTGGCTCTGCTTCTCTTTCCTGTGGTCTTATGACATCTTGGGGCCGGTCCTCATATGTGAGGACTGGATTGTTCCAGAACAGATTTCTGAGGGAATAATGTAAACTGTTGAGTCAGTGGACTCTTAATGAAAGTTTGTTCCAGCAGAGCTGGCCCCAGCTCATAAGAACAGTCTTGCAGAACTAGAAAGTCAGGACGTACATCCATCTTTGTGTATTGGGATTGCACCATTAGAATCCCAGGGCATTACCAGGAGGGGCAGTTCTCAGCACAGAGAGAAGTTGAGAGTGATTTGATAGCATATGGAAACAGTTTATGGGCAAGAATAATTTGAAAAGGAGGTTAAAGTTGTCATGAAATTACCCTTACTCATTTCCACGATCAAATCATAAGGGACGGTTCACTCATTCCTTATTGCTTTCTTAAATTGTTTTCAGAAAGGTAGTTTAGGAGAAAAGGGGGGGGGGATCACAAGACTTCTCAATTCATCTAATCGATGTGGTACAAGCAAATTTGTCAATTATTACATGTCTTTCTGGGGGATTAATAAGCCATTATTTGAAAATGAGCTCAAATATTAGTGGGGTGGTAATCTGTATTTCCAGAATTGTTACTGATTGGGGGATATTCTGGTGCATTTAGACCTAAATCTAGTTAAGGTTGAATGTATTCCCACTTATAATTGCACAAATGAACATTTGTTCATCTTAATATATGGGAAAATTCGATCCTAAATTAGATATGTCATATTGAATGCTACTATAATACCAAAAATAAAATGCTAGTCCCACAGGGGTAGGGACTCTGTTTACCTATTTCATAGTTGTGTCCCAAGCATAGTGCTTTTAACCATGTAGGCATCTGATGAAGAGTTGTTCAATAAGTGATTGATTAATGGTAGCTGCCTGTTACTAGCTCTGATGTAAGTAATAAGAATAGAAATCTCTTTCTTGTGGAAGAGGTATCGCCTCAAAAGAGGACAAAATACCCTCTCTCAGCAACTTCCAAATGTAATTCTAAGATTCTCTGAAGGATTAGTCCCCTGGGTAACGAAGCACCCCAATCCCAAGTTCCAAAAGCTCAGGCTGTCGGAAATATCAAAGTCTTAAAATGATCACATTAAAAAAACACTGTTGTTGTAAGAATTTTCTTTGATTTTAATGCTGTTTCTCTTGGAAAAGGCTTGTTTTTCCAAGCAAGTTAGGTCATTGAACTGGGAATACCGGGAGAAACAAATTAAAGACGACATTTTAAAAACAGAAACCATGGTTACTTTGTTGTATGTCTCCACTGGGTTTCTGATGCCTTACATGTACTTTTGCCAGGGAGTGCTTTTTTATTCAAAAGTACATTGAAAATACAACTTAATATAAAGATTTTTTTAGGGGGGTTGTTTTGTACAGTACTGGGGATTGAACCTAGAGCCTCACACATACTGGGCAAATGCTCTAGCACTGAGCTACATACCTAGCCCTGGACTTAAGAATTGTCATAGGACTCTTAATCATGTCTTTCTTGTGGTGTCCTTAGGAGGAGCAAATATTTTGTTTGTTTTTTATTTCTATTTTTTGTTTTTTATTTCTATTATTCTACTGTTGATTGAATTCAGGGGCATTCTACCTCTGAGCTATATCTCCAACCATATTTTTTACTCTTTATTTTGAAATAGAGTCTCACTAAATTGCAGAGGGTCTCACTAAATAGCTGAGGCTGGTCACGAACCTGTGATCCTCCTGTACTTCCAAGTACTGGGATTACATGGGTGCATTATCACACCCAGCTAGAGGAGCAAATATTCTAATGGACATAAAGTACCTGAATATATCACAATCATTTAATGTAGCAAGTTTATTAACTCTCGTGGGAAGATCCTGTCTTTAACATTTTATATTTTGTTTTCTATTTTTTTCTTTTCTCCTCCTTTTCCCTTCTCCCTCCTTCCTCCTTCTTCTCCCTCTTTCCTCCTCCTCCTCCTCCTCCTCCTCCTCCTCCTCCTCCTCCTCCTCCTCCTCCTCCTCCTCCTCCTTCTTTTGTGGTACTTGGGATTTAATTTAGGAATGTTCTACCTCTATGCCTCCAGCCCTATTTTATTTTATTTTGAAGCAGGATCTCACTAGTTACTGAAGGTCTCTCTAAGTTGCTGAGGCTGACTTTGAACCTGGGATCAGGACTCCTGTCTCAGCCTCCCAAGTACTGGGGTTATAAGTATTTACCACCATACCTGGCTCACTGTTAACTTTTTCAAAATAATTTGATTCACAAAAACATTGCATGACAATATCATTTGTCTTGATTATTCAGTGTTGTGGCTTCCCCTAAATTTTGTGCCTGAGGCACATGCCTCTGTTGCTTCACCTTGATCTCAGTCTTGGTGGGTCGGACTCTTAATCAGGATTCACATGCCTGATCCCACGGATGCAGAAAGTTTGGCCTTCTTTTGGCTTTGTAGGGAAGCAGTGTCATTCGAGTCATTCTGTGTTAAGAACCACAGTTCTCTCCAGCCACTCTTTACTCTTTATTATTTTTGTGGTTTTTGGGGTTTAACCCAGGGGCATTCTACCTCCAGGCTACACCCCCAGCCCTATTTATTATTATTTTTTGTTTGTTTTGAAACAGGATCTTGTTAAGTTTCTGAGGCTGGTCCCCAACCTGTGATCCTCCTGTCTCACCCTCGCAAGTATGGGAATTACAGGCCTGTTCCACCATGCCTGGCTCTTTAGCCATCCTCGATTGGACTAAGCCCAGTAGCCATTTATATGCTTAGGCTTAAATGGTAAGGTAGGTCAATTACATTTCTTTCTGATAGAAAAGATCTAATGACCCTAAAATATGAAAATTCATTAGAGGTAATTAGAAGTAAAGCGATTTCTGGAATTTGCTTTTAAAATTCATTAAATTAATTATGAATTAAATTATTTCTGGGGATTTGCACTAAAAATGAGGAAAACAGAAGTTTATTTTATTTTATTTTGCGTTTTTTTTTTTATTGGTGCACTGTATTCATACATCATAGTGGGATACAAACTTTTGTAGACATACATGCACACATCGCCCAGTCAGCCCCCACCTGATCCCCATCCCTTCCTCTCCCCATCCCTCCCTCCCATGCTTGGCTTAGTGGTTGACATCTAGTATTATAGCAATTTATCCAAAATTAAAAATGATAATCTCACATAACAGTTTCATTTGTCTGATACCAAGCTTTTGATGACTTAAAGATAACATTTCAATATTTCTTTTTGCTTTCTTTCTTACAAGAGAATATTTTTTTCTATTTTTTTAGGTGAAACTATCATATATTTATATATTTATTTTCCAGAAAAAAAAATCTATCCTAATATGGAATATGGACTCTAGATACCCAAAACGATCTTGAAAAAGAACAAAGCTAGAAGATATATATTTTCTGATTTCAAACCATATAAAGCTACAATAATTGAAACAGTGTAGTACTGTTCTAAAGGCAGATATATAAACCATTGGAGTTAAATAAAAGCCTAGAGCTAAATTCTTCCCTATATTGTCAAGCTATTTTTGACAAGATTTCCACGAACATTTGGTGGTGGAAATAATAATCTTTTAACTAAATATTGTTGAAACATAATAATTACCTAATCCCATATACAAATATTAACTCAAAATAGATAAAAGACCTAAATATAAATCTTAAGACTATAAACTTTTAGGAGAAAATCTGGGTCATAAAACCTCACAACACTGAAATTGGCAGTGATTTCTTGGATATGATTTCAATGGCACAGGCAACAGAAGAGTATACAAACTCCCTAAAAAATTAAAAAAAAATATTGTATATCCAAAGACAATGTAAACAGAGTTAACAGTTACTATCCTATTCTAATAGGATAAAATATTTCCAAATGCTATATCTGAAGGTATATTAATATTCCAACTAGAAATCCTAAAAATTAACAACAATAAAGGCAAACAATACCCTTTAGAGATAGGTAAAAGACTAACATAAGTAATGAATCTCCACAGATTACCAATCTTAGTTGACTGTTGGATGGAAACTCTTGTTTCTCTGGTTCTGGTGTGTGTTACCTATTTCTTCTTTGTAGTTAATCTCTTTGAGTATTTTCTCTAGTGCTGGTTTTGAAGACATAAATTCCTTCAGTTTCTGTTTGTCTTGGAAGCTTCTTATTTCTCCATCTAATTTGATAGAAAGTTTTGCTGGGTAGGAAATTTTTGGCTGGAAGTTGTTTTCTTTCAGAGTTTGGAATATGTTACTCCAAGCCCTTCTGGCTCTCATGACTTGGTTTGGGAAGTCTGGAGTGATTCTAATTGCTTTGCCTCTGAATGTCACTTGGCCCTTTGTTTTTGTTGCCTTTAAGATTCTCTGCTTGGCTTCCACATTGGTCATTTTGACAATTATGTGGCGTGGGGATCCTCTTCTCCGATCCTGTCTAAAGGGAGTTCTATAAGTTTCCTGGACCTGTGTATCAACCTCTTGCTCTATGTTTGGAAAATTTTCTGCTATTACTTCCTTGAAGAGATTGTTGATCCCTTTGGTATCACTTTCTTTTCCCTCCTCTATTCCAATTATTCTTAGGTTAGGTCTCTTAAAACGGGCCCATATTTCTTCAATGTCAGATTCCTGCTGTCGGATATTTTTTCCTAGATTAGAAACTATGCATTCATTTTTGGAATGATCATCTTCTAAGAGCGAGATTCTGTTCTCCATGTGGTCTAATCGGTTGTTCATGCTTTGAATTGAAGCCTTTACTTCATCAATTGCATCCTTTATCTCTTTTTGGCTCTCTCTGAGTTCTTTTTGAAGCACCTCTATTATTTCTACAGTTATTTTCCTAATTTGATCTTCTAGAAATCTCTGATTTTCTGTTTTATCGGGTTCTGATGTTGTGGGGTTGTGGGCATTCATTGCTCCAGTATTATTCCTCTTTCCCATCATTTAGGAAGTTTGTGCCTTCTCTGGGTTCTTCCCTTAGGTCATTATGACTTCGCTTAAGGTGCTCTGGATCTCGAGTCAGTAGTATCTCTGACCCCACTACTCCTTTACTGGGTTGTATCACAGAGTCTCCGACCCAGAGAGTCGATAGAGGCTGCTTTAGACTGTGGGGGGTGCCAGGTTGCATGTTCTCCTATGGTGTGATATCTCTGCCACCGCCCCTCCCCCACTGGGTCAAGTCCCAGGGAGTACAGTACTGGGATTTCTCCTCTGTGGCCCGCAATTCGACTCACTGTTCTTGAGTACGCAGATGTAGCTGTACTGGACTCGGTGAATTCACTGCTGCTGCCGCCGCCGGAGGCAATATGGCGCCGCTGCTACGCCCTCGGCCGTGAGGCTGGCGTATTTCTTCTTGGTTTTGATTTCCACTCTGAATCCCTGCAGCGTGTGCTGAGCTCAGCCACTGGGAGCTTTAGATTTTACCTGCGGCGAGAAATCCCGCCTGGCTGTTCCGCAGCGGCTCACCTCGGCTTGCTGTAGCCATCCGGTGAATTTGCCGCTGCCGCCGGCAATATGGCACTGCTGCCGCCGAAAACAGAAGTTTAGATGCAAGATGCTAATAAATGGAAGCTGGGTGATGGATTTTTATTACTCTATTCTCTCTACCATGATGTGTTTAATATTCTGTAATTACAGTATTTATTTATAATTATTATTTTGTCTTTTCTTTTTGGTACTGGGGATCAAACCCAGGGCATTTAACTTGCAAGGCAAGTGCTACACTGAGCTATATCCTAGCCACAAAATTATGTAATTAAAACATTTTTTTAGTTGCAGTTATTATAAAGTTAAGTAAATGAATAGTGAAGGTAAAAGACAAATCTTTATTATGAGTCACCACTAGGTAGGGTCCTAGGTAACTAGGATAAACTATAGACATTCCAAATGTATGAGGGATTTGAAGGTACAGGTAAGTAGAAGAAGCCAGTCAGTTTAGATAAGAGAATGGAGTAGTCATTATAAAGAGAGGTAGATGCCCAGAGAGAAGGACCCTGGGCTCCATGTAGATTTCTGGTTACCTGACCAAGCCCAGCTACACTGTTATTTCTGTCCGGGAATTCCTATACCATTTTATGATCCCGTTTTGCCTCCTGTTACATCGTTAAAGGTTGATTCTGCTTTTCTTGAGCTATCTTGATCAAGCCGCTGTCCCCCCACATCAAAGTAGGCATCCTCCAAACGAATGATCATTTGTACCTGTTACCGCCAGAATCTGCCCAGGTGGAATGTCCCTGCCAAACTTGGAGCCAAGCACCCTGCACAGGAGGATTAGGAGAAAGCCTGGCAGGGAATCAGAATGTCAGGTGATCAAAGCCGGCTCAGTCTGCCCTCCAGGTACAGATGTACCAGGACAGAATTAAAAGCTGTTTTCCTGAGAAGGTCTTGACAGTGAACAGGCAGAACTAATAGGCACTTTGCCATAGTTGTTTCCTGGGGACCACGTTGATCTAAGAAGTAAAAATGGCCACTGAACTGTCAAATTGACCTACAAGCCCAGTGCATAGACCACTCTTCTTGCCTGAGGGGTCTTATATTTTGAGTGCGACAAATGCAAGGTAATCTCCCACTTGGATCAAGATGAAAGGCTTGGAAGACTACCCCTTTGCCCTTTATTTACCACAAAGAATAAAAGGTTTCTAGGCAGGATGAAAGAAGTAAGCTAGCAAAGAAACCAGGAAAAAGGATTTCCATGGGGTGTGTCAAGAAACTAGTTACTGAAGGAAGTTAGTTCAGATCAGGAGGTCTACTTTGCCCCTTTTGGGAAGGTGAGGTGGGGCCAGGTGCCTTCTGGGTCAAGGAAGGTCTCACATCCACAAAGAAGAGAAGAGACAGACAAAAGTGAATGCAGATGTCTGTGAGTTTAAAGAAGAAAATAGTAACCATGATCTACCGTGCAGAAAGAATCACTATAAACAATTTAGTTTATTTTCTTAGTTTTTCCTATGTATTTATGTAGCTGAGAAAATAATATCTGCTGATTTTCAAATGCTACATAATATGGGAACACTCAGAAAAATCATATAACTTAGCGTCATTTAATGATATATAATGGTTGTCCCTAGATGATTTATTATCTCTCACCACGAAAAAAAATTCCAATGAGCGAGGGCATTTATTGTGAGGTCTAAAGATACACGAAAAACCATTTCTCAAGTTCTTTAGCAATGAAGAAGTTCATTATATCATTCTACGCAATACTGCTTTTGTGGAGGAAAAGAGAAAAGACCCTTTGTTTAGTAATTTTCTTGGCACGGGGTCTTCACTGTGTAATAAGCTTAGCCATTGTTAGAAAACTCTGGGCAAGAACAGCAGCACTTATTGTTATACGTGGTCACTGACTGAGGCAAGAGATTCCATATGAACTGTAGGTTAAAGGATAGGGCTCCAGAAATGTCCCTTGGCACTCAGGGAAGAATGGAAGCAAGAGAAATAGCTAACACTGCGGGGCCCTGTCACTAAGGATGGTCTAGATGCATGTCGCAGAAAATTTGGACTCTTTTGTATTAAATAATAAATACAGCTAGTATCATACTGCAGGACCAGGTTTGGTTAATTTATCTAATCAGCAATATCAGCAAAGATCCAGGTTTTCTCATCTAGGTTTTCTTCCTCCTCCTCTTCTCCTCCTCCTCCTACGCCCCCCCCTCTCTCACCATCCCTCCCCCTCTCTCTTGTGATACAGGGAACTTAACCCAGATCTACACTGAGGTGTATCCCCAGACCTATTTTTATTCTTTATTTTTGAAACAGGGTCTCCCTAAGGTGTGGAGGGCCTCACAAAGTAGCTGAGGCTGGCCACAAAGCTGCAATCTTTCTGTCTCAGCCTCCCAAGGAGTGGGATTACAAGCGTGCACCACCATACCCAGCTTCCTATTTTTGTTTTGAGATAGGGTCTTGCTAAGTTCCCAGGCTGGCCTCGAACTTGTGATCCTTGTGACTCAGCTTCCCCAGTTGCTGGGATCACAGGCATGTGCCACTGAGCCCCGCCGGGCCCAGTTTCTTTGTGTCTCCTGGCTTTCTTATCCTAGATATGTTAATATGGTGTGCTCGGAATAGTTTTGAGTCATGACTGTGGGATGACTGCAGCAGCTCTGAGACGTGGCAATGTCAGGATGATGAGCCTACGATGTGTGTCTTACTTTGTGTCTCTAGGAGCCTGAAAGTTTTGTTGTTGCGGTTGTTATTTGGGGGTTGAGTTCAGAGGGGCACTCTACCTCTGAGTTACATCCTCATCCCTTTCTACATTTTTATTTTGCAGTGCTGTCTTGCTAAGTTACTGCACACTGGCCTCAAATATATGATCCTCCTGTTTCAGCCTCCCCAAGGGCTGTAATTACAGGGGTATACTACTGCTCCAGGCTATGGGCTATTTGCTTTAGTTTTACCTAGAAAATAGTGAGGTGGTCTGCATACTCTTCCATCACAGGAAGGCAATTTTTCTGATTTCTGTTTCTCTTTGTCTTGTCTCTCTCATAGTTATTAGACTGAGTCACATTTTCTGTTTTCTATGTCACCTTACCCATCATTTTAAATGTCCTTGTTCTTTTTTTCTTGTGTGTGTGTGGTCCTGGGAATGAAACCCAGGGACCTTCTACCTCTGGGCTACACTCCCAGACCTATTTTATATTTTATCTGCAAACAGGCTGATAAGCCTCACTAAGTAGCTGAGGCTGGCTTCTGACCTGAGCGATCCTCCCGTCTCAGCCTCCCAAGTACTGGGATTACAAGTGTGCGGCACCACGCCCGGCTTAAATGTCCTCATTCTTCCCCCCCTACATTATAGATGAGCATCTCAAGCGGGCTCTCTAGAACCCTAACTTGCTTCCCCACAGGGCTAGTGCTGCTCTGCACTCATTTCAGGGTATGCTCTATATTATTTACGAGAAGCTCCTACTTTACCTCCTGTCTGTTATTAGCTTCTTTGCCTCCCCCTGTCTCCTTGCTGTTCATCTCACTCTGTGACCCTCACAGCCCAGCCTGTTCTCTCTTTATGACGATCTCCACTCCTCTCATAGAAGCCACATCTGCTTGCATCCTTCTGAGGGATATTATACAGTTTTCTAAAAATGTTTTCTAGTTCCCCTGGAGGAGGTCATTTTCAAAGGAGTGTTCTTCATCTCCTCTTCTGTGTAATTGACTTTTGTGTTCCCAGTGCCGATTCTTCTTTTTCTGATTACTCATCTTTGGATGAGCAGAGAAAGTCAGTGTCCGATTCACCCACAGACAGGGTGTGTAGATTTTGCTTGATGCTGTCGATTGGACCCTTGGGTAATGATTAAATCTTCTCAGCTCCGCAGCTGGAGAGCAGGTCGATGAGAACGGGTCCCTGCCCAATTCTGAGAACGTAGCTAGCGTTCTTGTAGCATGGGTCTGTTTGGCCGGTGGAGCTCCTGTTGCCCTCTGTCTGGTTCTGTGGTACTCAGTTCTCACTGGTGTTGCTACCCAGCTGCCTTCTCTCTATATCCCCAGGTATAACGTCTTATTTTTGGTGATTGTTCTTAACCGAAAGCAATGCATCCAGCATCTCTGGTCTCATATACTTGTTAGAATTAGTCTCTAAATAGATGTTGAAAGATAGAGATGGTAAAAGACATTTATATAAATCTAAGTAGGAGAGTAGACCAACAGGAGGAATAAGAGCTCTTTCCTCCTCCTCCTCCTCCTCCTCCTCCTCCTCCTCCTCCTCCTCCTTCTTCATTTTGGCAGCACTAGGGATAGAACCCAGGGGCATTTTACCTCCAAGCTACACCCCCAGCCCTATCTTTATTCTTTATTTTTTTTTGAAACAGGGTCTCACTGAGTTGCAAAGGGCCTCACTAAGTAGCTGAGGCTGTCCACGAACCATGATCCTCCTGTCTCAGCCTCCCAAATGCTGGGATTATAAGCATGCACCACCACGCCCGGCTCTCTCCCTTCTGTTTGGTAGTCAGAGAGCCTCTCTTCTTGAGTAAAAGGCCAGGCTAGCAGCCAGTTGTTTTATTTTTCTTTGCTCATCCTGTTTTTCCATCTTATGTGTCAGTTCCTTCTAGATTTGTCGAGAGGTTTTCCATTGGTCTTCTATGGTGGGAGATTTTTTTTTTTAATCTTTCTGTGGCTTTATAGGTATTTTAGAAGTTTCTATCAGGGAAGTTAGCCTGGTCTTATTTATCTTCTTGTTTACTTATGATACTAGTGTTGATCCCAGGGGCATTCTACCTCCAAGCTAAATCCCCAGACCTTTTCCATTTTTGTTTTGTTTTGAAACAGAGTCTCACCAGGTTGCTGAGGCTCTTGCTAAATTTCTGAGGCTTGCCCATTTAAAATCAGAAATGAAAATTGATAGTTTTAATTGACCCAAACAGTTGGGCATGGTGGCGCACACTTGTAATCTCAGCATTTGGGAGGCTGAGATGGGAAGATCGTGGTTTGTGGACAGCCTCAGCTACTTAGTGAGGCCCTTTGCAACTCAGTGAGAACCTGTTTCAAAAATGAAATATTAAAAAAAATAGGGCTGGGGGGTATACCTCGAAGGTAGAATGCCCCTGGGTTTCATCCCCATTACCGAAAAAAAAAAAATTGAAACAAGACGTAAGCCTAGAAAGTATTTAGGTGTGTGTGTGTATGACTGGGGATTGAACCCAGGGATATTATACCTCCAAGGTATACCCCCCGCTCTTTTTATTTATTTATTTTTCATTTTGAAATGGGTCTCACTCTCTTGCTGATAGTCCTGCTCCACCGCCGAGGCTGTCCTCAGACTTGTGATCAGCTTCCCAAGTGCTGGGATGGCAGACCCGCCCCACTGCACATGGCTGACTATCTTAATGTGTAGATCAAGGCGGCAGTGTTTCATTGCATTCTGCCTGCTGTAAATTATAAGGAGTTTTGAGGTCAACTTATGGCCCTTGTTATTAACACAAGTTTAAAAAGGTTCATTGATGAGTAGAGCAACTTCAAGGGTGAGGACGTGGCTTTCTGGAACTGTGGATTTTATTAGGAAGCAGTGGAGGTATTGAACTTTCAATAAGGATAACACTGAGAGGGAGGCGGACACGTGGTAGCAGTGGGGAGGCAGTGGAGGTGTTAGAGAGCAGGGCTGTGTTTATTCTGCTGTGCTCCTGAGAGTGAAACAAGGATCCCCCGGAGACAGAAACCAAAATGTGGATTTGGCTTAACCCAGGGTTGATCAGCAATGGAGTGGGTGCCTCACCAAGGAGACAGTGAACTTGTCTGATTCTAGAAGGGGCTTAGTTGATCTCTGCTAATCACCCACCAAACAAGCTGTGGAGAACTTTTGATATGTGGTATAAAGTTGGATACCACCCACCCATCCACACACACACACACACTTGGTGGTACTAGGGATTTTTTGTAGTACTCTTGTATTACTGCAGGTTGAACCCAGGAAATGAACCTCTGAGCTATACCCCTGCCCCCCTTTTTTATTCTTAGCTTATTTTTTAAAAGGGGTGGTTTTTTTTTTTTTTTTTTTTGGTCTTTTTTGGAACCGGGGATCGAACCCAGAGCAGCACACCTGCAAAGCAGGTGCTATGCCACTGAGCTACATCCTGGCCCCATACCCCTTTTTTAAACAGGGTTTCACTAAGTTTTGGAAGTTATTGCTAAATTGCTGAGAATGGCAGAGAACCTGTGATCCTCCTATCTCAGCCTCTCAAGTGTTGGAATTATAAATATGTGCCACCACACCAGGTGTTAGCATTGGGGATTAGACCTGTGGGCATTCTACCTCTGATGTACAGCCCCAGCCCCATTTCAATTTTTATTCTGAAACAGGGTCTTGCTAAGTTGCTGAGAGTCTCGCTAAATTACTGAGACTGGCTTCAAACCTGTGATCCTCCTGTCTCAGCCTCCCAAGTACTGACATTACAGGCATGTACCACCATGCAAAGCTCAGGTGTCCTATATATTAATGATCTTGGTTTTGGAGTTTTGCCCTTGGGTGTCCACTTTTTAGGTCAGATGACTAGCTGGGTTTTCCCTGCAAGGAAAGCACTTAACTGAGAGGACTCAGCTGTTCTCAACACTGGGCTCCATCCAGACAAACAAGTACAAAGGTAAAGTAAGAGTCACTGTTCCCTGTGCTCCACGATGCTCACTCACGCAGTAGCCCAGTGTCCTTAGACCATGACCCAGCCTGCCAGGAGAAGCAGAGAGTGGGAGCAGACAGATGGTGTCATCTCACTGTCCTCCCCACTACAGCCCAGGGAGAAGCAGCCCAAGAACCAGCCACTGACAGGGGCTGACAACTGCCAAGAGCAGAAGCCCTTTCTGCATGGGTCCAGTGGAGACTCCCAAATTTTGATGTAAGCGGTGTTTTGGGGCGGCAGTTGGGTGGGAATGACCACCTAGAAACTTGTCACAAAGCTGCATTTGCACAGTATTTTCTGAAGATACATGTATGCATATTTTGCATTAGTTACATACATGTTGCAATTTTTATTTTTCACCTGGGGTGGCTAAGGGGACCCAAAAGTGATGGGGACAGAGCCTTCTACACCTCCTTCAGGCACTCCTTGGCATATTATGGGTGAGTCAAGATTAGGACCCTGGTCTGATTCCAAAGCTCAGTGTGACTTCATGGTGAACAGAAGGACCTCCTTAAATGTTACTGAGGATTTGTTTTGTTTTTGTACTTCGTTTAAACTAATATAACTAAATAAGGCAGGAGAAAGCAGACTGCATGATGTAGCCTATTTTCCCGGAAGACTTTCCCAAATACCAAAAGCCAGGCTGGGGGCTGGCCTGTCCTCCCTCGGGGCCCCTTCCCCTGACCTGCAGGTGCGGCTGCCTGTTGCAACACAGGCTGGAGGAACACCTGCTGCCTCCCGGGGGATGCTGCAGCCCCTCTGGTTCAAGGCTGGAATGCATTTTGTCTTTCCTTTTACAAACAAAAATGCCTCCTCTGTTTGTCCCGTTGGGTTCTGCCGTCCGAGATGTGTCAGGACCTGGTTCCCTCAAGGCGGCCTAACTGAGGGGCTTCTCAGCAGTCTTACATAATGTGGGTTCACGTCACTTTTCCATTGGTTTTGGACCGCGCTGCACAGTCCTTTGGGGATGTTCTGAAGTTCAAGCTCCTTCAGAGCCAGGAGAGGCAAGCCCAACAGCAAAACAAGTGGAAAGAAAGACAATATTACTAGTCACATGGTCTCGGGCCTTTGAAATGCCTGCCCATATCTATTTTGATTCTGGAAGGTGGTGAACCATCTTGTTAAGACTAGGTCTCTCTTTTTATTTTTTCCCTAGAGGAAGGACTATCTGCTTCTTCCCAGCCAAATGCTGCAGTCCATCCTCTCCCATCTGAACATTTAACACTATCCATCACTTCTCTACTGGAGCATGTTTCTCCCTTGATTTCTGTGACACCGTGCTGTTGGAGTTACCCTCTTTTCCTAACACCCCACTTCTTTCCATCGCCTTTTATACTGCTTCTGTCTCCCTTTGCTCGGCCATTTGCCTTCAACCTGGCTTTCCTTAGAAGTCTCTGTAACAGATCAAAAAATGATAATGGTCCTATAAAAGAGTAAATCTATTTCTTGATACATATTAGTCCCGTTGGCAGATGGATTTCCCCTCCCTGAGAACTCAGAATCTTTCCAACCTATGGCTCCAGCTTCACCCTGGACTCATTGTTACATCCAGCCAGCCAAAAAATAAGAAATGGTAATGGTACCACTGCTCAAGACCCTGTCCTGAACAGGACACAACACACCTCACTTCTGCTCACTCTCAAGAGTGGAGAACTGGTCTTTAGGGGGAGCTGGAAAATACTTTTCATGGCTGGGCAGTTCTTTCCCTACTAACACCTCTATTCTATGATCAGGAGAATGGGTTTTGGAATAGTTAGCTGCCTCTATCATAGTTCTTGAGTTTTCTCATAAGACTATGGCCCTGGATGAATGCATCCATCCTTGCACTTTTAATTTTTATTTCAGTGACTCCTAAGATCCTAATTTTTATTTTATTGACTCCTAAAATCTCCATTTCCAGTATCAGCTTCAAATCATTATCTAGTCTTCCATCTCCATGGCCTCCTGAACATCTGCCTCCTGGATCAATTGAACGATTTGCACTTCAGATGCATTCGATTAAAGAATTTATCCCTGGATAGTTGTTATCAAGACATACTCAAACCAAAAGCCAAAACATCATATATGTTAATAGGAAATTGTTCAGATGTATAAAATAAGAGGGAACTGAAAGCATTATTTTGAAATTAATCACACCAGCCATATATATTTGATCAAATATGGTCTTATACCTTGCTTTCCATTTATTCTAATAGGATATTTGCCATATGCTTACCAAGAGGTGACATGAAACAGAAATTAGTATCATTATGGTTAACATGGGCATATCGGAAATGAAAGAGAGGCTGAATGTAACTATAGGTAGACAATGAATTGGAGTACATGGTATTATCAGGCTAAACTATGCACTGCAAAGTAGGTAGAATGGTCACCAACAATTTCCAAGTAACCAATAAACAGGTGGCTGGGTGATATCTTCCATACCAATAGCCTGGATTTGACCCACAGGAACAAACTGTTCAATGGAGCCAGCCTCTCTTCTTTCATACTTAACATCTTTCCCACCTTATGCAGGCTCTACTCTGGTCCTCTAGGGCTTGTCTGTGGATCACCAGGCCCTGGCATCATTTCCAGTCTCCTGTATTCCTTTCCTCTAGGCCCCAGGTCCAGCACATCTCTGGGGCCTCCCAGATTCATCCCCTTCCCTGTCTCCACTCCCCCCCTCTTTTTTTAAAATCTATTTAGAGTGCTTTTGACAGGCTAATCTTTCTGAAACACTTTTGCTATGTCACTGCCAAGAAATTCTCCTTAAGAACCTGTTGCCACTTTAGAAATGTGTGATAGCTTTAAATAGTAACAGCCTATAAATAAGACGGCTTGTTAAGCAAAGCAGTAATTTTTTAATCTGAAGGGCAAGACTAGCACAATGTGATGATATATCATAAGCCACAGACGAGGAAGCAAGAAATCACAATTCTAATTTACCCTCTGCCTCTAACCAGATCTCTGAGCCTCAGTTGTTTATTTGTAAAATCGGGAAGGCAGCATCTTCCGTGTCTGAAATCTGGGGTGAAGACGCGTCATCTCTTTTGGTTCCTTCCTGCTCTAGGAATGATGATTTTGAAAATGCAAACTGCCTGGTAGGCTGAGACAGGAGGATCACAGGTTCAGAGCCAACCTAAGCCACTTAGTGAGGCCTTCTGCAACTTAGTGAAACCCTGTTTCAAAATAAAAGAATAAAAAAAAAAAAATAGGGCTGAGGTGTAGCTCAGAGGTAAAATACCCCTGGGCTCCATCCCCAGTAGAAGAAAAAGGAGGAGGGGGGGGGAGGAGGGGGGAGGGGGAGGATGAGGGAGAAAGAGAAAGAGAAAAAGAAAAGATAACGCAAGCTCCCTGCCTAGGTTTTGGAAGGCCTTCCATAATTTACCAGCACTCTCTCTCCCAGCCTGGACAGCCGACCTTCCTCAATGCTTTCTGCACTTTGTAAGTTGTTTTCTGTGTCCGTGGTTGCTGAGTGTGGCCTGGGCCCTTGCCCACACTGCTGCCCTAGCCAGACTGCCCTCCCCGACATCCCCCCGCCCATCTGTGTCCCTCCGAAAGCGTCATGGGGAGGCCCGGAGGAGCTGAGGCATTCATAAGGACACTGTGTCACACACCTGGCTCTGCTACCTGGGAGCCTGGTGATCTCAGTGACGTGGAGTATAAGGGGCAAATATGACAATCAAGCAAGATAACATGTGTAAATTTTTCTTTGTAAAATGCCATAACCATATAATCTAGTTCTATGATTGCTTCCTGAGCTTCTTTTATCTCCCCAGACAACAGGCTGATTGGATTAATCAAAATCTGGTTGAGTCCGTCAACACGCTTTGCATAAGGACAAAGCATGAGCAGTTGCTGACATTTGACTGCTTTTGACCTATAAAACACCAGCAATTTCCTGTGCAAACCTATGTAAAGTACTAGAAACCATTTGCTGATCTCTTGATTCAACTTAGCTAAATGCTCCACAGGCAAGAGATTGAGGGCGGGCACCCCTGGGAGGTGATCCCCACACTTCCTTTAGGCGGCCATGGTGTTTGCTGTGATGGGAGGGAAAAGTGACAGCCAGAGAGTGGCATGTTCCAAACGGTGGCCTCGCAGCTTGCAAAGGCTGGTCCCAGGGTGCAGAGCAGCAGGCGGCTCCAGCCATGGGCGTGGGATCCAGCTTCAGCTGTGTCTGTGTCTCAGGTGGGCCCGTGATTTCACCCACAGCAGTCAGTAGTTTCCCAGTATTGGGAAGGATGATTTTAGACTCAGGTCTTGGCCTCTCTGCTTCAGTTATCCCTAAAGGTAAGTTGTCGTTATTGAATCAACAGCTTAGGAATCCAGGCTCTTTCCATGGTCCATGAGAATTCAGCCCTTATCAGAACTGTGGCAATAAATGGCCACAGCATAGAGCATGAGGGGCTTTGGGGGAAGGCACAAGGTGATTTGGGAACCAAACAGACCTGGTTTAAAATTCTATCTGCTACTTACTAGGTATTTAAACATGGGCAGGTTAATTAATTTCTCAAACCTTCAATATTATCACCTGAGAGATTGAATAAAAACCCTACAGATGTTTCATGAAGCTTTAATGAGATACTACATGTAAAGCCATCCATAAAATAAAATAAAATGGTTAGTCTAATTTTATTCTAAAGTGTGAGCATGAGTGGAAAAGATCTTGATATTTGTATGTGAGTATATCAAGATCTTGATATTGTATGTGAGCCAGGTGGCTGTAGGGGAACAGGCCCATGTGGTCACACATGTCAGAGTTGAGCCCTGCTGTGGGGTTCCAGGTGAGAGCCTGATTAGACACCCCTGGGCTTTGGCCAAGCACTCAATCCCCGGCTTACCCCGGGCCTCATTTCCACACTGGGTCTGGGAGCCATCGCCAGACAGGGTTTGGCTCTGGGAAAAGTCATCCTGGCTTCTCTCCAGTGAGCTGCAGTGTCCGTGGACCACGAGGGCAAGACAACTCAGCCGCTACTGCCCGGGCCCCTGAAGCCGGGGGGACACCAGCATGGACACCCATGCACGCTGCGGGATAGTCGCTGAGAGAGTGGGTGGGACCCCAAAGGCAAACCCATAGGTTTTGTCTCGTTAGACCCTCACTCTGGCAACATGACTGCAGTCCTTGGAGAGGTCCTGGGCGCCCTGGGTGCATGGGAGTGCGTGTCTGGGTGGCAAGGTGTCTGCTGTGCAGGGACAGCGAGCTAGGGGATCACCCCAGCCGGCTCACAAGCCCCAGGGGCCCAGGCAGTGACTCCCGAGGCCCCGCCAGAATCCTGTAGCGGGTGCTGCACATGCTGCCACACATCTTCAAGTATGATGGGCACGTAAAATTTGCCGCTTAAACTCTCTTAAACTCAGAGCTTTGGAGGAGGTTGCTAATGGGCCAGATGTGGGGGGTCTTGCTTCTTTGTCTATTTCAGAAAGATTTATTTGTTTGTAAAATGGACGCTGAAAATGACAAATGTTGAGAAGGGATAAATAAAGTCGTTCCATATACTGGAAAAACACAAAATGTTGACTGGGACTTGGCAATGCATGGAATCCTCGGCTAATACTGGGTGATGGTGTCACTCCTCCGCCTCATAAGCTCCCTTTTTAGGGAATAATGATCACTGACATTTATTGGGCACTTACCATGTAGCAGGCTCTGTTTTAAGTACTTTTTATATAGCAAATTATTTACCCCCCCCCACCACACACATACACAACAGCCTAATGAAAGAATATCACTGTCTCTATTCTCCAAATGAGGCAACTGGAGCCCAGCGCAGTCAAGTAATTTGCCCATTGTTGCAAGAGCTCATAAATGTTAGATTAGCATCCAGGAAGTGCACCCCTCTCCTAAGGTTACTTCACCCATAAGACCATGCCAAGTCTTCTAACGGTAATACTACTTTTTACTTCTCCCACACTCAAGCACGAGTCTGCATATTAAATATACTTATGTGGAAGTGAATCCATTACTGAAAAACAACCCATAGCAGTACACATTTTTTCTGTTAAGAAGCCCTTCAAACCAGGCCCATAGATGGTACATTCCTGTAATCCCAGTACCACAAAAACAAAACTAAACTAAACAAAAAAAACTCCAGTACCAAATAGAAAGAGGAGGAAGAGGAGGAGAGGGAGAAAGAGGAGGAGGAGGAGGGAAAGGAGGAGGAGACAAAGAAGCCCTTCGATCAATTAAGATAAGTAAATATTTTTAAGAAGAACCCCTTTAGCTGGGCATGGTAATGCATGCCTGTAATCCTAGTATTTGAGAGGCTGAGCGCAGAGGATGGCAGGTTGGAGGCCATTCTCAGTAACTTAGCCAGACCCTATTTCAAAATAAAATTAAAATGGGGCTATGGGTTTAGCTCAAAGGTAGAATGCCTCTGGGTTCAGCCTTCATTACCAAAAGCAAAACAAAACGATCTCTTTGATGTTTCATCTACATTACTTGCCCTTCTTACTGCACCAGCCTGAGGCCCAGCCCCTTTCCCCTTCCCAGCACCTCTGTGGACCTCTCTCTCCCTAGTCCAAGAGCTCGGCTAGGCCTTTCCTCTTTCAACATTCTCTCCCTATCTTGCTTTCCCGCCCTGAGTTTTTCCTGTGCTTGACATAAAAAAATAAAATAAAATGGGATTTCAGTTGAATATGGTTGTTTATTATACGGTTTTGCTTATTACATGGATCAAATCAAGTTTCAGAAACATGATTGCATTGGGAAGGGCCACAGGCTGGTCCTGGAGTCACCAGGGAGGGCTGGAGTAGGGGTAGATGAGACAACGTCTCAGTGAAAGGTTTAAACTGTGCTTTCTCTCAGAGGAAATATGGAGGCTGTGGAGAAGCAGGGTGACTCGTCCAAGTGCCTGTGGGGAGAGCTCAGGGGTCTCCCCAGTGCTGGCTTGGAAGGCCATGGAGACCACACTCTTCCCCCTGTGTCGCAGCTGTGGACTCCTTGAACATCTTTCCTTCCCCTAACTCTCGGCCGCCCCTCACCCTAGCTGAAGGCTGCAGCCAATCGTCTGCTTTTGTAGAGGAAGGGAGGCCAAGACTTTCTTATGTATGCATTTTTTCCATTCATCTTGATTTGTTACTCTTACTTGATCTTTTGCCCTAACCCTAACCCAAACCAGAGATTGGGGCGAATCCAAGGTGGCGCTGGAGTGTCTGAAGCCCCCGGGGCTCTCTTGCGGGCTCAGGACCCGAGTGATCGCAGAAGCCATGCTCATCTGCCATTTGTCTGCAACAGGGGCCTCGCCCAGATGGTATGGGTGTTTTCCAGGTCCCCAGACGCTTAGGGTGGGTCCTAGTTACACTGAAAAGGAGCCTATAAAGTTCCACCCTGGTCCACACCCCTCAGTCCCCAAACTGAGTGACTCAGGTCATCAGAAGATAACTCAGCCACTGAGTCACGCCCAAGGGAGGGTGCCCCCATTGAAGGGGCTCTGCCACCTGTGAGCCGGGGCAGAGTCACGCCTCTCCACTCGGCTTTGACCATCACCCTGACAAGGGAGGGTGCCCCCATTGAAGGGGCTCTGCCACCTGTGAGCTGGGGCAGAGTCACGCCTCTCCACTCGACTTTGACCATCACCCTGAGGTTCGCTGTAGAAGCCGGCATTCTGCTACCTCATTTTTGCCCCAAATAGTGACACTGCTACTTTTGTGAAGACTTCTTAGCAGATCATGGTGCTCTTGAGGACTCCCTCTCTTCAGCCAATTTTTAACTATTTATTTATTTATTTATTTATTTATTTAGTACTGGGGGGAGTTGGGCCCAGGAGCATTTCTACCTCTAAGCTACACCCCCATCCCATTTTATTTCAAAGCAGGGTCCCACTAAGGTGCTACGAATCTTGCTAAATTGCTGAACCTGCAATCCTCGTGTCTCAGCCTCTCAAATACTGGGATTACAGGTGTGCACCACCGTTCCTGGATCAATTTTTAATCTACCAACCAAAGTAGAGAGAAGTCAGGTCGATGGTGCTCAATGGGATTTGGGGGTGCACGTGCACAGCCTGGAGTCGACGCATAAGAGATCGCATACCTGGCTCTCAGTCACACACATGCCTCTCTGTTCAAGAACAAATGACTGGGGACATAAGCTAAACACCTGAGTTCTGTTCTTCCCACCGCTGACAGCAGCTGCTGAGTGTGAAACAGACTCCCCTCAGGATGATGTAGCTGAGAAGGACCTTCTGGACCCTGAGTCAAACTCTCCTCAATGTCATAGCCATGGGCATCTTGGAAGACGAGCTTCCAGATTCAACTGAGAACAGGCTCTGTGTTGTTTCTTCTCTTGAGATTTAAGACATGTCTTAGTATGCCCAGGATGCTATAACAAAATACCTTAGACTGGGAAATTTATAAATAATAGAAATTTATTTCTCACAATTCTGGAAGCACCATCACATCAGGTGTCTGATGAGGGTTCATTTCTCATAAATGGTGCCTTTCATGTTTTATCACACACCAGAAAAGGGTAGGGGAGCTTCCCCACCCCTTCCTCATTTTTGTTTTGGTGATACTAGCAATTGAACCCAGGGGCAGTCTACCTTGAGCTACACCCCCAGCCATTTTTTTATTTATTGTTTTGAAACAGTCTCACTAGATTTCTGGGTGGTGGTGGTGGTAGTAGTAGTAGTAGTAGTAGTAGTAGTAGTAGTAGTAATTCTTTCTTTCCCCTTCCAAAGATTCAAAGTATGAGGCCCTGAAGCTCTTGGTTGTTTGGGTCTCTGAGGGGTTTGACCCTTGACTTAAGGTGATATATGGGGTTTGGCTTAGAGGGTCAAGGGAATTTGGGTAATGCAGGTGCTAAGTAAGAGCAGCAACCACACCAAGGAGACCCAGCATGATTCCACCATTTACTTGTCCACCCAATGCTTACTGAGAGCCTACTGTGTGCACTGGGGTTACAGCCCGGGACACAACAGATTAGTTTCTGAAGCTGGTCTCAAACCTGCAATCCTCTTGTCTCAGCCTCCCAAGTTCTGAGATTACAGGCATGTGCCACCACGCCTGGCTCCCAGCCTCTTTATGTAAGGGCACTAATCCCATTCATGAAGGTGGAGCCCTCAGGACTTCATCATCTCTCAAAGGTCCCACCACTTAGTACTCTTACATTGGCTGTCGGGTTCCAACATGAATTCTGGGGAGAACACCAACATTCAGACCATGACCATAAGTTTGGACTTGTTTTACTGAATGGTGAATTGTAAGGAGGACCCTCGGGCTGATTTACTTTTGAACCTTCCAATGGAAGGAGTTCAAAGGCATCTTGGGGTCCTGTGAAGATTAAGAGGACAAAAGGAATCTGACTTGATATTTCCTGGCCCCCTTTCCGCTGCCTCAGAGCCCAGCTTGATGAACTTCTATTGAACTTTCTGCAGCAAGTTGCTGCAGACAAAGCAGAAGAAACTTTAATCACTGAGGACGGTGAGAGCCACGGGACAACAGCCTGCTTGGGCATGGTGATGGGGGTGTTTCCAGTGTCATAAGTGCTCGAGCATGCCACACTATTGTTACCACTATTTCAATGATGAAATCTGAGACAGAAATAGAAAAGGGACGCTCTATTAAAATGTAGCCTTAGTGCTGCAGCTTCTAGGCACCCAGCCCACCTTGGCACCTGCAAAGCCTGCCAAGCTGAGAGGGCAGAGGGCCTGTATTCTCTGCACAGACAATGGCCTCTCACAGGAGAGCTGTCTGAAGAAGCCAGGAGGGCAGCCAGGATGCGGTGGCGGCCTTATCAGAAGGTGGAAATGGACAAGAAGAGGCAGATGCCACAAAGGCTCCGAGAGGATTCTTCATGGGCTTCTTGAAACTCAGACTTGGAGGTGGGCCCACATGTCAAATAGGGGCCTGGGAATCCTAGAGATCTGGGTTCAAGATGAGCTCTGGCACTTTTAACCTATGCGGCACTGAGCACATTACTGACCTCTCTGGGGCACTGCATCCTCTCCATAAAGTGCACGCGATAATATGATCCATATGAGATTGTGAAAATCCAATGAGATGATAATGTGCCCTATGCATATTATTCACCCAATGTATGGTATGCAGTAAGTGACCAATAACTAGCAGATAGAGGCCCCAGCATGGGAGCCCATTGCTGCTACCTGGCTGAACTGGTCTGGGGAAACTTGGGCTATGAACAACACGCTCTATTTGGCTTTCCGAGAGAATGATGGGAGACCTGTGGGTGCTCATGCTGTCCAGGCCACAGAGGGTGGAGGACCCCATGTGGGGACGGGGGCCAGCAGGCAGGGGGAGGCTCGAGCAGGGAGGGCTTCAGAGGGGTGGCTCGTGTGCAGCGGCACGGGGCCCTATGCTCACGGGGGTTTCGTGCTCAGTGTAATGCTCTGCTGCTGCCATCTTGAAATTCTCAATTATCTTTGAACTTCTGTGTTTTTTGTTTTTGTTTTTGTTTTTTGGCGGGTCTGGGGATGGAACCCAGAGGCATTTGACCTCTGAGCTCCATCCCCTGCCCTATTTTTTATTCTTTATACTGAAACTGGTCTCACTGAGTTGCAGAGGGCCTCACTAAGTAGTTGAGGCTTTCCGGAAACCGCGATCCTCCAGTCTCAGCCTCCCGAATGCTGGGATCACAAGCGTGCGCCACCACGCCCAGCTTGAACTTTTGTTTTTTAAGAGAAGTCTGGTGGGACATTGGAGCCGGGCTATGAGTAGAGGAAGGTCATGTACCCATGTGCTTTGCTTGCACACAGCGTGGGGATGCTGGTGAGCACAGTGTGTGGGTACACTGCAGCGTGTGGGGTGCAGCCAGCCTCAGCCTGAGGGTGCGATGAGGGCATTTGATCCACAGCTGAGCGAGCGGGGCCCCCAAGAGCCACACTGTCCACTCAAACCCCAACTTGCTTTGAAAACAGAAAGAAAGCAATGATAATCTGAGAAACAAAAAGACCAAGGAAGCCTATCATACACTTTGTTTTAGTTCCCTGTAATAGCAAGCAAGTTTCACTGAGAAATAATGATGTAAAAAAAAGAAAAAAAGAGGCCACATGGTTCTTTTTCCTTTCACTCTTTCCTTCTTCTTTGTAAGCTGCAGATAGTGTTATAGAATGTGCACATAGAAAGATGTGGAATAAAAGCAATCGCATTAATTCTGTGCAGTGTCTCAGCTGTCCTGGTAAGAATGAAATGCATAGGTGTACGCAAGCTAGGAAATACAAATTCTACGACTATAGTGATATTACATAAGTGAAGTGCTCTTGGATTTGCATTTAAAGCAGGTATGCCACATTAAAGAGATGAATGGTAAAATTCATGCTGATAATTTAAAATGTTAATTTTTCTTAGAATAGCAAATAAATAGCAAACAAAAAACACTATGACAAATAGAGAGACCAGGAAGAATGTATGAGATGAAAAAGCTTTTTATTTTACTATTTTCAAAGGGGCTCTAGATTTCCATTTTTTTTCCCTTTTGTGGTACCTCAGAGCAACACCCCCAGCCTTTTTTATTTTGAATCAGGGTCTCACATAGTTGCTGAAGATGATCTTGAACCTGCAATCCTGTCTCAGCCTCCCAAGGACTGGGATTACAGATGTGTGCCATGGTGCCTGGCTTCCATTTTGCATTGGGGAGACAAATTTTGTATCTCGTCCTGGTAGGAAGTTTATGTACATGTTTTAGGTTTTAAAACTCTTTCCATGGAATCATAATTAGAGTCCAGGGGAACCATGGGGCCCTTCTCACCTTCCCTTCCTGAGGAGGGGACACCTGGACCCTGGTCCAGCAAAGGGTAAGGCTATGTGATCAGAGGGAATCTGAATAGGCAAATATCCCCTTCTTTCATTTGTTTTGTTTTGTTTTGTTTTGTTCTGCAATACTAGGGATAGAACCTAGGGGCACTGTACCTGCGAGCTAAACCCCCAGCCCTAGTTTTTAGGCTTTTTAAAAAAATTATTTATTTATTTATTTTGGTGGTACTGGGGTTCCTGGAAACCCTTCTACCTCCAGGCTACACTCCCAGACCCATTTTTAAAATATATTTTTTAATTGGAAACAGGGTCTCTTAAGCCAGCGCAGCTGGCTTCAAACTTGTGCAATCCTCCTGTCTCTGCCTCCCAAGCACAGGGATTACAAACATGTGCCACCACGCCCGGCTTTTATTTTTGAAACAGGGTCTCATTGAGTTGCAAAGGGCCTTGCCAAGTAGCTGAGGCTGTCTGAGTACCGTGATCCTCTGGTCTCCACCTCCCAAATGCTAGGATTACAAGAGTGTGCCACCATGCCATACAAATGCTTCCTTTTCTTTTCTCTTTTTCCCTCAAGAATGGGAGTCTAGAGGGCTCAGATAAAGGTGCTGATCACCCCAGCCAGCTTTTCATGAAGGCTCCAGGACTGCCTATGGCCTGCAAAGACCTGGGCTCCTCCTGCCCAACCAGGAGACATCTTGGGAGCTTGCAGCCAAAGACTCAGTCAGGAATATGGTATTTTTCCTTGTAAATATGTGTGTACTTGTGTATATGCATGTATATGTGTGTATATGTGTATATGCATGTGTAGTGCATGTTCACATACACACATATGCATGTGTGCATGTGAGGGAGACACATATGCATGTACAAATGCAAATACAAGTACACATTGATATATACACATACTACACATGTACACACATATATGCATATGCATATACATACACATGCATATAAACATACAAATGCACATTCATGTATATGTGTGTATGCATACATGTATATGTATCACTTGTGTGTAAACGTGCATGTGTATATTTATTTGCATATGCATATGTATATATGTATGCCTGTGTGTGTATATATATGTGTGTGCATGTGTAGCATATTCATACGTGAATGTGCATTTGCAGGTATGTGTTCATATGTATATGTATATGCATATATGTACATGTGTATGTATGTGTGCATATGTATGTGTGTGGTGTATGTATATAGAAATGTGCGTTTGCATGTGTATGTTCATGTGTTTATGTGTATATGCATGTGTAGTATATGTATATGTGAATGTGTATATGTATATATGTGTATGTGCATGCATGTACACATCTAGTGTATGTATGTACAAATATGCATTTGCATGTGTATGTTCATGTGCGTGCATATGTATATATATGTATGTACATGTGTAGCATGTGTATATGTGAATGTACACTTGTATTTGGATATGTATCTCCCTCAGGGCTTATCTTCATAGTACGTGGAGGCTCAGAGCTTTGGTGCTCTTGTTTTGGACCTCAAACTATCATCTCAGAGTGAGAGACCATGGGAGTGAGCTCCCAGTCCCTCTGGTGCCTTCCCTCCTGGCTGGCTGTCAGCGCCCCAGAGCTGTGGAGAAAGGGTGGTGAGGGCTGATGGACTGGTGAGAGGCCCTGGGAGAGGCTGCTCAGGGAGGACAGGCCTCCCCCAGATAGAGGCACAAGGGTGGGGCTGCGAAGAGCCCTTCTGCTAACAGGCGAGTGAGGACAGGGGCATCCATCACCGCCTTTGGGTGACACCACTACGGCTCCTCCTGTCAGCAGGGGTGGCCTCGCTCCTCACCTCTGCTGGGGAGCAGGAGGCCAGGCATCTCGAGCAGAGAGCAGGCGGCCACACGCCAGGAGAGAGCCTTCCCAGGGCTGCCCTGACTTCTCGCTCCTGCCTCCTGAGCACACGTGGGGGTTGCTGAAGCTAATTTGCCTGTTTGCAAAGACTGTTCTAAACAGAGTGAAACAAAAGCCTTAAGAATAATTGAACTCCTCACTGAGAGAAAGGGTCAGGGCTGCAGGTTTATCTTTATTCCCCGGGGCTGAAAAAGGGAAAGCTAATGTAAAGGGAGACGTATCAGTGGACCTGGTAAGTGCAGAGACCTGGTGATTTGGGGAAGGTGAGGACGTTGGAAGCTCTGGGGAGATCAGCCCTTCTAGACGGTAGGGGCTGGGAGAGGGGCGTGAAGGAGAAGTGACAATCACTCTGGGCCTAGAGAAGAGGGTGTTCCAGGAGAGGAGACAGCACAGACGTGAGGAGAGAACCCAGGGCATGTTCTGGGGAAGGCAAAGTCTAGGTAGTGTTTAGAGAAAATGAATAGTAGAAATGGTTAGCGTAGTGGCACAGACTTGTAATCCTAGTACTTGGGAGACTGAGACAGGAGGATCGTAGGTTTGCAGCCAGCCTCTGCTACTTAGTGAGGCCCTTCACAACTTAGTGAGACCCAGTTTCAAAATAAAGAATAAAATAATAGGGCTGGGGGTATAGCTCGGAAGTAGAATGCCCCTGGGTTCAATCCCCAGTACAGCAAAAAAGAAAGGAGAGAGAGAGAGAGAGAGAGAGAGAGAGAGAGAGAGAGAGAGAGAGAGAGAGAAAGAAATAGAGAGACAGAGACAGAGACAGGATTTGGCTAAGGAATTTGGACTTTTAATTCACTGGGAAAATGGAATCACTAAAGGTTTTCTGTGGCTGGTTTGGATGTTACTGTTGTTTCAAAGGTATAATATATATATATATATATATATATATATATATATATATATGATGAGATTCATCACTTTTAGCATCCTATAAATTTTGGTATTACATGTAGTCATGTAAATATCACAACAAAAAAGCTAAAGACAGTTTCTTTCTTTCTTTTTTTTTTTTTTTTTTTGTGGGTCTGGGGATGGAACCCAGGAGCATTCGACCTCCGAGCTATATTTATTTTCTTTATTTTGAAACAGGGTCTCACTAAGTTGCAGAGGGCCTCACTAAGTAGCTGAGGCTGTCCGCAAACCACGATCCTCCGGTCTCAGCCTCCCAAATGCTGGGATTACGAGCGTGCGCCACCACACCTGGCAGCTAAAGACAGTTTCTATTATGTCACTAAGTTCCTTTATGCAGCTGGGTATGGTTGCACACGCCTGGAATCCTAGCACCTGGGAGGCTGAGACAGAAGGATGGCAGATTGGAGGCCAGCCTCAGCAACTAGTGAGACCCTCAGCAACTTAGTGAGACTGTGTAAAAATAAAACAATTAAAAAGGGCTGGGGCTCCGGGAAGATGGTGACCAAGAAAAGCAGCGTTTACGAGTCCTGCAAAAACTCGATCCCTGTTGCCACAAAATCAGCACTTTTCATAGCCAGAAAATGCCATCAGCAGAGAAATAAAAAATGTAAACCCAAGGGACAGAGAAAAAAAGACTACAAGAACAACCAGAGAACAGAAATCAAGCCCGCAATGTGGCAGCAGAGCCGCGCCAGCACCATCTTGCCTCACAGCACCAGGCTCCAGAGAGGAAAGGTAAACAAGGAGCTAAAGTGAGCAGCTGCGGATCACTTGAGTGTAATTCAGCAGTTCTTTCAGTGCAATGAACGTCTAAAACTCCCAGTGGACAAGCTCATCATGCCTTCCAGGTACTCAGAACGGAGGTCAAAACCAGAAGAGAAATACGCAAGCCTCATGGCTGAGGGCATGGCAGTGGCGCCATATTGCCAGCAGCGCCAGCCTCACAGCCAAGGGTGTGGCAGTGGCACCATATTGCCAGCAGCGAGCTCACAGTGCCCGCGACAGCTCCTGATCTGCGTGCACAATAACCGTGAGTGAAATTGTGGCCCCTAAAGGAGAAATCTCTGTACTGCACTCCCAGGGACTTGAGCAGCTTTGATAATCTCCTTAGGTATGATATTTTGCAGTCCAACCCAGTGAAGGAGTAGCAGTGGTAGAGATACCACACCCTAGTTGCAGCTCCCTGTAAGAAAACGCCCAGTCTGGCACCCCACGGTCTCACGCAGCCTTGATTAACTGCCTGGGTATGAGACTTTGTGATACAACCCAGTAAAGGAGTAGTGGCAGCTGAGATTACAACAGACTCGAGATACAGAGCACCCTAAGTGAAGTCGTAGTGACCCAGGGAAGGCACAAAAATCTGAAATCATGGGAAAGAGGAACAACAATAGATCAATGAATGCCCACAACCCCATATTATCAGAACCTAATAACACAGAAATTCAGAGATCTCCAGAAGATCAAATCAGGAATATAACTGTAGAAATAATACAGGACTTTCGAAAAGAATTTAGAAAGAGTCTAAAAGAAATAAAGGAAGCAATCATTGAGGTAAAGGCCTCAATTCAAAATATAAACAATCGATTAGACCACATGGAGAATAGAATCTCGCTCTTAGAAGATGATCACTCCAAAAACGAATGCATAATTTCTAACTTGGAAAAAAAAAAACCCAACAGCAGGAATCTGACGTTGAAGAAATATGAGCCCATTTTTAAGAGAGCTAACCTAAGAATAATCAGAATAGAGGAGGGAAAAGAAGGTGAAACCAAGGGATCAATAATCTCTTCAAAGAAATAATAGCAGAAAATTTCCCAAACATACAGCAAGAGGTCAATACACAGGTCCAGGAAACTTATAGAACTCCCTTTAGACAGGATCAGAGAAGAGGATCCCCACGCCACATAATTGTCAAAATGACCAATGTGGAAGCCAAGCAGAGAATCTTAAAGGCAACAAAAACAAAGGGCCAAGTGACATTCAGAGGCAAACCGATTAGAATCACTCCAGACTTCCCAAACCAAGTCATGAAAGCCAGAAGGGCTTGGAGTAACATATTCCAAACTCTGAAAGAAAACAACTTCCAGCCAAAAATTTCCTACCAAGCAAAACTATCTATCAAATTATATGGGGAAATAAGCTTCCATGACAAACAGAAACTGAAGGAATTTATGTCTTCAAAACCAGCACTAGAGAAAATACTCAAAGAGATTAACTACAAAGAAGAAATAGGTAACACACACCAGAACCAGAGAAACAAGATTTTCCATCCAGCAGACAACTAAGCAAAGACTAATTTATTCATGTGTTTATAGGTTAAAATCGTTAGAGATTCATTAGTTATTTCAGTCTTTTACCTATTTCTAAATTGTATTTCTAAATTGTATTGTTTGCTTTTATTGTTGCTAATTTTTAGGATCTCTATTTGGAATATTAATATACCTTCAAATATAGCATTTGGAAATATTTTATCCCATTCACCATTAACTTTTAACTCTTTTTACATTATCTTTGGATGTACAATATTTTTTAGGAAGTTTGCTTATTCTTTTGTTGCCTGTGCCTTTGAAATTATATCCAAGAAATCACTGCCAATTTCAATGTTGTGAAGTGTAATGACCCAGGTTTTTTTCTAAAAGTTTATAGTTGTAAGATTTACATTTAGGTCTTTTATCTATTTTGAGTTAATATTTGTATATGGTGTTAGGTAAGGGTCCAATTTTATTCTTTTTCATGTAATTATTCTTTTTCAACAATATTTAGTGAAAAGATTATTATTTCCTTCACCAAATGTTCTTGGCAACTTTATAAAAAATAACTTGACCATATATGGAAGAATTATTTCTAGGCTTTTTATTTTACTCCACTGGTTTATATATCTGCCTTTATAGCAGTACTATACTGTTTCAATTATTGTAGCTTTATAAGGTTTGAAATCAGAAAATGTACATCTTCTAGCTTTGGTCTTTTTTGAGATTGTTTTGGGTATTTAGAGTTCATATTTCATGTTAGGATAGATTTTTTTCTGAAAAAAAATAAATGTATGATAGTTTTACCTTAAAAAAAAAAGAAAAACAATCCTCTGGTAAGAAAGAAAGCAAAAAGAAATACTGAAATGTTGTCTCTCAGTGATCAAAAGTTTGATATCAGACAAATGAATCTGTTATGTGAGATTATCATTGTTAATTTTGGATAAATTGCTATAATATTAGCTGTCAATCACTAAGCCAAGCATGGGAAGAAGGGATGAGGAGGGAATGGGGTGGGGATTGGGTAGGGGCTAACTGGGCCATGTGTGCATGTATGTCTACAGCAGTTTATATCCCACTATGATGTATGAATACAGTGCACCAATAAAAAAAAAACTTTAAAAAAGGGCTGGGGGTGTTGCTTGGAGGCAGAACACCCCTGTGTTTAATCCCTAGTACAAAACAAATAAATAAATAGCTCCTTTATGCATTTTTAAAGCCAGTTCTCCTCCCATACCAGTTCTCCTCCCATACCAGCCACTCAAAACCACTCGTGTTTTGTCCAGCTTTATGGTTGCGCCTTTTTCTAGAATGTCCTACAAGTGGGATCATAGATACAGGAAGTGGCCTCTCCAGTCTGGCTTCTCTCACTCAGAATAACACATTTGAGATTCACCCCTACTTTCTCAGGTGTCAGCAATTTGTTCCTTTGTTTTGCCCAGCAGTGTTTTATTGTATGGCTATATCCATTGCTTATATGCTCACCAGTTGAGAGATATTTGGATTATTTCTAATTCGGGGCAATTATAAACAAACTCACAGTCAACATTCACAGACAGGTTTTTGAACATGAGTTTTCAATTCATGTGGGGAAATAACTAAGTAATAACTACTAGGTAGGATTGATGGTGGATTAAGTATTACAAGTACATGTCTCATTGTTTTAAAGAGACACCTGGACTGGGGAGGCAGCTCAGCGATAGAGCACTTACCTAGCATACAGAAGGCCCTGGGCTCACCCTGCAGCATTGCAAAATACAAAATAAATAAATGTTTTCCAAAGTAGCAATAACATTTTGCACTCCCACCAGCAGGCTCTGAAAGCTCCAGTTATTCCACATCCTCACCAGCAGGTGGGATTGTTTTTTTTTTTTAAACCATTCTAACTGGTGCATACTAGAATATCATTGTGGTTTTAACGTGCATTTCCTTGATAATGAATGATGCTTGAACGTCTTTTCACGTGTTCATTGGCCAGACCTTTTGGCGGTCATTGCTCATTGGCTCACGTGCTCATTGGTCACGTGCTCATTGGTTTATACTCTTTGGTGAAGGGATCATTCAAATCCACCTAAGTCTGCATTGGGAAATTGTCCTGGCAGAGAAGCCAGGGCGCTCCAATGTTGACCAAGGGCCAGCAGCTCCTGCAGCTCCCACGAGCCCAACTGAATCAGAATCTGCCCTTGAACAAGATCTCCCAGATAATTTGTATGTGTGCAAAACTTCAAGAAGAACTGGTATTCAGGAGAAAATGGTGAGAAAAAAATGCAAGGGACTAATTTAGGAATCTGTTGTCATACAGAGAATTCAAGGAAGGCTCAGTAGTTGGAAGGCCAAGAAAGTAAGAATCTTCTCATCGCCTCACCAGTCGGGACCTCAGATCAGGATTTGAGTTCCTCTCTGCTCCTCACCTGATCCCGATGCTGGGTGAAGGCCCATGTGCTAACAGGATGGTGTTCAGAAGAAAGCCCTCCCCAAACAGCAGACACATCAGCTCAGGCCTCCAGTTACAACCCGTGGGATGGTGGTGTCAGGAGGCCCGTCAGTCTGTTAGGAAGAACAGGGAGGAATGTGTCTAATTAATTATGCTGGCCTATCCTGACAGCACCTCCAACACTGTGCTGGGTCCACACAGATAAGACCCAGCCCTCAGGTGGAAGTTCGTGGTCTAATCGAGGGAACAGACCCACACAATTCTCACTGAGTATGATAAGTGTCCTATCAGAAATACATAAATCCTGTAGAAGTCAAGGGAAGGGGATGGGGAATGGAGGGGAGGGGGCAGAAGGATTCAGAAGAGTTAACAGTCAACTTGGGCTTTAGAATTTCAATAATTACTAAGATTTGCAGAGACTCTGAATTTTCCATTCTGCCTCGTTGTGTTTAACCCTCTTACTAGCCCTGTGAGGCTGGGGCTGTCATTAGTCCCATTTCACAGACAAGGTAACCATGAGCATAGGAGGTTCAGTGACCTGCCCCAGGTCCCCAGCTAGATTCTCACTCAGTCTGTCTGGCACAAAAATTGGTATTCTGAACTGAGCTTGTGCTGTGAGCCAGGGGCTGTCCCAGAGAACCCAAGGGGAACAAATGCAGAAGCAGCGTCCATGGCCCAAGGAGATCCTGGTCCTTTCCCCAGCCCCAGTTTGCACAGAAGAACTGACGGTATTGACAGAAGCTGGACAAGGCCTTCTGGCTGCGCAGCTGGGGAGCCCCTGGCTTCCTGTAGGCTGCTGAGCAGCCCTTGGTCAAGTTTCCATGGTCATTCTCTGCTCTGGCCGCTGCCTTTCTCAGCAGGCAGAGCTGGACAGTGTCAAAGGCTTGGCTTTCCTTAGATCCCACACAACTGTGGATTTCTCCTCTATCTTAGAAGATAAAGCCAAAGACAGGCTTTTGCTATTTCTCAGCCTCCCCTGACAGTATAGAGGCCTGTGAATTGTAAAGATTTCCAAGAAGGAGCTCTGTTGTGAGCTTTAGAAGTAAACCTGGAGATGGGCAGACATGATCCTTAGCATGTCTTTGCAAAGACCTCCTGCCCCTGGACCTGTCAAGTGTACTTTGCAAGCCCCTTTAATTCCAGGACTCGAATCCCTTCAGTTTCCTCCTGCAGTGACTTTGGAGTGCTGGCCATGCTGGGTGCCTTAGGAGGCTGTAGCTGGCGAGGCCGGACCTCGAAGCAGGGAGAAGCTCTGGACCAAGGGGCCAGGCGGAATCCTTTCTCTACACTGACCAGCTCCGTGATGTTAGGCAAGGTGTTTAAGATCTCTGGGCCTGAGTTTTCAATGGTAAAATAGATATACTAGTCCCTCGGAGACAAGTGATGTTTACATGAGTTGTTACAAGTAAAGGAGCCAGGAAAGCAGCCTATAGTATTCATCCGCTTCTAAGTTATGACTTTGGGTAAGTTACTGAGCCCTTCTAGGTTTCAGCTTCTGCATTTGCAAGTTGGGAGACGATAACAGTTCTATATCAGAGGATGAGGGAGAGAATTAAAAGCAGTAGCTAACAGGAGGAACACAGGTTCAGGACTAACCTCAGCAACTTAGGAAGGCCCTGTTTCAATATAAAAAATAAAATCAGGCTGGGGATATAGCTCAGAGGTAAAATGTCCTTGGGTTTGATCCCCAGTACCACAAAAATAAAGAAAGGAAGGAAGGAAAGAAGGAAGGGAGGAAGGAAGGAAGGAAGGAAGGAAGGAAGGAAGGAAGGAGCAGCTAATGTGAGGGGCTGACCAGTGCCTGCCTAGAGCAAGGCTGCTGTAACCATGAGGTTTCTGATTCACTTGTCCACCTCATCTGAGCACCTGGGAGATGTGGCTTTTCTCTGGCTGAACTCATAAAGTGCCTCCCACCTGCCCAAGACAAGTGGAGACCGTGAGCAACTGGGCGTCTGGGTTCTGGAGGGAGAACTAACACTTAAAAGGGCAGAACTAACAAGATTAATTTAGTAGGAGTCCCAAGGAAAGGTGAGCAAGAAGACCTCTCTTCTAGAAAGTAAAACACTAGAAAGCTCCAGATTTACTTCCCTGGGCAGCTGTAGGGCCAGGGAAGAAGGGAGGGAGGGAGCGAGGGAGGAAAGAAAGGAAGGAGGAGGTCTTGATGGTGCTGGGTTACCTAGAGCCATGGTCACCAGGACACCCGGCATCGCTGCCCTTGGCCACCTGCCCACAGCCCGAGTCTGTTGCATCTCAGTAGCTCAGCACCTGTCTCTGTTGAACTGTCTCTACAGATGGGTCTCTGCCCTTTGCTGTGGCTGGGACTGAAGCTCTCAGCAAACCTCGCTGACAGGTAATGTGCAAAGTCAGAGTGCTTCCAGCATCCCAGGGGTCAAGAACAGGGATGGGGAGAGGAGATGAAAAAAATCAAATATCCAAGGCTCAGTGGAGAAACCCTGACTTCACAGAATTACCCACAGGGACACTGGATCTGGGTCTTTACGTAGCTGGCCTTGGGCAGATGGCCTGATGAGGCACTTTCTCACCTCTCTATGGTCTGATGCATCTCCACTGTGAGCACTGAAGTGGCCCCTTCCACCCCGAGGAGTTCAGCTTTCCTGGAGCCCCTGGAAACAGTCGCAGGAAAGGGAGCCCGAGAACCGACACCACGGAGGAGGGGCCTTGGTTACAAAGCCCAGGGATTGGAATTGTGTCCTATGGGCAGCAGACAGCTGGTGAGGGACTCGTGTGTGTGTGTGTGTGTGTGTGTGTGTGTGTGTGTGTGTGTGTGTGTTTTACTGGAAATTGAACCAGGAGCATTCTACCACTGAGCTACACCCCCAGCCCTTATATTTATTTTTATTTTTTTGTACTGATGTTTGAACCAGGGGCATTCTACCTGTGAGCTCTAGCGCACCCCCCCAAATATGAGTGTGTGTGTATGTGTGTGTGTGCACTAAGGATTGAATCCAGGGGCATTCTACCTCTGAGCTCTAGCCCTCCTTTTAAAATATTATATGTAGCTGGGTATGGTGGCACATACTTGTAATCCCCGCACTTGGGAGGCAGAGACAGGAGGATCGCGCAGGTTTGAAGCCAGCCGCGCTGGCTTAAGAGACCCTGTTTCCAAATAAAAAGTATAAAATAGGTCTGGGAGTGTAGCCCGGAGACAGAAGGACTTCCAGGAACCCCAGTACCACCAATAAAAATAAAAAAATAGAATAAAATATTATATGTATATAATATTATACACACACACACCTACATACACATAGATATACACTGAGGATTGAACCCAGGGGTATTCTACCTCTGAGCTGTACCCCCACCCTTTTTAGTTTTTTTTTTTTTAAGTTGCTGAGGGTCTTACTAAGTTGCTAAGGCTGGCCTCAAGCCTGTGATCCTTCTACCTCAGCCTCCTAAGTTTTGGGATAACAGACGCCATCACCATGCCTGGCTCAGGGAGGGCCTTTAAGTGGGGAAGAGGAATGGTTTGACAGGAGTTACAGGAGCGTCTTTGAAGGCCATGTGAAGGACAAGCTCCTTGAGAAAATAAAGGAAACAGCTATTTTTTTCCTTCATTGCACTATATTTTCCAAATGAAGCATAGATTGCTGGTTTTGCTTTCCTCTAATTACATACTTTTATTGATTTGATCTTTTTAGAAGGTTAAGGAAAAGTTTAATCAGCCTAGGCCTTTGATGAGTCCCACTTTCTCTTTTCCCAGCCATGTGAAGTGGGGCACAGAGAAATGAGACGACTTTCCCAAAGCCATGCCGTGGGGCGTGCAGCCAGGAAGGGTTCGCAGAATCTGGGTTCACGGAATTGTGCTAGAGCTGAGTCCTGCTGTGCTCTGCTCACACAACCGGGCTCATGCTTGCCTCCTACCGAGTGACTTTCGACTTACAGAAAGAGTGCACCCAGGCCTTGCAGAGCTCCCTGCCAGTCCCTTCGCTGTGCAC
The DNA here is from genome assembly GCF_963383645.1 of Muscardinus avellanarius. NCBI lineage: Eukaryota > Metazoa > Chordata > Mammalia > Rodentia > Gliridae > Muscardinus > Muscardinus avellanarius. Next base: position 81,500,644 of record NC_137788.1, on the reverse strand, counting down.
ACAATGTCAGTGTTGACCTTTAGTCCAGTGAGGCCCCAAAGAACCCTCCGTAGGAAATGCCAAGGGGGAGGCAAACAATGTCCGATAGAGAGTTGGCGCTGAGCGCCTTCGTGGCTAATATCTCCACTGCACCTCTGCCTTTACCACAAAAGTGTCCAAAGTTTGTCCTTCTTGGTTCAGAGCAGTGAGGGGTGCTCCCTGGGCCACCCCAGCGCCCTGTCTCCAGAGCACACGTGGCCAGAAGGAACCGCACGTACAGACGGATGATGTTCATGTGCCCACATTCAGAGCGTACCACAGGCATAAAGTAAATGCTTCTGCAGTTCCGAGTAGAAGAGGGTTCCCGTTAACTAGCTAATCTCAAATTCTATCTAAGTTACTCCCAGATACAACATAAATGCCTGGCCAGGCTTTGTATAAAATTCTTCCGAACAGGTATGTTTTGCATAGCTTTGCTCTTTTAGGGAACAGTCATTGCCTTTTACCACCATTGTAGGTTTCCAATGAAAAGTAGAGGAGGCTTGAAAGGAATCAAGCTGCTTGCAAGTTAGTGATTTCACAGTGACAACCAAAACAGTAGAAAACATAAATGTGCTTTATGGGCATCACTGACTCAGATATTTTCCGTCAGGTCAGTCCAGTGTGCCTTGACCTGTTTGCTGAGATAGGCTCATAAAACGTCTTGCCAGAAAGTAGAGCAGGAGTCGGGATGGCTATGATCACTCTGTGTTCCCTCAGAGAATGAAGTGTTGTCCCAACAGGATACAGAGTTCATCTTGACTTGAAGGAAGACCAAGGCAGTGTTGCCGGCACCACGCCTCATGGTGACACCATCTAGCCCCATGTGGAACCTCTTGGTCCTCATGTTCTATCCTGAGGCATGGAGACCGTGCCTACAGGAGCACTCAAATTCAGCCTCCATTTGGTGGGAGGACATGAACCATTGGCAAAGTCCACGTGGGAGAACACCTCCATGTTTGCCTTTCATGTTCCAAGGTGCTAGGGGTATAGCTCAGTGGTAGAGTGCTTACCCAGCATGTGCCAGGCCCTGGGTTCCACTGCCAGCACCAAAAACAAAAACAAAAACAAGACAAAAACTCTAAAGTGCCCAGTCTACTATGAGCCCTTCAAGCTTCTTTTCTTGATTTTTAAAAAATCTCAAAAGCCATCTTTGTATTTATAGTCACATGTTTTGTCTTGCTATGAGATGTGTTTCTATCATACAATGATTGTTTCCTAACTTTAAGTTTTCTTTTTTATCCCCAAGCCCAAATAGGAACCCCAGAACACACTCATCATCAATTGTCTTACTAAAAAATCCAGAGAAAGCTGAGGGTGACATCCCTCAGGGCTGCTTTCCGGAATCGGCCTTTCACTGCGAGCCTGGAATTGTTTTCCTTTTGCCACAGGAAAAAAACAGCCCGCTGGAGAAATGATGTTTCAGCTGATGAAACTAAAATGAGAGCGTAAAGTCAAACATGCCCCATAAATCTTCCAGCTGGGAAATGAGAGAAGCTTCCCTAAAAAGGGATGAGGTTGAAGGGAACTGTGTCATCATTTTGGAGCCTGTTTACAAGATCTGAGTTATCAGGACAAAAGCAGCCTGCTAGTCTTGTTCAAATGCATCCAAAAGTCAACAAAAGTCAAAACCAAAATTTTATAGAGGGCTGGAGAGAAGTGGGGTTTTTTTGTTGTTGTTGTTTTGTTTTTTGGTTTTGTTTTTTAAGAAAAGAAGCTTAAGCCAGGGGTAGTGGTCCATGCTTGTAATCCCAGTACTTGGGAGGCTGAGACAGGAGGATCGCTTTTCTCAGTCACCTCAAGTACTTATTGAGGCCCTCTGCAACTTAGTGAGACCCTGTTTTAAAATAAAAGATAACCAGGCATGGTGGTGCATGCTTGTAATCCCAGCATTTGGGAGGTTGAGACAGGAGGATCACAGTTTGCAGACAGCCTCAGCTACATAGTGAGGTCCTTTGCAACTCAGTGAGACCCTTATTTCCAAATAAAGAATAAAAAATAGGGCTGGCAGTATATCTCAGAGGTAAAATGCCCCTGGGTTTCATCTTCAGTACCGCAAAAAAAAAAAAAAAAGATTAAAAAAATAGGTCTGGGAATGTAGCTCAGAGATAGAATGCCCCTGGGTTTTATCTGTGGTACCGAGACAGAGAGAGAGAGAGAGAAAGAGAGAGAGAGAGAGAGAGAGAGAGAGAGAGAGAGAGAGAGAGAATAAGAGTAAGCTTAAGCCTATTTGCCCAAATTTCCAAGTTAATATTTAGAATATATTATTAAAATGTAAAGTGGGATATTATAATTACATGTATTACTTTTTTTACTTCTTGTATAATGAAAATTTTTTCATGTTATAGTCCTCATAATTATCCTTCAATTTATATATTAATATGCCAACCACTAAGTTTACTGTAAATACTTTCCTCATTCTTCTTTGGGTTATTTAGGTTGTTTCTGATTTTTCCCTATTATAATGCTTCATGAACATTTTGAGGACTTGAGCTCATTTCAGCATTTGAATGACTTCTTTAGCACAGGTTTCCAGAAGTAGAAATGATGGGTTAAATAGCCTGTTCATTTTTAGTCCCCTGGATGGTTTGCTAAATTTTTTTCCCAAGAAATTATACCTACCTACCCAGTCATTAACAATGAACAAAAAGCTTGTTCTTACCAGCACTGGATATTAATATGTATAATTTGCTAATTATCTTAATAGCATAATAATTTATTTTCCTGGAAGTCTTACTTTTTTTTTTTTTTTTTTTTTTTTTTGGTGGTACTGGGGTCCCTGGAAGTCCTTCTACCTCCGGGCTACACTCCCAGACCTATTTTTACATTTTTAATTTGGAAACAGGGTCTCCTAAGTCAGCTCTCGCGGCTGGCTTCGAACCTGTGCGATCCTCCTGTCTCTGCCTCCCAAGCGCGGGGATTACAAGCATGCGCCACCACGCCCGGCGGGGGTTCTTTTTTTTCTACCTCCGGGCTACACTCCCAGACCTATTTTTACATTTTTAATTTGGAAACAGGGTCTCCTAAGTCAGCGCTCGCGGCTGGCTTCGAACCTGTGCGATCCTCCTGTCTCTGCCTCCCAAGCGCGGGGATTACAAGCATGCGCCACCACGCCCGGCGGGGGTTCTTTTTTTTTTGTCTTTTTTGGAACCGGGAATCGAACCCAGAGCACCACACCTGCAAAGTAGGCGCTTTGCCACTGAGCTACATCCCAGCCCCTACATTTTTTTTTAAAAAAGGCACATATGTCCATCATTTCCTCTTGGGTTTCTCAAATTGCTTTAGGCTTAGCAAGTTGTGCCCTTCCTCCACCAAGAGCATGAGATTTGCAAATGTTAGTTGGAGAAGAAGCCGATTCCCCCTAGCCTGGGCCACGCTATAGAAAGAGTACATTGAACCAACCATCGGAAGGTGGGTCCTGGGCCCCAAGTGAGCCTTATGTACAGCCAAGGCTGAGACCTTCCGGCACAGAAGATAGAAATTAAAGCTGACTTAGCCAGGCGTGGTGGCGCACGCTTGTAATCCCCGCGCTTGGGAGGCGGAGACAGGAGGATCACGCAGGTTCGAAGCCAGCCGCGCTGGCTTAAGAGACCCTGTTTCCAAATAAAACTATAAAAATAGGTCTGGGAGTGTAGCCCGGAGGTAGAAGGGCTTCCAGGAACCACAGTACCACCAAAAAAGAAAGAAAGAAAAAAGGAAGAAAGCAAGCAAGCAAGCAAGCAAGCTGACTTTGAAGGTGACAAATGAGCGATATGGAGGGGACAGTTTTTCTTTCAGCAAAGAGATATGACGACAGTGAGAGAGGATAGTAAGATCAAAAGAAGATGTGCTTGAAAATGGAAAGGGTGACCTAAATGTCTTTGAAGGTAAAGAGGAGCATCCTATGGAAACGAGAGTGAGGAAGCCAGGCGTGGTGGCGCACACCTGTAATTCTCAGTACTTGGGAGGCTGAGACAGGGTTCGAGGATGGCCTCAGCAACTCAGTGAGGCCCTCTGCAATGTAGTGAGACGGGGCAGCATGTGGAAGAGTTAATTGTTCTGACTCAGAGATTCGTGAAGGAGAGAAGATGGTGGACATGCAGGCACTTTGAGGTGAGGAAGTTTTGCAGCCTCTGGCCCTGATCTCACAGAACAAAGTCATCTCCTGGGACAGTGGAAATGGTGAGAGACAGTCTTCGTGGAGAAAGAGAAAAGAGGAGACAAGAGATTAGTGTCCTAAAAGCAGCCAATTTAGTCAACTATACATGAAAGTCGCTACAGAGGAAAGAGATAAGAAACTAATGGCTCCATTTGGAGTTGGACATAAATAGTTGTCATGTATTCACATGAGCCTCCTGAGTTCTGGGACTGTGAGTGGCTGCGTACATTGCATCAGCCAAGGTTCCATCTGAAGAGTAGAGTCATTACGGATGATGTAAACAAGAGATGTTTTTTTTGTGTGTGTGTGTGTGTGTGTGTGGTGCATTCTACCTCCGATCTACACCCCCAGCCCTATTTTTTTATTCTTTATTTTGAAACAGAGTCTCACTGAGTTGCAAAGGCCCTCCTAAGTAGCTGAGACTGTCCTCAACCTGCAATCCTCTTGTCTCAGCTTCCCAAATGCTGGGATTACAAGCGTGTGCCTTCACACCTAGCCCAAGAGATTTTTTTTTAAATGTGGATTAGCCCATGAGAAATTCTGGTACCTGATGGAGAAGGCTATGCATGACAGCTGCTTCTAAATCTGCCCTTGACCCTGAAGTTCCTTTGAGTCAGCAGAGAACTAGATGTGCAGTGAGAAAGAAGAAAGATAAAGGGACTGCATGAGGACAATGGGTGTCCCAGCACTCTTACATCTCCAACCTGAAAGGTATAGGTCACTTGCAAAAGAAGCTGGGACTTTTCCTCCGAGGTGCACACATAGCTGACCCAAGGCCTGGAGTTGCTGTCACTGTAGGCAGGAAACTGGCAGGCACTGGAGCCCCAGGCCAGCATGGTGGGCCAGGAGAGGCCTAACAATGCACCTTAGCTCAGATACCGGGAGCCCAGACTGACCTTTTGAGTATAAACCTGACCGCTGCCTCAATTTGCTCCCCAAATCTTACTTAGAAGACCATAGAGAAGAGGGAATTCTGGGAGACTTGGCTTCAACATGGTTGACACCTTACAGAGCCACCACCCATGGAAACAGTCTCTAATTTCAAAAGTATCTTAGCGTATTCTACAGGCTTATGTGGGAGCCCAGTCACAAAGTCATTTGGGCTTTGTAAGAAAAGAAATCCCCGCAGGTTACAGTTAGGGGCCAAAGTCACATCTCATGTTCTGCTGGAAGATAGCACTTAGAATGCAGTTTTCTGATCCTATAAATGAGTGAAAAGAGAGACGCCCTCTCTCTGCTGCTGTTGCTGCTGGTGCAGAGAGAAGTTTGGGGCAAACAGAGCCCACAGGGTGTTCGGAAATGTGGCCTTAACTGAGCTTTTTCTCGCCTTGGCACACCCTGGTAGCCTTGATGTGCCAGGAGATTGAGATCTGCTTCCTCAGCCAGGGCTGCAAACACAGCCTGGTGTGAGTGATTAATTCTCCTTTGGGGCAGCGCAGCTGTGAATCTGAAGATTCTGCAATGTCCCAGACCCTCATAAAGCGGCCCACATACTTGCCATCCAGTGAGGCATGGCTGAAATAACACCATCTCTGTGTCGAAGGTTTTGGGAATGCAACGTCAGCGGCCCCCCCCCGGGCCCCGTGGCTTCCATCTTTTTCCATTCGAGTGGCTGGCTCAGGAACCAGGCCCTTTTGGTTCCGAAGAAGGTGGACAGCAGCTACTGTGCTGTGTGCCCTGCCCACTTCATCTTTCACCTGGCTTTAAATCAGTGCCACGCTAGAAACTAGATCACTGGGTCTTTCTCCTGATGTTTCTGATTAGGTGGCTCCACCTAAGGCCTTGGAGAGGGTTAAGTTTTAGTCAGGGTCAGACATCATTTAGTTTTACTGCAGATGTGCAATCCAGCTAAACTGGAAAGCAGAGCCATTTAATAGGACCTGGGTTTGAAAGATTTTGGAAAATATTCTTGGAACCATGAAAGGTTGGCTTCCCCAAAGTTTCGCCTTCTTCCTCCCCCTCCTTCTTCCATCTCCCTCTTTCTCTTCTCTGCCCTTCATTCGCATCCTAGAAACACATAACCAAGTGTTTACTAGGGTCAGGTCTGGGAATACCTTGAAGAGACCCTTGGGGGCAGACTGATGAGCATCTTGGTGTGGCTGGTATGGGGGCCATAATGGAGAGGATGCAGAAGGCAGGTAGATGTCAGGTGAGTTGTCTTGAGATGAGAGAGGAGTTAGTTACCTGGGGGTCTCCTCTGTCCTTCAGTTCTCAATGGTCTGCCTGCGCATCTTGCTCTGAGACCCTTTTCCAACCACTACACTATTTCTGAACAAAGGAAGACCCTGGTAGCTGGTGGTGAACATTGACATTATCTTCTAGTGGTCATCTCTGGATCTCATCTCCTGGGTAAAGAAATTGCTTTCAGATACCAAACTTGCCTAACTTCCTGACTCTCCTGGAACATGAAGTAAAGTTTCAAATACCCAATCACATGCCCACGTATTTTAATAACAGCTGGCGAGTCCTCTCAGCTATGTTGGCCCCTTAAATTTTTTGCAATGTTCTCAGAATACAAACACATTTTGCTTTCAAAGTCTCTCTCCTATTGTTCATAGTTTTCCTGGCTGCTGTGCTACATTTTGCTGTGGCCTCTACTTTTACTCTTGTCCCATCTTCACCAACATTATAAGGGGGCTAGAAACAGTCTTGAACATAATTTGGCTCCGAGCCTGAGAGCTGAATTTATCACCATCCTACCTCCGGTATCACCCCTGTCCTGTGTTGTGTTGGTAACCAGCCCACTGATGCCTGAAGGAGCAAAGTGCCAAGGAATTGGAACCAGCTCTTAGGGGTTTTAGAATCTTAATATTATAGTCACCAGATCTGCAAATTGAGCAAAGTGTGAGATTGTTGTGAGGCGAAGGGCAAAACTTACTACACATACTCTTGAATAGATACCAAAAGAGACCTGCTTTTGGATGACCTTTTGTACAGTCTTCAGGAGCAGTGTATCATGTATCCACACTGTTAGTGGATGCTGTGTTTAGACCCAAGAAGACAGTTTGAGCATCTTGGAAGTGGCTATCTGCCTGGTGGCCAGAATGCCTAAGTTACACAGAATACCTGAGGGACCCGCCTCATCTGTATCACCTGGGAGCGTGTTGAATCTCAGGCTCCACACCTGATTCACATTTGAACAAGGCGACCCACCTGTATACATGGTGGGTTTGAGAAGTTCTGCTATCCAGTCTTAGGGCTAATTTGCACATACATAAAATCCTCATCTGAGGGAGGCAGAGGAAACTGAATGTTTGAGAAGGCATGTGACCTCTGGTCACATGGCTGCAACTAGAAATTTCTTAATGGCTCCTAGTTTGGAGCTCTGGCCACTCACTGCCTTGCCTCTTGGCCACAGTCAGGAGAGAACTGTAACGATGGATACTCCTACTGGCTGCTCAATTTGTGCCTAGCATCGCCCCGAATTGTTATTTCATCTCACTGGATCTGTCAGATGGGGACCTTTATTTTTCTCATTTTCAACTAGTTAATTGGTGGACCACCAGAAATGACTAGTATATTTCAGACTCTCAGTTACCTACACCAAAAGTTGGACTTTGGATTCCCCAGCAGTAACTGGGAAGCATATAAGGGAATGAGGGGGGAAAAAAGGAACTAGCTGTGTGGCACTGGACAAGACACCTCACCTCTAGTTAACATTTTAAGGAACGAGGTTCAACTAGATGATCTTTAAGGTGATTTCCAGCCCTGAAATTTTAAGATTCTGAATCTTTTCCTTAATACCTACTGATGACTTTTCTAAGCAGCTCTGAGGATCAGAAACTCAGCGCAGACCAGCTACCAGCTGGAGGGAAAGGCACATTTTACTGTGAGTGGGACAGATTTCAAGACTTGCATCCAAGTCCTACACAGGGCCTGCTGCCCAGACAGCCCAACCTGCTGTGCGGTATCATGGGATAACTTCCAATATGGATGTCCTACAGAATTTTTCTGAAAATAATTTAAAATCATGCCTTGCAGCTGTCCCACACCTTTCCAATTCAGCTGGCAAGAAAGAGGATACCTTTAAAGAAGAGAAGGTGCTGGATCCTGGAGAGTTTCCTACAAAACCCACACCGCAGAATGAGTTAACTGCCAATGAATCAGAAACATATGGTACTCAACAATCTTCTCTCAGAGGGTGCCTGTTTAATAATCTAGGGAATCACTGCTCAAAACACATGGGGCCTGTTACCAAATTCATGACCTCTGAGATCCCGTTTGAAATGGATTGTCAAACACGCCCTGGTCTCCAGGGCCAGATTAATGCATCTTTGCTCCATCCACAGGAGATTACTTTTCTAATGGTACCACTTGGTGATTGGGATTCAGAATGGGGCCTGACTAGGATGGAGATTAAAAGGCACCTGACCAATGATGTCGAAGTAAATATGGCTTAAAACAAATCACGAGCCAGCACTACTTTAGTCCCAGTGCAAAAGAACACACACTTGCTGCTTCTATTTTCAGAAAATTAATGAACGATTTCAGTTATGGTGAAACAGCCCTGCAGAACAAGGGTCAGTTTGCTCTTTTAATCAAGAAGCTTTGCCAAATATTTACTAAAATAGGGCAGACTCCTTGTAAAAGTATAAATAGTTTTGTTTCTTATTTAAAATAAAAAGGTCCCTAGCACCTTATATGGTCTGATCCTTTGATAGCACTCAAGTGTTTTTATAGTACGATTTCCATTGTGGTCTCAGCTAAGGAAAAAAGAAATAGGATTGCAGCACGAGGTCAGAGAGAAATGATATTTTACATAAAATTAGAAAACTGACAGTAAACTGAATAATGTCTCAGAAGGAGCACGCTTGTGGTTGTGTTGTACTTGGAGACAGTGAAGACCAAGTTTTCTTCAGCAGAATTTGGTTCTTTCCTAAGAGAACCCCCATTCTGCTCAGTTATCTTTCTCTCCCTAATATGATTCAGGGCTCCATGCTCAGCTCCAGCGGCATGTTCTATTTAAGCTAATTATGGGAGTCCCTTTGATTGGCTTAAGAACAGCCACGTGACCCAGTTCTGTCCAGTGACAAGTGAGCAGGCTGCTGGGGTAGGGAATTGGGAGACAGATTTCCTTGCTCATAAGAGACAGTAACAAGAAGAGACAGATGATTCTCCCTATGAACCTCGTCTTGGTTGGATATGGTGCTGGTAAAGTGACAACCTTTTTGCTTTCCAGCAAGGGCAAATTGGAAACGGGGTTGGGCAAGATAAAGAGAATCAGTGAAACAAGGAACAGGGCCTTGAGAGAGCACATCTGGAATCCACCTGCCTGTGGGTTTCTTGTTATGTGAAATAATAAATTTCCTTATTGTTTTGGTCAGTTGAAGTTGGTCTTTCTAGCTGCCAAAAGCATCCATACTGATCTACCAGAGCTTCCAAACCAAGATAAAGATCAGCCATCCATTTTTCCAGGATGCTGTCCCGAAAACCTCATTTCACCCATTTTGCCAAAAAAAGACTTCTAAATGGATGAAATGCCCCTAAGTAAGTCTAAATTAAAATGTACTTCATTTCCCTTTCTCAACATGGGCAAGTCAGAGTGACATCCTGAAGGGCCTTTCCTTTAGTAAAGATAACTGAGTCAGAGGCAAGCGTGTTTCCAGGACTAATTGAATGGACCCTTTCTCACATGTACCACTTAATAACAAAGAGCCAGGATGTCAAGGTAATTGATGAAGTCAAGGTTGACTGATGGTGGAGGATCTGAGGCAGCAAGCTTGTTGGTTTAACCAAGAGTCACACCTCTGAGCAAAGCATGAGGTACAGATTCAGACAGAAGTTTATTATCCCAAACCCTGAACCGGGATCTCAAACTCAAGTTTCAGAAAAAGCTCCTTTGCCCCTTGTAAAATGGAAAAAGTATGGATTCTCTTGAGTATAGGCTGATATTGTGTCTTTGTAAGTATCTCAAAAATAGGCTTTTGCCGGGCATGGTAGCGCATGCTTGTAATCCCTGCACTTGGGAGGCGGAGACAGGAGGAACACGCTGGTTCGAAGCCAGCCACACTGGTTTAAGAGACCCTGTTTCCAAATAAAAATATAAAAATAGGGCTGGGAGTGTAGCCCAGAGGTAGAAGGGCTTCCAGGAACCCCAGTACCACCATATCTATCTATCTATATCTATCTATCTATCTATCTATCTATCTATCTATATCTATATATATACACATATGTATATATATAATTGTTAATGTGTGTGTGTGTGTGTGTGTGTGTGTGTGAGAGAGAGAGAGAGAGAGAGAGAGAGAGAGAGAGAGGCTGGGGATGGAACCCAGGGGTGTTCTACCTGAGCTACCCCCAGCCCTATTTTATTTTTTATTTGGAAATAGGGTCTCCCTAAGTTTCTAAGGCTATCCTTGAACCTGCAATCCTCCTGTCTCAGGCTCCCAAGTACTCAGATTATAGGCATGCTCCACTATATTCAGGTATATAAACATTGCTTTTTTTTTTTCCCCCCAGTGCTTGGGAATGTACCCAGGACCTTGTACATGCTAAGCAAAAATTCTACCACTGAACTATACCGCTAACCCTCCAGATGCAAATTTGATCTCAAATTATCCTTTTTGTCTCTATTGCAGGGAGTCAGGAAGTTGACATAAATAGAAGATATAATTTGCATTTAGAACTTCTCTTTTTTCCTCCTTTTTCTTTATTACCTTCATCAAAGGTCTTTCTATACAAGCATTCCAAAACAAAACAATGCAGTATTCTAAAAGCATTCTCTGCCTATAAAGATGAATGAAACAGTCGGATTTTCACCTTTAATTGTTTGTCATATTGCCTCAATTTTCTGCTTTCTTGGTCTACTAATACCTGGCTTAGCACCCTCCATCAAATCCCCCGAGGGAGATCATTACAGAAGGTGCTATGAGCTCCATGGAGAGAATCTCGAGGTTTACCCCCATAAGGGTTTCTGGCACTTAGATTCCAGACTGCAGACATGCCCTGGGCAGCGTGAGATACATACTGCACCCTTTAACACACACAGCTTGACCCCAGATTCACCACCCTTGGGACTCTTCCCTTTGATGTGAAAGCCAACCACAAGGCTCCTGAAGGATGTTAACAGAAGCCTTTTATCTGCTGTATTTGTTATAATTCAAGCAGAAGAAAAGTGAGTCGGTGCAACAATACCAGGTGACAGTGGGCTTCAAAGGTAGGAATCGTGTCCGTTAGAGCATACCTCAGTTTCCAAAAGGCTTTTCCATATGCACTCTCCTGCAGACCTCTCGGCAATCTTGGTGGGATTTGATAGGCAAGGAAAAAATCAAAGAGCTCAAATTGTTTATCCAAGTTCATAGTCAAGGGCAGAGCTGGCACTTGAGCAGAGCCTTTTTACTCCAAATCCAGGGCTTTCCCTGTGATGATGTCTTATCTTGAAGGAGGTGGCACAAGGGCAGTATTATAGGATGGTTAAGGGCACAGCAGATCTGGGTTAAAATTCCAGTTCTGCTACTTGTTGGCTCAGTGAACTTGGGAAAGTCACTAAGTCACAGGGTCCTGCCTTGGTTTTCCCCTCTATAAAACAGAAATAATAATTTATATGTCATGAGTTTTGCAGCCGACTGTGTTAGTGTAAGAAGAGCTCTACACATGGTGCTGAGCCCAGGGCGCGGTGCTCAGCCATCTTCAGTGAATACGTCAGTGAAAAGGCCAGGGGTTAAGGGCTACCGCGCGCACCCCGCTTCTGTGGCTTTGCGCTGTCATTGACTGCATTAGTCGAAGGTGGACTGTGAACTCCAGTTTCCTGCTCCAACTAACAAAGGCAAAGGGGGTTTGATAAGAAAACTTCTAAGAACCACTCTATCTGGCCTCCATGTTTAACACAAGGCTCTCCATTGTCTTTGGGGGGTGTGCGTGCATGCGTGCACTCCCTAGGTATCTAGGGGGAAGGGAGTGAAGGACCCTGGTATCAAATTCACCAGCTTTGCCTTTGTGTTAACACTTACCAGCATCCAGGCCCGAAGTCTACGATGCAGAAGATTAAAATGCAAAGGAATGCAGTGACATTTGGAAACTGCCACCGTTCTCTTGGAAAATACCCACCAGCACACACACAAGGCTGCTATTGAGGCCAGGGACTTAATGATTCTAAAATGATTCAGTGATATGACTTAGTAGCTAGATTTCTTAGATTCCTATCATTTGTTTAAAATATTACTGGGCACAAACAAAGGAGCTCTGCTGTTCACATCACCTGCAGGAATGATAATTAGATGAGCACGTCAGCACAGGGAAGAGGCCCTTCCTTATCACCCAGCTACATGAGCTGAACGTGAAAGTAGAAACTGTTTACTTTGAGCTACACAAACTACGCTCCCCTTCACCAAGGCCCTGGGGGTGGAGGGAGAGCCAGAGGTGCAGGGCCCTCACTCCAAACCTGTCAAAGGAAACCCGGCCAACTGTCTGCTGGAATGTGTCACACAGAAAGAAAATAAACTGACAAGAGCCAGTACAGTTTCCCACAAGAGGACAAATAAGTGTGTGTGTGTGTGTGTGTGTGTGTGTGTGTGTGTGTGTATTACTAGGGATTGGACACAGGAACATTCTACCTCTGACCAGGCCCTATTTTATTTTTTAATTTTGAAATAGGGTCTTGCTAAGTTATCAGGCAATGGCTTCAAACCTGTCATCCTCCTGCCTCAGCCTCCCAACTGTGCACCACCAGGCCCAGAAAACAGTAGTTCTTAAGTAAGGACAATCTCAAGAATTAGATTATACTTTGCCAAAGGGGTCCAATTCAAGCTCCTAAATTTATAGGTAGGTGTGTGTGTGTGTGTGTGTGTGTGTGTGTGTGTGTGTGTGTGTGTGTGTTGCTAGGGATTGAACCCAGAAGCATTCTACCTTCAAGCTATATCCCCAGCTTTTTTTTTTTTACGTCTTTTTGTTTATTTGTTTTTGTTTTTAAACAAGGTCTTACTAGGTTGCTGAGAGTCTCACTAAATTGCTGAGGCTGACCTTGAACCTGCAAACCTCCTGTCTTAGCCTCCCAAGAACTGGGATTACAAGTGTGAGCACACCTGCCTCCAAAGATGTAGGTCTTTATTTTCAACAACTAGTCATTCCCAAGGAGCATTAGCATCCCAGGACCGTGTGTGAGAGGAAGGATTTGGTATGAGCCTCCTTCTGACCAAGGCTCCCAACACCTGCCTTTCCCCTTTGATTCTTGAGCCCTGGAGTGGCTTCTGACCCTGCTTTTCCTCCCTGTGAGTTTCCCCTCAGAACCCTGACTGTCCTTTCCCCGAGACAGAGCTTGGTTTGGAGCCTCTCTATCCATAGAGTCATTCTAATCATGGTGGAGCCCTGTGGTACTCCTGTGTTGAAGCCTTTGTCCAGCCTAGAAACCTTCCTCTTACTTCCTTCTTCTGGGGCAATGGGAGCCCAGGGCCTTTAAGATACTAAGAGGGACCAGAAAAGGATCACTTAGTGATTCCCTTCAAGTCAAAGATTTATTCCAAGGCAATTTATTGTCTCTTCCTAGGTGCAATACTGCTTGGCCATGTTTAAACAAAAAGCTGTTGCTAAAAGAAAAGTCAAGTCTTACCAAACTAGGTAGCCCATTGGATAAACAATAAGAGCTCCTTATAATATAGTCTCCTTCTATTGTATGATTTAACAGACTGTCTTTAACTGACTGCATTTTTTTAAGTCTGCTTCATTAACTGCTTTATGTTCAAGCAGATCCCTGGATCCCCTCTCTGGCCTAATGAATCAAAATTTCCGAGGATGGGCCCAGAAGTGGACATTGCATGTGACTCTGGTGCGCACTAAATCATAAACTGATGGAAGAGAATATGCCTTTCCTGGTTGTCATTCAGACCATGAACATTTATTGAGTACCTACTATGTGTCAGGCACGCTTCTAGGTTCTGGAAATACAGTGGCAAATAAAATAGACACAATGAAGTGTGCTTTCTAGAGGGGAAGACAAGTTAATAAGTCAGTACATTTTAGTAAGTCTCATGGGACAGGTAAACAAAGAAGGGAATGGAGGGTGTGGGTGCTTGGGGGAGGCCATTCTGGAAAAACAGTTGAACACAAGCCTGGAGGCAGGGAGGGCACAGGCCAGCAGATGCCTGGGGAGAAGAGTCCAGGCAAAAGGACAGCAGACGCCAAGGCCCCAGGACAGAGAGGATGCTCGGCATGTTTGGGACTGAACGGCAAAGAGAGTGATGCAGCTAGCGTAGAGGGATGGGCAGAGGGACAAGAGATCAGAAAGGTTGGGGTGTGCGGGCCATGAAGGGCCTTGGAGGACTTGGCTTTTACTCTGATGGGAAGTCACCAGAAGGTCTGGGCCGGACGGTGACAGGCTCTGCCTCTGGGTTTGGGTGGGCTCTGCTGGCTGCTGCTTGTCTTTCTAAGTCTTCTCTCCAGACATGCTCATCCAGTTCCATAGCTGCTCAGTGAAGAGTTGACTGAGGCAAGTGTGAGTCAGGTATGGGTACCTGCAAGCTGCTTGTACACCTGCCATTCATGGGATTCGCCTGTGTCAACCACTCAAAGGACCATCTCATTCAACTCTATGACATGGGCACAGGGTTATCACCTCTCTTTTATTCATGAGAAAATTGAAGCTCAGAGAGATTGTACAACTTGGGAAGTGGTAACCATAGTTTTTTAAGGTATACTTTTATTGGTGCATTGTAGTCACACATCATAATAAAGTTCAGAGTGATAGGGATGTACATGCTCACAGCCCTTAATGAACTTCCCCTCAAATTCCTCCCCAGACCCACGCTTCCCCATACCTGATATTGAGATTGTCTCCCTTGTAGCCACAGCCTCCCTCTCCAAGACCCCCTTCCTCGCTCCACTGGGGCTTCTCCTCCTTTGCCTGAGTTCCCTGTTGTGACCCAATTTCTCCCTATCTTCCACATATAAGAGAAACATATTGATAGGTCGGGTCCCTCCCCTGCCCCTCCCTTCGGCTGGGATAGGAGGTGGAACCCAGAAGCCAGAGCGAGATGAGGCCGACTCAAGATGTTGCTGTCGCAGAGCAGACTCCAGATGTCCTGAGAGCGGCATTCTCCTGCCTTGCTGGCCCCACCCCAAAGACCCCGGCTACATAAACACCCTCACTTTCTCTCTGCAGTGTGACTCTGCTGACCAATAGCTCTTCCCCCCAAGACCAGGAGCGACAGACTTTTAATAAAAAGGGCCTAGTATCACACTCCTTTGCTGGATTTTGCCTCCTTTGTGACCCCCGACTCAATTTCAGTGTTCCACATGTGACCCTTCACTTTTTGTGACTGGCTAATCTCAGCATAATATTCTCTACACCCATCTAGAAAATGGGTTTTCAAATGTTGGTTTCTGATTTTGACCAATCACCTTACTGCCTCCTCTGACAAGACCACCAAGCTCCACTGCACCTTGGTGGCTAAAACTAAGCACGGATATGTTAAGGATTTAATAGAGGGAAAAGGGAGGCCTGGATCTTTGATTTGTAGGGAAAGGATGAAGCAAACATACGCACAGCACTTGAAGTTTCAGCTTGGTGATTTTCACTGTTTGGCTCAACTCTTTCTTTAGTATACTTGGTTGTGAGTCATGTAACCCCAAAGTCGCGGCCTTAAAGAGCCACCTAACCACAGGGGGGTTAGTTTAGACCTACACTCTCAGGCTACTCTCTTCCTCTCCCTTTCGCTGCATCTGACACAGCTACATCCTTCTCTATTAAACACAAACTTTTTTTTTTTTTGGCTTTAGGGAATTATCTCACTACACAGTACATCAAGATTGGAAATCAAATTTTCTACTTAGTTAGAATTACCCCCTCAGCTGGGTGCTGTGGTGTACCCCTGTGATCCCAGTAGTTGGGAGGCTAAGACAAGAGGATCACAGGTTTGAATTCAGCCTCAGCAACTTAGTTTCAAACTAAATAAATGAATAGGGTTGGATGTTAGTTCAGAGGTGGAATGCTCCTGTGCTCAATCCCCACTAACAAAAAATAAAAGGATGTGCAGTATGCGTGAATTGTTGCCATTGGTTTTATTTTTTATTTTTTTTATTTTTTGGTGGTACTGTGGATAGAACCCAGAGGCTTTCTACCTCCGGGCTATACCCCCAGACCTATTTTATATTTTATTTGGAAACAGG
Organism: Muscardinus avellanarius; assembly: GCF_963383645.1. Taxonomy (NCBI): domain Eukaryota; kingdom Metazoa; phylum Chordata; class Mammalia; order Rodentia; family Gliridae; genus Muscardinus; species Muscardinus avellanarius. The sequence continues at coordinate 81,484,386 of NC_137788.1, read as the reverse complement.
GTCTCACTAAGTTGCTGAGAGCCTCACTGAGTAGCTGGGGCTGGCTTTGAACCCGTGCGATCCTACTGTCTCAGCCTCCCAAGCGCGGGGATTCCAAATATGTGCCACCACACCCGGCGCTGCCATTGGTTTTGAAGTTTAACTTACTAATGAATAACTTCTTATATAACTGACAGGAAAAGCAACAGGGGTATTCTCCATTACTAATACAGTAAAATTAAATTATTAGTCACTGTATCACACCCTCCCCGTCCACTCCTGAAAATTCTGTATAAAATAAACTGCAGATACTTATGTTTAATTTAGTTGTTGATAAAAATTTATATTTGCTTAACAGCTGGACTGGGCTTTTTTCTTCTTCTTCTTTCAAATTGTAGAAGAAAAAAAGGTGAGAAAGGAGGGGACTGGGGACCAAAACTAACTTTGAGCCAGCTGTGTTTCTTCTTCAGGGGAGACCACTGAGGAGGTGATGGCTTGTTTAATCTTGGAAATGTAAACAGAAAGAAGCCTGTCACAATTAAGTTAGAATTTAAGTGCTAATTAACTCTGATGCAGTATAATAGAGATTTAGACTTAGTAAATATTGGTCCCAAATGGCTCTCCTTTCTTTATACATCTCCAATTAATCTTAATGTAAACCAAAGTGCATGTGTTCTTTTTACAGTAAATTTTGCTCATATCTGAATTCTAAGAGAAATGATATTGGAAACCACAGGGGTTAAATTTCCATAGGAAGGACCACAGCCATGGAGCAGTGCTATCTGTGTTTCTGCAGGATCACTTGGGGCCTGTCAGTCCACACAGAGCCGCCGCAGACCACTAAGGAATACACACACACACACACACACACACACACACACACACACTTACATAAACTAACCAAAAGTGTTAGACTCCAAGGTTTGAAGATTGATACGTTTTAAGGTTGATTACATAACTGCAAGATTGTTCAAAATACTTGAAAAAATTGTAATTAATCTACCAGTGGCTGCTTCTCTCATTTCAGTCCGCCTCTGTGATGGCTAACTGAAAATCCAGATTGCTTTTGAGGGCATGGAGAAATAAACAGTGCCTGATACTTCACAGAAGAGGAATTTATTTAATGCTGCTAAGGGAGCTAGCCACTGCCCAGATTACTTTCAGACCATCTTGGTCATTTGAAAAATAAAAAGTTCTTGTCCAAGGAGTTAACCTGTAGCCTTGTTTTTATGTAAACATGGCATGCCTATATTATCTTATTAAGGTTTTATTATCATTTTTAAACAGTTGGCATCGGAGGACACAGGAAAAGAAAAATGCTCACTTGAAATAAGTAAATGATTTTCACTAAGACAAAAACTTTGTCATAGCAAATTAGTGGGTAGATCAAGAAATATTTTGGTAATGGAATGTATGGCATCTTAAATTTTAAATCAGCTGGGCGTCGTGGTACACACTTGTAATCCCAGTACTTGGGATGCTGAGACAGGAGGATTGTGCAGGTTCGAAGCCAGCCTCAGCTACTTAGTGAGGCTCTCAGCAGCTTAGCGAGACTTTGTTTCAAATAAAATATAAAATGGGTCTGGGAGTGTAGCCCAGAGGTAGAAGAGCCCTGGGTTCCATCCCCAGTACCACACAAAAATAAATAAATAATTTTTTTTTTTTTTTTTTTTTTTTGGTGGTACTGGGGTTCCTGGAAGCCCTTCTACCTCGGGGCTATACTCCCAGACCTATTTTTACATTTTTATTTGGAAACAGGGTCTCCTAAACCAGCGCACACGCGGCTGGCTTCGAACCTGCGCGATCCTCCTGTCTCTGCCTCCCAAGTGCGGGGATTACAAGCATGCGCCACCACGCCCGGCCTTAAATAAATAAAATTTTAAATCAAGACCACAGCCTAGAAAGGCCTATCGGCCTCTTCTGGGCATGGCTATCTCTTGAAAACATTATTCTAAACAACGACTAGAAATCAAGAAGGTAAGATCGCTGGGCTACCCCCCCTGCATAGGCGGGAGGACTGAGGCTCTGGGAGCCCAGTCAACAGATGAGTTTAGACAGGACTCCAGATGATGCTGGAGGAGAAAGCAGCAGGGATCGGCAGGGGGTGGGATATGGAGGGCAGAAAAGGGAATCAGGGATGACCCCTCATTTTTTTATTGGAGCAGTCGAGTGGCTAGTCATGCCCTTCATGGCAATGGGGATCTCTGGGAGAACAGGCTGTGAAAGTAGCAGGGCAGAGAGCACTGTGTGGATGATGTCTGCGACGCCTGCGAACCCTCCCGCTGGGGAAATCTGATGAGCAGTTGAGTGTGTGCATCTGGAAGCTCACGGGAGCTCAGGGCTGTGAGGAGAGCAGTGGAGAGGATGCTGATGGGGAGGAAGAGCATGCTGGGCGCTGAGCTGCGTGCACGGAGTACTGCTAGTAGAACAATCAGAGTAGCAAAACTCATCACTATGTGCTCCTTTACAGTGTATCTTTATTACTTTGGAGTTGTGAATTTTTAGAATAGCAAACATGGGCAAAAACATATCCCAGGGTCTAACGTTGATGAATTTTGAATTAATGGCTTTAGGATCATTTTTATTTATTTTTTATTTATTTATTTTTTTGGTGGTACTGGGGTTCCTGGAAGCCCTTCTACCTCCGGGCTGCAATCCCACGGGCTACACTCCCAGACCTATTTTATACTTTTTAATGTGAAAACAGGGTCTCCTAAGCCAGCGCGGCTGGCTTCGAACCTGTGCCATCCTCCTGTCTCCACCTCCCAAGCGCGGGGATTACAAGCGTGCGCCACCACGCCCGGCTTTAGGATCATTTTTAAACGTTGTGAATCAAGAGTTGACTATTCTCCCATTCGAGTCCTATTTTCACATTCAGTAGTTCAATGAATGTGGCAACCATTTAGTCAATGGCTTTGGAGTCAGAGATACAGAGCTTTTGTGCTTGGCTAGCTATTTAATCTTAGCCAAATGAATCAGGGTCTGAGCTTTGGGCCCCTGAGGTAGAAAAAAGTAGGAAGAGAAATGGGACAATTTAAGGTAAAATACCTCTGGAGGAAGCTATTACTAGATAAGGCTTGAGCCCAGGGACTTTCAAATCTGGTGAGAGGAGATGTAACCAGGAGATTCCAGCAAGAATTTTCCCAAGCGAAAATATTGAAATGAGCAGAATACCTCCTCAAAACACTGTTTCTCCAGCCAGGCATGGTAGTGCACACCTGTAATCTCAGTACTTGGGAGGCTGAGACAGAACAGTGGCAGGTTCGAGGCCAGCCTCAGGAAATTAGCAAGACCCTTGGCAATAATTAAGATCCTGTTTCAAAAATAAAAAGAGCTGGGCGTGTAGTTTAATTCCCAGCAGATTCAATACCTAGCACCCAAACAAACAAAACTCAAACCCTGTTGTCCCTTCCTGTCAACCAGAGGCACTGGCATGGCCCAGCCTCACCTGCTCTGCTGAAGGCAGAGACCGACAGAGCCCAGCTTGGCCTGAGGGCAGCTGTTGCTGCGCTGGAGACACCGTCTCCTCAGGACTTGGAGCCAAGGGCTGCTGGCTGCGCCTGTCTTGACTCTTTCCTTCCTGGGGTGCGTCCACCTTCCCTACCACCTCTCTGTGCCCTCTAGAGCCCCCTCCCACACGGAATCCCACTCTCCCCTCCCAGGCCACCCTGGGGTTCGTGACATGCTGCTGTGTCCCTCATTAAGCAGTTGCCATTCCTTTTCTGGCTGGGGTTTCTAGCAATTAAGTCTGTGGCATTCAAAGGACACTTTTAGGTCCAGTACTTACTACTGGGTTGCGGTCCTGCCAGATGAGCCTGATATGCAGCCACCCGGCCTGAGACACTGAGCTCAACAAAAGATTTGGTACCTGGCTGAAGCCCCTGACTTCATAGCCTGCTCAGACCTGAGGCACTGCCCGTGCTTTTGCAGCCAGGGATTCCCTCCCTGTGAGGACTCCGGGCAGTCATCCTAGGCTACGTGGCTATCGACATGGATACTTGGCTCACTGGTCTAATTCACTCTGGTCCTGAAATGTATCTTTCCGTGTGTGTGTGTGTGTGTGTGTGTGTGTTACTAGGGATCGAACCCTGGGGTCTTCTACCTCTGAGCTACACCACAGCCCAATTTTTAGTGTTATTTTGAAACAGGGTCTCACTAGGTTGATAAGACTTACTATCTGCTGAGCCTGTCCTCAAACCTGTAATGCTCCTGCCTCAGCCTCTCTAGTACTGAGATTACAGATGTACACCTGGCTTGTATCTTTCTTTAACATTTTTTAAATAAAAAATTATGTATAAAGTTGGGCGTGGTGGCACACTCGTAATCCCAGCATTCGGGAGACTGAGACCTGAAGATCACAGTTTGTGGACAGCCTCATTTACTTGGTGAGGCCCTCCCCAACTCAGTGAGACCCTGTTTCAAAATAAAGAATAAAAAATAGGGCAGGGGGTGTAGCTTGGAGGTCGAATACCCCTGGGTTCCATCCCCAGACCCGCAAAAAAAAATTATGTATAATTATATAATGAGATTACTTGTTAGGTATTTGTACAAGTGCATAATATAATTTGGTGAATTTCATTCCATAGTACTTCCCACTGTCCTCCCCTCCTCCCTCTCCCTGGTCCCCTTTCTCTACTCTGTTTTCATGAGACCCTCCCCCATTTTTCTTTTTTCTCCCTAGCTTTCACATGTGAGAAAAAAACATATGACCTTTGATTTTCTGAGTCTGGCTTATTTTACTTAATATAATGCTCTCCAAGTCCATCCATCTTTCTGCAAGTGACATAATTTTATTCTTCTTATGGCTGAGTAAAAGCCCAGTGTGTGTGTGTGTGTGTGTGTGTGTGTGTGTGTCATATTTTCTTATCCATTCACCTGTTGATGAACACCTAGGCTGGTTCCGTAATTTGGCTATTGTGAATTGCACTGTTAAAAACGTGGGTATAAATCGGGCGTGGTGGCGCACGCTTGTAATCCCCGCACTTGGGAGGCTGAGACAGGAGGATCACACAGATTCAAAGCCAGCCTCAGCTACTGAGTGAGGCTCTCAGCAACTTAGTGAGACCCTGTTTCCAAATAAAATAGAAAATAGGTCTGGGAGTATAGACCAGAGGTAGAAAAGAAAATCTCAGTGTAGTATAGTGTGTGTGTGTATGTGTGTGTGTGTGTGTGTGTGTGTGTGTGTGTGTGTAGTACTAGGGATGGAACCCAAGGTCTTTCTACCTCTGGGATACACTCCCAGACCTTCTTTTAATATTTTATTTGGAAACAGGGTCTCACTAAGCTGCTGAGAGCCTCACTAAGTAAGTAGCTGAGGCTGGGTTCGAACCTGTGTGATCTTCCTGTCTCAGCCTCCAAGTACTGGGATTACAAGTGTGTGCCACCATGCCCAGTCCTCAGTGTAGTTTCTATTTACGTGAAATCTCTCTTTCTTCCATGCATCATAGCACTCCAGCTTGAGCAGCAATGGATCAAATTTGAGCAGGAGATGAGCTGTTGTTTCCTGCTTTAGAGTTGCCCCTGCTGGCAGCCAGGCCTGCTCTAGAAACCCAAGGTGGACCATAGTGCATTGCTCAACAGGTAGCTCAGTAATAGCTCAATTTTTAGGATGTCAATTTCCAAGGGCATGGGAGATCCAGGCCCCCACATATGCACAGAATTGAAGAATAACAGCAACCACAAAACAACACCACATCTATAAGTATAAAATGCTATTTTCTGATAAATGGTATCTCATACGTTTATTTAAAACAGCAAGTATTTTCTATAACACCTGTTTTAAAAACGATTTTTAGATGATTATTTTTGAATTAATTAATTTTGTGCTTCAAGTATTAATAGTCCTTAGCACTGACAAGTCCGTTTTTACTTCTTATCCTGCTCTTACTACTTTCTACCCTGCCTGTGCAAATCAACAGGGATCTCTGCGTGCCAAGGAAATTGGGATAAGCCTTGCTTCCTCCCATCGGACAGGAGCCATCAGCAATCTCCTCAGGGTGGGGAGGCAAAAGTGGGTTTACTTCAAAGGCTGTCTTAAGATCTGGGGCCCCTGGCCCTTCCCCAGACCCTGCACTTGATTTTGTACTTGCAATTTTATATTCTTTTTCTTTAAAGGGGACAGAAATTATATGGGCTTTCAGCCTCACCAAAATTGGGAGTCCCTTTGGAAAGGGTTAATTTCCTTGAAGTCCAGCCAAGGGTTTTGCCAGCCCTGAGCTCCTCTGAACAGCCCACTCAGAGCTGGTGGGGGCTGAGCTGCAAAACCATATTGGGTGCTGTCTTAATGTCATGGGGGCCCAGGGTGCTGATCAAGAGCTGGGTTGAGGGAACGATTCTAGGGCTCAGGATGCTGGGAAAAATGTGGGTAATCTGAAGCAACGGATACAAAACGAAGAGCTCCCTGATGGAGCTTTGAGAAAGCAAACTCTTAGAGAACGCAGCCTGGGGTGGCGCCGAGCACCCATCTGACAGCTTCCAGGAGCCTCCTGCGCGCCCCTGCCCTCCACATTTGCCCCCAAGTGGCTGCGTCCTCTTCGCTGGGGGTTTCGCATTGGGACTCCCCGCTCCTCCTTGGTATTCTTGTTGCTATCGTTTTTGTGTGTGTGTGTGTGTGGTTTCTGTTTAATCCTAGTTGTTTCCCCAGGACTCCAGCCAAGTTCCTAGACCTGTCACCTGCGTGGAGGGCGGGGAATGTAAATAGTATATGGATTTAAAGCAACACTGTAAACCCTTTACAGTCCATGTGTTACAGGGAGTAGCTGAACAGTAAAATTGGAATTAAACCAATGTGTTTACAGAAATGTGGTGCCAGTTGTAAAAACTTCTCTGCGTCTAAATATAGATGTTGTGATGCAGGGTTTCGGGTACTGGGAACGAGCAGGGGGCCTCAGAGCTGAGGGTGCAGGGGCCATCTCTGGCAGCCTCCTGTGGGCGTCTGAGTTGATGGATGGAAGGACGGCGACATCTTGGTCCCATTTTCTCCGCAGCACTTTGGAGTGACTCAGGCAGCTTGTGCTCTGAGTCTAATGACTTGTCAAATCCCCATCACCCCACCCCTCCATCGGACCAGGCAACAATTTGCTGTCAACATCCTCCTTGTGAGGGGCAGAGGGTCCTCCAGCAGCTCCACTCCACCCCTCATACCCAGGCTGGACCGGCTTTCCTTCACTGGCCAGCCCCCAGGAAACCCCTCGGGTCACCACTGCCAAGGCAGGAGAAAGCTGCTTCCTTCTTCCCTCTCTCCCTTCCTTCCTTCCTTCTTTCCTTCCTTCCTTCCTTCCTTCCTTCCTTCCTTCCTTCCTTCCTTCCTTCATCTCTCTTTCCTTCCCTTTCCTCCTCCTCCCCTCCTTCCTGGCTCTGTGCATCTCCTTTCTGACTTTTCTCATTCCATCATCACTGCCGGGATTCCATCATCACCAGTATGGTGATGACGGAGGTTATGGGACCTTTAAGATTAAAAATGCAGCTGTGATCATCAAATAGAAGTCAGACAGGCCCGACTTTGGATCCCGGCCTTGCTGCTGACTAGGTGGAGACCTTGGGCAAGTCAGAAGCCAAAGCCTCGCTAAGCCTGTTTCCCTTCTTTGGTGAGAAAGGGGAATAGGAACTTTTCCAGGGCAGCATCAGGATTCAGATCTGTATAGTAGGTGCCCACTAAATGGTAGATGTTAATATTTATATCATTTGAACATCTCTTTGCAATAGTTTCTATAGGATTTAAGGAAAAAAAAAATACCCAGAAACCCTTCACATCATCTGGGTTTCTGATGGATACAGACTGTGAAAATAAATGGAACAGTATTTCAGAAATTGGCCAAAGGCAAGGGGAGGTTTAGCTCAGAGACTATTTTGGACTAGTGTCAGCTCATGACTCTTTGAAGGCCAGCCCACTGCAAGCCAAATCAATAAAGTAGGATTGAAGTAGGCAACCTCTGGGCCTATCAGGCAGCAGAGTGGTCATCTGTGTGCTTGCAGGTGCCAGGCATGCAGGAACAGGGGTCTGGGGTATTTTGTCAGTGGAGTGTGTAACAGTATGACCTAACTAAAGTGTCTCTCCCAAAGCTAAAACGTTGACCCTAAAGCTAAAATACCTGCAATGCAGTCCTGGTGCCATGTTTTTAGAAATGTTGAAGCAGGAAAGTTCCAGGCATCTTTTTAGTGCCTTGATATAGTTTGGATTTAGTTTGCCCCCCAAAGACCGATGCATTGGGAGCTTGATCCCCAGTATGGTGATGCCGGAGGGACCTTTAAGATTTGGGGCCTAGTAGAAGGTACTTAGGTTACTTGGGGCCCTGCCTCTGGAAGGAACTGAGGTGGTTTTGTGTGACCCTCAGTATTCTCAAGAGAGCTGTTATAAGAGCCTGAACTTGGCTCCACCGAGCTCCCTGGCTTCCTATATAAAGATGTGATTGCTTGCTCCTGAAAGTGCTCCCACCACTGCCATCAGCCACGGTGTGATACAGCTAAGAGGGTGCTTATTGGAACTGAGGCATGCCATGCCCTTGCACCTCCAAATGTGTAAGCTAAATAAGCCCCCCCCTTTTTTTTTATAAAGTTAGCTGCCTTCAGTATTTCTTTATAGCAACAGAAAGTTGACTAGTACATGACTCTAACATTTGATACCACCGGACTCTAGGTTGTACTTGTGCTCTGCCTCTTTTCCCAGACTTATCTGCCATCAGAATTCATCTCTACATCCCACTGCTCTCAGCAGAGTACAGGAAACACTAAGAAGCAATCTGGCAAACAAATCCCCATGAAGTGGTTAATGACTCATAATAGTACCACACAGCACTCTACAGAATGTATTATGTCAAATCCCTATAATAATTCTTTATAATGTTGTACAAAAAATTGAAGTCACCATCAGGCAATTAATTTCTGGATTATATGTTTAAGTACATGATGAAACCAGGATCTGAACGCAGGTTCATCTGTGAATGTGCACACATGCACATCCACACACGTGCATGTGCATACATACACACACATATATACACGCATATGCATACATATAGACCTATATATTGTCTAAAATCAAACCTGCATGGGGTGAGGGGCGTGGACACCCACGTGGCGATCGGCACAGTTGCTGCAGGAAGGGGAAATGACTTTGGAGAGGCAAATCTGAAGCCGACTGTGGACTCTGCCTGACATTCACATCCTGTGGCCTTCAGGACTACCGCCTGCATCACCTCCCCACAGAAGCCACAGCTGTCCATTTACAAGTCAACACAATGATAGCCAGAGGGGTGTGGTCCCGGGGGCATTAACAGGGGCAGAAGCTGTTCCAGAAAGGATACTGGTATGGGGAATAAAAGTGAGACCCTTGGTCCTCAAAGGAATGTCAAGGAGGAGAGTAAGGACCCTCGATAGTGAGGAAAGTGCCCATTTCCTTCCAGGGAAGGTATGCTCCATCCTAGGCCCCAGCAGCAGTTGGGACGACTGGCAGGGGATCCTATTACAGGGGCACCGGCCACTTGGTTTACACTTCTGAGTGAGAGAGGCTTGGGGAGTCTGGACTATCGTCTGGTGTAGCTTGGTAGCTAAGAGGGCAAGAGCTTGGGTCACCTTTTGAACCCACAACTCAAAAGGAATGCGATTGAGCTGATAAAGCCACTGTCAAGTGCAAATATTTACCTCTCAGATTGAAATAATTTTACTCATACTTCACTGGGGTATGTGAGGATTAAATGCTTTATGGTATGAAAACACCTAGCAGAGCCTACATTAATAAACACCAAATACATGTATGCTTTTTGTATAGTTTTGTTTTTCTTTATATAGTATAGTGGTTTTCAACTGGGTGCAATGTCTGACCCCCCCCCCACCCCTGCTGAACATTTGGAAATGTTTACAGATGTTTATTTTGGTTATATTTTGGCAGTTGTATAGTGGAAAAAAGCTAAGGATACTGATGAACATCCTATTATGCACAGGGAAGCTTCCTGCACACCCCCCAAAATAGAAAGAATTTCTAGCTTATGCTGAGGTTCATAAAAACTAGCTGGTAGCTGGGCAGGTGGCACACAACTGTAATCCCAGCAACTCAGGAGACTGAGGCAGGTTTGAGCAAGTGTGAGGCAAGCCTGGGCAACTTGGTGAGACTCTGTCTCAAAGTAAAAAGTAAAATAAGCATAGGGGTATAACTCGGAGGTAGAATGCCCCTGAGTTCAATCCCTAGTGTAATAAATAAATAAATAAATAAATAAATAAATAAATAAATATCTCAATGGTAGAGCCCCCTCCTCTGGTCCAATCCCCAGACACAAAACAAAATAAACCATATGAAAGAACTTGTGGTTCTTCCATTGTTTATCAAGTTGTCGAAAATTTTAATCCAACGTAAGACAAGAAAGAGAGCTGGATATGGTGGGTGTGTTCCTGTAATCCCAGTACTTGGGAGGCTGAAACAGAAGGATCTTAGGCTCAAGGCCAGCCTCAGCAAATTAGCAAGTCTCTCAGCAATTAGTGAGATTTTGTTTCAAAATTTAAAAATATAAGCCAGGCATGGTGGCGCACGCTTGTAATCCCAGCCTTTGAGAGACTGAGACAGGAGGATCGTGGTTTGCAGCCATCCTCAGCTACTATATAATGAGGCCCTTTGCAACTCAGTGAGACCCTGTTTCAAAATAAAGAATAAAAAATAGGGCTGGTGGGTATCACCCAGAAGGTAGAATGCCCCTGGTTTCCATCCCCAGTACCGAAAAAAAATTTTTTTAATATTTTTAAAGGCTGGGAACATAGCTTGGAGGTAGAATAGCCCTGAGTTCAATCCCCAGTACCAAAAAGAAAGAAAGAAAGAAAGAAAGAAAGAAAGAAAGAAAGAAAGAAAGAAAGAAAGGGAAAGAAAAAAAAAAGAAAAAGAAAAAGAAAAAGAAAAAAATTGAAAAGAGATTTAAAAGGTTAATGAATCTTTGGGATATGTAAGATGTAAGCAGGGCTGTCCCCCACATTATTTTGAACCAAATTACACTGCAAGGATTGGTTAGATCTGTTCCATGTATTATCAAAAAGTGGGTGACTACTTTAACCGATGTGATTTTTCTTTCTTTCTTTGCAGAGATCACCAGCATTCTGAAGAACTAATCATCGGGGCAATGAGCAGCCAGGCTTGTAGTGTGCCTTGGAGCCCTACGGCGTCTGTGGGTCCACACCACTGTTGCTTCCAACCCTTACACTTGCACAGAATTGTGTGGACACCTGCTGGCAGGACTCTGTTGGAGACACTTCTATGCCTGGAATTCTCTTTTCTGCTTGTGCCACCACCCTTCCCGTCCTTACACCCCGACTCTGGACTGTTAAAATCGGGGATTTAGCCAGGCGTGGTGGTGCACGCTTGTAAACCCAGCATTCAGGAGGCTGAGACAGGAGGATTACAGTTTGCAGACAGCCTCAGCTACTACTGAGACCCTTTGCAACTCAGTGAGATACTGTTTCAAAATAAAGGATAAAAAAAAAATAGGACTGGATATGTAGCTTGGACATTGAATGTCCCTGTGTTCCATCCCCAGTACCGCAAAAATAAATAAATAAATAAATAAATAAATAAATAAATAAATAAATAAATGTATGTGATTTTACTCATCTGTCAAGGTCAGCCGCAAACTTCACCTTCTGCAACTTCTGCATTGCGGGTGGAAACTGCCTCTTTCTCTTCTGAATTCATTGGTCATGGCCTGATCACACCCTGTTCTAAATTAAGTTTAAGTCTTTATTCCCACCTACCCGAGAGCTTTTCAGGGCATAGACTTTCTATTTTTCCTTGTATCGCCCAAAGCCACTGATGCGGAGGCCCCGTAAGCACTTGAATGACTGAATGATTGAATTGATAGACACATAGGTTCCCACAGACACATTTCCCCATTGCAAGCTCAATACCAGCCAAGCGCAAGCTAGGGAGACTTGCCCAGATGCCCAGGTCCATGCTTCTGTCGGGCATCTCCATGGCACCATATGTCTCTGATGAAGCCTTTTTTTCCCCTTAGATTCTTGGAGAAATCCCAGGCATGATAAAGATCACTATACTGGGCAGAGGAGTGTCCAGCTGGATTTATGTTTTTGCCCTTTGGCATCACGAAGTCAGAGTGCAAATAGGGTGGCTCCCAGAAATAAGAAGAGATTGTGGTGTGAACACCATGCAATGGGAGCCAGGGGCCTCGCCCTTGAGGAAGCCGAAGGGCACTACCCACTCTCTGTAGAGCTGTTGTTGAGGGCCACGGGGTGTCCTGTGAGTGTCAAAGGAAAGTTCACATCTCCATGCAAGGCTCAGGGGCTGAGGGAGAGAAAGGTCAGGCGTGTCTGTGGGGCTTCTGTCTAACTGCTCCTCGTTAAAACCCACATGCAGCCCTGCTTGGGTCTCGTGGGTATTTGCATGTGTTTCTGGGTGGACAGGAACGCTGCACAGCTGGATCCTGAGTAATGATTCCGGCCTTCAAGGAGCCCCACAGCGGAGCTGGTTCAGACAGGGCTGCTGCGTTCTGCTCTCAATTTTCAGTTTGGCAAAGGAAACTGTGTATTCATCTCATCAAGTCAGGGGAGAGCTCAGGGCGTTACCATCAGATTCTTCTCCCTTCCCACATGTCTAAGGCATGAAGGAAAAATTCTGACTGTGTTTTGTTCTGATGCCAATTTATGGTGTAGGCCAATGCTGGCTAGTCCCTGGTACATAGTAGGTGTTATTTTTAAGCTTTTGATTATTGAAATTTCCAAGCAGGTATAAACAGTAGATAGAATACATAAGATTTCAAGCATCAAAAAGCAACCTAGCCAGGCTTGGTGGCACACGCCTGTAATCCCCACGCTTGGGAGGTGGAGACAGGAGGATCATGTAGCTCAGAGCCAGCCTTGCTGGCTTAGGAGACCCTGTTTCCAAATAAAAATATATTAAAAAATAAGTCTGGGAGTGTAGCCTGGAGGTAGAAGGGCTTCCAGGAACCCTAGTACCAAAAAAAAAAAAAAAAAAAAAAAGAAAAGAAAAGAAAAGAAAGATATCCCAGTACTTAAGAAGCTGAAGAAGCTGAGACAGGAGGATCGCAAGACACTACTTAGCAAGATACTCAGCAACTTAGCAAGGCTCTGTTTAAAAAGTTAAAAAGGTAGCACCGGGCATGGTGGTGCACACTTGTAATCCCAGCATTCAGGAGGCTGAGACAGGAGGATCGCAGTTCACAGACAGCCTCAGCTACTACTTAGTGAGGTCCTTTCCAAGTCGGTGAGAACCTGTTTCAAAATAAAGACTAAAAAATAGGGCTGAGGATGTAGCTGGGAGGTAGAATGTCCCTGGGTTCCATCCCCAGTACCGCAAAACTAAAATAAAAATAAAAATAAACAGGTCTGGGGTGTAGATTGGAGATAGAATGCCCCTGGATTCAATCCCAGTATAAGGAGGAAAAGGAGGAAGAGGAGGAGGAGGAGGAGGGAGAGGAGGAGGAGGAGCTCATCTTCAATAGTTAATGAACTTTTGGCCAATGTTGTTTTATATACATCCCCACTCACTTCTTCCACCCCATCTGCAATATTTTGAAGCAAATTTCAGATATCATATGCACTCCTCAGTAAACAGTTCTAGTGACCCTCTGAAAGAGGACTCCTTAAAAAAATAGGCATACTATTATTACCACATCTAAAAATTCTATAGTATCATTAAATATGTAGCCAGTATTAAATTTGATTCAAGGTTCATACAAAGCCCACATATTGTGACTGGTGTCTATGTCTCTCCCTCTTCTCTCTCTCTCTCTCTCTCTCTCTCTCTCTCTCTCTCTCTCTCTCTCTCTCTCTCTCTCTCTCTCTCTCTCTCTCTCTCTCTCTCTCTCTCTCTCTCTCTCTCTCGTTTCTTGGTCTGGAGTTTCTTACTGCATCCCTGCATCCCTGAGGTGTCATTTATATAATTTTTTGTCCTCTGCTTTTTCTGTAAGTGATAGTTGGGTCTTGGGTTTGATAAGCTTTGGGTTTGATGTATTTTTTGGAAAGAGTCCTTCATAGGTGGTGATGTATTCTTCCATTGGGGAGAGTGTAATGTTTGAATTCTCTTTCTTCTTTTTTTTTCAATGCTATCTGATGATCAATTCCTAAACCTATTAATTCATTAGAAGTTGCAAAGTGGGCCAGATGTGATGGCACACACCTGTAATCCCAGAGCTTGGGAGGCTGAGCCAGGAGGATTACAGGTTCAAGGACAGCTTCATCAATGTAGAAAGACTCTCAGAAACCTAATGAGACTCTGTTTTAAAACAAAAAATAAAAAGGTCTGGGGGTGTGGCTCAGAAGTAGAATGTCCCTGGGGGTTCATTCCCCAGTATCCTCACTCCCACAAAAAAATTGCATAATGGTAAGCATAATATTCTAATTTGTACACATATAAAAAGATAGAAAATGCTTAATTTTTCCTTTTCTTTACCACTAATAAAAATGAATAAAAAGATTCACAACCTCCTTCAAGAGAGACTAATGATTATCTTTTAGGATCATCATTAACTCACGATTTAAACACATTTTAATCTATTGCAGTCATTGTCATTATTGAAGCTCAAACTGAGCAGAATCTTGTAAAAATGGGCTCTTTAGTCCTTTGATGTATTTCTAGGAGTCTTCAACTTTCTTGTTATCTACTACGACAAAATGTTCCAAGCACATCTTGTACACTTCCTGCTCTAAATGTGCAGTCAACCATTTCTCCACCAGCCCTTCCTTGTCCCTGGTAGTGGGAAAGGGTATTTCTGGAGCTCTCTCTGGGTGCTCTACACTAACTAGGTTGGTGGTTGTTTTTAGGCCTATTTAGTTAACTGAACTAAAATGCAGGCATTTCTTACGATAAAATATATCATGAGTCCATACTGATACTTCCCCAGCAAATCCAGAATTTTACTTAATGCCTCCGCTCCTACATTTCCTTTCTCTCTTAGTCAAGAGTCCTGGTTTTCAGAGACACGGGTAATGATAGATTATCACACAATCATGTATTTGTTTTATTTCACAGCACACGCATGTGTACATACCTTTCAGATAAACTACCAACATGAGGAACATGCTATATAGCCCTCAACAACGTGATTCCTGAAAAGAGTTTCAGTGGTTTTGGTTTTGTCGTTCTTATTGCCCCTAGGGTGCAACCATCAGGACCTGCAGCCAGTTGAAGTTTAAGTCCCATGGAATAGATTCTCTCAGTGTGCTTATGAAAGCCGTATCACATTTAGGATCATTTGTTTTATTTTATTTTCTAAAATTTGTTTTGTTTTGCTTGAGGTCATGAATCCAGTGACATTCTACCTCTGCACTGTACTCCTAGTCCTATTTTTTTTTTTAAACAGGGCCTCACTAAGTAGCCAAGGCTGGTGGAGAACCTGTGATCCTCCTGTCTCAGCCTCCCAGGTGCTGGGATTACAAGCTTGTACCACCACGCCCGGCTCTCAGATTCGTTTTTAAAAATGTTTTTGTTGATTACATAAAATTTTTACATGGTTCTCCAGTCATATCTACCAATAAAGTATAAAATAGTCCATTCAGCTTCTATCATATCTCTTCACACTATTTCTTCCTCTCACAGGTAATTGTTTTAAAATCTTATTATTATTTTATTGTTTGTTTTTGAAACCACACACACACACACACACACACATACATCTATGGATCCTTTCCTTGTGTGTGAGCATGTACACACCCACACAATTTTCTCTACCTTTCTGTTTTTGCTTATTTTATTCCAGAGACCACCTTATTGTGCTATGCAGAGATATTTCTTATTCTTTTTTAGAGAGTGTATGTACAATACTTTACTCAGGTAGTCCCTTAATGATAAGCATTTGTGTTGTCTTATCTTGGTTGGCAAAAATAATAATAGCCCTGTATTTTTTTTTCTCAAAAACATGTTTGGGTTAGATTCTTGAAAATTGGATTGCTGGATACAGAGTAGTTTTGGGTTTTTTCTTAATCTCAAACTTAAAGAAAAGTTACCATAGTACAAATAATATTTTGTTTCCTGTACCATTGGAATGTAAGTTGTCAATGTGACGTGCCATCGCCGGTTGTTTCTGTAGTACACGTTTCCTACGACATTTGCCTACATAACCACATTTGTATTATACCTGTCAAAATCAGTAAACTAACATTTAAGGATACTTACTCCTTTCTAAGCCAAGGTAACATTCAACCTTTACCCGAAATGTCCTTTAAGGCAAAAGGATCCAGTTTAATACTATGTTGGTGTCACATCCCTTTAGCATCTGTCATTTTAGACAGTTCTTCTCTCTTTCCTTGACTTTAATGATTTTGATATGTTTGATAAACACAAGTCACTTACTCATTTTTTATGTTCCTCAATTTGAGTTAATAGGTTTCAAAGATGCATAGGATTAAGGCTGATCATACTTTCCTTGACGTTAGCCTGAGGACTTTGACTGAGAGGGTAGAGCAGGATGAAGGGGAAAAAAATATCTCCAGAAAAAAGGGGCCCCTGTGGGAATGTGCTTATCTCACGGTACACAAAGATTCTGGCCTTCTCCATGGAGGGCTCCTGCCTGCAGGAAAGGAAGCCAGTCCCCAGGAAGCACGGTCAGATAAGAAATCTGCTTCTGTGTTTTCAGGATTGCCCCTCTTCGCTTCCTCCTTAATCCCAGTAAAATTATTTTGGGGGGCAAGGGTTGGCCAGGAGAGCTGCTTCTGAAAGGCCTGGGGGGGGGCACTCAAGCGCTCACCACTGAGCACTTGTAGCAAGCACTTGCTGGGTAGCGAGTGGGTAGCCAGAGTCAAGAGCTCCTCTTCCTCCTGCCACAGGCCCCTGCTGTAGAAACACTCACTGGAACTCAGTGCCTCTGCTCTTCACACCACCTGAATAGGAGCCGGGAGCTATCATCAGAGCCCAGCAAGAGAAACATCAGCAAGAGAAGGCATCATGTTCGGATGGCTCCTAGCTGCCTGCCCCAACGGTAGACAAAATTATGGGAGCTTCAGACAGGCAGCAGGCACCTTCTCTAAAGAGAATCAGTAAGGACCACATTAACGTGGCAGGAAAAGAGAGGAGGAGGGCGAGGATATGGAAGGCGGACCTGGTGAGGCATTTCTATTTCATGACACTTTTCGATCTACCAGCCAAAGTAATTTTATTTCAACTGAACTTGAGGAGAGGGAATGAGAAGGGAAAACAGGAAGCGAAAGAATTTGTGATTGATTTCCCTTTCAAATCCAGGATGTGGGAGATGTCAGAGAGCCCAGAATAGCCAGCTTCCGGGAGCCCCTGCATCCCAACTTGGCCGGGTCCGCAGGGCCCTCTGCACCCCAGCCTACCTGACAGGTTGAGTGTGGGAAGGCAGGAAGCAATTTACTTTAACTGAAGTGCTAAAGCAATGTTTTCTTTTCAGATGGGAAGGGGATAAAACCACACGCCTTCCTTCTATCCAGGTGTGTTGTGCTGCTTGTCAAAGGTAGAACAGATGAGATTTTCCTCAAGGAGAGATGGTGGTGGCTTGAGGGATGGTATCTGTGTGTGTGTGTGTGTGTGTGTGTGTGTGTGTGTGTGTGTATTTAATTGAGCAGAAGCCCCAGATAAACTGAGTCCTTTTGTTTCTTGGCAGGAACTCCAATCCACTCATCAAGGAAAAATCAAAGTATACCTCAAACAACAGCTTTGTGATAACCTCAAAGACTTAAAAGTCAATATTTGCTTATGGGAACTCTATGTACATTCCAGATACTTCATCCTTGGCTCTGTTAAAATACTTTCTTTCTGATAGGGTCCAGCTTGGGAAACAGCACTGATGAAACGGTCTCTTATTAGTCCATCTTCTCTCTCTTTTTTATTTATTTTTTTATTTTCTGAACTGAGCATTAATTTTTTAACCCTCTAATGATTGGCATCAGGCTATAGTTAAAGCTCTCTTAGTAAGAGAGTTTTGGGGGCGTGTTTCTATATATTCGTTTATTATTTTATGAATAGGAGAGACAGTATAATTTGGCAGTGGAGCTTCTAAAATAAAAAAAAGAGATTTTGTTAAAATACTTAAAATTTAAAAGCCCTTCTTGCCTTGTAATGAGCCTTTGAAAGATGATCTGTTTGGGGCCCTGTGGGGTTTCTGAGGAAGCTTGCAGCTTTGAGGAGAAACGCTCTTTCTCTCTTCTGATCCCACGAGTGTACATTTCTCAACCCCATACTCTAGCTGGACCTCTCTGCTTCCTGATTCAATAATCAGATATTTGGATGAAGAACATTTTAAAGCATAATCATGCTGTAGCAAGGGAGACGGGGTTTCTTTCTTTGCATGCAGCGCAGGGCCACACATTCTTCAAAAGCCAGATATTGAATCCTAGTCTCTCACATGATGTGCACCTTATCACTATGAAAAAGCCCAGTCTCTGACCATAGACAGGTTACTGTCCAGAACAGAGGAGAGGCAGCCGCCCAAAGAATTCACACATGCCGTCACTACAGCAAACTCTTACTGGTGTTGTCAGTATATTTGACACATACATTACATTTACTGAGTCCAGTGCCTGGGAACACAAAGAAAAATACTAAAATTTATCAGATCTATGCTATATGTTGCAATCATACCAACTTTAAGGAAAAAAGTCTCAGTATGCGAAAAACACTGCAAATAAAGTACTATAATAAAACCCTCCCATTTCTGAAATACTCAAAAGTAGAAAATCTGTATCTTAGAATGAATGAAATGGAACGAGCCTTCCAGATTCACCAAGGAAGACAAATAGGAAACCTTACAAAGCAAGGCTGAGAGGCACAATTCCAGAAGTCTAAACAAAATTATGGGTTGGTCCAGACCCAAGGGACCCTAAGATGTGGATAGGCTTCATGGAGGAGATGACATTTAAACAAATTCCTAAAAAAATAAGTAGGATTTTTAGGTGGAGAGGACAAGGATTCAGGGCTGGGGAAACGACATATGCAAAGGCAAAGAGGACTGATAATCCTTTGGAGTTTCAATTGTCTCTCTCAAGTTAATGCTCACAACATAAATTAGATTCTATCATTACTGCTCTTTTGCAGAGGAGGAAACAAACGCAGGTTAAAAAAAAAAAAAAAAAAAAAAACTTGCCTGAGGTCTTTTAGCTGGTAATCAAGAAATACTAGTGATGGCTATTATTTCTGTCCAGTCCTGTGTTCGCCAAGGGGTAGGTACTAGCCACATGTAGCAGTGGAAAATGTGGCTCATTCAAGTTGAGATGGGCCTTGAAATATACACCTGACTTTGTATAAGAAAATAGAATGTAAAAGATCTCATTAATAACTTTTTATATTAATTACATATTATATGACAATCTTTGGATGCATTTGGCTTTAAGATGTATATGATTAAAATTCATTGAAACTGTTTCTTTTTACTTTTTATAATTGAATTACCAAAGCCAGGTGTGGTGATGCACGCTTGTAATCCCAGCATTTTGGGAGGCTGAGACAGGAGGATTGCAGTTAGCGGACAGCCTCAGCTACTTAATGAGGCCCTTTACAACTCAGTGAGACCTTGTTTCAAAATAAAGAATAAAAAAATAGAACTGGGTGTGTAGGTCGGAGATAGAATGCCCCTGGGTTCCATCCCCAGTACTGCAATAATAATAATAATTGAATTACCCCCAAATTAAAATTATATATGTGGCTCACATTATATTTTTGTTGGTTACATTGGTCTAGAACAGTCTACTAGGAAGTAGCATGGTAAGGGTGAATGGTCCCAAGGGCAAATTAATGTATTTGTGCTATATTTGTATTAATAGAACCCAGGGATGCTCTACCTCTGGGTTCTATGAAAAAATTCAGCCCCACTGAATTTTTTAATTAATTAATTAATTAATTAATTAATTTTGGTGGTACTGGGGTTCCTGGAAACCCTTCTACCTCTGGGCTACACTCCAAGACCTATTTTATATTTTTATTTGGAAACAGGGTCTCTTAAGCCAGATAGGCTGGCTTCAAACCAGCATGATCCTCCTGTCTCTGCCTCCCAAGCTCAGGGATTACAAGCGTGCGTCACCACGCCTGGCATTGAACTTTTTATTTTAAAACAGGGTCTCACTAAGTTACTGAGGGCCTCGCTAATTTGCTAGGCTGGTCTTGAACCTGCAATCCTCCTGCTCAGCTTCCCAAGTACTGGGATTACAGGTGGGCCACCATGGCTGGGCCTGCGTCCACATTCTTTACACTCTGCCATTGGAACCTGTTTGTGGTTCCTTGCAGGCCAGCGCCTTGCTGTCGCTGTGTCTCCAGGGGTAAGTACAAGGACAGAAGTGTGTTGTGAACCCAGGCAGAGCCGACCCAGCCTGCCTTTGAGTTCCGAGAAATGTGAGTGAGTGAGTGTGGGTGTGGCCCTGAGCACGTGGGGGTGTGGCCAGCTTGGGAATGTGTTGCTGCTTGGAGGGAAATTGCACTTGTACAACGCACTTTTCCAAGAGGCCGCTGAGGCGTGATTAGAATGCTGGGAATTTCTGGCACCAGTGGCCAGGCCTCGAGGAAATAACTGCATAGTCCTGAAGCTCCTGGAAGGGCGGGCTCCTTCCACATTGCATTCCCGAGCTGCTGGCGTTGGCCTGTACCAGTGAGCTTTTGCCTGAAGCCCAAGTCTTGAGCAGGGGTGAAGCCCCTCGGTCCCCAGGACCTACCCACTTTGGAACCTCATTGTTCTGAGCCTGCTCCACCCTCTGCCCAGCCACACACACCTTGGCTCTCGCTGCCCCGCACACTGCTCCCCATCTCTGCCTTTGCTCCAGCTGACTGGCCCTCTCTAGTCTTGCTCAGTTGGCCACATCGCCCCCCAAAATTCAGCTCGAATCTCATCCTCTCTCCCTGCTTTCATATTGTACTTATTTGTCCGCAATCTGTGCTTGATGATGGTTCCACCTGGGCAGCGCAATGTCGCACTGACCTGCCCTGTGGCACCTTGAGTGTCTGCACATCGAGTCGGTGCTCAGTGCTTGGTGCTTGCTCTGGGACTGAGCGGAATCGAGTCACCTGTAAGCAGCCACGGGGAACAGAGGCAGCTCCCCACTGTAGACTCCCATACCCCAGATCCTCAGAGGGGCTGCTTTCTCCTGTTCTGTGCTGTCTGTTTAAACCAAGGATTAAAAGAAGAAACTCTGTGTTTGTGTTACAGCTTCTGAAATGACTGTTACAGAAGAAAACCATGCAAGAAAAAAAAATAACTTAATAGCATGACTCAGCCACCAAGCACATTTCAGGGGAAAGGAAGATTGATTTTGTTCATTCACTGGTGTGTGTGTGTGTGTGTGTGTGTGTGTGTGTGTGTGTGTGTGTGTTATTGGGGATTGAATCCAGGGGCATTTTATTTCTGAGCTACACTGCCAGTCCTATTTTTCAGATTATTTTTTTTTTGAGCTGGGCGTGGTGGCACACACTTGTAATCCCAACATTTGGGGAAGCTGCAAGAGGAGGATCGCGGTTCACAGACAGCTCGGCTACTTAGTGAGACCCCTTTGCAACTCAATGAGACTCTGTTTCAGAATGACCTCTCAGTTTTTTTCTTGATGGTATGTTTCTAGTTAAATTTGGGGGTATGTACAATTTAGAGAAGGAAGCCTGCTTTTTGTTCCGGAAAAAATAAGGAATTTACTTAGCAGCCAATGTGTAAAGAACTACATGGTGGAATGATCTGCTCACATTTACCTGTTAACTGTAGTGTACTTCATTTTCCTTCTCTGGCTTTGATGCCTTATTGAGAAATGTGTCAGAAAGTCTGGGAGGGCGAATCGTCCTCAGACTCTGCAGGTAACCCCCTCCTCCCAAATGCAATAGGGCCCCAAAGAGACTGTTGGGGTGGTCAGTGGTGCATGCCTATAATCCTAAAATTTGGGAGGCTGAGACAGAAGGATTACAGGCCAGCCTCAGAAATTCAGAAAGACTCTCAACAACTTGGCAAGAATCTGTTTCAAAATAATAATTAAAAAATACAAAGGACTGGGGAGGGGGTAGGTAGTTTAAAGGTAGAATGCCCCTGGGTTCAATTCTCAGTACCTTCTCCCCTCCAAAAGTGGATAGGTGGCCCTACTTGCTAGAAATGAGAGGCAATGAGGGCCTTTTGTGTTTCAAGGGTTGAAGAGGAAAAGTTGCCAGACTTACAGTATAGTGTTCCCAAGGAGGGGCAGAAGGGAAAGTACACAGAAGTGCTAGGTAAGTAGGATGCTCAGCCTGATTAAACCTGATGTATCCCTTCTGGATGACTAGGTCCCAAAAGGAACAGAAAGTTGACACTAAGCACTAGAGTTCTGGGATTCTAAGCAAGGGGTAGTGTTGGCCAAGGTTGAGGATGATTTTCCCATAAAGACCCTGCTGTGGTTCAAACATGAACTTTGTGTCCCCTCCAAAGTTCATGTTAAAGCTTAATTCCCATTAGTGGTGTTGGGCGGCCAGAAGGGCTTGATTCAGGAGGCTGCTGCCCTCATGAATGGACTTGTACAGTGTGGAAGGGTTGGAGGGAGCAGACTCAGGACCATTTTGTTATAGCAGCACAGACTACGACAGATCTTTAACAGCCTGTGCAGAGCCCTGGGCCAGCATCATCTGAAAACTCAGCTGGGTACCTTCATCAGTCATGCTGTGGTGACCAGCCACGTTTCTCTCCCTGGGTGTAGACATCAGGCTGACTGTTCTTTGAGGATTGTGAAGCCTCTGGGTTTGGGATAAGACACGGGAAAAGAAAGGGCCCAAGGCAGAGATGCTAGACTTTAGGTTAATGGCACAATCTGATAAACCATGGGAAGTTAAACCCTTTATTTTGTGTGTATTTGCCTCCTGGGATTGTGGAGCATTCCTGCAGGTCACACCCAGGAGACAAGTATACTTCAGCAATTTGAAAACAAGAGGTTTCACCACCAGGGAAAAGTTGAGAGTTGATGAAGGGGTTGATCCCAAGTCTCTGTCATGATGGTTCTGGGATTCACCGAGTCAAAAGCAAGCAAGGGAAGGCACTTGAAATACAGCGGGTTTTTGTTTTTTTTTTTTAATAATGACAAGGGACAATGATAGCTCTTGGAGAGAAAGGTGCTAAAACAAAGCAAAAGGAGAGCCTGAGCTTTGAGACCAGGTTTGTCCACATTCTGCATTTAATAAATATTTCCCATTATCTACTCTTGTCCATACACTATGCTGGGGAGTGGGGAATAAAAAGATAAACAGAGCTGACACAGTCCTTGCTCTCTGGCATAGAGGTCCAGAGATATATGAATCAAATAATCACCCAAGTAAGTAAATAACTGCAGTTGTCATTGAGGACTGGTTATTATCCATGTTTAGCCTGATTAATTTTCCTCTAAGAGACAGGATAGATGAGCCTCTGTGCTTAAATCTCAAGATAAGAAAGCTTTAAGCCCTACACAGGCTCTGCTGAGCTGTCCTAGGAACAAGAGGGGCCCATTCATTAGTCCTTGGGCAATGGGTTGGTCCTTCCTCTACTGTCATTTCAGAGAATGTGTGCTCCCTCAGGCTTCATGGCTGGCCCGGAAGGTCACTGCACTCAGGGTACCACAAATGCAGGATTGTTCACTCTTTGGCAAAGAAACTGGGTTGGGGACCAAGCTGGCCCACAAACTCAGGTTTTCGCATTTTATTTCAAGAGCAGCCAACTTCTGGGCCTTCAAAACAGGCTTATGGCAACACTGACAGCGCTGGTGAGGGGAGCCAAAGTCAATGTCATTGGGCCACGCTGCCTTCAGAATAATTTCCCAATCTTCATAACAACTACAGAGGGATCGCCAGAGTGACTCAGAGGGGAGAAAAGTTGCAATGACTTCGGCTAGCAAGGTTGTGTGTTGAAATAATTTAAAAAACGTTCCTATGGATCCCTAATCCAGGTGTGTGTGTGTGTGTGTGTGTGTGTGTGTGTGTGTGTGTGTATTTGTGTTTTATTGGGATTGAACCCAGGGACATTCTACTTCCAAGCTACACCCTTAATACTTATTTTATTTATTTATTTATTTTTTGTGGCACTAGGGATGGAACCCAGAGGCATTCTACCTCCAAGATACATCCCCAGTCCTATTTTTTAGTCTTTTTTATTTTTGAGACAGGGTCTCATCTCAACTGAGTTGCAAAGGGCCTCGCTAAGTAGCTGAGGCTGTCTGCGAACCGCCATCCTCCAGTCTCTACTTCCCGAATACTGGTATTACAAATATGCACCACCACACCTGGCTTATTTTTTGTTTTGAAACAGGGTCTCACTAGGTTGCTGAGAGTCTTACTAAGTTGCTGAAGCTGGTCTTGAACCTGCAATCCTTCTTTCTCAAATTCTCAAGTACTGGGATTACCAGCATGTGCCACCAGTCCCAGCTTAGTCTATGTTTAAACAGTATGGCTTTGATTTCTTTCTATAATTCTCAGGCACACCATGAATTAATATGGAATTATCTACTATTAGCTAATCAACTCAATACACATTTATTCTAGTTCACTTTTACTGTAATATCTTAGGTTACTGTACAGACCGCAAGTCACACTGTATTGCCTTTGAAGAGGGAGGAGGGTAGAGAGATGGGGCCTCCTTGTAGCAGAGACAATGCTTTGGGCTCACCAAATCTCCTGTCATCTATCTTTTCCCACGCACATGTGAAAACATCTCCCAGATACACTCGGAAGTTCTTGTTAGGCTGGGGACACATGACTGGATTCTAGCCATATGCTAAGAAAGAAAATGATATATGATTCTCAGGTCTGGCCATAAAATTCATTGTGCCATTGCCAATGTTTTTACTTTCTCACTTTCTCTTCTATGATGACCTCTGAAACTAGATGAGAGCAATACAAGATGACAGGAATGTGGGTTCCTGCGTCACTACTTGAAGGAGAGCCACAGAGGGACTACGGTCTAGGCATGTTTTTATAAATTAATCTTGGTTGCCCCACTACACATGCTCTGAAGGCAACTATGTTTAATACTGGAGGAAAAAGAAGTAATTATCTAGACTAAGTCAGATAAAGTGACCATTTTTAATGATCTTATGCCAGCTAGGGAAAATAAACATATGAAAAATAGCCAGCTTACCATGCAAAATATTTTTACCAAATACCAAAATTTTGAATGAACCCCAGGTTTCTGCTTGGATAACTGGGTATACCAGTTGCATTCACTAACAAAGAGGTGATAAAAGTTGCCAGAAAAATTCTGATTCATACTTTTGAAAGTTTTAACAATACTGAAGGAGGTGATGGGTTAAAGGAATCACTTTTTCATCATAAAAGTGAACCATCCAGTTCTTGACTCTCTGACGTTCACAATTTAATGAGATAAAATAGAGGAAAGCAAAGCCGGCCGTGGTGGTGCACCCGTGTGATCCCAGCATTTGGGAGGCGGAGACTGGAGGATTGTGCAGGTTTGAAGCCAGCCTCAGCTACTTAGTGAGGCCCTTTGCAACTCAGTGAGACCCTGTTTCAAAATAAAGAATAAGCCAGGCGTGGTGGCGCACGCTTGTAATCCCCACGCTTGGGAGGCTGAGACAGGAGGATCACACAGGTTCAAAGCCAGCCTCAGCTACTTAGTGAGGCTCTCAGCAACTTAGTGAGACCCTGTTTCCAAATAAAAAATATAAAATAGGTCTGGGAGTATAGCCCAGAGGTAGAAAATGCACGTGGGTTCTATCCCCAGTACCACCCAGAAATAAATAAATAAATAAAATAAAATAAAGAATAAAAAATAGGGGTAGGTATGTCGCTTGGAGGTAGAATGCCCCTGGGTTCCATCACCAGTACTGCAAATAAAATAACATAAAATAAAATAAAATAAAATAAAATAAAATAAAATAAAGGAAAGTAGAGGGAGAATGCCAAGGTCCTTCAAGTTCTAGGGCTTTGGACTTAGAATTTCCCTATTTCTGGAGGGCTCTTCTGCTTAAATATTAAATATATCTCTGCTTAAATGTTGCTTCTTTAGAGAATCCTTTGCTGACAGCTCTACATAAGAGAGTACATCTAGTTACTCTCTATCAGGTCCCCCTATTCTAATTCTCTATATAGTGCTTCTCACTCTGCTTTTTAGTTAATTTTAGATTATTTTCTCGTGTACAAGTTTTGCTTATTACTAGCCATCTTCTTTCACTAAAACAGGGAAAGAACACTTTGTTTACCACTATCTCTAGGACCTTGAACAGTGGCCAGCAGTAGTAGGAGCTCTGCAAATATTTATTGAATAAATAAATGAATAGGAAGATAAATAGGGGTGAAAAGTAAATGTTCCATTTTGAAACTGATTTGCAAATATACTGAATGGCCAAGGTTGGGATGTGTCTCAAATGAGAACTATGAGGTAGCCACGTTTATCATTTTGCATCAAAGAAAAAACAATGTCAATCAGTACCAATATCCTGACCCTCGAAATTAAGTTTTTGAAGTGGTTTCACAGGAACAGGTCTATTTTTTCGACTTGAAGAAACAAAAAAAAACACAAATAGTTTTAATCTAATGTAATTTGTATACTTAATCTTCTCTATTACTATATGTCTCAGTTTACTTGATGCCTTAGATGCAGTTCTTGTTATAGCAGCTAAAAGAAACAAGTTCTCTATTTCAAAAGAGAAACAATTTTTTTTTTTTTTGGAGTACTGGAGATTGATTTTTTTTTTTTTTCAGTACGTAGGGGCATTCTACCTCCAAGCTATACCCCCAGCCCTATATTTTTTATTTTATTTTATTTTATTTTATTTTGTGGTACTAGGGATAGAAAACAGAGGCATCTACCTCCGAGGTACACCCCAAGCCCTATTTTTTTTATTCTTTATTTTGAAACCAGGTCTCACTGAGTTGCAAAGAGCCTCACTAAGTAGCTGAGGCTGGCTGTGAACCGCGATCCTCCAGTCTCAGCCTCCCAAATGCTGGGATTACAAGCGTGAGCCACCATGCCTGGCTCCCAGTCCTGTTTTTTTATTCCTCATTTTGAAACAGGGTCTCACTGAGTTTTAAAGGACCTCATTAACTGAGGCTGTCTGAACCAATCCTCCTGTCTCAGCCTCCCAAATGCCAGGATTACAAGCGTGTGCCACCACACCCAGCTACGAATTCTTTGGCTCGGGCCTGCTCTGCTTGACTAATATCTCTGGCCTCTGAAGCATGGGTATTTGAGAGCATGAATATTTTATGATAACCTGAGTTATCTAGAAATCATAAGAACATGTAAAGTATCTGTTCCATGACTTAATACAGTCTTCAGATAAGCAACTAAAACCTCAGTTTGAACATTATGTCTGAAATGAGTGTAAAGGCTAAAGGGATGTGGTTGCAATCCTGAAGCTAGGAGCTATAACCAAAAATAGGTCAAGAGAAAAACAGACAAACAAAAGTGCGTGGAATTTGGCCCTGTAAGGATAAACTGTGCTGATTACAAAACAAGGAGGACCCCTCAGGGAAACAGGGATTTACATAACTACCATGTTCGTATCAATCATAACTATCACTGAATATTTATTGTGTGTCAAGTTCTCTTACATACAGCATCTCAAGTCCTTATGACATGTGCTAATGGAGGATGCATTAGTAATTTCTATCATGAAACTGAGGTTAATTACTTTGCAGAGCTTTTCCTGGCTCTAAAATTCAGGTTTTTAACCATAATCTCTCCATTCTTAACATTTCAACTCCCCATTGTGAATGTCTGAAAAATACTCACACTTTCAATGTAGGAAAAAAAAAAGTCACCCTGGAATAAGGAAAAAATATAGATATGGATACTGATATATTTCATTTAAAGAGTCATTTTCTAATGAAGAAGATCAAAATGTTCAATTTAGGAAACAATATATAGCAGAGAAGAAAGAGTAAAGCATGTTGAAATCTCTCTGTCCTGCCTTGGCCTTCTGTCTCAATTTCACGGCCTATCACATGAGATTTTTTTAGGACTGTGTCTTTCCAGTCCTGGGAACTCACAGGTCTAATGAGTGAAAAATTCTAGTTTAGGTTGTACAATACTTTAGCCTCCAGTACTTTTCTCAACTGCCCGCTAGGTCACATAAAAGAGAAATGTCACAATAGAATCAATACAAGCACCATACAATCAAAATCTCATCGGGACTACAGAAGAGATCAATCATTCTCTGTGGCCTTTAGCCTGCATTCTCCTTCCACAAAGGTTGGCTGCATGGTAGTGGGGGGCACTTTCCTGGACAGTGGGAAGAGTAATGAAGAAAATAGACTTTAATACACTTTTATACAATGGTTTGTTTTATTTTTCCTTTTTTTTTTTTTTTTTTTGAGTACGGGGCATTGAACCCAGAGGCATTCTACCTCCGAGCTACACCCCCAGCCTTATTTTTTTTATTCTTTATTTTGAAACAGCATCTCACTAAGTTGCAGAGGGCCTCACTAAGTAGCTGAGGCTGGCCATGAACCTGTGATCCTCCTGTCTTAGCCTCCCAAGTACTGGAATTACAAGAATTCCTTTTTTTTTTTTTTTTTTTCAAGAGAAAAGAGACTTTTCTATACAGAGAGTAATGGTTGTGCATTATGTAGCCATGTGGTTTTGCACTAGAAGCATGGCTCTTTACTAAGTTCAGCTTTTGAGACAATCATACTTAGGCCTAAACCCTGTCTGTGCCACTAAGTTAGCAGTGGCCCTGGGGATGTTGTTTAACTTTTGCAGTGGGGATAGCCTGACAGTTATTACTATGAAAGCAAGAGTATAGAAGTGAAGTGTTTACCACCGGCCCTGACGTACAGTGAGTCCGGCTGAATATGCTCCTAGCACACAGGGCTGTGGACACTCAGAGCCAGGGACTCGCTTGCACTGGCTCTAAGTCCTCAGTGCTCTCCGGCTAACAGAAGGGTTAAAAGAATGATCTATTGAAGGTTCGAAGGTTAATGGAAGAATCAGATTGGAGGCTAGGCAGTGAGCTGAAAGTCTCCAACAGAGTAAAGAGCCAAAATGTCAAGAACTAGAAAAGACAGAAACAGGATGTTGAAAGAGAACTTTCATAGTGACTATGGTAACTGTGGAGGGGTGGGAGGCCTCCGCAGAGGGCAGCGGGTGTGCAGATGAGCGCAGAATAAAGGCACGGGGTTGTGACAGGTACAGGGATCACTCCCCAGTGGCTCATTAACACCCCCCTCTCCTCCTCCACACATACTCTGCCCCACTTCCAGCAACCATTAGCAATTATAATAATGGCAAACATAACAAGCAGAACCGACATTAGATAGTTGCCTGCAGTAAAAACTAGGGACAGATAGATAGGCCCTTGTGACCAGATCCCATATTTGGAAGGGAGAAGACTGCAGAGCCCTGATGCTCAAACTTCTCTACCCTTCCTTAGTCCCCCACCTACCATCTCCCTGATAGGACGAGTGGCCGTAAGTTTATGTTGCCCAGTTAAAGCTCCTGTCCCAGTGCAGTCACTAAGGAAGCAGGGGCTCTTATACTTAGTATATGCACCCATCACCTGGGGAGTCTTGCTACAATGCAGATTCTGATTCATAGGTCTGGGGTAGCCTGAGATTCTGCATTTCTTGAACTCTCCCTGGCGAGGCTCATGTTGTTTGTTTGAAGACCATGAAAAATCTACCACTGACACTCCACGATATTGTTGTTGTTGTTCCTTTTCTTTTCTTTTCTCAACTTTCAGTACTGAGGATTGAACCCAGGGACATTCTACCCTGAGCTACATCCCCAGCCCTATTTTTTTTAATTCTAAGTTGCAGAAATCCTAAGTAGCTGAGGCTGGCCGCAAACCTGCGATCCTCCTGTCTCAACATCCCAAGTTCTGGGATGACAAGCTTGTGCCACCACGCCAGCCCGGCACTCCAGAGTATCTATACGTCAGCATCACCTGGGTTGAGGGGAGTTGAAAGGGCAGTGCTGGGGATCGAACCCAGGGCCTTGAGCATGCTAAACACACATCTTATTATGGAGCTGCACCCCACTACCCTCACTTTTTTTTTTTTTTTTTTACTACTTATAGAACCTGGAAGTCCTGAGCTTCATGATGTGCCTCAGTGGCTTAGAAAGACCTACTCTGGAGTAGTTCCCCTTCAGCAATTTCTGCCTGCCTTTTCTGCCAAATCTTTTCTTTGGCTTAAGGGATTGCAAATAAAATTGACCTGTTAACCTCAATGAACATACCTCAGTCTACACAGAAGAAGGCATCTATCCGGGCACCTGGCAGTCCTGAGTTAGGGGGAAACAGCAGTTCTTCCTGGTCCAAGAGCCACTCTTGGTTTTTCCTTCAGGCACCCTGGGGTTTAGTCCTATAGCCTGTGTGAAGCCTCATGCCACTTGGTCAGTGTTTTGTTGGCTAAGTACTGAAGTAAGCACTGAGCGGGAAAGATGCATTCTCAGGCTTTGGGAAATTTAAAATTAATATATAAGATTTCAAATTCATTAAAAGCCAGAACTAAACATCTCTATGCAAAAGAAATAAAACAGCACACTGAGGTGCTAAAAAAAATATGGGGAACTGAAATGGATGTAGCCGATGTCACACTGTGCTTTGCAGGAGAGATCCCATGGGGATTCGTGGACAGGATGGAGGAGGTTGCTGAATTTAGGCACTGATAGGTGGAGGTATATAGGCAGGAAGGAACAAGCCCGAAAAGGGACCTCCCTGAAAATACATCCGGTTTTAAAAATGGGGAAGAAAGATCTCTATTTGTTAAGAACCCACAGGGCACCCTCTAACAAGCTTCAATGGTAAGTGCCTGGGGACAGCCAGCAAACCGCATCCTGCCCTCCTGCCTAAGCCCTGCACCCGCAGCACGTCTTGCCCAAGGGAGCTTTGGAGAGCTCCCCATGGGTGTTATTTTTGTCATTTTTGGCCAGCATCAATATAACACCCACCCAAGGAACTGCTCATTGCAAACTGTTCTGACCTGTTCCCTAGTCCTCTTCCCCCGGGAGTGGGTCCACATTGGCAGGAGGGAGAGGTGGACGAGAAGCCAACTCCAAGGCATCTGTGCCTAAAACAGATTCTCGGCACACTTCAGAGTGGGGTCAAGAGCAAGGCACAATCAGGGGCTTCTAAGGGAGAAAGGAAGGGCAGGGAAAGGGCCGCCTCACCGCAAGACACAGAGCTGGGTGAACAGCTGAGTCTTTGCCTCATTGACAAAGGAGAATGGGGGACTCGTGCCAGCCTCGCTTGAATTGACTGGAGAAAAGTGACTTTTATAATTCATGGCCCTCAGCATGCAATGGAAATGCTGGCAAAGCAGTTAGACAAGCATGTGCTCTTCTGGAGAGAAGGACAGGCTCCAGGGTCATGGACTCTATTGCCCAAGGTCCCAGGGCTGCCTCTAGGAGGCAGGGACTGCTGGGAATGGGGTGGGACCACGGATGGGGGCTGGCTCTCCTCTGGGCCCCACGGTCCACACACTGCTGTGGTACCTCCTCACTCACCCACCCCATACTGCACATCCCGCTGAGGAGGCTCCGCCTACTTCTGTGATAACTTGGGGCAAGGCTAGCCAATCCTTTGTGGCCACTGCAGCGTTCTTCTGGGTATCAAGGAGCACTGGGAGACTACTTTGTGCTTGAGGCCTAGGGAGGAAGGGAACCAAGTGCAAGACAGGAAGTAGGAGGGAACCAGGGCACTGTCAGTTGGTCCACAAGGATTTGCTGGGAGGCTGCAGTGTGCTCAGCAGGGCCGATGAATTTGGCACCAAGGCCTTGGGACATAGATAGCGAATAAATTTTCAATGGTAAAGAATACTGAAGACCTGCCTCATAGCCATTACAAGAATCTCAGAATCAAAGAGGTGAGTCAGGTGTGGTGGTAAATGCCTGTAATCCCAGTACTTGAAAGCCTGAGATAGGAGAATCGCAGGTTCTGTGTCAGCCTTGGCAACTTAATAAGACCCTGTTTCAAAACAAAAATAAATAAATGAAAAGGGCTGGAAGGATAGCTTGGAGGTAGAATGTCCCTGGGTTCAATTACTGGTGGCACAAAAATAAAAAAGAAAGAAAAAAAAGAAAAAATGGAAGAAAGGAAGGAAAGAAGGAAGGAAAGAATCTCTTTTAGTAAATGATACTGAATTTCTCATCCCCATTGGTGGGTAAGGTCTTGTGAGAGATCAACATTTAGAACACATGATGATGACGTTTCTCATATCCAAGTGGTCAGGGAAAAGCTGTACTAATTACTTACTACACACCAACCGCAACCATGTGCTAAACTGAGCAGCAGACTATAGCTGTGGGGCAATGGAGAGTTCTCTGGGATCCAGATTGATCAGAAGAAAAAGTTGAATTACGTGCTGAAAAATGGACACGTAAGTCAAAAGAGAGTGGGGAGGCATTCCAGGAGGGAAGGGCTAGCCCAGCTGAAGACCCTGGAGATGAGCAAGGTGGTTTAGGGGCCTGGGGGCCAGTCTGCTCGGAGTTCAGCAGGTGCCCTGAAGAGTGTGGGGAGAAGAGAGCTCAGGCAGTGGAGCTGAGGGAGGGGCCACCGCAAGACCCCAGTGCCAAGGAGGCTCTGAGCTGTCAGGCTCTTCCCATGAGCCTCATCCTAGCTTCTTTTGGGATTTAGGAGGTCTTTCATCAGAGTTCCAAGTATTTTAGTTGATTCCGAGTGCTCCCTCCCTGTCACAGTTGCTCCTGGAGAGTTCCTGAAAGCTCCTGTGTTGAAGGCTTGGTCCCCGGCTGGTGGCATTATTGGGAGGTTGTGGAAACTTGATTAGATCAGTCTAGCTGGAGGAAGCAGGCCACTGGGAGACATGCCCTTGAAGGCTACAGCTCGTCCCTGGCCACCACCAAGAATGGGGCAGCTTTCCTCGGCCACACCCTTCCACCCCGCCTCACTGCAGGCAGGCCAGGGGAACAATGGGCCAAGTGACCAGGGACTGAAACTCCTAAGGCCATGAGTAAAAAAAAAAACAAAATCTTGCCTCCTTTTTTGGTGGTGGTTCTGGGGATGTAACCCTTCTACCTCTGGGCTACATTCCCAGACCTATTTTATATTTTTATTTGGAAACAGGGTCTCTTAAACCAGCGAGGCTGACTTTGAACCAGCGCAATCCTCCTGTCTCCGCCTCCCAAGCAAGGGGATTACAAGTGTGCGCCACCACGCCCGGCAGAGAATTGTTTTTTAATAAGGCAACAATAATCAGGATAATGACTTAACAATAGACATATAGATCAATGAAAACAGGGACTCTCACGCCAGACTACTGGGTCTGAAACTTGATTCTACCAATCACTAACTATATGAACTTGAGATAACTCATATGATGCCTCTTCAAGCCTCAGTTTTGTCCCCTGTCTAATGGAGCTAATAATAAACCCCAAGACAGCCCTGGAGGTGATGTAAGTAAAGTTCTCAGCCCAGACCCTGGCACCAGAGAGGGTGCTTGCTGAGGGAAAATTCTGAACCAATTACTTTGACACAAAACTCAGGGCTTTGTTGTAACTGTAGAACTGTGGGTCTCTGGGTAGACTGTAGCAGAATCGTAAGACTCTCCCTGGCCTGATTTGGCAGCCTTCACAATGAAGAAGGCTGGACAATGGGCCAAAACCTTGGCTTCCAGGACTCCATTCTACCATGATCACAGTACAGGTCTGTAATGTGGTCCCTTAGCCTCTCTGGGGCCTCCTCCTAGAGGGGAGTTGTTAGGACTGCGTCAGAAGTCAAGCTCATTACCAACATTAAAAATGCCCTCTAATGAGCTGGGCATGCTGGCGCACGCTTGTAATCCCAGCATTTGGGAGGCTGAGACAGGAGGATTGTAGTTCGAGGACAGCCTCAGCTACCAATCCAGTGAGACCCTGTTTCAAAATAAAATATAAAAAATGGGGCTGGGGATGTAGCTTGGATATAGAATGCCCCTGGGTTCCATCCCCGATACCACAAAAAAGTGCCCTCCAATGATGGCATGGAGCACGGGGCGGGGGCTGGGACGCGACACGAGAGGGCCAGAATTCAGCCAAGGTCACCGGGCTGATGGGCTGCAATATGTGAAGATCAGCTAGCAGGAGGTCATGGAAATTTTCACAAGCCAGAGCTGGCATTTGGAGCTGAATTGGAAAGTTGTGAACAGGATGTTGCTGAAAATGGTGCCGGGCAGGGCTGCTACCTGAGGTTTCGGCAGGCGCTACCCCCTGCCAGTTGATTACAGAAGGATGTTGGGTCATCAGGAAATAGGAATTTCAAGTGATCCCACAAGAAGGTGTGACCCACAACAGAAGCAAGAGGGAAAAAAATAGCCAGGCCCAGTTGGACTGGTGGAGGGCGTGGAGCGGGGTGAGGCATGTGAGTTCTCACTTTCTTTAATGCTTTGGAAACTTCTAAGGAACAGTCCAACCGGCATGTGACGGTGGCATTGTGAGAGAGTCCTCCCCCTGCTCCTCCCCTCCTCAGGCAACATCTTCTGGGTAAGAGGGGAAGTAGCCTCTTGAGGGGCCACTCACTTCTGGCTCAGGATGCTGGCAGTCCTGCATCTAAGAGTTTGCAGTGGACACTTGTTATATTTTTTGGATGCCAAGTACATGCTCCTACTTTTTTTTTCTTATAAAATCACTGGATTATTTTGGGAAAAATCACCTCGCCTCTATGGTACAGTCTTGGCGTGGCTGTCAGTACAGGCAAGCTGCCCTCTTCCGGCCAATTACATTCTCTCTTGGATTCTGAGTTGAGCTGAGCGATGGGGAAGAATGGGGGAAAGCCAGGTTGAAACCTTGATCCCATAGGCTTCGCTTTACTTCCACTACTTGAACCCCAGCTCTGCTCCAGTTTCTTAACCGTTGGTCCATTCTGTGAACCCCTGATACTATTCCATTAAGTTGTGGTCTACTCCCGTTACAATAGGACATCATAGGTCTGACCCCTGCTTGGACAGTTTGCAGGAGGGACGAGCCAGGAGACTAGGAAGAGCCTACTTCAGGCACTCGCCTCTGGTCTTCAGATTCCTCAATTTTCTAGCTGTGTGATCATAGATGAGTTACTAAATACCTCTGTGCTACGACTTCTGTAAAGTGGAAATAGTATTATTTGCAGCACTATCAAGATTAAATGTGTTCATTCATTCATTCATTCATTCATTCACTCATTCATGTGATATTTGCCCAGCAGCAGCCCAGCAGCAAGGCACAACTCTGTGAGGAACTGGAATAGAGATGTGAATTAGAGAGACAATGTCCCGATTTCCTTGGGGTATATACTTTAATGGAAAGAGAGACACTGAATACATGTTTGCAAGTCTGATGATGATATAAGAGAAGTTTAAGGAGAGGACTTAAGAAATCCAGTAGAGGGACAAGTTTAAAAGCCCTTTAATAATGTGACTTCCTTACTTCTTTTCTCCTGGCTATCTCCTTCTTCACTGTGAAATTTTTCATTTTACATATATGTCTTCTTCTTCATCACTGATGGTGCACACATATCCATGTTCCTGCAGTAGCATTAGGATACTCCAGAGAAGCCCTGCTTTGCTTAGTGGCTAACAACTTGGGGGAGGAGGATCCTTACCGTGGGCATAAAAAGAGATCCATGTTAAGAGAATAAAGAAAGGAACCAAGTGTGGTGGCACATGCTTGCAATTCCAGTGCTTGGGAGGCTGTGACAGAAAGATTGCAGGTTTGAGGCCAGCCTCAATAACTTAGCAAGACCTCCAACAACTTGGCCAGATCCTGTTTAAAAAAATAAAAATAAGGCTAGTGGTGTAGGTCAGAGGTAGGATGCCCCTGGATTGAATCCCAGTATCGAAAGAGAAGACAAAAATGAATTTGAATACAGAGGCTCTGTTCCCTTTAGAATTGTCTGATTCTCACTGGTGTGGCACATGCCTGTAGTTCCAGTATTTGGAAGGCTGAGATAGCAGGACTGCAGGTTCAAGGCCAGTGTGTAGTAACCTAGCGAGATCTTATTGCAAAATAAAAATAAAAAAAGTTGCAGCTCAGAGGTATGCCCCTGGGTTCAATCTGAGCAATGCATATATACACTAACAAAAGAACTGACTGCTTCTCGGGATAATAAGAGCTGGTAGGAGTCTGCCAGGCATGGTGGCACATGCTTGCAATCCCAGCACTTGGGAGGCTGACACAGGAGAATCACAGATTCATGGCCAGCCTCAGCTACTTAGTGAAGCCCTTTGTAACTCAGTGAGATGTTTCAAATAAAAAAAATAAAAAACAGGGCTGGGGGTATAGCTCAGAGGTAGAATACTCCTGAGTTCAATCCCCAGTACTGCCAAATGAAAGAAAGAGAGAAAGAAAGGAAGGAAGGAAGGAAGAGAGAGAGAGAGGAAGGAAGGATGGATGGAAGGAAAGAAGGAAGGAAGGAAGGAAGGAAGGAAGGAAGGAAGGAAGGAAGGAAGGAAGGAAAAGGATCTGTTAGGAGTCAAGATGATAAGGCTTGCCTGAAATTAATAATGACAAAACAAGGATTGGCAGTGTCCCAGATCCATAAAATCTCTAAAACCATTCACAGAATTTTAGCACCAGGAAATATTCTTAAGGAACATGCAGAAGGCCTACCTTTGTTTATTGATGAGGGAGTTAGGGCTCATGGGAGTGGAGTCTTGTCCATGGCCTGGGTGTGCAATCCTGTGAAACCTCCCGACCTCTGCAAGGAAGTCAGAGGGTCCAGACTTTACAGCATGTGCCACCATACCTGGCTCCTTTCTTCATTCTCTTAACCTCGGTCTCTTTTATGCCCAAGGTACTTACCTTGGTGGATATGCCCCATGATGTGCTTGGTTCAACTTCCAAAAGGACAAGGACAGCCGGGCGAGGTGGCGCACGCTTGTAATCCCCACGCTTGGGAGGCAGAAACAGGAGGATCGCGCAGGTTCGAAGCCAGCCGCGCGCGCTGGCTTAGGAGACCCTGTTTCCAAATACAAAAATGTAAAAATAGGTCTGGGAGTGTAGCCCGGAGGTAGAAGGGCTTCCAGGAACCCCAGTACCACCAACAAAACAAAACAAAACAAAACAAAACAAAACAAAAGGACAAGGACCAGAGGAATAAGGCTCTGTGCTAGCCACTGGAGAGGGACAAAGACAGCAAGACACAAGTACATTAGGGTTCTTCTGACGCAGTGGAGGAACCGAGACACACACATGCCAGACAATCACACCAGGCAACCGTATACAAGAATCACCTGTCAGGCGCAGTCACATCCACAGCCCACTTATCTCCTAAGACTGCTGCTGGACGTGACTTCTCCTCAGATGCCTTTACACATTAATGGTGATATCATCTCCAGTCACAAAGGCCTAAAACACTAGAGTTAGTTTTTATTCCCAACTTATCCATAACCCCAGTTAATTACTAGGTCCTATTGATCTGATCCTTAAATTCTACCCTGGCCTATCCAAAGATACCAGAATAATATTCATAATATATATAGCTCTTATATCATTGCTTGCTCAAAATCATTTGGGTTGCTACAGAACATCTATTTAGAATAAAATATAAACTCCTTCGCTTAATACTTGTGGTCCCTTGTTATCTAAATCCAACTCCTTATTTCCACCCTTAAGTCCTAATACTCTTTTACAGCAGTGCATTAACCATGATTTTCTTTTTGTTGTTGTTGCCATTGTTCTGATGCTTTGACATATGGGCCCTGTTGCCCCTCTCAGGGCTAGCCACTTCCTAGAGATAGTAAATCACTAAATCACTGGTACCTTCCTGCCTTCCTTTTTCTTCTTCTTCTTCTTCTTCTTCTTCTTCTTCTTCTTCTTCTTCTTCTTCTTCTTCTTCTTCTTCTTCTTCTTCTTCTTCTTCTTGTGGTACTGGAGATTGAACTGGAGATTGAACCCAGGAACTTCTGAACTACACTACCACCCCTATTATTTTATTTTGAAACAAGTTTTAACTAAGTTGCTGAGGGAGTCAGTAAATTGCTAAGGCTGACCTAAAATCTATAGTAATCCTCCTGTTTTAGCCTCCCAAGGATTAGAGGTGTGTGACACCAAGCCAGGCAGAGCATACATTTTAAATGCAAAACAATCAATCCAGAACCCATGGGCTCTTACAGTCAGGGCCACTAGTCCCCTGCCCTAATCACCCCAGGACTTGTTACCAGATAACTAGGGATAACCCCTATGGAAACCACCATAAAGGCTCATGTTGTCTTCTCCTTTTGCCTACTGACCTGTGCCTCCCTGTATGGCCCCTTGTGGTATAGCACGCCTATGCTCCCTTCTCTTGGGGTTTGTGAGTATAATAATTTTCTTTTATGGTACTGGGAAATGAAGCCAGAGACAGTCTGTATCTGAGCTACATTTCCAGCCTTTTAAATTTTTATTTTCAGTTGGGCGTGGTGGTTCAGACTTGGAATCCTAGTACTTGGGAGGCTGAGACAGGGGGATCGCAGATTCGCAGCCAGCCTCAGCTACTTAGTGAGGCCCTCCGCAACTTAGTGAGATCCTGTTTCCAAATAAGAAATAAAATTGGGCTGGATGTAGAATCCTCCTGGGTTCAATCCCCAGTACCACAAGAAAAAATTATTTTCATTTTGAAACGGGGTCTAAGTTGCTGAGAGTCTTGCTATGTTGCTGAGGCAGGTCTGGAACCTGTGATCCAGGTCTCAGCCTCCCAAGTACTGGAATTACAAGCATGCACCAGGCTACAATCTTCCCAATAGCAGTTGTTGCCTTGTCTGTTGGTCTTCCAAACAATATTATTTGGCAAATTCCTTCTTTAAATAATATTGTAAAATCCCATACTTTAGAATAAAGAACCGTATGTTTCGGAAGAACTTCTTCTGTTTCCCAAACAGGACCCTGCTTTGCCTTGCCCGTATCTTTGTATTATTCCTCAATCTCAGGGTCAACTCCCTCCGCTGCTACCATACAGTACCTTCTATCCATCCTTCAGTGTAGTCTCACCTCATTGTCATGAATCCGCGGTGAAAATACGTAAAGACGAGTGTGTGACTTATAAGTCAATTATGTAGAGTATGCCACATAGCATGTTGAAGGCCGTGTCAGGCCTCAACGCTTTCTGTGTGTCTTACTCAACTATTGCATTGGCTCAGGTCCCTTGGGTGTGGGCGACAGAAAGAGAACATAGTCAACTTGAGCACAAGAGGGGTTTCCCAGAAAGATGCTGGTGCTGGCTACAGAATCAGAGGAAAAGCTGAAGGAGCAGACTTCAGGTAAAGTGGGAACAAGGACAGCCCCAGTAACAAGTCTTTAAATTTTCCCTCAAGATCTCTGTCTTTAATAAGACTTAGTTTAAGTTCCCTTAAAGTTTCTAGCATCTGAAAACAATTTCAGGGCCAATTTTAGTGACAATTTTAGGGCCTTGCTTATTAGGTATAATCCCTGAATCAAAGGGCTATGGTAGAATGCGTTGGGGAGGTGGGGCAGGGTCATAGAACGCTGATGTGATCGTTGGGGTACCACTCCTGTATATTAGAGTTTCCTTAAAGAAAATGGAACTGTATATGGGCATACACCCCAATTACATCTCCTACAAACATCCTTCTAATGAATGAAATACTTAAGTCCCCCCTGTAGTCCCCAAAGAAAATTGGGCGGTGGGAAGTTTGGTTAAAAACAGCTCCAAAGCAAAGCAACTTTAACAGATCCACAAATGGTCATTGAACATTAACTTTGCAAAATATTGTGCTAGTTATTGAGTGGAGGAAGTGATGAAGTTGGCTCTGAAGATCAGTAAGACCCGGAAATGCTCAGAGATAAGACAGGCATAGAAACCACGACAATACGAGGCAGGATAAGAAAGGGAGGGATGCTCCTAAAAGAGGAGTGCTGTGAGGTTTTACAATATAAATAGCGTCCTAAAGGCTATCTCCAGAGAAAACCCAAAGAGCTAAAGTCCAGATTTTCCTCCTTATGGCAACTTCATCATATGCTGGAAAAACTATACATGACTCCATGTGGAAGGAACACAATGTTTTTATTTCCATCTACACAGTCCAGCTGCCAAACAAAACATCTGCCACCCCATAAGTGTGCAATTAGGGAAGCATCAGGTTCAGGGGCTCACTGCTAAAGCCCCTACTTAGACAGACTGTATAAACGCTGTTTCTGGGAAGGAAAAGGAAATTGCCAGAAGTCTTACTATTACACCTATGGAGATTTTAGATGTTGCATCAGGGAGAAATATCTGAAGGTCTGTGAGTACAGCAAAGAGAAATTACTTTAGAACTTGTGCTGATGGGGTTAAGGGTAGAGTTCTTGGCTGATAACATTGCTATACAAGGAGAGAGTGTGCTGCAATATTTCATAACTCAAGAGTGCAGGCCCGAGGCCATGCTCTTGCAACATATTTGGAACCATACCACACTGTGGTGATGAGAGAGTGGGAAGAATTTAAACATCTTGGTCTCATTGAAATTATCAAAACAATCTCACTTTATTGAGAGCACCAAGGTGCACCTCCCAAGATCAGAGAAGATGAGGTTGTGGTCTGCTATGAAATAGTTTCCTCACTTACTACCCAGTGGTCACCAGGCACAAGAAGAGGCAGGAGCAAAAGAAAAAGAAGAAAATCAGAAGGAAGGTGGTAAACGTATCTGGTGGCAGGAAAAGGCAAAGGAAGAGCTCTGGAGTTGCTTAGCACTGTTGTTGCTGGCGGTTGGTTAGCACTGTTTCTACTGGTGAAATGAGGGAGAGTGAGTACAACAAAACCATCTCACCCTTAGCAGCGGAGAAATGAGGATCAACTGAATGAGGGAGAAAATCAACCAGTCAATTAGTATTTCTGCAGACCCACTAAAGCTTCAAACACTTTTGCATTTTCTTTGACTTGTGAACTTACGGGCAAGGAAGCATCCAGAATTTGTACTTGTAAAAGATGACAGACATGACTTCAGCCTTAATACGTACATAGGCCTCATCTCTAGAATTTTGCTTTTTGGTTTTTGTTTTTTTTAAAGATATGTTCAGCCTCCACTGTTGGGTCAAAAAATGGTTGACTAAGGCCAGGCGTGGTGGCGTACGCTTGTCATCCCAGCGCTTGGGAGGCTGAGACAGGAGGATTGCACGGGTTTGAAGCCAGCCTCAGCTACTGAGTGAGGCTCTCAACAACTTAGTGAGACTCTGTTTCCAAATAAAGCATAAAATAGGTCTTGGAGTATAGCCTGGAAGTAGAAAAAGTCCCTGGGTTCCACCCCCAGTACCACAAAATAAAAAAATAAAATAGTTGACTAGCAACAATTTCATGTTGCTATTATCAAATAAATAAACACATGAACTCATTGCAAATAATGCACATGTTAAAGGTGTTAATTTGTTAAATAAAAATATTTAGAAACTATTTGTTGTAAACCAGTTTTGTCAGCCTACAAAAATAGCATACTGGGATCCTGAAAAAAAAAAAAAATGGAGGCGATCCAGGTCCTTCTTGACTCTGAGAGACTCTTTTCAAAACCAGGTTTCCCCTTGTCCTGCTTTCACAGAGCAAAAGAGGCCTCACAGACTCATATCATTTGCTTCTCAAGACCCAAAGCATCTTAGCTTCTCCTGCTCAAGTCTGGGTCTTCTTTTCTTTTCTTTTCTTTTTTCTTTTTTCTTTTTTTTTTTTGGTGGTACTGGGGTTCCTGGAAGCCCTTCTACCTCCGGGATATACTCCCATGGGGTACACTCCCAGACCTATTTTTTAATATTTTTATGTGGAAACAGAGTCTCTTAAGCCAGCAAGGCTGGCTCCGAACCAGCGCGATTCTCCTGTCTCCACCTCCCAAGCGCAGGGATTACAAGCGTGCGCCACCACGCCCGGCTGGGTCTTATTTTCTAAAATTGCATCCCAGCCTCATTTCTCTTAGCTGTTCAGTCCAACAGAGGTTCTCTCGTTGCATATGTGTATGTCACTGTATCTGTCTGATCCCCAGATGGCTGCTCACAGACATACATCCTATCTCTCTAAACTTTCTGTGGAGTCAGGCACAGTGGCTCTTACTTGTAATCCCACAGTACTCAAGAGGCTGAGACCGGAGGATAACCATTTCAAGGCCAGCAACATGCAGTAACGTATCAAGACTCTGTGCTTAAATTAAAAAATAAAACACAAACCGGCATGGTGGCGCCCACTTGTAATCCCAGCATTCGAGAGGCTGAGACCGGAGGATCGCGGTTCGCGGACAGCCTCAGCTACTTAGTGAGGCCCTCTGCAACTCAGTGAGACCCGGTTTCAAAACAAAAAGAATAAAAAAAAAAATACAATAGGGCTGGGGTGTCGCTCAGAGGTAGATCGCCCCTGGGTTCAATCACCAGCACTACAACAAAACAAAACAGTTTCTGTGGCCTCCTTAAACTCTTGCTCTGCAAGCCATGTGTACCTTCCTACAAAGCCTGACATAAATACATTCTAAATTCACTCACTGAAAATTCAGGCCAACATAAAATTAATTTAGTGCAAAAAACCTGCCATCAAAGGCTTACCGGACCAAGTCTGAATATAGACGCTACTGTAGCAAAGGAAGGCTGGTGTAGGTTCCTGTCACCTTACTTCGTTCATTTAAAAAAACAAACGTAAACTACACCTCACTGCAGTCACTCCCTGTGTGCGTGCATACAGTACAGCTATGTATGTGCTCATTTTTCAATAAATATTTATAGAAGCCTGATTATGTGTAGCTGCTGGAGATGTGAAGGTTCCTGAACTACGCACCATCGTTATGGGGCTTGAGACTCAGTAGGTGATGCAGACAAGAGGGACTGATAGCACCGTGCTGCGCATGGCTGCAGCAGGAAGGATCAGGGGCTTCCACGAGCTATGGGAACAGTCGTCCACACCACAGGGTTTTGAATATCTACTTGTGCCAAGCACTGTCTGGGTGCCAGAAGAGATGATAACTAAGTAAAGTGGGAGGCCTGCTGAAGGCAGCACTTGAGCAGGGTACGTACTGAAGGAAGAGCAGGGTTCTCCCCAACAGGACAGAGGATGGGGAAAGCAAGGGCGTGGTGTCCTATAATCAGAACGAGAGGTCAAGGGGGTCTTCCTGATGGCAGATGCCCGATCTAACACCCGAGGGGTGAAGAGGAGTTAGCCAGGTAAAGGAGGCTGGGGTTTGGTGGGAAAGCACTTGAGGAGAGCAAATGGGATATACAAAAAATGCCAGAAGAAAAGGACAAGAAAGAAGGAGAAGTTGGGGCTGAAAAAGATGAAGGGGTCATAAGTTATCACTAGCTCCCTCTTTGCCTGAAAATGCCGCTTTCATTGTGTAACCGCCAGTCTGTTCGTGTGTGCTCTCCTTTCTTTTTTAGAAGCCTTACTGATCCACCGGCATCTGGGCAGCTTCCTCACAAAACACGCCAAAGGAATTCCTGCCACCTGGTGGCCAGAGAGGACATCACACATCACAAGGCACAGAAAACCAGCATTGCTGGGGTTTCAGGCTCGCAACATCTTGGATTCTCAGCCTGTGCTCCCCTGTGTGAAGAGGAAGGGAAGTGAGGGGAAGGGCAAGCAATGGTGTACTTGTGTCTGCCATACTTAAGGTGCATCTCTGGTCCTTCTCTGCACAGTAGGCACATGAACCCCATTTTGCAGCAGAGAAGACTGAGAAGGGAAGAGCCAGAATTGGCCAAGTCTCTCATGTCCTGCCACCTCCAGTCAGGGTTTATGTTTTAATCAACCAAAGAGTGAGCAGCACTCATTAAAATGCTTCCCAGTTGTGACATTTATACTTTTAAATATAAGATCCCAGTGAAAATACTCGAGGCCCTGTTTGGTGATTAGAA